>NC_139346.1:19907116-20527916 GCF_055883805.1 Amblyomma maculatum | reverse complement strand
TCCTCCATTTCGGTTAGTCTCTGATCATACTTTAGTTTGCTAATTGCCTCTCTAACCTCAAATGATGCCCAGCCCATATCTCCCTGGACTCCTTCATTAGGTGTGTTGCCATGTGCTCCCAATGCCAATCTACCTACCTTTCTCTGTCTGATTTCAAGGCCTGACTGTACTTCTGATTTCATGCACAGGACTGCATTTCCAAAAGTGAGTCCTGGTACTATAACACCCTTCCATACCCCTCTAACAACCTCATACCTGTTATAATTCCAGAGGGCCCTGTGTTTCATAATATCCGAACTCCTTTTCCCTTTGTCTATCGTAATTCTTTCATGCTTTTCTAGGTAATTTTTTCCTTCGTTGATCCATATGCCCAGGTATTTATAGCTCTCCACATGTTCAACCTTGGTGCCTTGTATTTCCAGCACGTCCCCCCTTTCATCATTAAATACCATTATTCCTGATTTTTCGCTGCTAAATTGCAGTCCCAGCTTTTCGCCCTCTTCTCCACAGATCTTAAGCAGCTCCTGCAACCCATCCCTCTTATCTGCCAGCAGTACAATGTCATCCGCGTACATCAATCCTGGTAGAACTTGTGTTACTTTCTGTCCTCCCTGCATATAGCTTGCATCGAATCCCATATTACTTTCCTCCAGGCGCCTTTCCATTTGGCTCATGTATATCATGAAAAGCAGCGGTGACAGTGGGCACCCTTGCCTAAGCCCCCTTTTTATTTTTGCTGGTTTTGTTGTTTCCGTCTCCCATACTATCACTGCCTCATTATCTGCATACACTTCTTGTATGAACTGAACCAGGTTTTTATTCAGGCCATATTCCTTCAACTGGTCCCACAGTTTTTTCTGATCTACACTGTCGTATGCCCCTTTAATATCTAAAAACGCTATCCATAATGGTCTCTGACTTGCAGCTGCTGTTTCTATACACTGGGTAACCACAAATAAATTATCCTCTAGTCTTCTGTCCTTGCGGAAACCATTTTGTAGTTCTCCGAGGATATTCCCTCCTTCTGCCCATTCCTCCATCATTACTTTTACTAACTGCATTGCTACCCTGTATATAACTGATGTAACTGTGATTGGCCGATAGGACTTTATGTTATCTCTGCTTCCCTTGCCTTTGTATATTAGTCTCATCCTGCTTAATTTCCAATCTTTTGGTACTTGACCGCCCTTTATTGTTTGTTCAATCAACTGTCGCAATTTTACTTTGCTTTTTTGTCCTAATCTGGTAATCAATCCCATGGGTATGCTATCTGGTCCTGTCGCTGTTCCCAAGGGGACCTTCCGTTCTATTCTTTCCCATTGTCTTGCTGTCATCTCCTTGTATTCTTGCTCCTCGTCCCCGTGGTCCTCATTATTCTCCATTTCTTCTGCGGCATTCACTTCCAGACTGGCAAAGGCTGTTTCTATTGTGCGCCTAACATATTCCTGTGCTTCCTCTCCCTCCACTCTTTTTCCTTCCTGTGTGGTCAGTGAGTGTTGGACCCCTTCCGTCTTTTTTGCTTGTAGCCTTATGTGGTTCCAAAACCTCTTTGCAGCATTCTTATCTTTTTTACTTATGTCCATCATCCACTGGACCCCAGCTTTTCCTATTTTGATTTGGATTAAGGTTGACGCCTCCCTTTTTCTCTCAAGGTACTCCTCCCATTTGGATTCTACTTCCCTTGGTGTGGCTCCCCTCTTCTTTGCTAATCTGTGCTCTCTGGATGCCTCTTGACGCCTCGTTATGGCTGCTTTAACTTCAGCATCCCACCAGCTTTTTGGTTTATATTTTCTCTTTCCTCTTCTAATCTTGCCCTTTTTTAGCTCTCTTTTAAATACTTCTACTAGGTCATCGTATGTCCATTCTCTATTTGGTTGTTGGTTTACTATGTCCTCAATGCGCTTTGACCCTTTTTCCAACTGCATATCATTGAGTTTCTGGTTGCTTTCACATACCTGCATTTTTGTTGTGGCCGCTGTCCCGCCAAATTGGAGTTTAATTCTTTCGTGATCGCTTCCTAAGCTCTTCGCCCCTTCTTCATCAATTTCCATACCTACTAACCTGTCATACAGCTTGTGGGACATCAGACAATAGTCGATTGTGGAATGAGAGTTATTTCTTTCCCATGTTATTTTTCCCTCACACTTTATCTCTGAATTAACTATTGTGAGATCCTGGGTTTCACAAAATGTTCCTAACATTTTGCCTGTCGTATCGGTAGCTCCATCAAAAAACTCCATATGGGCATTCATATCCCCTAAGATTATCACTTCCTTATTCTGGCCAAATTCCTCTATGTCTTTAGCTAAACATCTGAAATGTTCTGAATTTTCCTCATTCGAGTCATTTCCTGTTTTTAGGTAAACAAACCTTAGTACTGTATCTAGGTTTCCCACTCTACCCTGGAGCCATATATGTTCTCTGCAGCTTTCTGTTATCCTTTTCCAATCTTGGCCTTTGATTAGCGCCCCCAGGCCACCTCCTTTTCGGTCCTTCCCTTTTCTATTGCACCCCAGCCATGAGTATCCTTCAATGTATGGAGGTTCTTCACTGTCTCTAAGGTGGGCTTCTGCTACACCATATACTACAAAATTTCCAGTTTGTAATTGCCAGTCTGTAATGCCAGTGTTGCCTGGATTTTTGCTGGACAGCCGCCCTGAATCCCTAGCAATCCCTAGGTCGGATTGTCCCTAGTTGGGGGCACGGCGTGCCGGCGGGCCACCGCTCATCGCCCGCCAACCGCCCTGCCTGGGGTTGCCGCCGGTGCCGCGGCGGCGGTTTGGTGCCGTGGCTTTTGTTGTAGTAAACGAGGCACGGACGGGTGCGATCGAACTGACTGGTGTGCGCGCCATGAACAACCCTGGCACATCTGCTGCGGCTTCGGTACAGAAAGGTTAGTGCCCGGTCTGTGAAAAGATTTGTTTAGTTGTAGACAAAGCATGCCAATGAAGGTGCCGCCATGTTCAAATTTTAGCTGCCCCATTTGCGTACAATGTTCGTGGTTATATGCTGTCCGCTTACCGTTCTTATTTGTCACATACTGCAGGGATTTGTGCCAAGGTATGCACTTACAGCACGCGCCAATTTAGCACGGTTGAAGGCGAGCACTGCACTGTCTTATGATGCTGCTAACTGGCGCTTGATGCTTTGTCTTCTATCAACCAGATACTCACGGCACTCGTCAGTGATTAGCTGCTTAGGGCGACGAAGCTCATTTTATGCTTTTTTCGTTCTTGGCCCAGCTTCTCCATACGCTGTTCGTTTTGATCACATCCGGGTGAAATACTTGCCTATGATATCGCTCGAGCATCACTAGCTTGAAACTAGTGATACATATTGAGCACCAAAAGCTCGAAACTAGCACTGAACCTTTTACAGCCAAAAGCGGCAGCTATATGGATGATATTCTGCGTACCCTTGATGAAATTTTACCTAGTTTGCGTCGGGTACGACAAAAGGATAAGCTCTGTTGAGGCAACAGAAATGATAACGTAAATACCGTTTAGACAACTCCATTGTAGCACGGAGACCACGTAGCGGTGCTGCAAAGTAATGAACTCGCTACTGAACTCCCCTTATGTGTGTGTTTTTTTTTTTTCCTGTATCTTTAGTTTCTTACACTCCTTACTAGAGCCCTGCACGGGTTGGATTTTCCAGCCCCTTCCCTGGCCCACGTTTGAAGACCATCCCGGGCCCATGGTTCCAAGCCCATCGGCAATGATTACATGTCCCGGACCCGGCCTGCGCTTCCACGACGGCCCGTGCCAAACCTGCAAAGTAAGTCTGAGCAGACGCCTTAAAAATTGCTTAACTAGTACATAACAATAAATCAAGATGAGAGACAAACCTTGTAAAATATTCTTGGTAGAGAAGGGCACAGTTAAAGCACCGACAGAAGCAAAGGCTTGGTGAAGAATATTTTGATAAGACATTTTATGTAAAGCTATCTAGCACAATGTACATTTAAAAGGTATGGATTACGGGCATTTTAACTATGACTCCTTATAAGCAATTGGCTCTTGGTGCAAGTTCTTTGCTTAATCACCTACAAAAAGACTGCCCCTGGCAACTTTGCCCCAGGAACATGTGTGGGCAAGGGCAGAAAAAAAAACGAAATTTACATATTCATTGAAGAAATCACTGCCAAATTACCACATCTCTGTGGAGACGAAAAGCGGTAGTGTCTGTTCATTGTGCATGTATATGTTATTGGATACGTAAAGATTCCTAAAGCAATAAGCTCTTATCCTACAGCATTTATTGTAGCGTAGAGACATTCTTTTGGGGAGGAAGGGGGGGGGGGGGGGGGGGGGGCAAAGCAGACAGTCAGAATTTTTATGAACAGATGGCTGCCTGCCGAGCAGTCAATTGAAGGTCCTTGTCCAGGGGCTGTTATGAGGCTTCAAATGTCCAGCCGTTAGCGGTAACACAAAGGTTAGAAGCTACCCTCTTGCTCACTGATTGCTGAGAAATCCTAAGCTGATGGTGTTGAGTACTCCAGTAGGCACGTGCTCAGGGGTGTGAAACTCCCTATACCTCCCAGCGGCCACGAATTACAGACGCTAGCGCCAAACTCCCCATTATAGGATTATAGCGGGAGGGGGCGCGTAAAAAATGGACTTGACGGGGGAGGCCGTATAGCGGACTGGTCCAAAAAAACGGTGTGCTGAAGGGGGTGTGGGTAGGTTGCTTCAAGCAGCGCGGGTCGCGCGCTCACGTGCGCCCGTGGATTTTCTACCGCATCATCGCTCTGCCGCGGCGCGACCGGCTCGCGGCAGGAACAGTGTGATGGAAAGAAAAACCACAAGCATAGCGCTCTCGAGGGCGCAGGCGCTCGCGAGCAAGCTTACCCAACCGCAGCAAGAAATAGCACAGAGAACAGCAGATATCGTTTCTCTTTTTTATTAACTGCACGTGAAACAGAAAATTAAAAGATGCGACAAGGTATCCCTCAGACACACGCACTTTACATAGCTAACAGTTTACAGTAGTGTTCTGTGTTCTGCGCTAACATTGTAATCTTGCACGCTTGCTTTATCACTACAAAAGAACCCAGTTTGCCGGCACTGCTTCTGTCAGCATGTGTACAGTTGATATGAAATTAAATAAATGATGCACATATTCATTCTACGCATTCCATACCATCAAAGCAATGTAGAAACATGAGCAAATACCTGCGTTCTAGTTACCTAGTTTGGTATTTGATGCAAGTAATCCCATGTCACTGTGCATGATTAAAAATTTACACTACCCTTCCTGGAAGAACCGTCTTCTTCGAAACGCACGTCTCTCCACAGTACATGAAGGTAACAAGTTCAACAACACGAAACACAGCGGATATCACCGACTGTAATGGCCAGCACAATCAGCAGACGAGATGGGTCCACGGAACTGGAGGTGCACGCAGACAAGTCTCTCGTCTCACGAAGGGGCAAAGAGCCAGCAGGAATGAGATGCACGGAGTAAAAGAACCGCGACGAAAAATCGAAACTCGCTCGCATTCAAAACGAGCGGAGTCGTAACGGCTGCAGCGGTTCACGCGAGGACGAAGCAAGCCACGCAGCGCAGTCGGCGGCGCCGTCAGTGCGAGGGGAAAATTTAGGCGCGAGGGAGAAGTCCTCCTCCCAGCTTTTTCTTTCCTCCTTTCGCCCCCGCTTGGGAGAATCCGCCTTTTGCGCGAGGATGTGGCGCCATCATGCGGGAGCGGGCGGGAAACACATTGAGCGGCAGTGTAGCAGACGACGCGAAAGCGCACCATACGAAATGGCCACGCCAACGCTGGTAGAAAGCGAAAGCTTCCCCCCTTTTTTGGCCTCTGAGCGAAAAGTAGTGACAGTGATTGCAGCATATCATGTTCACGCAGTATGGGGGAAGGTAGAGCGTTTTCACAATCCACTCATAACGCACGTACGCATATACTATCTTCGTATTGTAAGAGCGTGTAGCGCGGGCCGTGTTCGACGTGACAGAATGAGACGCTCTCAGCGTGCAGGTTTTCGGCAGACAGGAGAGGGTGGGGGCAGAGAGAGAGGGAGAGGGATCTCAAAGGGCAAAGCAGCCAGGGGTTTGTTGATGATGCTGCAGAGCTAGGTGGAATCGTCTCCTGTGACTTTGAGCGGGGCATATGCGCGGGGTGTCTTGAGTTACCGAGCACAATGCGGTCACCGCGGCACCGGCATGGTGCAATGGGCGTCTCTTCCTCCTCGCGTCATCTACAACCGTGCAGCTATAGGATTTCATCCACGAAGATCGGCAGAGGGGCACATATACACACCCCGTGAAAAGGGCATTGTCCCGGCCAGAATGCACACCTGCAGGAAACGCGCTGCATGTTTCTGGCAATGGATGATTCAGAGCTGTAGCCGGTTTCTGGCCTCAGGAGTCAGAACGGATGTGATCGCAGTGGTGAAAAGGTTCTCGGTGCGCAGAGAATGGTCATTCTGTTGTGAAAGGATCTCCAACGTTCATTTCTGCCTCCGCCACGATTTCTGCGGAATCAACAACTTGGTGACACATGTGAATCTCCTACATATCGGATGCGCATCTCGGTCAGGAACCAACCCTGTTCTACGTCCAGAGCGATCCACTCTGCAAGTGAACGAGCATGAACCCTCCAGGAGACTCATTTATTGTGCCGGGTGGTTTCCTTGCCGTTGCAAACGGTTGGACGTAGACGACGATTATCAAGCTCCCTAACGAAAAGCATCTGATTGCGCACACCAAAGGAACAAAATCTGGATGCTTTGGCGTGCACGAAGGCGAGCCTTTAATTTAAAAAAAAAAAAATACTGTGCGTTGTGCAAGAGTGTCAAGTGCGTCATATGCTCCGAGCGGCAAAAACACAGATACTACAGGTATGTATGCATCTAAACAAAATATGCATAATGAAAAGTACCTACTGGAATTTTCACCCGGGCTGTAGCGCACCAGGGATAGCTGCAATGAGGATTTTTTCGGTGCGTGATTGCTTTAGTTGCGCCGGGGCCTGAAGGTGATGTATTTTGTCCTTTCTTTTCTTTATGTGCGAAAGGGCTAGGTAGCTTAGATATCACAGGCGGCTCTGTGCGCTAGGCCGTAATATTTAGCATGTTTTATCGTGACTGCCTAACAAGAAAAAAAATACGGCGTTTTAATGCACTGCCGTTCGCGAGCCTCATGACCAGCTCAACCACTCGGCTCGCGAACGGCGGTGCATCACAACAAACGCCCAATTTTTCTTTTCTTTTTAGTCAGGCGGCAGTCGCGATAAAACATGCTAAATATTACGGTCTAGCGCACACAGCCACCTGATATCTGCGCTACCCGGCCCCTTCGCACATAAAGAAAACAAACGACAAAATACATCGCCATCAGACGCGCCGAACAAATGCTCATTGCGGCTATCACTGGTGGGTTACAGGCTTGGTGCAAACTCCGGTAGATACTTTTCATTATGCACATTTCCCTTAGATGCATACATACCTGTAACGAAGTGTTTTTCGCACAGTCGAGAGTACGCAGTCGGTTGCTAAGGTCGGCCATTCACATCTTGACACTTGGTGGCCCTAATTGTAGCTTCACGTCGTTGTTGGCCGCGGCTCGGCGAAGGAAACCTGAAAAACCGCGTCTTGCATCTTGGCGCGCTTAGAGAGTGGCAACCGTACGCGGCAGATGTGGTTGGCATCGCTTTGCCAAGCCTGTGACGGCCACCGTGCCGCCCGGTGCCGCCAGCCCCCATGCACTGGCGGCGCCGAGAAACGCCTTCGACGCCGCTCAATGTGTTTCCATCGGTCGCCGCTACGACTTTGCGCATGCGCAGAAAACTCGCGCAAAAGGCGGATTAGACGGGACGGAAGTGCCCCTGACTTTCCGCGGCCTGACGTGCTTATGCAAACGGGCTGTGTTATGCATGACAGGTCACAGCACTTCATAACACCTCCATTGTAGTACAGTTCGCTATCGAGTTTTGAGCCTTTTCTTTCTAACTTTTTTCACTTGTGTCATTGAATGCAGCCCGGCATGTTCGTACTAAATTACTTGGACAAAACACAGATGGGCACTGATTAAACTCTGTTTACAAATGAGCTTTCTCTCATTCTTTGTCAACATATGTACTAGTAGTGGTTTATTCATAAACCACTGGAATGATTTTAGGGCTGGAATTCCATCTCCAAAAGAAGCCATACACAGCTTTGCCCAGGCCTGCATGTCAAGCCTGAGCCAGGTCCAGACCCATAAAAACGGCAATTTTCCAGCCTGGCCCAGGTTTTCGGGCTGCCTGAATTCATGCTCTGCTCCATATACTGTTGAAATTATTTGCCGAGAATAAGTTCTCAGCAGGCAGTACTTTGGTAATCTTTGTTAGGAAGAAATTACATGCCATAATTTTTTTGCCCTGGAAACTTGGGTGATATCTGGCTTAAACGACTACCTCAAAAATATCACCCAGACGTGTCCCTTGCCTGCAGTCGCTTGCTGTACAAACAGCATTGCAATTTATTTGCTGACACTATGGCGCATGTAGTGCGAAACAAAAGGAGGTCATTATTTGCTAAAAGATGATTGTGAAAGTATGAAAAATTTCAGTCACTGCTATTTTCATGGGAAAATGTCGCATGGCCTTGTATAGCCAATTAGGGCCAATTGATGAGAAATTTTTGCTTAAGATTTCTGCCAGCAGAGTAGGCACTGCTGTCATTTCTAATAGCTATTTCATTTGCAGCGGCACCAACATGTTCTGTTGTCTGTGTTTTGTGCACCCATATTCTGTTCGTTGCTTTAAAACATTTTTGGGTAAGTGCAGTCGAGACCGCGAGCATAGTGTTGGGCGAATTCACCAGGCGGCATGACAAAAGGAGGCAGTGTGGTGTAGAGGAATCCACTTGTGCTTGTGACAGAGACTGCAACCATGCCAGACAGGTTGCCAAGACATCGAACGAGAAGCCAGACTAGCCTATTGCTGAGCTTACCAAATGCGGAATCAAGCCAAGACTGAAGCGGCAGCTACAAATGCGGCACCGGCCGATGGCTAATGCTCTTGACTTGGTTCAAAGAGAGCTGAACCTCTACAATTTTCAATATTTCATAACAAAGGCTTCAAGGATTTGCCTCAAGTGATGCCAGGTAGCCCTGCATGCACAAACCTTTGTCACGGATACACCTGCAAGAGACAAATAGTGGCGCGTAATTGCTCCAAGCGATGTTCTCTTTGTTTTCCTTTTTAACTTGATACCATGAAAAGCACCCTGTGTAGCAGCACCTGCTGACTTGGTCATGTCATGTGGCCTTGTGATGTCACACAACCTGACGGACAGTCATTGCAGTGCTGCGTCACCTTCCTGCCACTTGCCAGATACATGCCCATAATTTTTCATGGATGCCAGATTTTCTGCAGTATGGGACCCATCAGAATATTTTTTGTTGCCAGAATCCAATAGTGCAGTGTTTCGTGACTTTTTTGTCGCTTGTCCGGCAGCAAGAAACATTTATTGCCCAGATATTTCGATTTGAAGTTGAAGAGGTCTTTTTTCCTTCCAAGGGATTTAGACTTGGGAAAAATACCTTATGTGGTGTACTCTAGCTTCGCTGCCCTGCAGATGGCAAACTAATGTGCCAGTAAGGTCTGCGCATGCACGCTGGTACAGCAGAAAATAGAGAAATTGAAATATTATGAGATACTTTGGCTAACTGCTATGCGTATCATAGATATGAGACATCGGTGACACTATTTACAGCCAGAAAAAGCATTCAGCACACTTGGGATGCAATTGTTTAGCGGTGAGTGAAAAATATGTGTAAAAAATGCAATTGCACTACACAAGTAATGTAATGCGAGAGGTCTCAGCTGTTCGTGTGGCGCAATGGCTAAGACATTCAGTTAAAACTCCAAAGGACTTAGGATTAAATCCCGTCCGAGGCTGGGTTTTTTTTTTTTTTACTTTTTGTTGCTTTTTTTTTTTTTTTTTTTTTTCCTTAAGCACCCATGCCATTTTAAATCTTACTTTTTCCAGCCTTTCTTTCCTTTCCCAGCTCCACTCGGGTCTGTGCAGGTTTATTCTGCCCAGTAAGTTATAACTTAATCCTGTGTGCATTTCATACCAGATTTTTCAATAGAGAAGCGCTTACTGAGGCATGAACTTCATCAGAGGAAAACTGCTGCTCCGCACTTGTAAACCAAAGCATGTATATTAAAAATGAAACCATGTGGGCATGCCAAATGCATAGCTGTGACTTCAAAGAACCAAAACATACCAAAACGAAACTGACTGCCTGTGGCACTGCCAAGCGCAAATTTTTTTTTTGGCTTCCAATATTTAGCCTGTCTTTTTGCCATTTTTGAAACAAAAGTTAACAATTCAAACATGCAACAATAATACATGTTAGGCAGCCTCCGGGATCCCTTGCATGTCATTGTGCATGCATTTGCGATTTCTGTATTTCTGCAATGCCTGCATTTCTGTTCTCTTTTTTCTACCTTATAAGAGTTTTGTTTTCAGCGAAAGTGGTGTTTTTGTGATTAGGAGCCAGTATACCATCGCTGCAAGCTTACTTTTTCTTGCACCTGAAAACTTCAAACACAAATTGAGAACCTGTAATTTCTCTTTTTTTTTTTTGCTCACTGCGTGTTCTTTGCGAATGATGAATTTGACCACTTGCTTCACAAGGGAAGGCTCGAGGACGTTGAAGCTACTTTGATTGCCCGTCACTAGGCACAGTTATAGCAGTCTCATAGCTCACTGGGTGCATGAGGTATTTGAGGTTACTACTCCTTATCGCCATAGACACCAGCAGGCTCAGCATATGTATCTAGGCATGCGGCTTCTTGTTAGTTGACCCCTTATCATTTATACTGCGCAGTTTGTTGAATAATGGAAGCGTACAAGTTGACGCAGGAAATGAAACACCATGCAGTCCTCATCGCACTGGCCGCGCGCCACAGCGACTTGGAAATTGCCAACTTTCTGAATGTAGCAAAGTCTTTCGTTAACAAGGTGCGAACAGAACTGATGTGCTGTGACGGTGACGTGGCATCTGTGGCGAAAAGGAAAAAGCACACTCAGTGGTCAGACGTCGTCAGAACACCTGATTTTCTTCAGAGGCTGCAAGTCATCGTGAGTGACAACCCAGAGAAGTCAATGCGGGCCATTGCAAAGGAGCTCAATGTCGCAGAGTCAGCTGTCAGGCTTGCTGTGCACGAGGACGTGAGGTACCATTTCTGTGTCATGAGGAGGGCGCAATTTTTTTCTGGTAAAGCTCGGAAGAATAGTCTGCTCTGGTCCAAGCGCTTGCTAGGCAAGCTGAAGAGCCTGGAATGCTTTTTTTTCTTTCAGATAAAAAGAACTTCGATCAACACCAAAAAGCTAATTGCCATAATGAAAGATGGCTTTACGGAAGCGCTAATGAGGTGCTGACAGCATTGCACACAAAAATTCTGTCTGTGATGGTGTCAGTAGCCGTCAGCAACAAGGGTGATGTCATGCTGCCGCACTGTTTTGCAGAAGGACTCCGCGTTAATGCTGCCGAGTACGCAGAAGTGCTTGCCACCGTTGTGAAGGCCTGGACTGATACTGTTTCGAAAAAAAAAACCTCGTGTCTTTCAGCAACATTCGGCTCTCGCCCACACCGTCTGCGTCACCCACGAGTGGCTGGCCAACAACTTCCAATAACCACATCACTCCCAACTTGTGGCCTCCTAGTTGTCCAGATTTGAATCCACTCGGCATCGTTGAGAGAGAAGCGGACAAAAGGCCACATAATACAAAAAGCTCTGAAGGTCGCCACTGCGAACTCAATGGGCAGTACCTCTAAGAACCACCTGATCGTGCATGCAGCCATTTCCGAAGCCGAATTGAATTGGTTATTGCTGCAAGTGGCGCATTCATTGAGTAATGTGAAAATAAACAGTAAGAGAAATATCTCCTAAAGTTTGGTGAAAATATATATATATCTGCTGGAGATATTCTCTGCCTGAAGCCAACATTGCATCCTCAAATGCCTCGCGCACCCGGTATATTGCAAGATATGTGGCTCGAAAGTTCTGGCACAAATCAAAATGCAGTACTTATTCTGTATCTAATTTTGAGCAAATTATGTGTGCGAAAAAGAAAACGAATTCATCTCAAATTTTGACCACCGAGGTCTTCTTTATACGTCTGCAGAGCTTGCAAAGCTCGTAAACACACTGGAAAATTCGATTTTTTTTTAATTATTTATTTCAGTTCAATAATTGAGATTAAGACAAGCAGCATTCATAATTTTGCTATGTTCTTGAAAAGCCCAGAGGTTCCCGAGCCTGGATATTCTGCCCATGACAAAAAAATTACTCTTCGCATAGAGAAGTTCTACGTCCAGATGAGGTTCTGTTTTTATGTGACGTCACTAAACTAAGAGCAGAGCTCTAAACCAGAGCAGATAATGCACCTGAAGGTGAGGAGATGGAAAAAATTATGTTCTAGGGCTCTATTTAATGACTCTGCCCGCATCTTGTGTATTTTCAAATTTAGCAGCTTCATTCACGTGCTCGTAGTTCAGTGTATTTCAGTGACATTTTCATATAATTCTGTAGTGTTTCTTATGTTGGTACCATATGCTTGAACTATATTCACTTAAAGGGCATGACAGCTAAAATTTGAGCATAAACTGATTATTGCATTTCAGTGCAGTAGATAGTTTAAAATGAATTTTTATTATTAATAGCGAAAGCAGCTTTATGGTTTGGCAACCTTGGGCGCTGACGTCGCACAATATCATCCCCATGTTTTCTGCTATTCATAGTGACTGCGGCACTCTTGCATGCATGCCGTGGATCGTGGTCACTAAGAGCCTTTTTCTTTCTTCAGCAAAAATATTTCATTCGCATATTATTTTTACTTTGGCAAGCCTTCACTATAGTGTGCAACCTTAGCGATCCTTGGACTTGTTTTGGGCTTCGTCTAGAGATTGTCGAGAAAGCCAAAATAGATGTGCTCATGCTGTATTATTTAAGCATACAATCTGAAGCACATTATTTTTATGTTTTGAGAGTTAGCTTGTTTAGCAACAAGCGCTCCCATATATAAAAAGGCACATGTCCAACGTTTCCTTCCTGGTCTTAAATCGGCAACCAATCAGCAACACAGTTGATATGAATCGAAGTTCGGTTTACATCCGGCTTCTGTTTTGGTGAGCAGTCAAGGTCGACAAGTCTCGTTCTGAACGAGGCCAATTTGGGAAAGCGACCCACGGGTTGCCTTTGCAAGTGTGAACATCGGTCAATCTGAGCGGTTCCTTAATCGCACACCCTTTGCAATCCTTAATCGTGAATGGGCCTTTAAACTGCACGCTGGTGACATGTTGTTTACAGTCAGTCCGCAGTAAAACATCTTCAGAACACAGCGGGCCTGTTTGTAAGCAGCACAATTTCTGCTGCCAAGAAGGGTAGAAAGGCCTTTATGACTTATTGGAGATTTAATTGACCACATGCTCTGAAGTTTCTTCAAAAAGTCAATATTTCTGCTATAAAACATTAACATTTCTGCTCCATAGCTGTTTCAGAACGTCTGTCCTGCTTTCTGCTCCATTTAGCTGCTCCAAAAAGCATATTTGCTTGCTCCAAGAGCTGCTCTAAACACCTATTTTGGCCACGCACACATGGTACTGCTTTTCACGAGCCCCTGTCCAAAAGTGCTGGAAGAAGACAATAACGATGCTATTTTGGGGCCTATTTCATGCAAGTTCAGCACTCAGACTTCGACTACCTTGAAGGAAAGTCATCCTTGCTGCTTAGAGTGTTCAAACGTGGACTAGCCTCCCTTGCGCTTTATAATGGCGTTCGCACCCTGACCGCCTACTTACTTGTTCCTATGGGCATTCTCGATGAAATCCTACAGGCCCCTCATGATGAGCCCACAGCTGGGCGTCTTAACTTTATTTTACTCTCAGTCGCATTCAGGTTAAATAACATGGGCCCATATTGGTCTCGTCTATCTGCTAATGTCACGCACTATGTCAGGAGTTGCTGCGACTGCTGACGACACCGAACACTGCTAACAAGACTGCAGGATATACAACCAAACCAATCACTTGCGAGGCCATTCCAACAGATCGGCATGGACTTACTAGGTCATTTCCCGACATTGAAATCTGGCAACAAGTGGATAATACTAGCAACTGACTACCTGACTCGCAACGCCGAAGCAAAGGGCCAAAGGCTTCTTCAGACTAATTATCGTTGTAGAAAGCGAGAAGCACATCATAATATCCGTCGTGTAAAAAACCCACTTCTCGTTGTCCGTGGCATTGTCCTCCTTGCATGCATTAGCAGTCAGTCGGCCTGAAAGTTAAGCCGATGTAACTAGTTTCTCGTTTTAATGTCAGCACAGTAGCCCGCCGCGCTGTTGCTGCCGGCTAGAAGCGGAGAAGCAGGTCAACTCCATTCCACCTTGTGTATGGCAGGGAGCCCGAAAATTCCGAGAGCACTGTGGAATCTACACTGCAGAAGTGCGAAAGGCTGAGCGTTGCTGGTGCACACGGTGCATCACGTTTGCTCTCATTATCATTATCAACTAAATGCACCGTTATCATTGCTAATGCCGTCATTGTCATTATCACTAATTGCAGCGTCATTGTCAGCGCTACTGCAGTTGAATCCCGCCACAACGAATACCGCCACAACGAAATTTCCGCGACAACGAATAATTTTTTATTCCCCGCGAGTATCCTATAAGAATTAATGGCCTAAATTTCTCTGCACAACGAACCATTTTTGCAGAGCGTTTCCGCTTCAACGAAATTTTCGCGTTCAAAATCGAAACCGAAACTAGTTTTATTGGCGAGAAGTCCAAGTCAAATCCAAAGCCACATTAAGCATGAAATCACATGATTGCAGTTCCGCCATTTTGGCTTTGTGTCGTGGTCGCGTTGTTCACTCGCTGCCTTTCTCTTCGACAACGACGAGTTTTCATCCGCAGGACACGATGGCAACGCAAGTGAAAAAACGCAAAACTCTTTCCCTTGAGCAAAAAGCTCAAATAATCGCCCAAGCAGAAAGCGGAAGGAAGAAAGCGGCAATTGCTGAAGACTTCGGAATTCCTGCAAGTTCGCTGTCAACGATTCTAGGCAATAAGGACAGCGTGAGAATGGCACTTGCTTCAGGCACATCCTCGAAGCACAAAAAGGTGACGCGGCCCCTCCATGAAGAGTTGGACAAAGCAGTGCATGCGTGGTTCGTGGAAGCACGAGCCAGCAACGTCCCCCTGTCCGGAAGCATCGTCCAGCAGAAAGCCTTGAACTATGCATGCCTACTTGGCATTGATGATTTTAAAGCCAGCATTGGCTGGCTAAACCGTTTCAAGGCCCGCCATAACATCGTTGGAAAAGTGTTGTGCGGCGAGTCGTCAGCAGACGTGGACGGAGCAGCTGCTTGGAAGGCGAGTAACATGGCCGGAATTTTAAGCAACTTCGCGCCTGCAGACATTTACAACGCCGACGAGACCGGGCTATTCTACGAGATGTTGCCGGCTAGGACGCTCGACTTCAAGGGGCAGCGCTGTCACGGCGGCAAACACAGCAAAAAACGCATCACAGTGCTGCTTTGCACAAACATGGATGGCTCGGACAAGCGTCCGCCGTTAGTCATAGGCAAAAGTGCCAAGCCGCGCTGTTTTAAGGGAACTCGTAGCCTACCTGTGCAGTACAAGGCGAACAACAAGTCATGGATGACCCGCGCTATTTTCACCGAGTGGATGATGGCATTCGACCGCGACATGAAGCGGCAGGGCCGTAAAGTTTGCTTGCTTTTGGACAATTGTTCAGCGCATCACTCCAACGAAGTCAAGCTCACTAACACGGAGCTGAGGTTTTTCCCTCCCAATTGCACGTCTGTCTTACAGCCTCTCGATCAGGGCGTGATTCTTAGCCTGAAGCGCGCTTACCGCGGGAGGTTAATTCAGCGGCTGCTTTTTAACACTGAAACCGGCCGAGACACGAAGGTGGACTTGTACGTGGCACTGCAGATTATGTCTGCTGCCTGGAGCACACTGGGGCGCTCAGTAATTGTGAACTGTTTCAGGCACGCCGGATTTGCCGAAGGTCGACCCGTACACTCTGCTGGCCTAACACCAGGCGTTACAGACGACGACGAAGAGGCGTCACCGGCTCCGGGGATCGCGGCCGCCTGGAAAACGCTGGGAGAAATAGGAACCGTGCCGCCTAATCTCGAGCTCGACGAATACATCGGCGCTGACGCTTGTGTTGTTGTTCACGAAGATGTGAGTGATGAGCAGATCATAAAAGCTGCCCGGAATGATAAGGACTCTTCCGATGAAGAAGACGACGACGTACAGGAAGCGCCGGCTGCGGCAACCGCCGTACAGGTGATGGACGCTTTTGATGTCATCAGGAATTCCGTTGCTGTCCGAGACGACGATGTTGCAATGGGTTTGCTGACCGAGTGCGAAAATCGCGTGACGGCGTTGCTCGCCGTGAAGCGTAAGCAAACCAAGCTTACAGATTTTTGGCATTAAACGCCTTTGCTGCTGCTTGGGCAATTCTTTCTGCGTTTCACGTCAAATTTTTGCGATAACGAAGTTCCGCGAGAACGAATTTTTTTTCGTGCACCGTGAATTTCGTTATAGCGGGATTCAACGTATCGTCGCATGTGAGACAACCGCTGTAGTGATGTCGGCACCTCGGCAATGGGAGATTCTCCTCCACCGGACGGGCCCCGATGTGCACACTTGAAGCCCATATACAACAGCCGTGTTTCTCCGGAGACAGAGCACCGGGACGGTAGGAATGCATCGCTCTCCGGTTTCGCATGTGTCTGCAAAGAGCGGAACTTCTCGGAAGAAACCGCCAGACTAAACATTGCTAACGGCGGGCAATACCCCCGCGGGGAGAGGTGATGATCTCGGCTGTCTGCCGCGTGAAAGTAAAGCGTACGCGAGTGACACGGCTCGTAAAACAGAGAGAGGGAGCGCTGCACGTCGGGGGGCTACGCTCTGGCAGGGAGGCAACTCGAGTTAGAACGGAGCCGCGTCTGTGAGCAGTCGCTTGGTTTGAAGCTCCCGCGGTCGCCCGAGGGCTCCGCATATTTTACGGGCAGTCGTGCGCGCCTGGCCCGATTTTTAACGGCTTGCGAGCCGTGAGTGTACCGTGCGCAGTACTACTAGTATGTTGCGGCGTACTGCGTAACAGTTAGTCTTTTGTGTGTGTGTTGTATTATGTCCAAGGCAACCAAATACACGCCTGTTGTGCTATCTTGAACGGCACCGTCTGCTGAGTACCTTCTTGGAAGCCGCTCTCATCCACGAGCGGACACCCAAGCACAGAAGAGAACATTACTACCGCCAAGCTTGCCTTGCAGCGCCGGCTGAGCATTTTGCCATAGATGGTCCAGCGAGGCATACAAGTACATCGTACTCAAGTGCTCCAACACCAGATGGATGCTTTGAACGCGAAGGTTGGCAGAGGAGTACGGAATTCCACAAGCCGGCCTGTTGCAGATATTCCAGCTTGCGTGGAGAGAGCAGATCCATAACCAGGTTTGAGAAGCAGAAATGAAGAGATAGCACAGCGAAGCACGGGCAATGTCATCCCTGGCGGTGGACTCCAGCACAAAACACACGATCGATAATGAGAACATCTATGACAACACACGAGACAGCGGACGGCAGCGGGTTACTCTGCGAGGCACGGAGTGGTTTTCTGCGCACAAGTGGTCCAAGTGCGACGCAGCCGATAAAACCATACAGCATGTTGTGATCGAGTGCCCGAAACTGTGGCCCTCCCCCCCTACAACTGCGACATCAGCAGTGATGGAGACTCCTTCAACAGCACTTGGTCTGCAGTCGATGTCACCACCCAAAGAGCACACCCTGGGTAGGGCAGTAGAGGTGACAAAGCACCGCCTTGACTGGTGGCGTAAACGAGAAGATTGTTGAAGGACTGACCCCTTCTTTTCCTTCTTTTCTTTTTTCTGGACTTTTGACCAATGCACAGCAGTTGGTATAGTTTTTGTTCTTTCTCTACTCCTTTATTTATTGGCCTAATGAAGAACTCTGTGATCCCTCACTACAAAGGGGAGTGGCCGCATCAGCATCATGCAGACAAGGAGAATTATGATGTGTTTTAACTCATCCTCACGATAGACAAGGGCCCGCTGGGGTGGCGCAGTGGTTACGGCGCTCGACTACTGTTCCCAAGAATGCGGGATCGTAACCGGGCTTCGGCGGCCGCTTTTCGATGGAGACGAAAGCAAGGCGCCTGTGTTCTATGCGATGTCAGTGCACGTTAAAGACCCCCGGTGGTCGAAATTTCCGGAGTCCTCCACTACGGCACCTATCATAGCCCGAGTCTGTTTGGGATGTTAAACCCCGCAAACCAAACCAAATCACTGTAGACAAGATTTATGTGCAGTTCACGATCCCAGGCGTGGCGCAGTTGGTTAAAGCTTAGGCTGGCGATGCGAGGGATGCAGGTTCGATTCCCGGTGGATGCAGGATTTTTATCCTTCCGATGACATTAGTTTCGGTTTCAGGTGATGTCATTTGATTGAAAGCTATACTGTGACCGAACGAACGCAGACAGTATGAGCCATTAAAGCGCAGCTGCATCACTTTTTGAGAATTCTGAGAATTTGACTCTCCATAAGCTGTCGGTAATGCTTGCAAAGTGTTTGTGTGCTATCTTTAAAACTGATGAAGTAATCAACGATTACAATTCGAGCTTCTCCTCACAGCACTGAAGGACTGCGTAGAAGCTTGATGATATCACGGACGGTAATATTTTTTCTTTTCGTTACCTTCGCCCACATCGTGCGGTGCCTTTTTTAATGCCATCAAACAATGTTTCTGGGCCTTCAATTTTGGTAGCCTTGTTTTTACTTCTTCCAACCAAGCCATTCTATGCGGGAAACATACCGGTGCCGTCAATGATGTCATCATGTGCACCCCACGCGTCGCTGTGTGGTGAGGAGAAGCTTGATAGCTGAAGCGGTTTAAATTGCTATTTGCGCCATTGTTTTGAAATGCTAGCGCGAAGATATCTTGCATGCTTAACCTGGAACCTGTAATCATTTGATTCCTTGAAACTCATCAAAATCTACAACCGGTGCAGTTTCCCTTTAAAGGCTTTTGCCTTAATACAGCGCTCAATGTCATGCTGATGCCACATGTAACGGAAAAGGACAGCCTCAGTGTCACTGCCTACCTTCAGCGTGCAGAAGCAGCCCGACGACTCGCCCAGCTGCGCATAAAAAGCCAGCAAGGCACCAATGCCTAACGTAACCTACAATGACAATGAAAATTACAAGCCAGCAGACCGACTCTAGGTTTGGATGCTGAATCACCATCGTGGATTTAATGAAAACCATAAATTTTACGCTGCTGTTTCCGCAAATCAAGTTCACTCATCTAGATGAAATGGGCTATGGAATTGTCCCCAGATGCTGCTGACAGGACCCCAGGGGTGATACATGTCCAGAAATTTTATGTTGTTTGCCTAAAGCCCTATTATAACTGATGGGCACTGTGCTTATATTTTGCTTGATGTTTATTTTTGCCTACCTTTCTATTCAATGTAGAGCATTGGGCCGATGCTTCTTTGAGGGGGAAGTCATACCGCAAAGCTTTGTTGTTTTTTTTTTTTTCATGCTTTATGCCACCTGGACGCAGCTTTTACTCTTTTTTGTTGTACAATGATGATGCACAGAGATTTACCTCGAATAATTGCCACAACACAACACTGCTTCTACATTGTTCTTGATCATTGTACTTGGCAGGTTTACCTCTGTTTCCTTGTTGCCTTTAAACTCAGCACTGGGCATTCTGTTGTTCGATGACCAGTGCCTTTGTCGTGATTGGCACCTTGCTGCAACGAAATAAACTCTGAAAGTGAATCCAGTGTGCAGATAATGCTGTCAGAGTACTGAGTTCTTTTTGGCTGATAGTAAATGATGGAATAAGAACACATGGTTGCAAAGAGCATATGTAGGCTCTTGAAGAAGTTACCTGTGCTCCTTCTGCCATTAGCTTGTTAATCGGTGTGATGAACCACTAGTTTAAGAAACACTATCACCAACCACATTATTTATTAAAACCCAGCGTTTCGCGACCAACTCGGTCCCTTCCTCAGGGGCGACTAAAGTTTGCGGCCTGCAGTAGTAGGCAGCGGCCTATGCATAGCCGATCTGAAGAAGAATGGCTATACACGCGCCTTTATTCCAATGTGCTTCCCGCCGTCGAGCTAGCAGGACAAGAGGGTCGGTCAGCACGCAAACGACGAAGCGCCCTCGCATTGTGCTCCCATATGTGGCGGGCACCAGTGAGGCGTTTGCACGCATCCTGCGCACACACGTCTGTGTGTCGCACAAACCTACCTCAACAGTCTGCCGTTTTCTGCCGCAACCAAAAGACCATATTCCCAGAGAAAAATAACCAGGCGTTACTTATAAAATCTCGTGCTCTGCCTCGTATATCGGCGAAACTAAAAATCTCTGTCGGCGCATATTGCAGCACAAAAACGACGCCCGGCAATTGAACTCGAAAAGCAACCCCCCTCGCCGAGCACTGCGAATGCGCCGACCACAAAATCGCCTTTGACGAGGTGAACATACTTGATGTGGAGACCAATCCTTTCAAAAGACGTCACGTCTTTTTTCGGTTCATCCGGCTGACAGCTGCAGCAGTGAACAAGAATCCGGGGACGCTACCCAGGCTCTGCTACACAATTGGACATCGCTACGTGTGCCTGCTACTGCGGGCCTCGAACTTTAGTCGCCCCTGAGGAAGGGACTGAGTTGGACCTGAAACGTCGGGTTCTAATAAAAAATTTGGTTGGTGATGGTGTTTCTTAAACTTTTGTTTCAAGTACCCAACCAGGCGGAGTTACACCAAAGATGTTCTCGTTCAAGTCAATGAACCAATAGGAAAAGCTTTAGGCCTTTCCAGTGACAGGCATCGTAAAGAACCAATGAGTGCGGAGGACAAGTCTATTTGCCATGTTTGAGCCCTGTCAGAGCCTCTATGAAGGCACACAAAGGACCACTTGATAAGAAGTTATCTAGCTCATTTTGGATATGTTGACATTCATCCAGCAGTAGTTATGGCTGACTGCATGGCAATGTAGCCTAGCCTCTGAAATCTGCTTCCAAAAATTGATGTCAACATGCGCAGTTTACTTGTGCAATCCGCTGGTGTTGGCAATACCTGTATTTTTTTTTTTTTGTATTTTGTATTTTCCAGTCTACAAGAGTTCTGTTTCTTGCTGTCTTTTTTTGAGACTCACTTTTGACAACTTGGAAAATCTTTCTTTTTGCAGAGTTCAAAGCCTGGAAGGACCATATGGAAATCTGTGAAGTGGCTCATTTTGTTAGTGGCAGGAATGGCTCATCTGCATACCATGCAGGGTTTTGCAAATGCACATCTGTTTGTTAGCAGACTTTGAAAAATATGAGGGCTAAGGAACCTGTTCCACATCATGTTCAAAATAGGCTGTGCTTATATGCCTGAGCTGCTTCTGACATTGCCATGGTGCTTTTGATTTTGTATACAAATGCTATCTGAATAAAAGGTGCCTACGTATTTTGTATGTTTAATGACATTGTTAATGATGGTCCCCGAGATACACAGCATTTAATTGATGCTAATCATATGAAGTTAGCTGCACGTTAACCCTGTAACCACCAAATTAACTCCCGAAAAACATACTAACATCGCCAGGTTTAGTTGTAATGTTTTTCATACCATTCTAATTCTAAAAAGTTTCCTTCATTAGTAAAGCATGCTGTCACTTCGCCATCTTTTCTTTTTTTTTTTTCTTCTTTTACCACTTTATGCACATCGCAAACGGGGTCAGAGTAACTGTCAGGTGCAAATACTAGATTGTCAGCGAAGCTGCTGCCTGAACTCTTTACGAAAGAGCTCTTTTTTGTTGAGGCATCACCGCCACCGGCACTCTTTGTGTGTGGCACTATCATAAAATGACCTTTGTCATGCCAAAAATGTGTGCTAAAGACTGAAATGCGCCTTTTTTTTCCATGGATAACAATGGCTCTGTAGAGTTGAAAATGCAATCAATGTATTTACCAAATCTATTCCTTTTTCACTGGCAGTGCAAGCAATGTAAGAGCAGGTTGGACAAGTGCCACTTGTCACTGGCAATACTGCCACAATTGCCAATGACAAATGAAGCTCTGAGATAAAGGACTAAGCCAGCATATGGTTTTGTGGATGCGGAAAGTTATGTGTAGTTAGTCAAGTTTGTACACAGTCATCTGAAAGATTCTCAACATTTTTACAATGATTATTGCAGACCTGCAATGAGACACTAGAATATTCACTTTTACATATAAAAGTGATGCTGCTTCAATAGAGGCAATATGCGAAAATGCCCGTATGATATGCAGCAGTATTAGAAGTGCACAATAAAGGTTCCCAAGAGGCTAAAATTGTGGCCCTCCTACAGCCTGGAAATAAAACCCCATATACTTTGCCGATATGCACAGAAATACTGCCTTTTGATAACTAGGCATACGCAGCACCTACCTCCACCATCTGTGCTTGCCTTGGATTGCAATGCCTTGTGTAACGTGCACAAAGGGATTGTACTTTATTTTGCAATTAATTTCGCATGTACATTTTGGTGAACTGTCTGCAGCCACAGGGCCTGCTTTTGAGCTGCATAGATTGTTTTCTCCTCATGGAAGTTTACAGTTGACAAGTGTTCTGTTTGGTTTATGGGGTTTAATGTCTATTGGCTATGAGGGATGCTGTAGTGGACAGCTCCAGAAAATTCTGACCACCTGGGGCTTTTATGTGCACTGACATCGCAAAGTACAAAGCCGCCTTGCATTTCGCCTCCATCAGCTGCCATCGCAGCTGAGAGTAAACCTGTATCTTTGGGATCAGCAATCAAGCTCTCTTATCACTGAGCCACCGCAGCAGGGTACAAGTGAACATGGCTGAAAACAGATCCACGGCATGGAAAGTTTTCCCAGCTGGTGTACCTGTAGGCTTAAGTTCAGGTGCAGAAACATTTTCTACAAGATTTTGCCTTGCAAACAAGCAACATTTGTGCACAACCTGCGCTGTGTGCAAGGAGGCTGCAGTGACAAAGCTGGCACCTGTTTCCAAAGCTAAGGTTAAGCTTGGCCACAAAGCTGCACATGCAAAAAATGAAATGATGCATTTTGAAAACCCCAATGCTCAGCTTCATTCAAAGATGTGTACAAAGCCAAAATTCCTTTTGCCAAACATGAAATCCATGTTTCCTGCACAGCTGTTGTGCATAAGATGCCCATCTGAAAACAGATAATCAAAAGTTTCGCACCTTGCTTAACTGTGAAGAATCCATTTTTATTGCATGCTTCAAGCTTACTCAAGCTGTTGGGCTGTTCCTAATTCGTTAGCATTGTGCAAATTATTGCAGTGCAAGTTTGCCAGCTGGCTAACGTGCATCATTTAAAATGATGCACTCTAGCCCCCCAACCAAGCTTGAACAAAACTAGCCAGGGTTCTTCAATAAATTTGCATTTCGGAAACACCCTGGAGCCTGAAAGTTGCAAGGAATGGCGATTGCTAAATGGCTTTTTTCAGCTGCACAGTGCCTTCAATAAGCTCAAGCTTATGACACTATTTGGCAGTAAAGTCTTCTACTGGCTTGATTGGTGCACTATCCACAAAAAAGCATTGGCACACGTGCTGAGCAAGTCTAGATTAGGAAATGTTAAATGGTTCACAGGGCAAAGCACAAGCTGCTTTATTCTAGGTGTAGGAAATTATCAACATTACAAAATAGTGAGAGGGTACGTACACAGGACAGGAAAGGAAATGGCTGACTAAATATTCTCAGCCTGTGGAGTCATCTGCCTGACTGTTGGGTCAAACGCTATGCAACCACTAGATAATTCCATTCTTAAAAGCTTGGGCTCGCCTCATGACAAAGGCATTAATATTTCTCTATTTTGCTGCATTAAATAGCCGTATTGCTGACACAAGCTGCAAGTCTGCGAAGTGTTCACTAGATAAAACTGCTTTCAAGCAATGTAAACCGTGAACGCCACACTACTTCTACCGTTCCATTAGCACAAGCAGCAAGCATCGGTGCTGGAGAGCTTCTAGCAAAGAACACTCGGAAGCCGCACAAAAAAAGTGCCTCGGTAGTAGTTAAACCGCTTGCGTTTTTCATTCCATAAGGTAAATGAAAATGCGGTGCCGTTTCGAATGTTATCAACAAAGCGAGGGGTGAAGACAAGAGTAGTAGCCAAAGGAGAAATCTTCCCTACCGTGGTGGCATTCTATGCCATCAAGAGCAGTTCCCTCAAATACCGTGCGATGGCCTCGGCGGCTGCGTTTCCATGGAGGCGAAACGAAGTGGCGTCCGTGTGCTGTGCGATGTCAGCGCACGTTAAAGATCCCCAGGTGGTCGAAATTACTCCGTAGCCCTCCACTACGGCCTCCCTTTCTCTCTATCCACTTTCACTCCCACCTTCATCCCTTCCCTTACGGCGCAGTTCAGGTGTCCACAGAGCAAGTGTGACAGATACTGCGCCTTTCCCTTCCTATGAACCAACCAACCAACCAACCAACCTACGTAGCCGCCGTGCTCATCAATGTGCTGGGCGAAGAAAAAAGGTTAATAAAGTATATTAAAAGCGACGGAATTCGGGCAAAAACAGCGGTAAGCTCAGAATACATTTTTTGTCCTGATTCAACCTCCTTAATCCCGGCGTCACCCATTCCTTGGCACTTAGGTGCACACTTCTGAACCTAAGCACAAAGATATAATTTTCATAAAGCACAAACAACCGGCGCAACAAAACGCAACATAACAATCGCGCCGTCGCGAGGACGTGCGGCGGCCCTTTGACGTCTTATGTCCTTACCTGCAAGAAAAAGCAGCACCTTGGATGCGGGACGTGTTATTTATTAGCGAGGACCGTGAAACTTTGTTATGGGTAAACATTCAGGACAAGAAATCTTCAAAAAAGACGGTCACTTCTGCGTCTCAGCGCAAAACATGGAGGCAACCATCTTGAATGTTTTTTTTTCTTTTTTTTTTTTGTGTACATACACAACAGATGGCGCGAGACGCTGCAAAAACGATAATGATGATAATGACCGCGAATTTTGAAAATTTAATTTGGGCAGAAGGGTGGCGTTTTTCGCTTAAATTAGGCGCAAATCGACGAGTTTATAGGCAGACGCCAGGCATGAAAGGGAGATTCAATTTGTCTACGAAAAAAAATTTACGCCATACATAGCATAAAAACAAATCCCACTTATAGTCCTTTTCGACTTCAATTACACTCAGAGACAACTTATGGCAGTGTGGCCAAGGCTAGGCAGAAAAGGTAAGATAGGCTGCTGTTCCCTAGCCTTGGAAAAGGAGCCAACTCACCCCTAGTGACCTTACACTTTCTCTTCAATTTATCCCTTTCACCCGTCCCCTCGCCTTCCACAGGGCAAGCCACGAGGCAAGAGGACCATGGCTGTCCTCTTTCCCTTCCTGTCTGGCCTTGGCCACAGTGAGAAAAAAAAAGGGTATCCCTTAGTATATACATAAAATATACTGACAATGAAACATGAACTGATCGCGCAGCGCCTAGCTTGTCCGTGCGACCCTCCATAGCAGTTGCAGATCCTGTATGGCCCGAGAACTTGTGTTCCGTCCAAAAAGCAAGGTAAGGCACAAGCTTTCTAAACTGGTTTATTTTATTTCATACATACTGCTAGCCTCCTTTTGGAGGCTGTTGCAGGTTTGGGGCATAATATAGAAACAGCAAATGACAGGAATACTGACAATCCACACTTGTCTAATTTTTATATAATTCTATATGGCAGTGTGGAACAAGAAATGGAAAAGAAGGATATGATACAATATAATCACACTGAAGACACATGTTTCACTATATTTGTATAGAGGTCAGGCTACACATATATAGGGTACTCAAGGAACAATTGCCAGCCGTGAACTGAACCCATCTAGTGATGAGCAATTAACCACTTCATCGGCTAAATCATTCCATTCGCGGACCGCCAGGGGAAAGAAGGAGAACGTATCACAGTGTGCTCGATACTCGACTAAATGCTTGGAATGACGCATTCTTTCGTTTCTATGTGGTGACAGTTTAATAAATTTGGAAGCTGTATGCAATCAAGAACATCCACACCGTGCGTGCTGCATAGCAAACAGCCTTCGGATACTTGCCGTTGAATCAAACTATAATTGGAGTCTCTATAAAAGTCTTGACCATGAACTGCAGTACTTTATGTTGCTTTTCACCTCATCTTGGTTTGCAACTTCAGGTTTAGGTTCATTGCACAGGCAAGTTCTGAGTGTACCTGAGTGTAACTATAGGCAGGGGTGTTGGAAGAGGAGGAAAGGCAGGGAGGTTAACCGAAGAAGAAACCGGTTTGCTACTCTGCACTGGGGGAAGGGGGTAAGTGGATATAAAAGTGATGGGTAAAAGAAAGTTACAGAAATATGAAGTCAGTACTGTCACATCACAGCCATATCACGTCGCATCGCAGCAAAATCACAGTCTACCGATCAGGCCCGTGGTTTTCATGAAGCAGAGCAGTGCCTGGGAGGTCTTCACCGCAGCCAATGGCATATAATCTTGGCATATAATCGCCGCAGCCAATGGCATGTAATCTTGATTTCTGTCAGAGGGTGTCCATATAGACACTCTAGTGCAGGGCAGAGACATTGTATGTGGTCCACTCGCAAAGAATGTGGCCTATAGTCTCGTCAGACCCACAGGTTGCACATGCAGGGCTATTAGCCATACCTATCACAAACGAATGAGAATTTGTGAACGCTACACCAACCCACAGGCAGCACAGCAAAGTTGCTTCACGTCGGGGTAGGCCGTGTAGAATCCGGAGCTTCAGGTCAGGAGCAGGGGTGCCGAGAGGCCTGTTCTGCTTATGATATAATGACAGCACCACATTTAAGCTGCAGTGAATATGTTTTGTTAAGAATGTTGCAATAAGTGGGTACCGCACGGTTGCTGATTTATCTATACATAGGAGAGTGTCCCCCTTATATGATACAGGGAAAGAAATAACCACATAGCGATCAAAAGGATGGAGGAAGGAGAGACTGATGACAGCATGCTTTCTTGCCACTGAAAAACTGTGGAATAAAAGAAATCAGGCTAGTGCCAAGGAACGGTTGGTTGGTAACTGGTTTATGGGGTTTAATGCCCCAAGCATCTCGAGTCGTATGACATCAAGAGAAGTGGTTATGGAAAAACCAAGCACATATAACAGTAGGACAAAAAAGAAAAAAAAAATAAAAAATAAAAAAGACATACCAGAACTTGCCCAGACATAACAGATAAACAAATAAACAGACAAGTGTAGCAGTATAACACCAAAGCATTGTGCCTTACAACATATTTACAAATTTGCTTCCATGTGCATGCAGGAACTTGTTATAGCCTTTTCAAGGTCATGGAATCAAGCATGTTGCATGCAAGGGCAAAAGTGGCTGTAAGCGTGGGAAGAAGGTGACACAAGCCGCTGACAAGGAGAAAGCTTTGAAACAGTTCACAGGAATAGGGAACGTAAGGCACAATGAGCAGGTACAGGTCTGGACGGTATCAAGGAAGTGACAGTGGCTTCGCATGATTGCGTCGCATGAATGTGAAATGTGTAGCCTCTCAAATGACGTCAATGTATCCATATGCATTTTAGCGTGCAGTTGCTGTTTGTTTGCTTTTCTTTTTTTAGCGAAGTGGGGGCTTGACTATGGCAGGCCTGAACTGTTTGAGATCAAGTTAAATATTTATCTAAAGCTTTCCTGAGGCCTAAAACTCCATTCGTGTTGTATCTGCGGAAATACGATTTCCCATCATCATTCTGTTGTTCTGTATACTGATGTCCATTTAAAGCAAGAATAACATCAGGAGAATGTGGCTGCTAATATTTAATTTCGCAACAGATGCTTAAGCTAGGGCAGCGCAAAATGCTGAAGCCATTCTAGTGCTCAATAATACTGGGTGAGGTTAGAGCATTGAAGGATACTGGTTCATATCTACGGCACTCACACGCCATGCACGACTATCCTACGAGGGTGTGGAGGAGCAAGCAGTCGGAGGTTGCAAGCCCAAGCCACGGATGACAACAAGGACAAGTGAGCGGATGTCTATACCATGAGGTAATGCTAATTTAAGCATCTAGATCATCATCATCATCATCCTCAGCCTGACTATACCCACTGCAGGGCGAAGGCCTCTCCCATATTCCTCCAATTAACGCGGTCCTGTGCGAGCTGCATCCACTTGACCCCTGCAATCTCGTCCGCCCCCTGCTACGCTTTCCTCCGCTTGGAATCCAGTTTGTTGCCCAAAGCGACCATCACTTATCCTTTCCTCGCGCTACATGTCCTACCCATGCCCATTTCTTCTTCTTGATTTCCATTAGAATGTCAGTGACGAGTTATTTCTCTGACCCACTCTGCACGCTTCCTATCTCTTAACATTACCCCTACCATTTTTCTTTCCATAGCCCTCTGCGTTGTCCTCAACTTTAGTAGAACCCTCTTTGTTAGCTTCCACGTTTCAGTCCCATAGGTAAGTACAGGTAAGATGCAACTGTTGTATGCTGTCCTCTTGAGCGATACCGATAAACTGCTAGCCATAACCTGGGAGTACTTGCCAAATGTGCTCCATCCCTGTCTTATTCTCCTTGTTATTTCCCTTTCATGGTCCGGATCTGCTGTTACTACCTGTCCTAAATAGATATATTCGCCTACTACTTCAGTGCTTCGCTACCTAACGTGAACTGTTTTTCCTTCCCTAGGCTATTAAACATTACCTTAGTCTTGTGCATATTGATTTTCAAGCCTACTCTTTTACTTTTCCTGTCTAGGTCATCATTCTTTGCAAATCATCCCCTGAGTTACTTAGCAAGACAATGTCATCAGCAAATCGCAGATTACTGAGGTATTCTCCATCTACTCTTATCCCTAACTGCTCCCATTCTATGTCTTCTTTCTTAGATTCTAGCATCTAGATGTCACTGCATAAATTGTTCATGGTTTTTTGTGCACCTATTTCTGCTTACAGCTTTTCTTTGCTTGTATTGTAAGCTATTTGCGTTTATTTGATGAATCCCCCTCCCTATGTAATGCCCGCAAAGGCCCTTAGGGTATTTGAAATAAATAAATAAATAAATAAAAAAAATATATAGGTGTGTAGTGCTAACAGTAAGTGCTGGAGTAGCTCGGTGCAGTAAGCAGCCAACAAGTGTGGCAGTTACGAGACGTAGTGTTGGGTTGAGCGCTGGGGTATTATAGCGTATAAGTGTGTATTGCAACCCAGATTCAATTTCAGTTTGGTGGAATGACTATGCAGGTAATTCATTGGGTATAGGGTGTGGCATGTCCAGACAATACCAACGACAATGGCAACAATGTGGCCTCACAGATTGACACTCATATGTTTTAATTGTTGCTATAAATGTTTTTCAGTCACTTAACAAATTGCTATCCATGGCAGAAACAATACTCATGCACTGAAAAATAAAATGAAAATACTGAATATAACGCACATATATATACCTTGCTACATGTACTGTACATGTAGGGAGCCAAGGATGCAAAAGTTGTCCAGAATAAACGAGCGGCTGCGTCTCCAAGACTGCTGACAGTAAAAACAAAAAATGGCATAGACACATGTAAACACTGAAATGAAGAGAGTGCTCTACCAAGCAGCATTGCATATGAGATATTAGCCCAAGTTTATAGTCTACTAACACGTATACAGTAACAAGGCAGCTGCAAGTGACCTGAAGGAAGTTAAGCAAGCTACCTTCCTGGCCGCATTTTGGCAGCTCGCTGCATTCGTTACTCAGGGCCTCAAGCGAACTACTGTATAGTATTGTGTCATAGTGTATATACATATTTTTTATTTTTACCTACCCTGTCCTTTCTCCCTATCGTTCACCTCTTTGATTTCCTCTACCCCTTCCTCGCTATCCCTTCCACCGCCCCTGTTCAGGTGCTTCAGATATCAGATACCGGGGCTGGAAAACATCTTTTCTTTCCTTTTGTATATGTAATAAAATAACCACTAAAACAACAAATGCTGCTAATGCTAATCATCTTAAATTAGAATCAGATAAGCAGCAAGCTGACACAGTATAGTGCCTACGTTGTCGTGTAGCATTGTCGCAAGCTCCTGATAGAAAAATAAAATGTATTTGCGCAAAGCTTTGTTGGAAAGAATTTCATTCCTTCCAAAGTCATTTTTGCTATACTGCTTATATATCGATACATGTTCTGATAAAACACACGAGTTTCGCACCGTCTCCAGATTGCTTTCCAAAGCTAGAAGGTGGCACCCATGCCACAGAGATATAAGTAATTGACAAATTGCACGCTAATTTCGATCTGTCATATCTGCAAGCTCAAAAACAATTAAGTACTAGGTTGCTGTTTAGTTTAATTCACTGCTGAATGACACCTCTCGCATTGATTTCGCGGACAAAAATGGACACGACACCCACCAACCGCTGCACTCAGCGCACTATGTCAAAAAACAACAGCAATGACAATGGCTTACGTGAGAAGCGACGGCCGATGTCAGATCGTTGACGCAGACATCGCAAATTTGCTCGGTACCCATGAATCGAACGTCCAACTTTTGCAGTTGAATGGTTTAATGTTAAGGGTGCGTTGCACTACCTCCGCTGCAGCAAAACCACGCCAATAAACTGAGAGACTTTACAAACACTGCCCGAATGCGCCGACGACGGCCGAAAAAAAGAAGAAAAGTCCGCCAGCCCGCCACGAATCTGGGGACAAATTCAGACTCAACTAGGCACATAATAGTCAACATTTAGGTACTTTGTAAAAACCTGGCGTTCAATGCGTTTGGGGAAATCGAGGGACAAAATTTTAGTCGAAAAAACGGCCGTCGTTGCTGCGACCCGGTTGGAATAAGGTAGACTTCTACCTTTTCAGAAGAATGTGCAGGACAGAAGGAAATTTACTTACATCCATGGAGGAAGGAAACAACTTAGGAGAGGCCCTTGCCATTCCCAATGCATTGGAGAAAGTGTGGCGGAAGTGACGTCAAAATTTAGGGTTAGCCAAGTCGGGTCATTAGCAACGGCGACGCGTTGCTATGAAAACTCGGGCTACTAGCAACAGCGTTGCTAAGGGCCCTAGGTACGTGAGCGTCGCGGAGAAAGGGCAAAGGAGGAGGAGAGACGTTGCAGAGTCCAGTCGCGGCGCGGCCGCGCCGGCTTCAGAAAAATGACGTCAGGGCCTCTCCTAAGCTTTCCTTCCTCCATGGGTAGAAGCTTGGTGCAACACCTGAACTTGCAGAGAGCCGGCTCCGTGAACTGCGCATGCGCGCCCAGAAACAAAGTGGAAAGGAGGATGCGTTGATTTTCTCGACGGATGTGACGTCAAACAACTTTTAGTATTTGCTTTTTTCTGGAAATAAGCCTCAAACCCAGATGCCAATTACCCCGTTTCGAGCCACAGCACCCGAGCAAAAGCTGGCGCGCTTTTCGGGCAACGGGTGCTCGCGCCTTGCGAGCCCTAGGTCGCTTTTCATGCATCGGCTTGTTGTAGTTTACGGCGCATCATCCCGATAGATGCAAATTCGGTGAAAATCTGATTCAGTTTGTGGATTGTTGCCCTAAATTCAACAGCGTAGCCTTCGGTCCTGTCGCTGGCCTGTCTGCAGCCTCCGACTACGGTGAGTCGTACGCGAATGATGGTGTTTCGTACATGCCCGCGAGCTCTAGGTAAAGCATTTGTCGGCGTTCTGCTACAGTCTTGCAGTTTTTTTAACGAGTTTTTACACGGCAGTGCAGCTATGCGGTAGTCACAATTACTGACGCGGCGTAATCACGCGACAGTCTCCGGGCGAAGGCATGTGGAGACTGCATAAATGCGTCGATCCCGTTTCTTCGCGCTTGAAACAACCGTTGCATACCTGCTGCTGTGCACCGATCGTTCGCCGGTTGCTGTTGTCTTCGGGGTGCACTGGGGTATTGGGACGTACGCGGCGACTTACAGATGATGTGAAACTATTCGTGAGTCGAGATTCACGAAAGTTTGTAATTTGCTTTTTTTTTTTTTTTTGAAATTCTTCGTTTGTGGTCTAGTTTGTTTGGGCAGTAGCAGGCATTTTGGTGTGGTGCGCCAGCGTGAACGCGCTGGTTTATGATCAGGAGGTTTTATTGCCTTCCTCGCAGCTTCAGCAGATAGAGTGGCTGGGCCCATAGAAACGGTCGTGCTTGTGTCAAAAAACTGTCGTAAGGTATTTATCTATGCGGCCCATACGTGGTGCTGCAGTGCAAGAGGTCAGCTTCTTTACAGTGTCGACGAAGTGCTAAAGAAGGGGAGTTGCTGGCTAGCTGAGAGATAGTATAAATGTAAACTGGCCCAGTGCGAAATGAGCCCCGGAGTGAAACGAGCCTACTGCTCAGCATAAAATTGCTACAAGATACGGGCGTATACCCGCACGAATTTATTGTGCTTGTATGCTCACACGTTCCACTGTCGAGTACTCACATCGGTGCATGCAGCAATGAGGGTGACTTTTCGGCTATCATAGGTTCTTGCCCATGAGAGTATCTGCCCTTTTACTACGAAAATAACTGCATTGGTAGAACTCGCTGAGCTTATTTATATAGATTTAACACTTCAGATGCATGTCGATACCGCAGAGTTCCCTAATATATATCTTTTGCTTGCTCCAACAGCGTCATCACTTTGAGAAAACTGGGAATGATAGCAGAAACAATGCCTCCATAAATAGTGGGCAGTGCTTGGCTTCAAGCTGCTGTCAAGGCCATTGACAACTTATTTGAAAACAAAGCAATAATTAACCTGAGGTGGTACGTTTTGTTGAGGAGAGTGAGGCACCGTTGCATGTACAGCCTTTGTCAAAAGTGTAGAGCCCGGGGGGTCCGCTTCTGAGCCGAATAGTGGCACTGATGTAGAATTAGTTGAGGCCACTGAAGGGGGCAGGACAAAAAATCTTCTTGCCATCAACAAAGTTGGAATACCGGAAATTCATTACAAGCCGCAGGAACTGGCCCAGAAGCAGACCCCCTGGGCTCTACACTTTTGACAAAGACTGTACCTCGTAATCCTGTCAAAGAGCTTGGCAGTTGCTGCTATAAGCACTCTTGATTACAATTCCATGCAAGCCGCAGCATATTCCGCACTTACTGCACACGTGATTTAACTTAGTCTCTTTGTTTGCTATTTCAGTGTTTTGCAAGTGTGCTAAATATTTGTATTTGTGCTAGCATTGACTGCCAGTCTCGTTATTGCCTTTTTCCTTCTGCGGCAGGCACTCTCACTTGCTTTACTCAAATCAAATTCTACTGTGAGTGAGTTTGCTGAATTTATGCAAACTAAATGTAATTGCTGTATTACTCTCATTTATTTACATTTACAGAGGCAAGGAATACTCGGGGCCGACGTACGAGTTTCCTCCACCAGTTGGATTCCGCCGCTACCTCGGTAGTGCAGTGAGCTGTAACTGGTGTGACCAAATGGACACTCTCACTCCTACTGGTTTAGAGCGTGCTCCTAGTTAAGTTTAAAATATCTTGCTTGCAATGTATTTAATCTTGTTGTGGAATATTGTCACCCTTGCATTTGCTGATATGTTATTATTTGGAAAGCATTCAGAGTGATTTTGGACGCATGATTTGCAGTGGCGGGAGGTGGAGAAGCACAAATGTGTGACTGCAATTTTTTGCCTCTCTAGTTTTCAGCCTTTAGAATTAAAGCAACAGATTGATATGTGAACAGGCCTGGCATGGATTAAAGAGTTTGTCATATACAACAACACTTGACCCTTGCGGGGGTAACACAGCTGTGTTTATCTGAGCAAAAGTTCACTGTATGTGATGGTGTCCGAAACATGGCATTGTCTTAAGTAACTTGGCATGGAATCGGCCACTTCTTGCACTCTCTTGACAGCATCTATTGTAATGTGTGCTAGGCGACATGCCTTCGGATCTGTTGTATGTCTGCAGCAGTTGCCTTGATGTATCAAGATGGGGTGGTTGTTGCGAGTTGGAAATTCCTATTCTCCCGACTACACCAATAAAATGTAGTGAAGCCAAATACCAGGAACCAATGTGTTACGTGGTTCATTGTGAAGGCTTGCCATTCTCGTAACTTTGCCAAATTGCTAGAAACATTATTTTTAAGCCCGGTCTTCTTTTGCTCATAGCACAACTCATTTCGTGCATTTGTCAACGTTTTGTGGTTTATGGTTGGCACATTTTGCAGAGGGTGACAAAATTTGAGCTGGTGTGCCACGAAGGTTAAATATCTGTTTATTGAACTCTTCTCGGGAAGCTACATGCAAATACTGCCTAATGTGGCTGTGAGGGCTTCGCACTTGATTGATGTACCGGTGCATTACTTGTGGCAGCTGGTCTACATTGTACAGGACTGCCACTTTGAGAAGCACCAGCACTGCTATGAAGCAGATTCACAGCATTGTTCCTGGTGGAGGCAAACCACTGTAGATGTGCTCATTCCAGTGCAGCTTCAGCCAGTGAAGTTTCACAATGCCCGTGTTGGACAAACAAGAGGCCTATGAACTTAAGCATTTCACTTAGTCATTTCTTCCAAACATCCGTCAAAACAAGCAACCTGTTGGTTTCCCCAAAATCCCTGCACAATCATATTTATTTTTATTTTTACAAATAGTTTGTGTCATAAGCTGGAGAGCCTTCACTCAAGTATACACTAGGTTCCTATCTACGTGAAAACTACACGCTTGTGTGCCAGTGTCAGCAGATCGCTGCTAACGATTGTGGAAACCCTCCTAAACAGAGATAAAACTGAGAACATGCAGCGATCATGTGTACATACTCAAAAGCAAGTGGGTACGGAAACTATGTGCACCTTTGGCCACTAGTTGGCATTACAGGTGGTTGTAGTACCTGAATCGCTAAAAGCTGAAATCGGAGCTTCTTCTGACAGACTCTTCTGGCTTCTTTGCTGCTAGTGCGATAAAAAAAAATCTGTAGCTGAAGTTGCTGAATCACACAATTTCAGTGTTTTTTGTTGTGCGGCCTGACACGAACATTTCTCTATCTAAGGTGCCACCATTCTTCAGATACAGATCGCTTGTGTGTCACCACTTGGTGCGATGTTACTCTGTGTCACCAGGGGTAGAGACAGACAATTGGAGGAGGAGGATACGCTACAACAGGACATGTATTTGCAGACTAACAGGAAAAATAACGAGGCCTTAGGAAAGCTAAAGAATACGGTAAACGCTGCCATGAGGCTCACTGAAAGAACCTCCAATCTAAAGAGAGGATTGCAGGAAAAGGAGTCAAGTCATTTGGTACAGGCATTCGTGATCAGTAGAACAGTCTATGCGACGCCTTGTATGAATATGGACGTGACGGAGGAAAACAAGGTGGACGCTATGATTAGGCTGGCGTATAAGGCGGCCCTTGGGTTACCTAACATTGCTTCTACCGAAAGTCTGTGGGATTCATCATCATCAGCCTGACTATACCCATTGCAGGGCGAAGGCCTCTCCCATATTTCTCCACTTAACCCGGTTCTGTGCTGGTTGCATCCGCTTCACCCCTGCGAACTTCTTAATCCGCCCATCTAACTTTCTGCCGCCCCCTGCTACGCTTTCCTTCCCTTGGAATCCAGTTTGTTACCCTCAGTGACCATTGGTTATCCTCTCTTCGCACTACATGTCCGGCCCATGTCCATTTCTTCTTCTTAATTTCCACTAGAATGTCGGTAACTTGAGTTATTTCTCTGACCCACTGTGCACGCTTCCTGTCTCTTAATGTTACTTCTACCATTTTTCGTTCCATAGCTCTCTGGGTTGTCCTCAACTTAAGTAGAACTCTCTTGGTTAGCCTCCACGTTTCAGCCCCATAGGCGAGTAATGGTAAGATGCAACTGTAGTATACTTTCCTCTTGAGCGATACCGGTACGCTGCTAGTCATAATCTGCGAGTGCTTGCCAAATGCGCTCCATCCCAATCTTATTCTTCTTGTTATTTCCTTTTCATAGTCCGGATCTGCGGTTACTACCTGTCCTAAGTAGACATATTCGCCTACTACTTCCAGTATTTCGCTACCTAATGTAAACTGCTGTTCCTTCCCGAGGCTGTTGAACATTACCTTAGTCTTCTGCATATTGATTTTCAAGCCTACCTTTCTACTTTTCCTGTCTAGGTCATCAATCATTATTTGCAGTTCATCCCCCGAGTTGCTTAGCAAGGCAATGTCATCAGCAAATCGCAGATTACTGAGGTATTCTCCATCTACCCTTATCCCTCACTGCTCCCATTCCAAGTCTCTGAATACTTCCTCTAAGCAAGCTGTGAATAGTACTGGGGAGACTGGATGCCTGGCAAGGTTAGCTTCATATATGCGTGAATCGCACGGTGAAGTCATCGGTCATGACCGGACATGATGTCATGTGGTGACCTCAGTTCTGGTTATTAGACATGACTGGATGTGACGTCATGATGATGTCACATCCGGTCATAGTGACATTACTGCGAACACATTAAGCTGCGCACAATAGATGAAACAACCTCCAGCTTAAACAGCATCACTGTTGAAAGTGGCCGTTGAGCAGTCTAGTTGAAGATTTGGGCGGCTGTATGCGAGCAAGGAACTGAGTGCTGTGATTTAACTTCCCAAAATAAATGCCACGGAGTGGTACTTTTTTCTTAATACAGGTCATACGTTTACTAGAACCACCTTACTCTGTATTTTACAGCTGTAAATGCTGCAAAAAGCAAATTTTCTAAATTTAAGAATTTTATTCTGGCATGGCTTATATTCTCTAATCTCCAAAACAATTTTCTTGGGTTCCTTTACTTCTGGAAAACTTGGGATATTGTTGGAACAACTACGATGAGAACAGCAAATTTTACAAATTTGAAATTTAAGTGTATGAGAACATGCAAGATGGCGACCATGGCACAAACTTTTTTTTTTCCGCCTAAGACAAGCTGAGGTAATGTTTGTCGTAGTAGCCCAATACAGTCCTTTTCTGAACTGATGGCGGTCAAGCGTAAAAATTGCGTCAAATGGCATGATATGGGCCTGTGTGCAGGCTTCACACAACTCGTACTCTCAGGCAAGTCCAGTAAAAGAATCTTACTGCTGAGCTGCTACCCGGCACAACAGAACCCAGAATGCAACCTAATCCTACGTTAGCCTGAATACTTAATATTTTTGAGACAAAGCATTCATAGAAGGTTGAAAAAACTCGTACATGCAGAATGCGATCAAAAAAATCTGGAACAAGTTTCATGACACGCATGCCATTTTTCACAGCATATCACACAACTTGGAAGAAAGTCGACAACTTCACTTTGAAAGCAAATTTTTGTGAAAATGTACAACACCACTGGGAAGGAAAACAATTGAAGCAGTTGAAACAAAAAAATTTGATAGCGTATGTGCCAGTGAACCCTCAGTGTCTATTAAAAAAGTGAAATCAATGATCTTCGACACTAGTAGAACCTGAATAGCGCTGTGTGATAAGGCTGTCCACAAGTGGCAATAAGCAAAGTTAAAATCAAAACAAAACAAAACTTGACAGAACTTGCACCAATATCACTGCTATGCTAAAATAAAATACACAGATGCCATATAACCACTGTTCACAATACAAGTTCTACAAACCTGATGCGAATTTTTATATCATAGTTGTAACGATACTAGCACAGCCTGATAATTACAGTACACCTAAACAATCACTCTACCTGCCTCTATGCATATATTGTATGCATATAGGCACTATGCACATATTGTACTTGACTACAAAGTTCAGCATGGTAGTTAACAACCATGCACATGAAACAGCTCGGGTATTGAAAAGCCTCTTCCAATCTTGTTCAAAACCAATATATTCTGATCAAATCAACATGCAAAATGTAAATCTTTCGTAAAAAATTTCATTTTGCACACAAAAACAAAGGTAGCTTTACTGCACATACTGTAGCACGAGTTGAATGCTACGGGCAAATTTTCATAGTGCTGCAGGGTTTTTATGTGTTTATTATATGAACGATGCAAAAAATAAAACATCGGTGAACTCCATAAAAGGTGCCACATTAGAACAAAAATTAGCAGTGCTATGCCTAGATAATTCCACTGCAAGAATGCATCTGTGCTGACTCATGTTCTATTGCCATAAACAAAGTACAGCATGTGAGGAATACAAGGGATGAAGGTTCGATTCCCAGTGGAGACAGTATTTATTTATTTTATTTACCCCACTAATCACACATGTGCTCTGTGCTGTCGTACAGTACAGCAAGTAACAGCATATGGTACCTGTAGTAAGACATAGTTCATGCTGGTTACATCGGCTGTCATGCAAAGATGAATCAATGCAATTAACACTTTTTGTAGTGGCTTGAAATTGTTGACGACTGCGACCCCGAGCAGTTCGCACCTGAACACTGGCAACCACTGTGATTTCGTAGTATCGATGACAGTCGCCGCAGATGATGAGGGGAATGTCTGGTGCCCTCACAATGCATCAGCCATCTCGCAGATAAGTGCTGCCATTCAGCGCCACCATTGCAATTCTTGTTTAAATGGCTATGGGTTGTACAAACTGGAAACTCTAGCAGACTAACAATCTTGTGCATTCACAATGCCGTAATAACAACATTGCGTGGGTAGTAATTTAGAAAAAATAAATACATTCACAGTTAAAACTGGTTCACTGGACAATATTTTGTAAGTAATAATTCAACAATACTGCACAAGAATTTTCAAAACTCCTCTGAGCCTTACTAGGGCACCTATGAATGTTGTGCAGCCTTGGTGGATGGAACGGTGACAGATTATTGTAGATGAAAATGTAGCCATTAAATACTGTCCTTTTTAAAATGCGTGATAGAGCGTTACACTGCAGTGCACAGGTGTAGAACATAAAACCATGGCTGCAGCTGCGAGCTATCAGGTGGCTGTCGCACATACTCCATGATAGTAAATCAGGTATAGGTATTTTCCATGGGGCAGGTAGCTAGTAGCAGGCTAGGCAGGCAAACAGGGTTCGTTCATGGCTCTGGTCCACCAACAACGTGACAGTGCTGCAAGTCATCTATACTTGGGCAGATTACCTAACATGCAGACAACTACTGTAAAGTCAAACACTGAACTTACAAAAAAATTAAGTTGATAAATGAAATGTACTGCCTTTGGATCTGAGCAAGAATGAGAACAGAGGCAAGCCATTTGGCAAGCGTTTTGATGCATTCCCTAAAGCCACATCTCTATGCTGTTCTGACCAGTTTATTTGTTTTACAAGAATACACTAGGAAAGAACCAAGCGATCGCACATTACATCTACGTTGTGCACTACAGTTATAAAAATAAAAATCATAGCTAACGAGTACGTGACCCCGTTCGGTAATGCAGTACATTTACTTTGCTGTACAGCGTACCACTCGTCTCGGGACTGACGGACAGCGTGTCAGGCCCTTATCATTTGCCAAAAAAAAGTGAAGCTTAATTTCTAGTAAATCAACATTACACACTATTAAGAAGGGGTCAACACACTTGAAACACAGTTCTATATTCAGCTAGTCTGCAAACTATTACCACAGTCATCATACATAAAAGCAATAACAGGCGCATACATGCAGCATGTGCTGAAAAGGCGCGTCCGATGCAAGTGCAAAACTGACGTTGGCCTCGATGATCTTACGACTGCTAGGGAAAGCTACATGCCTCACAATAACACTAAAAATTAATTCAAAGCATTTCTGACACAAACGTAAGCCTTCGATGTCTCTGTAGTCACAATGCCTAAACACTTTCAACGGAGCGCTTTATTTAGTTCTGCGCAGGCAAGCAGAACTTCTCTCAGACAACCTCAAGTGCAGCAAGAAAGTAACCTTGCTGTAATGTTCACAGTTAAACGTCCCGAAACAAATCGTTCCCAGCTAATTTCACACAGCGATTCGCGGAAGAATCGCGGTTCTAGCGCAGGCACCATGCTTACCAACATGGCACTCGAGTACGTTAATGTTCCACAAATCAATATGTTAACTCATTTCCTTCCAAAGAGCAATCAGCTGGCTTTCTATTCGACTTACCAAAGTGATGCTCACCGTGCGAAGTGCGTCGCCTGTGCTGTATAAACACAGAACACAGCCATTTTATGGTTCGTTGGCATTAGCAACAAATAGATAAAGCGCAACACAGGCTCCGTAAAGCACTGGAAGGAGAATAACCAGAGTCAATAACGCGTCAAACATTTTTTTAAAACGTTTCATGTAACGCGCCGCAACTCAAATAATTTAGCGGAGGGGTCGATGATGATGATAATGGCGCATGCACCATCGTATCTGAAATTGTTGCAAATGAAACTATACAGTTTCAGTTAAACAAAGGAGGTGGTGACCCATAAACTACAAGTGCGAATTTTAATTATCTAAAGGTTTCCTTTTACTGAATTAATTTTTGTTGGTATTGGACGTTTTCGCCACCTGCAGCGCTGTCACTCAACCGTTGCAACGGCGCGCCATTTGAACCGGCTGGTTGTACGGTGCTCGCACGTCTCTGCTGTTCTCTCGAGTTCTCTCTTCTCAGTTCAGCTCTCTCTGCAAGCCTCCCAGAGGCTGTATGACTCATTTATCTCGCCACAAGTAACTTTTAAACCACAGTTCAGCAATGCGACACTAGAGCCTTTCAATGAAGGACTACACTTATTCCTAGTCTGGCATTTATTTCCTTCGCGCATTTTCACTCTGTCCATTCATAACAAAAAACTTGGAAGAAAAATCAAGTGGCTAAGTGGCTTCCCACAGTGCAGTTACATATCTACAGTTATTTCATAAATTGGCAACAGAGTTTTGATTCATCATCACTGCCTGCATTAGGTATGCTGAAGGGAATTAATGGTCTGCAATCATCGCTGCTTCAAGCGTTAGCTGCAGCCGCCAACCTTGGCTCATTTGCCGACATTATCTCTTCATCCCAGTGTCTGGTATCCCTTGCTTGTTTCACTCCCTCGAAACCTAATCGATTAGCTGAAAAGCCCTATTTCCTGGATTACATGTCCCACTCTAATGCTTCTTTTCAGTTTTCTGCATCTTCATACTCAAAGATGTGCACCATGTGCTGCAATCTCAACTGCAGTACTCTGCTGCAAGATGCCCAGCACTCTGTGTCATATGGTATGGTGTTGCGGCAGCATAGAAGTACCACCCACACAAACCATCAGATGAGGACCTGCTTATGCCCTCACCTTTTTGGACCAAGGACGCCACCTGTCCAGGGCAAATAGGGCCTGCTCATTTCAATAATAGCCGATTACTACTTCCTTGTTATGATTACCTTGAAACTGTACTTTAATCCACATCTGTGTTTGTGAAGGTTTTCCAAATTATTTTACTTTCTATAACCTGCTGCACTGTCCTTTGCTTAGGTATTTTAAACTAATGCTTTAATATCCACTTTTCAGCCTTTCAAATGATCACATGATAGCAAGCTGCCTTTTATTACATTATATGTACAGCACCTTCCAAATTTACTTTCACCTCTTTTTGCTCTTGGGGAAATGTTTCTCATGGTTCAGATTCAGAGTGACTACCTGGCTTAAAAACATTACTCCCTTCCTACGTCCGAAACCTTCCTACCTATGTGCAGCAGTGACTTTGTGGCTATGCATTCAACTGCTAATCCTAAGGTTTTAAGATTAAATACATGGCTACATTTTGGCAGAGGCAAGATGTAATGACACCTGTGGGCTACACAATGTCAGTGCATATAAAAAGGACACCAAGCAGTCAAAATTAATTAGCTCTTTCCCATGCTTGCCGTCTTTCATAGACCGCATTAGGTTTTGGCATTCCCGATCCCTGTGTGCCATGTCAATACCTCTACCTGTTGTAAAGTTGCTCTCATCACAAAGGGTTGAAAAATAAACTTTCATCTTGTAGTTTCTTTAGGTCCTTGAGCATGTGCTGTTATTGAGGCAGTGGGCAATATTTGGCTGGGGCCTTAGACATGCAATAGCCCAAACCAGATTCGAAATCGAGGAAACAGTTTAGCTGAAACAAATGTCGATTTCAGTCTCATCGACATCAACTGCAATGCCCGTTCTCTTTTTCTACAGGAATATAATGTAGACATGATGCAATGCTGTTCTCCAAAATGTTTTCCGATTGTCATGGCTACTACAGTTCAAAATAATGAGACCAAAGAGCACGACACACAAGGAATGCTTATTTGCAATGGAAGCATTTTATTGCAAGCTATGAAGTAAATACATTTGTCGTGAAGAACAAGCAAAAGATAGCAAGAAACCATCAAAACAAAATTTAAAACCCCATCTAGAAAAGCAAAAATCTAATGCCATGTTTTCATGGAAAGCAGCCTTTTTTAAAAAAGGCTGCTCTTTGAAGATACTCACAAAATTATTTCAGCATAAATGCTCATTTGCTACAATCCTCTTTTTTTCCAACTAGACACAAAGTCTACAAGACCTTGTGTATAAAATGTCACCAACCAGTACGCAGCTGCCATGCCATCAGCGAAACCATGCGCCCAACTGCTCATTGCACACCGGCCAAAACTCTGCACTGCCTTTGGGCAAGTGGAAAACAGCTGCAAAGCATCTTAAAACCCATCCACCTTTTGTTTCTATTTTAAGGTGCTATCATTTCTCCTGCTTCAATCATTCCTTTCGTTTTAAAGTGCGATTCCATAAACTGAACTTGTTTATGAACCACCCCAGATTCGAAAATGTGTTCAAACCTGCTGTCTATGAGGCAGCACCTTCAGAATGCGCGATGGCCAAAAATACTTTTGCAGCAGACTCGTTAATAACAGAGCTACAACCATCAAAACCGGTATGTTTCTCTCCTTCCCTTCCATCACCAAAGAGTCTCTCCCTCCTCCCTGGTTGACTAGCCTCCACAAGAGAATATGCGTAGGGCTGGTACATGTAGGCTCCCTAAATACGCGAAATGTGGAGCGCCATCTCTTAGTGCTTTGAGAAACTATGCCCGCCATGTTGGTTTGGTCAACAAAATGAAAACGCTGGCTTGCCCTGTGCTGGGTAAAAACAGCTACGAGAACGCATCAAATGCAGTCATTATGGCCCCGACTTTTACAGGCATTATTTTTTTTTTCTTGCTGGTTGGTTTGTGGGGTTTAACGTCCAAAAACGACTCAGGTATGAAAGATGCCATAGTGAAGGTCCCCAACGATTCCGACCACCTGGAGTTCTTTCTTTAAGGTGCACTGACATTGCACAAACACGGGTGCCTTGCTTTTTGCCTTCCATCAAAAAGCTACCGCCGCAGCTTTTTTTTTTCTTGCTTTCTGCTACCCAAGCACCACCAGTGACCTTCGGCTCATCCAGCTACAATGCCAATAAGGAGGAGGAGTGGGAGAGGCTGAGCTCAATGGGTGGCCGAAGCATAGGTGCGGGGCGTCTGGCCTTTCTTAGGAAACCAAGCCCGTGCATGTATGGATGTTCTGTGTTTTCTGTATTCATGTTTATGCATGGTGTACCATGGCTGGATTCGAGTGGCGACGGTGCGCTCTTTACGACCTATGCATGGAGGGTGCTTCCTGTCTGCTACAGCTGCAAAATCGTGGCACTGTGTGGCATTGACGCGTCTACTCAGTGATGCCGTCATTTGGTGTGAAACAAGCTGGAAAAAAAAAAAAAAGCGGAGGCTGGCCAAGCCTGCGGCTGCAAGCCTGCACTTTCACCCGGTTGTGATTCTTGCCAACGAGATGTCATGAACTTGAGCGTTCAGAGCGACCTGCAGTGATTTTTGCCGCTGTACCGAGAGTTATAGATGATAGGTGTGCCGGCCGTGAGCCATCCTTACAGGCTCTGGCTGTGTATCAGCATCTTGCCGAAGAGCCAAAACCAGGGAAAAACTCGCATAAAATATAGCTAAATTATTGGAACAGAGTTCTCCATCACTCGGAAATTGATGAAAGGAAACACCGCAAGTTTTTCAAACTTGCAGGCGTGGGCACGTCGTTCAGAGGAAATAAAGTTCAAATGCGTGGCAGAAAGCATACGTATGGGTCCGGACCGAAGGAAATACCAAAAGCACACTGCGGCCGAGAAGCTCAACTATTGTCATGAAGTTAGCTTCGTTACAAACTAGCCGCAGAGCTTAGCAACATAGGTGGCAGGCAAAGACAAGGGTCGGAAGGCTTTCCTACTATCCTATCCTTATATGAGGATGGTGATGAATGTCTCCTGTTATTTCGAGGTGATGTTGCGCACACCTCAGAACAGGAAAAGCAGTTACAGTGAATGCGCTGTTCAAAGTGCACAAAAAGTGCAATAAGAGCAGGTTACCTTTTTTTTTTAATTTGCACTAACAACTTAAAACAGGTCAACGACCAGCCTGACTTGCAGACACGTGAAGGCGCCCGAACTTTTGGTACATGTGCAGAAGCAGACAGAAATGTGCCCAAAAGCGAAAAGATGCCGACACACTGGCATATCATTTGAAACAATGCATGTAGGCAAAACAGGTACTCCTCCTTGCTCGGCCACTAATTTTAACAGGCCTGGCAGAACAGGCCAGAGAGGCCAAAAATGTTCATGTGATAAATTCTGTGCTTCTGTAGCCATGTCAATGCATTTTTGACAGTTCCCCTCATATCATGAAGGAAACAAAGTTACAGCAGGAAGAAAAAAATCAGCTTTCGTGCAGCATAATGGGACTGACCTTACAATAGTATGCTGCTACTTGCCTTACTGCAGACTGATAACCCAAATCACTGTTGTATTCAGATGGTAATTAGCACATGTTGCGCACTGTAAGAAATAAGACAAAGTAAGTATTACTACGATCAAAATGTGCTAAATAATACTGTTGCCTGAGCCTACACTGCACCGCTTTTGCGCACACAAAACTGAGACTACATAATTTCTCTAAGTATTTCGCTCACTCCGTAAACTGAACACTTGAACGCTTGAAGGCGCGAACGCAGGTGCACACCGGGCGCCGCCACAGAAGCGAGTGGCCAGGGTTGGGTAAATCCTGCACTAACTTCATGGGGAAGAGAGCACTGCTTGCCTAGAAGAGCTGCCATTATATCTGCAGCGAATGCGCAGGCTGTATGAAAGTGCGCGCCGCTGCCACTTGAGTCCAGCCGTTGGTGTATGAATAGCACAGTGCACAGAACACGCTGAAGCATGCATAGACAAGGGCAAGAAACTAAAAGCATTCTTTCTTGTGTGAGTGTATGCATGAGTGAAAACGAAATGCAAGACAAAAAAGTGCGTGACATCAGCAGACCAAGTGACACCCCTCGCCCATCAGTCAGAGAGAAACCAATGGATGCAGTATCTGTTGGTACCTCATCGACAAAGTTTGATGGCCAGCGCAAAGGATGAGGAGGTTTGGCTGTTTTAAAAGGACCATGAGAGTTTTGGTTTGCATTTTGTTGCTTTCCAGTGTGTGCATCGCTGCAGTATTTCGCAGAGACCATGTCCAACGCCTTATCGGGCTTGGTTAAAATGTCAGCCTGGTCAGTAGCCCTTGAATATGTTAGCTCTCTTAAATGAACAATCTGAAATAAGCAAGGACATAAGTTGTGCTGGCCATATTGTGGACTACTTTCAAGACAATGTGTGTAATGCCAAATAATCTGAGAAGTTGAATAAACCGTTCGGGGTGCCCTGTTTTGTTTTCTAAATATGCATTGTAAAACCATTTAACACAGCTCGGCCACCCAACTTGTGCACACCAGCTAACACGAAGCTTTTGCTGCACTACACTAATTCCTCTGTCACACAAACACTTCCGATCCTCATTGAACTCAATCTGCATTCAGGCTTTCAAGAAGGATTGAAGCATCCGGTGCTACACGGGCATTTTCAGCCAGCATTGAGAAATTTCCTACGTGGTCCGTCGTCTGCTGTCAGTCGCAATGAGTCTCAAAAGGAAATTTAAGATTGGGGTAATGATTGCACGATTTCAGTGTACACAGCAGCATTCCGCTTTGGGCGCCTCAGGTCATCTAACCTATCTTCCCAGCGGTCAAGTGCTACAGTGCAGTTTCTCTTCCGCTCCACAGTTTCCACACTGACGCAGTCGAAGAGAACGCCACCTTAGCTTCCACTGGCAGTAGACTACGGTGTCAATATTATAAAATTAGCCGTTCTACGAATGTTCTATCATGCCTTTTAATACATTTATGTGTTATTATGTGCAGTTCTATTGCATTTATTCGTTTTCAAGTTTTAGAGCTCATTGATGACGAGGGTGTCAATAACCGCTTTTGAGTGTGCTTGAAATATCGAGAGCGATTGAGGAAGCAACCTTGAGTCAAGCAGGCTCGAGCTCAACTGCACTTGACAGTTGCCGTGTGACAACCTCAATCTACAATGAGTTGAATGTAGATCCAGTTCAATGAGGATCGCAACTGTTCGTATGAGAGCGGTTTAACTCGCATCTTGCAGGAACAAGCAGTCTATATACACCTTTCCAATAAGTGTTACTCGGTGCCACCATATTGTTCGCTCCTCCTCTCTGGACTGCTGCAAACCGGCTCTGCTTCCACTGTGCTAGCACCAAATGCACAAAGCAGTCCAGCAGGTAATATGGTGACACCCCGTGACCACTTATTGGAAAGGTGCACACTACTATGACTATGCTACAGTATGCTAAGGAAGTGAACACACAAAAAAGCCAGGCAATCATGTTACTCTGGTAACGAATGTTTAATTGTGGCTGGCCTTGCATATGGCGGGCAGTAATGCATGTACCCCTGTCTTCGGACAGGACAGCAGGGTTGTAAGCATCTCCAGCAAACACTGTGCGGATGTTCGTTTTTTTATAAAAATTTAGGAGACACTTGAGATCTGTCTTTAAGAGTATAGCATGGTAGCGTCAACAGCTCCCGTCTGCAGCTTCCCTTGTGGATCCTTGACCGCATACATGCACCTTGCTATTTTATAAATGAAGTGTTTAAAGAACTTTGCTGCAACCTACAAAAAAAAAGAAAAAAAAAAAGAATGTAGGAAGTGCTTAAGAGCTCTAAGATCGCTAAGGCGAACACAACCCGGCACCAGAATTAGAATATGTGACTAATAGGTACGGTGCAGGGAATGCAGCCTTCTAGTTACACACGTCAAATGACAGATCGAATACCACACGCCCATCCTCCGAGGTCCTGTGTATAAGCGCATAAGTGGCCCGAGTATGCATGGGGCTGCCATTAGCCTCTTTGTCACCTCTCCGCGGCGGTTTGCACAGCCAGGATGCCTCCTTTCCTCCTCTCTGCAACGCGGCAACAGAGCACGCACCTGCCAGAGCTCTTCACACGCAAGTTCCAGTATGAAGGACGTTTTTCGATGACAATTTCTGATCACACCTTCTGTACATGACGCACATGAGCCAATTAAAATACAGCTATTTAAATGCCCTCTAAACACGTGAATATTGTGAATATAAGCATAATACATAAGATAAATTCTCAGCACTGGGTAAAATATTCACAAAGTATTGTCAAACATGAATATAAAAAGAAATTGTAATAAAATCTTGAGGATATACAAAAGGCAGAAAAATGCTCATTTCTTAAACTACAGCTTGAAAATGAAGAAGTCTTTTTTTTTTTTGCCTCAACTCCTTCAGCACCATGTAATTTGTTTATTAAATAAAATATTTACACAATCTTGCTATTAGATAATACTAAAATGCAGGTATTTTGATCCTCAATTAAATAAATGCCCATGTTTTTGTTTTGGCTTTATACATAACATAAAAACCTTTTTCTCCAAAATTTGCAGAAAAAATCCAAAAAGTGAAAGAAAAGGGGGCATGAATATCAAAATAAGCCAGCAAGAAAAATAATTCAGAATACTAAAATATGCTACACTGCCTCTTTTATTACTAGTAAAGATATGGTGCACCTATGGGCAGATTTCTTTTTTTCGTAGTGCTGTTCGGAAGCAGTGGTCATTCTTGATTTCCTGCAGCAGTTGTTGAGAGTCTCATGTACCTATTCTCCACATCGCACTACAAAATGCAGCGAAGCCCAACTGCCAAGGAAGTAATAATTTACGTTCTGAAGTTCATTTTGAAGGTGTGCTGTTCTCTCAGAAATATAGCTAAGTTGCTGAAAACACCCATTTTTAAGCTCGGCCTTCCTCTACTCATTTTACAGTTTATAGCATTGGCATTTCCAAACCTTTCAGGATTTATGACTGGATTATTTGGTGATATGTTTTCCACAAGGTGGGAGAGTTTGCCATCAAATTTGAAAATCTGCAATAGGAGCTCGGTGTTCAAACTCCACTCGATTTGCTTGAAGAAGTTCCACACCTGAAGTTCTGGAGAAGCCATATCAAGTAGTACCAAGCTTTCATTGCTGCTGAAACCCAGCGAATGGAAACAGAACAGTGGGAACACAAAATGAGCACGTGTAACTGACCAAGAGTGATCAGAGATTGAAACTAAGCTTTTCTTGGCCACTAGCTGAAGTTCGAGGCTGGCATTTGACTGATTCATCATCTGAGCTGAAGTGAGAGCTAGTAAAATTGTCTTCAAGAGACTTCGCTACTGCTCTCATAAAAAGAAAACTATAGTAGAATCAGCAGAATCGTGTGAATGGCGCCAAAGACCTCTTTATTTCGAATAATTTTTTAAATGTCACACTGTGCCAGAAAGAACAAAAAATAAAATAAAAAAATAAACAAGCCGCACACAAACGAAACTATGGTTGTCACAATAGCCCCACTGCGGTAGTGCAGTGGTTAAGATGCTAGATTACTGTGCCGGAGTACCCATGTCCGAACCCGACCGCTGGCGGCTGCTTTCGATGCAAACGAAGTGGCACCCGTGTGCTATGTGATGTCAGCGCGCGTTAAAGATCCCTAAGTGGTCAAAATTACTCCACAGACCTCCACTACAGCACCCATTTCTGTCTTTCCACTTTGACTCCCTCCTCCCTTCTCTTACGACACAGTTCAGGTGCCCACAGAAACAAGTGACAGATTCTGTGCCTTTCCATCCCTGTGAACTAGTTACTATAATTACTTTTGTCATACTATCTGCCTAAATGGGGCTACATGTTCCAAACACGAAAATTTACGTCTGCCAGTGTGTGAGAACCATCATTCATATATGAACGATTGGCTTAAAGCGGTCCTGAAAGGTATAAGCCCTAATCCCTTAATTTGTGCCGGTATTATCTCACACATAATCGTCAGCATACAACCATAATCTACCACATTGTGCCTAAGACCACCCAACATGGGTATAAAGCTCTGTTTTAACCAAGCTGTATGAATGTGGAGTAGCACGTCTGATACTGGATCCAAGGGTCTCGGAGGGTTCTATTCCACCTCACCCTCTCGCCTCAAAGGAGCTGCCTGAGTTAGCAGCTCCAGATAGCGTCGTCCTCTCTTTTCTCGATTCTTAGTCTCTTTTGCGCTTTTCCACAATATGAGCTCCAGCCAGTTCGGCCATATCATGTGGCCTCATGACATCGCAGAACCAGACAACCAATCAGTGCATGGCCATGTCACCTGCCAAAGGCATGGTTGTGATTTTTCTCAAGGGTGACGCCTTTTACGCTACCGCAATAAAGCAACCATTCTACAATAAGTCACTCCTTGTGGAGCACTTTTCACTACTGCTGCTGCATTGTATGATATGGGCAGTTCAAATTATGTCCCTTCTGTAAAGAGCAGTTTGTTTGCACAGCCTCCTATCCGATGTGGATGTAGGCTACAATCCAGCACACAACAGCGGCAGGGCAGACACATTAAAAAACATGGCAGCCCTTACGAAAGCCAGCTGCTCTTTCAGCTGATAGAAAGTCCAAGATTTTCCCAATTCTATTATCTTGTAGGCAATGGACAGTAACCCGATCAGTTTAAGTTTGCAAGTGCTTGACAGCCCCTTTCTTATAGATTATGGTACTGTTAGGATCCTTCCAAGATTTTTATACGCTTGAGGTCATGAGGCACTACACACACAAAGCAAGCAGTTTTTCTAGCACAATCTCCCTACCACTCTTCAAAGATCTGCAGTTGCCTATGCATGGGAAGGAAAGCGTAGCAGGGGGCGGCAGAAAGTTAGGTGGGCGGATGAGATTAAGAAGTTCGCAGGGGTCAAGTGGATGCAGCTAGCACAGAACCGGGTTAAGTGGAGAAGTATGGGAGAGGCCTTTGCCCTGCAGTGGGTATAATCAGGCTGATGATGATGATCCATACCAGCCGATTTCCGGAACCCTTTACATTGCTTCTAAGGCTTTTTTACTTCCTCCATGACCAGCATGACGTACAAACTGCTCACATTACTGCCCGTCATCCTGACTGCTTCAGGGCAATGTCATCAGCAAATTGCAGATTACTGAGGTATTCTCCATCTACTCTTATCCCTGAAGGCATATCACCTAGCACATAGTACAATAGATGCTGTCAAGAGAGTACAAGAAGTGGCCGATTCCATGCCAAGTTACCCAAGACAATGCCATGTTTTAGACACCATCACACACGGATAACATTTTCTCGGAGAACCACAGCTGTGTTACCTCCACACCGGATCAAGTTTTCTTCTATATGACTAACTCTCCAATAAATTTCAGGCCTGTTCAGGTATTAATCTGTTACTTTAATTCGCAAGGCTAGAAGCTAGACTGGCAAAAAATTGCAGTCACACATTTGTGCTTCCCACCTCCCCCCCTTGCAAATCATGTGTTCCAAACCACCCAGAATGATTTTCAAATAATAGCATATCAGCAACGGTGACAATATTACACAACAAGATTAAATACATTGCAAGCAAGGTGTTTTAAACTTAACTGGGAGCACGCTCTAAACCTGTGGAAGCAGTGAGAGTATCCATTTGGTCACACCAGTCGCAGCTCACTGCACAACTGAGGTGGCGGTGTAATCGAACTGGCGGAGGGAACTCGTTCGTCGCCACCAAGAATTCGTTGCCTCTGCAGATGTAAATAAATGAGAGTAATACTGCAATTACATTTAGTTTGCATAAATTCAGCAAACTCACTCACAATAGAATTTGGTTCGAGTAAAACAAGTGAGAGTGCCTGCTGCAGAAGGAAAAAGGTAGCAACGAGACTGGCTGTCAATGCTAGCACAAATACAAATATTTAGCACACTTACAAAGCACTGAAATAGCAACAAAGAGACTAAGTTAAATCACTTGTGCAGAAAGTGTGGAATATGCTGCGGCTTGCATGGAACTGCAATGGAGAGTGCTTATAGCAGCAACTGCCAAGCTCTTTGACAGGATTACGAGGTACTCGCAATGGTGCCTCATTCTCCCACAAAACATGCCAGCTCAGATTAATTATTGCTCTCTTTTCAAATAAGCTGTCAATGGCCTTGGCAGCAGCTTGAAGCCAAGCACTGCCAACTATTTATGTTGGAGCAGGCAAAAGATATATATATATATATTAGCACGCATGCGAAATCAGGGGGTAGACGAGCCATACGTGAAAGTGCTGGAAGATATATATAGTGGCTGCACAGCAACCATAGTTCTGCATAAAGGAAGTAACAAAATTCCCATAAAGAAAGGTGTTAGGCAAGGAGACACAATCTCCCCAGTACTATTCACAGCTTGTTTAGAGGAAGTATTCAGAGACTTGGAATGGGAGCAGTTAGGGATAAGGCTAGATGGAGAATACCTCAGTAATCTGCGATTTGCTGATGACATTGCCTTGCTAAGCAACTCGGGAGATGAACTGCAAATAATGATTGATGACCTAGACAGGAAAAGTAGAAAGGTAGGCTTGAAAATCAATATGCAAAAGACTAAGGTAATGTTCAACAGCCTCGGGAAGGAACAGGAGTTTACATTAGGTAGCGAAATACTGGAAGTAGTAGGCGAATATATCTACTTAGGACAGGTAGTAACCGCAGATCCGGACCATGAAAAGGAAATAACAAGAAGAATAAGATTGGGATGGAGCGCATTTGGCACGCACTCGCAGATTATGACTAGCAGCTTACCGGTATCGCTCAAGAGGAAAGTATACAACAGTTGCATCTTGCCTGCACTGTCGTGACGCTGGGGCTATGGCGACCCGGCCTTCACTTGGTAGCGTGCAGAGACTCCGGGTTGAAGAAGGACTGAATCTTCGAAGTTGGTAAAATATGTACAAGCAGGTTTACTGGCACTTTGAGAAAACGTATTTACAAGAATATTTACATGAAGAAGAAGGGTACATCAGCAAAATGGCAAGCGTTAAGAGTTCATAGCGAGAAGCGGCTGGATGAGCCGTTTACCCAGGGCCTAGAGCGACATTTCGTGCTCTGCAGCGTCCTTAAAAACCCCCTATGTCCAGCCCCTCTCTGAAGATGCTGACCAACCAAATCCAGGGCACGCCCCTCAGGTATCGGCATCCAATCGAACACATCACTGCACTGATGGTCTGAAGCACTGACTGGTCCGGCATTCATTCGTTGGGCGTGATCACTTGTTGGCGGGAAAAGCTTGGGAACGGCGAGGAGAGGAGGTACATTTCTATTCTTCAGCAAAGAAACCACAGGCTGGTTCTGACAAGGGGTTTTACTTCTCAGAAACCCGAGTGCACGTGGCGCCGCATAGGGCTCCCAACATGGTCCCTTTTCGACAATTGCAAATCTTTCCTGCATTCCCGGGAAATCACTTAATGGCCGTATGAGTCATGCTCCTTTCTTGTCCTGCACGTCAGCGGACATGTCACTCTGTCGTCTCCTTTGGATAGGAGGCATTCATCACTGGAGGATAGCACTTCTCGACTGGAAGGGTGAACAAAAGAAAGAAAGCACTTCCTGCTATTTCCCGCAGGGGAACGTTTCTTTGTGTTTTTCCAGACCTTCTCTTGACAGGGTCAATTTGGCATTTGCAGGTTGTCCACAAAGCAAAACATGCTTACAAAACAGGATTCCTGGAAACAGGCTCACTTAGAGCCATTGGACCATCACCACATATTCACAAAACTTATCCATGCCCACAGGCGAACAATAGAGCGCGCAATTGCGGATGCTTGGTCGTAACAGCCTCCTCCCCCGCCAGAAGAGTCTCGGAGGGCAGCAGTCCCAGCTGCTGCATGAAGAGACGACTTAATGGCCTGCACGTGAACGCTTGAAGCTCGCTGTTGCTTGTCGCGTTGTCTTGATTGTTGTAGGCCAAATTGCTCGAGCTGTCTGAAACTCAACCACATGTCGAAGCAAGCACTCGGCTCCCGTCTGAAGAGACCAGGTTAAAAGAAAACTGCCATTGTTGTTCGAGAAAAGCCCACTCTCAAGACGTTCAGGACCCACGTATTCCTAGAAAACCAAACGTGCTGCTTTACATAGCCACACATATACAAGCGCACGAAAAAAAAAAAAAAAAAAAAAACCTGATTATCAATTTGGATACATGGTGAGGAACATCTCGGACCGCTTAGAAAGAGCGGCTAAGCGCGTCCGCATTCCCATTTAACTTCCCCCTTTTGTATCTTATTTCAAAATTGTACTGCTGTAAAATCAAGCTCCACCTAAGAAGGCGACTGTTCTTCGATGTCGCAGTTTGCAGCCAAGCCAGGGGACAATGGTCCGTCTCTACGGTGAATTTGGCCCCTCCAAGATAGCACTGCAATTTTTGAACGGCCCATACAATGCAAGCGCATTCTTTCTCTGACGCGCAATAAGCCCTCTCTCTAGTACTCAGTTTTCTGCTCAAGTAGAGCACGGGGTGCTCATTACCGTCGTCATCTCTCTGGCAGAGAACAGCACCTAACCCTCGATCACTGGCATCACACTGGACCGTGAATTCTCGGCCATAGTCTGGAGCTCGCAATACCGGACGGCTAATCAGCACAGCCTTCAGGTTTACGAAGGAGGCTTCCTTTTGTTCGTCCCAGACTACATTTGTCGGTTCTGTCTTGCGGAGAGCGTCGGTCAGAGGGCTAGCCAAAGCTGAATAGTTAGGGATGTAGTGATTGTAGTACCCAGTCAGACCCAGGAATGCTCGAATTTCCGTCTTCGTGCTCGGCCGCGGGTAGTCTGCTACCGCAGAAATCTTAATCTCGCTGGGTTTCCTGAAACCTTGACCTACATTGTGACCCAAGTAGTCCACGGTCGCCCTTGCCAGGCAACATTTCTCGGCCTTTACGGTTAGTCCAGCTTGACGCAAAAGGCTCAGTACAGCTCTTAGATGTACCATATGGTCCGCCCATGAGTCGGAAAAAACCGCAATGTCGTCTAAATAAGGCACCGCGAATGTTTCACACCCCTTTAAAACCCTATCCATGAGTCGGGAAAAACAAAATGGAGCATTTTTGAGCCCGAAACTCATCATTGTTGGCTGGTAGCTGCCCGTCGGAGTGACGAAAGCCGCGTATCTGCTGGCGCGTTCAGTGAGCGGTACTTGCCAGTATCCTCGAGTAAGGTCCAGCGTAGTCACATATGCCGCTCTACTGACCTGTTCTACTCTCTCCTCAATATTCGGAATAGGATACACTTGATCCCTGGTGAGAGAATTTAGCTTTCGGTAGTCTACCACAGGCCTAGGGTCTTTACCTGGAGCTTCTACTAAGATCATAGGCGAAGCATAATCGCTTTCCGAGGGTTTTATTACTCCTAATTCCAGCATGCGAGTTACTTCCCTATCCAGAATTTCTCTTTGCCTTGGAGAAAATCGGTAGCACCTTGATCGCACTGGCACGTCTGAAGTCAGCTCAATATCGTGCTCAGTCAAATCAGTTCTGCCTGGCCTGTCCACGAAGCAGGCCTCAAACTCTGTTATTATTTCGCCCAGATCGGACAGCTGGGATTTCTTTAGTTCTCCTCTCTGCTCCGTCTTTTTGAGAAGCTCCTGAGCGTTGCTTCCCTTTCCGCTGAGGCAAATCAAGTTGTCCCCCATCTCCTCGGGAAGGTTTAACGTTAGATTTACCACGGCTTCCCTCTGCACATAAGGCTTCATAAGATTGCAATGATAAATGCGCACTTCTTTACGCCTATCGGGGATTTTCACTGCGTAGTTAGTGTCAGAAAGCTCTGCAACGACTTTAGCAGGTCCTTCCCACTGTACTTCGGGCTTATTCTTGGGATCATTGGCTTGCTCCATAGCTAAGTCCTCTCGGGTTCCACTTAGAAGTCTCGTGAGATTACTAGACACCGGCGGCAAGAGGTTAATCTCTAGAACGTCCTCATTCCGTGTCTTATCAAGCTCACTTTCTAGTTGACTTATCTGAGATGCCTCGCTCTCAAAGTTTTCTGACCTGCTATCTTCCGCATCTACCACTGTTTTAACTGCCGTTTCCTCCGCTGTGGATTCTTCTGGAATGAGCAGTGTAGCTAGTTTTCGCGCCTTTGAACGTGTTAAGGCTTGCACAACTCTGTCTCCGAAAAGGATGCCCCTCTTTCGCAGTAGCATGTCCGATTTGTTGGAAAACAAATACGGATAGCTTTTAGGAAGCTTTCCTGAAACGGCAGCCTCGGTTATTAATTCGCCGAAAGGGCCCTCGATGACCACGTTCGCGATCGGCAAGCACACACTCTGTTCCTCAACTACCTGTCGGATCCATGCACACTGTCCTGTATAGTCGGAAGGCGACACATACGCCGGATGGACAATATCCATCGTTGCGGCCGAATCGCGCAGTACCTTGCAAGGCTTCCCGTTGACTACTAGGTCATGCAGGTAGGGTTCCAAAAGCTGCATATTTTCATCGCAGTCCCTGACATACGAGAAAGCAATCTTTTCTTTCCGGCAGTTGACGGCAATGTGACCCTGCTCATTACACCTAAAGCATGTGAGCGGCTTCCTAGCCTCAAGCTTATTCCTTGTGTTCTGCGCGTTGGTCACTTCCCCACTTTTCTCACTGCTGTCCTTTCTAGGGCGTTTGCCTGAAGAAGCCTTCCTTTCTTCGTTTGCAAATCTAGCAAAGTGCCTTTTCTGACGGTTATTTACACTGAACTTGGGATTGCGGGGCCTATCCACTGCTGGGTTGCTGAATTGTCGGCGCGAAGCGTACTCCTCAATGAGTTCGGCAGCTTCAGTTGCCGACTTAATTTCGCCTCGGTCCTGTAACCAATTTCTTTCTTTTTCTGGGAGGCAGTTATAAAACTGCTCCAAAAGAATTCGCTCGACTACAGCGTCCCTATCACTGTAGGAATCTGTGCTCTTTAGCCACTCGCCCAAATTTACTCTTAAATTGTACAGGAATTCAGGGTAACTCTCGTCCCTGGACTTAGTAGCGTTCCGAAAACGTTGTCTGAACGCCTCGGCGCTAAGCCTATACTTTCTCAGAAGGCAAGCTTTGACCTTCTCGTAGTTGTCCGCGTCCTCCTTGCTTAGCCGCGCGACAACCTCCGCTGCCTCGCAGGGCAGAACCGTCAATAATCTCTGAGACCAAGTGTCTCGCTGGAAGGACAGTTTTTCGCAGGTTCGCTCAAAGTTAGCCAGATACAGACCGATATCCCCTGATATCACATATGGCTGCATGTACTTTGACATCTTGAAATCTGCCTCCTTGTTGAGACGAGGTACCGCTAGCTGGGGACAATCGCCCGACCTCTTGCTCAACTCTAGTTCTAATTTCCGGAGCTCAATTTCTTGGTCCAGCTTTTTTGCTTCTCTTTCAAGCTTCTCACGTTCATGCTCCCTTTCCTCTTTTTCCCTCTCAAGTTCACGCTCCCTTTCCTCTTTTTCCCTCTGACGTTCGCGCTCCCTTTCCTCTTTTTCCCGCTCTTTCTGCTGTCTGAGCTGTTCCTTTTTTTGCCCGATGAGGTTCCATGCTTCACTGAGCTCCTCATCATCGGTTCCCAGATCAGTGATTGCCTTTATAATCAAGGGTTTTCGTGCCAAACCACTTGTATCAATTCCCAATTCCTCACACAATAGCAACAGGTCCGGTTTCTGCAGCTTTTGTAGGTCCATGATCGCTCCGAGTGTCGGCTACTTCCAAAACAACAGTGCAAACTACCAAACCTAAAGGCGTTTCAACACTTTTTACCAGTTCTAAAATCTAACCCTGTTCTAGAACCTGGTCCACATCAGAAGAAAAGCCAAGCACTCACCCACACATGCGATCGATGTTCCGAGCTGCTCTCTTGTTGGCCGATTGTTGCTCCTGCTTGTTGCTTGAGATGCCACCTCCGATCACCAGATGTTGTGGCTTGTAGATCCTGATCCACCTCGAATCACCAGATGTTGTAGCTTGTAGATCCAGATCCCACCTCCAGTCATCAGATGTTGTGTCTTGTAGATTCAGATCCCAACGCTGGTCACCAGTGTTGGGGCTTGTAGATTCAGATCCTACCGCTGATCACCAGTTGTCGTGACGCTGGGGCTATGGCGACCCGGCCTTCACTTGGTAGCGTGCAGAGACTCCGGGTTGAAGAAGGACTGAATCTTCGAAGTTGGTAAAATATGTACAAGCAGGTTTACTGGCACTTTGAGAAAACGTATTTACAAGAATATTTACATGAAGAAGAAGGGTACATCAGCAAAATGGCAAGCGTTAAGAGTTCATAGCGAGAAGCGGCTGGATGAGCCGTTTACCCAGGGCCCAGAGCGACATTTCGTGCTCTGCAGCGTCCTTAAAAACCCCCTATGTCCAGCCCCTCTCTGAAGATGCTGACCAACCAAATCCAGGGCACGCCCCTCAGGTATCGGCATCCAATCGAACACATCACTGCACTGATGGTCTGAAGCACTGACTGGTCCGGCATTCATTCGTTGGGCGTGATCACTTGTTGGCGGGAAAAGCTTGGGAACGGCGAGGAGAGGAGGTACATTTCTATTCTTCAGCAAAGAAACCACAGGCTGGTTCTGACAAGGGGTTTTACTTCTCAGAAACCCGAGTGCACGTGGCGCCGCATAGGGCTCCCAACATGGTCCCTTTTCGACAATTGCAAATCTTTCCTGCATTCCCGGGAAATCACTTAATGGCCGTATGAGTCATGCTCCTTTCTTGTCCTGCACGTCAGCGGACATGTCACTCTGTTGTCTCCTTTGGATAGGAGGCATTCATCACTGGAGGATAGCACTTCTCGACTGGAAGGGTGAACAAAAGAAAGAAAGCACTTCCTGCTATTTCCCGCAGGGGAACGTTTCTTTGTGTTTTTCCAGACCTTCTCTTGACAGGGTCAATTTGGCATTTGCAGGTTGTCCACAAAGCAAAACATGCTTACAAAACAGGATTCCTGGAAACAGGCTCACTTAGAGCCATTGGACCATCACCACATATTCACAAAACTTATCCATGCCCACAGGCGAACAATAGAGCGCGCAATTGCGGATGCTTGGTCGTAACAGCACTCACCTATGGGGCTGAAACGTGGAGGCTAACCAAGAGAGTTCTACTTAAGTTGAGGACAACCCAGAGGGCTATGGAACGAAAAATGGTAGGGGTAACATTAAGAGATAGAAAGCGTGCAGAGTGGGTCAGAGAAATAACTCAAGTTAACGACATTCTAGTGGAAATTAAGAAGAAGAAATGGACATGGGCAGGACATGTAGTGCGAAGAGAGGATAACCGATGGTCGCTGAGGGTAACAAACTGGATTCCAAGGGAAGGAAAGCGTAGCAGGGGGCGGCAGAAAGTTAGGTGGGCGGATGAGATTAAGAAGTTCGCAGGGGTCAAGTGGATGCAGCTAGCACAGAACCGGGTTAAGTGGAGAGATATGGGAGAGGCCTTCGCCCTGCAGTGGGTATAATCAGGCTGATGATGATGATGATGATATATATTAGGGAACTCTGCAGTAGCAACATGCATCCAAAGTGTTAAATCTATATAAACAAGCTCAGTGAGTTCCACCAATGCAGTTATTTCGGCAGTAAAAGGACAGATATTGTCACAGGCATGAACTTATGCTGGTTGAGGAGTAATGAAGTCACCATCATTGCTGTATACACCGAAATAAGTGAGTACTTGACAGTGAAAGGTCTGAGCAAATAAGCACATGAATTCGGTCATGTATATAACCATACTTTTGTAGCCATTTCATGCTGTGCAGTAGGCTTGTTGCACTTCGAGGCTCAGTCCGCACAGGGCCTACTTACGTTTAAACTCTCTCAGCTGGCCAGCAACCCCCCTTTTAGCAGTCCGCAGATATTACTCGTGTATTGCAGCACTACCACGTATGGTCTGTACAGATGAGTGCCACTTACCTTCCAACAGTTTTCCGAAAGAAGCCCGACATTTTCTATGGGCCGAGCCGCTCCATCGGTTGAAGCTGCGAGGAAGGCAATAAAACCCCGATTATAAACCAGCGCGTTCACGCTGGCGCACGCAAAAATGTCTTATACTGCCCAAACAAATATAAGCGAACTCAGAAATAGTTTTGCGTTATCTTTTAGTCGCCTCATATGTCCCAATACTCCAGTGCATCCGGAAGACAACAGCAACCGGCGACCGATCGGTGCACAGCAGCAGGAATGGAAGTTGTTCCAAGCGCAATGAAACGAGATCGTGGACGCCATTAAGCAGTCTCGTCGTCTCCTCACGCCTTCGCCCGGAGACTGTCGCGCGATAGCGCGATTACGCCACGTCAATAATTGAGGATAACGCATGCTTGCGCTGCCGTGCAAAAACTCGTTAAAGAAGCTGCAAGGAAGGCGATGGCAGAAAGACTACAAATGCTTTACTTAGAGTTCGCGGGCATGTATGTACGACTCACCGCAGTCAGTAGGACTGCACCGAGGGCTGCGCCCCTGAATTTAAGGCTATAATCCACGAACTGAATCCGCATTTCACCGAGTTTGCATCTACCGGGATGATGGCCCGCAAACTGCAGCAGACCGACGCATGAAAGACAACCTAGGGTGCCTAGGGCTCGCAAAGCGCAAATGCTCGTTGTCTGAAAAGCGCGCCAGCGTTCCTTGTTTGGGCCATACTTTGAGCGGCTCAGTGAGCATCTGGGTTTGAGGCTTACTTCTAGAAAAAAACAAGCACTAAAAGCTATTTGACGTCACATCCGTCCAGAAGAACAACATATCCTCCTTTCCACTTTGGTCCTGGGCGCGCATGCGCAGTTCACGGAGCCGGCTCTCTGCAAGTTCAGGTTGGTGCAACCGGGGGCCCGATCCTCGACATTCGCCTTTTCGGCCATGTTGTGACGTACCCGTGACGTGAAAATTGGGGCGGTGCTAAAACGCGTGTACACAGAAATTGATGACGAAATTTAGAAAACCGGGAAAAAAGTTACAAAAAATTAACGCCGTCGTCTGCTACTTGGCGCCGATTACAAAAATGCCAACGCTGCGATGCCGAGAAGCTGAAGGGTCGGTGCGAACCGTGTTTACGCTGCAGGGTAAGGCTGAGGAGATAGTGAGATACTTACGTATACATTGCGGCTGTACTGTACTCTTAGTTACGGTCGTTGCGACCGCAGTGAATCATAGTACACACGCTGTCGGACGTCCAGCAGCAGCTAGGCTGAGCGAACGGCGGTACTCGACGCAAACCCCACAAACAGCCGGTCGTCAAGTGTGAGCGATGCCTTACTTGAGATGCGTAGTGCATGTGGTTAGCTGTGCGTAAGTTTCATTTATGGACTTAGTCGCGCAGAGAAATCGGCGAGTATCAGGATTAAAGAATTTGTTCGCGATCTACTGAGAATTGGAAGCGCCCAACAGATTTTCGGGCTGCAGTTGCCACTAGAGAAGAGACACACCTGTCCGACAACAACGCTGGCCTTCTCAGGGTATCACTGCCGTTGGAAACTGCCTGCGGCAGCCAACCGTTTCCATGATGTTAGCAAGTCTGCTACGGCCGGGTATACGTGTCGGCTTCTGTGGCGTAGCGTGCGGATATCGGCCCGGTGGAGCGGCGTAGTGAAAACACGCATAGTGGACAGCTCGATTAGGCCATATATCTGGCGATCTTAGCATGCGCTGACATCGGACCACCTTTAGCGTGTTAATTCCATCGAAATGCGATCATCGTAGCTGGGCTCCGCACATATTGAGGGTCAGAGAGCCGAGCGTCTATAATCATTACTGAGCCATCGCGGTGGGGACGTTTTCACGCAGCCGCAAAAATAAGCAGATAAGATTTTCTGGCAGCAATTAAAATGCAATAAAAAGTGTATCCAGATGCCCACTGGCAGCAGCAGGTTAGCTTTAACGCTAATGGCATTTAATGTGCCCTGAATTAGACATAGCACGCTGTATGCACATTTCAGAGTGTCACTGTGTTGTGGCAGATGTATTTACCTCGTTAAAATTAAAAAAAAAAAAAAAAAAAAACTGTCGGTATTATTCTGCTTGGTTTCTGAGCATGTTGCATAAAAACATTTTATAAAAAGTAGCAACACTGCTCGTCTGATGCAGGTGCACATCACACCACAATGTCACAAGAGAAACAAAATTTGTCAGGTACAGCCTAGTTCCTTTGCTACTGTTAACCAGTTTTGCACTTCCAATATCATCCGGCACTTTCTTTCAGTGCAGCAAAGATTCCTCAGAGGAGAGAAGGGTAATGAGGTCGGCTAGAGAAATGCCTTCACATATACTATTTGACGCTCAGGAAGTGAAGGAACAGACATGAAGAGTGAATATGATATATATGATGCCTAATTACAATGAGCTAGATGCAGTATGGAAACCATTTTCTTGAAGCAATTGTCATTGAATGTAGCATTCATGCACACATTAACCAATACACATGCTACACAAAGCCCGACCTGTCTCTGAGTGAAGCAAGGGAGCCAAAGGGGAAAACAAGCGTGACTTTAAGGACACCGTAAGTAAAAAGTAACAGCAACAAAAAAGGAAAACAGAAGTATGCACAGGGACAATATTAGACAAAAAGGGGCATGAATTGCAAGGCTGATGTGGCCTGCAGTACATTATTTTTAGGAGAGACAGCAATGCAATCGGGTGGTGTTCTGGATTTTTTGGCAAAGGGTCATTAATGCCAGGAGATAATACTGTATTATTTGTATTGGCTTTGCCATCCACCGTGTGCTCTTCCAGCAATGCATAATGTCCAACGTGCAACTGTCTAACATCCACTCTCTACACTCTGACTCAAAAACATGCTCAAATGAACCTCACCTGAATACGGGCATAAATATGGGAATAAAGCATGGAATTTACTTTTTCGATATTCTCATTGCATATCATTGGAAAATTAAACGTGATGGCTTGTTTAAATGAGCGTATGATTTGCAGCTAATGTGTCTTGTATGCATGGTTTTTCCAACAGGTTGCAGTATAGCTTCTGTCCTTTATTTTGGCAAAACATGCACACTTTAAGAGACCTGCTACTCACGCAACACATTCCCTGTAGCTTTAAACAGCTCGTCGTTGACTAACAATTGGTGTATCATTTGCTTTCGGTACTTTTTGGCATTTTTTTTACATGCACCTGACATGAAGCCTTGCTTATAAGAAAACTGAAAATTGCAATATACAAAACAATACAAAATTTATTTACAGCACTCCACACTCTACAATACACAGCCTAAAAAATGAAAGGCTGTCACACATTCAAGTAATTACAATATTGTACTTGTACAGCTCATCGCCATATCTGAAAGGTGGCACGACCTTGGAGACCAAAGAAGAGAAATTAGTTATACAAAGCAAGGGAACACAAGATAGGGTCAAAAACCCATTCTCCAAGTGTTTGGCCCAAGATAACCCCAGCACCAGCAAAGCAAGCGCCCACTGTATTACCAAAGAGTACCCAACACCACTGAGGATTGATCCCCAAATGCTCAAACCACTAGGCTGCAACTACAGTCAAGGGATGCTATGCGTTCCGCAGTATTACCAGTATCAAAGATTATGGAACTTGTCATTTAAATGGTAGTCGGCAGCTGCGACAGAGAAAGTATTCCCTGATTCTGATATGGACAGGGCAAAGGTAGTTATAGTGTGTGTAAGAATGATTTTACCTGTGCATAAATACCTGCCACACCTAGAATGCTCCCTTTATGCATTCTACCAAAAAGCAGAAATGTTTGTCTCAGGAAGACAAGCCTTAAGCATTATTTCAGCAAGTCACTCAATGTGACGGCTATCAGGCAAACCAGCACAGCACTTGAAAACTTCATGCTCTAAAAACAATTGTGGGGACACGCAAGCCCGGCATTTACCGCTATGACACAACTGCTTTTATGGCTCCTGTCTGCAGACTCTCATTCGTGTGAATCGACTTTGCTACTGCTAACACCTAGTATTTATTCTATGATACATATCAGTAGCGTATACCTGTAAGTTATCCAATTATGTGGAAGACCACTTGTCTAGATACCTATAAAGCCCACTGTAACCAAGCTGTACGGATGCGTTTCCATGGCCTAAGGGTTGCCTGTCTTATTACCCAAAGATCCTGCAAGGTTTATCACCTCACACATTCATCTCAAAGGTGAAGCCAGAGACATCACATTGAGTACTCGGCCATGTCACCTGTCTGAAATGTGCCCAAGATTTTCCCCTCACAAGTCACATTTTGTGCAGAAAAGAGGCTTTAACGTTGCTGCATCAAAAAAAAAAGCAAGAAGCCAATAGCTGAACATCTACGCTACATTAGGCTCTGCTGGCTCGCAAGACATTTGACCACGGTGCCAACAGCCAAGTTATAGATGAAGCTGTGGCAGAGGCTGTACCACAGAAACAACAGACGAATGTGGTCAAGATAAAATGAAATCGCTTTGTTCACAAATTCTTCAATACATCATGAAAAAGAATGGCTCACTTATGGATAGTATGACGTCTACTGTGTTCAATAGGATTGTACCTTCAGGAAGTTATCTTTTGAATGCAATCTTAAGAATATATTGTGGTGTTCAATTTAGGCTGTACACATAGCAGACGTGCAAAATATGGAAACCATTCTGAGGGTTAAATGCAGAGAGGATTGCTGAAGCTGATATAATAGGAAAGCATAGGGATACTAGATAACGCAGAAAACAAATGTGACAATAGGATAGGTGTAAGTGAAACTAGTGCAGCTGTCACTTATGAGAGCAAAAAGTTATACAACTCAGTACTAGCACAATGGTACAAAATGTTGAAAAGTGATGATGAAACAAAAGTGTCCTTGAAAGTGCTTCCACACAAATGAGATGAAAGTGATTGGCATAAAATGTATGCCCCTTCCTTAAAATTCTCAATTTAAAGCTCACAAAGAACAATGAAGATAAGGCTACAAAAGCAACTAACAGAAAAAAAATAATGAAGCAGTTATACACAGCTGCAATCATTCGATAAACATCTCGAGTGATGAAGCCATGCTCCAGTGGCTTAGAGCATGAATATGTGAGCTTTACCAACCCTCTTTTAACATATGTGAGTGCCGGAGGGCATGTGGCAGCAGCAAGAATGTGTCAAGAAGCAACTGGCCCAGATAGCAGCCTCATAATAGGGGTATGGAAGGTCTACACACAACGCTATCATGGAGGGAGATATTTTATGGAACAAGATATGTAGCAATGTACAAAAGGAGCAAAGCATTTTGTAGAGCTGCAGTAAAAAATTTATGAAGGACAATCTTATCAAAAAGTTTTTATTTCATTCCTGCGCTTGTGCATCATTATTGTGACCATGGGTTATATAGTGTAACATGAAATGTCAAGCAATTTATCTCGTACACAAATGAATGCATTCTTTCCCCTGCGAAGCCACCTTCAAGAACTTTTGCCAGTGGGTGCACATGCACATCAATATCACCTAGTTACACAACAGAGATGTCAATAGTTGCCTTTGTAAAAAAAATGAATACAAAAATGTTCATTGATAGCCGAGCCACACAAATGATGCAGAGGTTAAACAGGTTATCTGGGATCTTGATTAACATGACTAAAAAGCATCTGTAATTGCAGTGCAAAGTGAAAATGGCAAATTTTGCAAAAGTGGAATCTAAAATTGCCAAAATGGGTTGACAAGTTGGCGGGGCCCTCATTTTTCGTGCATACAACAATGAAAGACAATGACCACCAAATAGATGCACAAATTATCCTTGGGAAAACTAGTTGATTGCTGTTCATCTACATTCAGCATATGAAGGAAGCAATAGAAAACAAGCATAAAGGCAACCAAATACAAAGAAGCACAGCTCGCTTCACTCTGCAGTTTGTGGAAAAACACAGTGGGCACCTCACGTTTCACCCTAGTAGCACACAAGATAGGTGTAACGAAATGGACTCTGCTATGGAAAACGACTGCAGACACATCCACCAGGGTACACGTATGTCAAATATTCTCACTGAAGTAGTATGTCGCAGACTGCTTGCTTGCCACAAACACCAAAGTGAATTGTGAACTATATGTGCACGCACGTCCTACTCAGAATGGCACTTCTGGAGGTAGAAGGAGAACGTTTTTGTACCTTCCTGCGTTTCATTGACATGAAGCACTTAATAAAATGCACACTGAGTTTAAGCAGAACACAAAAAAAGCAAAGTATACAACAAAGAATGACAGCTCTCAGCGAGGGCCACAGCACTTGTAGAATACACTCAGTATGTCTACAGATGGTAGACAAAAAATTATAGCACCAAAGAAAGGTTTGGTTTGGTTTGTGGGGTTTAACGTCCCAAAGCGACTCAGGCTATGAGAGACGCCGTAGTGGAGGGCTCCGGAAATTTCGACCACCTGGGGTTCTTTAACGTGCATTAACATCGCACAGCACACGGGCGCTTTGCTTCTCGCCTCCATCAAAAAGCAGCCGCCGAGGCCGGGATTCGATCCCGCGTTTTTGGGAACAGTAGTCGAGGCGGTAACCACTGCGCCAACCCAAAGCTGAACTTGGTTCTTGCACATCCTATCAACAAAATGTACACCAAAGAGATGGTTATCTCCCAAAACCACAGCAAAAATTAAGACTTGGACGGCTTTTCAGTTGTATGCTATCGAACATGAAGCAGTAAGAATGTGCACATTGATCACTTGTGGCATATGTCAAAATCATGACAGCGAGTGAAAATCTCAAATGCAGGTGATCAAGTTGTTCCTGTCCGAGTTAATATAAATGTTGCATGTCCTCTTCTTTGTACTTGTTGATGTTCCTGCTGCGATTACCATTTGCAGGTGGCGTCAATGTCATGTGATCTGCACACCCTACAAGCTGTAACGATCTTCAAAAAGAGCTGTCCATCTGCATAGCACTTCACATCTGATGTGGCCGTCCAGGGACAAGGCGTGGCCTCCCAGATTATACAAGCCTAGCAAAGAGGTTAACGATGTTGAATATGGCCCCAGGACTTCTCGCCCACATGATGACTCGGATCGGAAGTGCTGCAACGGCTGCACAAGGTCCACACGATCACCTGCAAATGTTTAGTGCCTAAATTATATGCAAATAAAATATCAAACACGCATGGCACAGGAACATTCAAAATCATCAATGCTGCAAGCTAAGCTGCGGTAAAGTGTAATCTATGAATGCAAGAAATGGTCAGTGCAATACCTGAGTGAACCATTTCCGTTCACTTAGTGCGAAGGCTAACTTTTTCTATTTTGCAACTAAAGGAACGACTTATATCAGGCGATTTCACATGTCTTTCCTTTCTCGGTCGTCGAAACCATTAGCCAAGAAATCTTGACAACTACGAGCACACTCAGGTTTTTTTTTTGTTTTTTTTTTTTTTAGTTCGTGCAGTGTAGAGAAGTTGAAGAAAATTATAATGCGTCGTAGAAATAGGCAGCTAAAAGCAACGCAAAGTGCTGATTAAAAATATCGGATTCGCCGCATGCGTCCTGTAAGTATTCCTTTAATCTTCAGTCATTTCCCGCCTGTGTACAACTTGAATGCGAATGACGCTGTATGAACAGTCACCTTTGCAGGTTTTCCTATTGCGCTTACCTCTGTGATGCTCGACGTGCTGCAGCATTTCCAGCAGATTGACTGCGTTGCCTTGCTGGTCGACACCCATCGAGAAGCCCGACACATTCCAGGAGCTCGTTGCTCGGCCGAACGAATACATTTCGTGCCATCCTACATCAGAGGCGTTCACCACTGCCGATTCCACCCGAAACACCAGTAGCTCAACAGTTCAACACTCCGAGCGCAGGGCAATTCTCGCCTCGGAGCTTGCAAAGCCGCCACACTACACTCCTCAGATCTGACTGTACTGACGAGCTATCTTTCAAGACAATTTGACAGCATTGCTGTGCTGCAGCAAATCCTCGATCACTACTTGCACACGACGAACGGCACAAAGACCACTCGTAAGCGTACCTCCCTCCATGGCCGCCGCCATTGCTGGGTTATTATAACCGCGCAGACCAATAATTTCTTACCATGGGAAGAAAGGGTTTGAAATAAGAAAGCAGTTAGCGCCGTCACACGGCCGCACGCTTCTGCCCCCATTAGAGATTGTCTTAAACGTCCTTTATTTCATACGCGCTCATAATTTGCCTTCCTATTCCGTTTAAAAAGCCATACAAGGTGTATATAAAGTTATCCTTTTACTTTTAATAACAAGCTAAGAAACCACGGTAGGCTAACGGCTGCATAAATCAGCTTGCCTGTCGCCATAGCCTCATTAGCATAATTCGGGCACCTAGCCACTCGGCGAAATTATGGCGGCCAAACGTCAGCATTTTCGGTAATGGCGGCACGTCAGTTACGTCATGACGCGTCAATTTGACGTAATCTAAATATGCTTGCGTATCACGTGTTTCACGTGACATAGCTCCAGCCAATCAAATTTGAGCATCCGCTCCTTCCCAGTATGCCATTATTTTCATCACATTGGTTAATCGAGCGTAAGTTTTCTCCAAACCACCATCAGTAACTTTGCTTCCACTCCAAAATCATTCGTATTTGTCATCCAGGCAACAAGGATAGCTCCGGTTGAAATCAATTTTCACGGCTACGTCATTTTGACGTAACCGCTAAAAGTGCTTGCCTCAACTGATGGTTTCGCGCCACAAGTTTGAAGCACGTGACTCTTTTCTGATCCAATCAGAAAGACAATATCAGAAAGACAATCAGAAAGACAAAGACAATCGTTATTGCAACCCATGGATTGGCTTGGCTTTGTTTATTATTTTCGGATTGGTGTTTTTGCAGGAAAGCCAAAGGCAGATCACGTGTCGTGTGTTTGTAAACGACGTTTGGAATGTGTGGTCGTGTGAATCGCGATTTTTGCGCCGTGCACATTTCGTGCCTCAGTGCTCATCTTGCAGTTTCTTCATGGATTACGTTAGTAACGACAGAGGCGATAGACGCAGTAGAGGCTTCGTGCATCCACGGAAGTTGAAAGAGTGCTCCTACCTGCGGACCCCGTCGGTCTCTCCGTTCATTCTGCAACAAATCTTATTTGCGTGTTGCTTCACGAACAGGGCGTCTTGGATTTATTTTTGAAGCATGAATGGTGCACAGTGTGGCATACTAGAAACCAAAAGTACCAAAAGCGTATGTAAAAAGCCTGTGTATGGGGATCGTGATTTGGTTTGTGCTGCCATGGAAGAATATTCTCAACGTGTAGGTGGTCTTGGCTTTCGTTTTGAAGGTTGCGGTGTTTATGTAATCACCGTATGTGATCGCTTGGCTGATTCTGGAAGGGTGTTTATGTGCTCCTTCTTTTGCAATGCCTAAAACGAGTCTTTTCGAAGCTGCGAGCAGTTTTCACAAAACTGCCTTAGCGAAAGCACACTTCTATTTCGCGCTATTCACGAGGTGTCCCTATTCATGGCGGGTTTTAGTCTCGCCCGCCGAACGTGACGTTATTTCTTAAACCGGATAAGACGTCATGGGTTGCAGCAAGCATTTCGCTGCTGCAACCGGGTCGCAGCAGACGGCGCCCTACTTATTGCATCAATCCAGGGGCAGGCCAATCCAATCCTGCAGCAGGAACGTTTTGCGGTCGTCGTATGGTCGTCGGTCAATATACCTTGGTCGGTAAGGCACTCGCCACCATACAGTAGGTCGTGGGCACTACAGTCGAACAAAGTAGTACGCGACCATGGCGTTAGTGACGGGCGCTGAGCTGCGGCGCCTGCTGCACCCGCACTACATGGTCAACCTGCTGCTGGCAGCATGCTTTCCCGTACTGCGGCTGGTGCGGCCATTCTGCGACGTGCTTTTTCCTGGCGGCGACTGTCAGCTGGACTTCCGCGAGACCGAGATCCTGACCTTCGTGGCGGTCGTAGTGCTGTTCCGAACGCGCAAAACGGGCGTGGTGCGCCTGCTGCCGTACCTGGCCACAGCCTGCATGTACGCCAAGGTGGCCGGCCTGCTGCTGTTCGCCTACTGGGACCCGCGGCTGGGCCTCCTTTTCGGCGCCCTGTGCCTGCTCCAGATGCTGGTGCTGCCGGAGCCGCCGGCGTACGGCGGGCCCGACCCTGTGCTCTACCTGGACGCCGACAGCTTTCGCGAATTGGTGCAGCACGGGGACCGGCGCGTCACTTGGGTGGTAGCGCTGTACGCCCTCTGGAGCCCCACCTGCGTACAGATGGCACCGGCCTTCGCCCAGCTGGCGGCGCGCTACGCACTCGACAACCTGCGTTTCGCAAAGCTCGACGTGACTCGGTTCCCCGAGCTGGCGCACGAGCTCCACGTGAGCACGACGGCTCTGAGCCGGCAGCTGCCCACTGTGCTGCTGTTCCGCGGAGGGCGCGTTACGGTGCGCCGCCCTGACGCCCAGGGAGGTCGCTTGGTGCCGTTCGTCTTCAGCGAGGACAACATGGCGGCCGCCTTCGACCTCAACAACTTGCAACGCGAGTGCCGCCAGGAGCGCAAGAAGCCCAAGCAGAGCTGATGGAATTTATTCGTGCAGTACAGCAATGGTGGCATTAGAGCGGTTAGGTTTTTCATGTATTGAAGCGCAGCCACCGAGACTCGTGAGCAGCGGGATGAAATGTTCAGAGGGTAGGTAATGTGGCTCCACAGCAGAGTGTGCCCCATGCTATTTGTTGGCTGCCCCTATGTAATGTTTGTTTCTTCTCAAGGGGCATAAGTTAAAAACCAGGCCCCGACATGAGGTGATGGGGATCTGTGTCTGCCTGCTTAAAATAGGTCACCAGCACAACCACATCATTGTACCAACGCAGCCAGCTGAAATCCACAGTGTATGTGGGGCGACTGTGTGGAAGTGTTTTTAGTGTGTGCTACCTTAGCATTGAGACCAGTGTTCAGCAAGGACTGCAGATATGTCATACATTTATTAACTTTTTCACTGCCGAGTTTGTTCTGCCTCCTCCTCACTCTTTCCAGTTTTTTTGTTTTGCATGCGGTCCAGGTTTGTTTTTGCATTTTAGTTCCATGCCAGTTTTATTAGTAACACACTACTATCCTCTCCAGGACATATAAAAATCCTTTAATTCCACTTGTCAGGTTTCATCTTTGCATTCTTTGGTGGCAGGGGCTTTTCGTCACTGTCTTCACTCGACTAGTCATTTAGCTGAGCTGCCTTATCGTAGTCGGATGTGAGTCAGAATTCATATTCATCTGTCAAGGTGCAGACGCCCCTTGCACACTTACTATGGCTACAGTGCTCTAGACCATGGCAGCAGTGCTAAGAAGAGAATGAAATAAATGCGGTGATAAATATAAGGATGATGCAAATCTAGAAACATCTGCTCTATTTGTTGTTTGAAGTTTATCCAACAAATTTATTTGTTTACAAGAGTATACTTGAGAGTGGCAGGGCATGTGAGGCATTGGGAGTTATTTCAAGAATGGCACTGTAAGTGTTATGCTGTGTCTCTACACACAATGTTGTGACTCCCAGTTGGACAAGGTACATGCACGATGTGGCCCTCATGCACTCGGGAGTAGCAAGAGGTGTTGCATGTCTCCATATTGTGCCACTCTTTCCCTCTCTCTCGACTCTGTAGGTGCTGTTGCGCCCATCAGCCGCCGCAGTGAATCCGAGTGTTGGTGTGTAGCAAAGCTTGGCTAGGTGCTTTGGACAGGACAGCAGCAAGCGGAAGAATATGTGAAGATGACACGTGAATACATCAAAAAACAGATTTTTTTTTTTTTTTTAAGAGAAAAAGGTGCACTTTAATTACCCGACAAATTTAGGAAAAGGCGAGTGTCAGTCCCAGTGGCTGCAACATAACGGAAGGGAGGGAACTTAGCACAAAGAGGCATCGTTGTAGAGCACTCTGGACTAATTTCGGCCACTCGAGGTTCTTTAAGGTACATTTACATCGTACATTGCACAAGAACCTTTCGCATTTTGCATCAATCTATATGCAACCATGATCGGGCCGCTTCCTCGTGCTCAAGAGTTGAGCTTGCCTTAACCACTTGTGAGCAATCTACTTGCACACACCCATGTTGCCACTGACAACCACGATTTTCTGTTGCTTTGTCTAACTTTTCTGTCGTCTTGTGGGTCTAGTTCTAGCTTCGCATTCTTTGCAGCGCGTTCACCTCGTAAGGTTTGTTTCTGCTTGTTCCACGCAGAGGATGGGATGTCTGGCATGGCTAACTGATCACATAAGATCCATGTGTGCACATCCTGCTCTCTAAAGGCAGCTGCGATATAGAAGGCAATACGGATGAGCAAATGTTATGGGCTGCGAAGGTGCTGAAGGTTCAGACTGATTTTGAGAGCAAGTGCCGCTGATGAGAATGCAAAGGTCACGTCGTGGCATACCTCATCTGGCTGGGAATCGCGATGTCATGTGTAGAGACAGAGTCCTTATTGCTTTCGTATCACTCACTGTAATGTCAAATGTCCTGCATATTGCATGGCTTAGTAGAGATGTAATCTGAGCACTTGTTCTCAGTTTGAGATGGTTGAAATGCAATCATTGGTTTTCATAACAAGTTGCACGTGTCATGAAATGTCAGTGCAAAAGTTGTGGGGATTGCCGATATTTGCATTAAAATTGCCTAGTAGAATGATTTGCTCTTGTGTGTTGCATTACAAGGCAAAGCAAAGGCCAATTCTGTTGGCTTGAGATCAGACTGAGAAGCACAGCTCTGTGATTACAAGTCTGCTTCCCACTGAGACTTCTTGGATTTTCCTGGAATAGTTGCATGCATGTTGAGTTTTGTAATTGTCGATAACGGCACCTCTGCAATCTAGCAGACAGGGGGTTTGTAGATGTTATGTCCTGGGATTATAAAAATGAACTTTATTAAGCTGGGAGCATGTGCGCACATTGTTGACGCCGTTGCCACGTTCTAACACACACACGGGTTGGCCGAGAGTCTGAGTTAGGTTACATCAGACATATGTAACATGCCCTTTGTTTTTTTTTTGTTAGGTTTCTTTAGTACAGTTCTCTCATAAGCACTTAGCTTGCTGGAGGAACGATTTGTCTTTCCGAGCATGTTGTGACAACTTGACAGGACACGTTGGTATGGCACTGCTAGTGATGCTGATTACTGGAGGCAACCTAGTAGTAGTCCTCAGGTGTGCAACTTGACTGCCAAAAGGCTGGCCTAATATGGAACCAGTTTTTTCTGAAACGCCCTCCATCCCTGGACTTGATCACATATGATCGTGGTTGTGGGCCAACTTGGACCTCAGTGCCAGGCTTCCATTTGTTGCTACGACAAAAATAGACTCGTTGACCTTGAGTCAGGGAAGACAGTGGCTAGTCTCCATGATGCTGTCTTTAGAGTTTGAAGCCATGTTTGGGCTGCAATGCAGTCATAATGTGGTTTTAGTTACCATTGGCATTCTAATCTTGCAGCCCATTAGAAGTTCTGCTGGAGACATTAACCCTCAGTTCCATGAGAACAAGAGACATTGCTATCTTTCAGTACTTTGGTTAGACTGTGTTTCACTGTTTGCACTGGCCGTTCTGCGAGACCATTGGACTGTGGATAATATGGAGAGCTTGGGTAGAAGGAAATGTCCCAGCTCCTGAGAAAGTGTTTCAGAGTTGAATTGTGGCCCATTGTCACAGATTATTTCCTCTGGGGTACCAAAGCGGGCAAATTCTTGTCGTGGGATTATAAAAGTGAATGTTATTTAAGCTGGGTGCATGTGCGCATGTTGTTGATGCCGTTGCCGCATTTTAACACACAGGCTGATCGAGAGTCTGAGTTAGGGTACATGATGTGCAGGTGACACTGGTGATCAGACACACGTGTAACAGTAGGCCTGTGCACTTTCCAGTGTTCGCAAGTCATTTTTGAAAGAACTGGCAATAATTGACCACCAGTGCCTGTACAGGTGAAGTAGAAATAGCTCTAAACCTTACAATGCTTGTCTAGTTTTCTTCTGTGTGCTTAACCTACAAATTCATTGTACATCCTCGCCCTCCATTCACTCTCCCCATTTTTCACTCCAGAGTAGCAAGTCACCTTACCACCAGGCCTTTCTGTGCTTTTTCATTGGTCACTTGTGAATATTTCACTCATTAGCCTTTCATCCTGCCCCAGCAAAGTTTAACCTTGCCTTGTTCGTCTTTTCTTGGTGCCTGCATTGTTGTGCTTTGTTTTCCACCTCATATATGTTACTTTCTTCATTCCTTTATTGCAGTTAAGATATTAAATAGGCTTTTCTTCTAATTAACACTGGCCATTCTGCCCCTGTATTTTTTCTCTTTGTGCCGTGTTGCAAGTGTTGGGGCAATTTAAAGCTTTTTTTATTCACCTCAGAGTGCTGGTTCCAAAGCAAGAACCAGCAGGACGCATATATTGCATGTATTCTTGCCAGCTACTTCTCTTCACTGCCAGGCTGTTTCAAAATTCCCTCAACCCATTGTTGTTTCTCAAAGCCCAGGTGATGAACTGATGGTCCCTTGGAGTAATTTCTTGAGCACTTGAGTGCTTGACTGCTCTCCCAGCCACAGTGTAAGAATATTTCAGGCATATTAATGGCACCTCCACAGCCGGGAAATCTCATATGAACTAGTTTCATCACCACGAGGCAGTGCTACTCTACTGGAGGTTTAGTACACTAGTGGAAGATACTGAGCTGGTGTCTGCCATCATTCCCTGAAATTTCACCATGGAAGCGTTGTTGGTACAGGACCATTCTAGCGATAAATTGATTCCATGGCCTCATATCCACATGCTAGGAATCGTATCAGGTGCTCCTGGATACCATAACGTGGTATACAGCAGCTTGTATAGTCATTGGCACACTTCTCTAGAGCGCTCGAAAGGCATGCTTGTCACTGCATGGGCAATGCCTACTGTAAATGCCTTGTTTCAGACAGCCTGCATCAAAGCATGCGCTGCCCGTTTTAACATTGCCTTCACCTCTGTTATCATGTGCAGGCTGTCAGCAACCGAGAATTGTCAGGGAAATGATAAAAAATTTCGCCAAGTCGGGGAAAATGACACGATATATTCTGCAGTGCATTTTCATTTTAAGCTGGCATACAGCAATTACATGAAGTCGAACCCGGATATATCGAACTCGAAGGGGATCGCGAAATAGTTCGATATATCGATAATTCAATTTACACAAATCGGCTTGAGACGCCACTTGCGATCGTGAAAAATGATACAGTATTTGTCGCGTAATCAACCCACTCGCATAATGAACCCACCCCCCTCTTTTTGCCCCCGAGCATTTGAAGAGAAAAAAAAAGCGTTAGGTGGCGCGGCCCTCCGTTTCGACCGTCGCATCCACAGCTAATTTATTGGCAGCGCGCTAAGATGCTCCACAGCGATAACGTCATAGCGTGTTTATCTTTTGACTATATTGATTGATTGAACGTCCTTTATTCAATAGGAGGCTCATGGCCATGGATGGGGGTAGGCAGAATCTTCATTATAATTGCCCAGATCGGCACTCAAATCATTGATCAGGCCACTAAGGGAGCCATACTTGGCAAATATCATCTGTGTATTAGCATCAGTTTCTAGAAGGGAACGGTAGTTCAGGCGGTAGGGTTCGATGGTAGGGTTCGATCTCTGAGCGTCCAGCAGAAAAAGCAGGGCAATCCCAGAGTAGAGATATTCCGCCGCGCGTTAGAGTCGTACAGTGAGGGCACGTAATAATTTCCTCTGTCTTCTTGAATAAGCTCATCGACCATGCGGCTTACACGCCACGTATTTTGACTATAATTGTGATAAATCCTGCGTGCGGTGGCAGGGAACGAACTTGGCAGAGTGCCCGTGATGGCTTGATTGTAGGAAAACTTTGAAAGAGCGCAAACACACACGACCACTAAGGACAAGAGACGAGACACAAGCGCTTGTGTCTCGTCTCTTGTCCTTAGTGGTCGTGTGTGTTTGCGCTCTTTCAAAGTTTTCCAAAAATGAACCAACTCGCCCAAAAAGAAGTGTTAATGAAGGCTTGATTGTACAAGCCTGGTTCGATTTATCACGCCGCGCTTGGGGCGGGCGTAGTCCACAGCCACAAAATCATTGGAAAGCGTGATAGCTGCAAATGCCGTTTGAAGCGAGCAATGCTAAAAGTCGGTGTCATGATCGCAGCTGACCGCGTGCTTTAGTTGATTCATAGATGTAAGAATGGACGACTCCCACCAAAAAAAAAATAATAATAAGAAAAAAAAAACTAAGAACTGCCGTTTAGCGTCCGCAGCCCTTACGCACGTTCAGCACGACGATACGAGACGCGCATCGCACTTCAGCTCCCGCGCGCAGACTGTTCACATGGTAGCTTCACATGGTTCACATAGAAGCCATGTTTCCTTCCTCCATGCACGGCTGGTCTTGAGGGAGAGCGCGCTTCTCTTCTCTTACGGCCTCACCATCGGGGTCTGTTTCCACTGCCCGCCGCGCCTCGGAGGGGTCGCCACCGCCCCACTGCTGTGCCTCTGCTATAGATATTCTAGAGCACTATACCTCTGCTACCGCCGTTCACGCGCAAGGGAAATGCGCGCTCGCTCTTCGCGCCGCCCGCCTCAGTTGCAACAAGCAGGTCCTGACATTTCACTCCTTATGGTTTATACAAAGACGCCGTAATCAGCGTCTAAGATTTATCGTGTAGGAGGAATAAAATATAGTCAACACCGCTCACGCGCGCGCTCCTTCGTCAGTGCGGCCGTACACGGTCGAATGAAGCCGGTACACTTCAACGTTTTTTGCCCCTAAGTTTTGTACAAAAATAAATTTATCAGGCCATGCAGTGTTCCATCGAAAGCTGTAAGCAGGTGCAGCGCGACTTGACGTGAGTGCATGGCAAACTGTTGGCTAGAACACGGCCGGTCTCGAGGGAGAGCGCGCGCTCTTAAGAACCGCTCTCTCCCTCGAGACCGGCCGTGGCTAGAGATTCCGTCAACCGCTTCTGTTTTCGTTTAGAGCAAAGGAGGCACCGGCGAAAATTCAAGGTGCATCTCAGAATCAGAGTAATAAAGGAACATAATTTACCCATATAGTTAAAATTGCAGTTGTCTAAGTGGAGTGAGCTGTTCAAGCTTCGTTCAAAACAAATCATCATCAGCCTGACTATACCCACTGCAGGGTGAAGGCCTCTCCCATATTTCTCCAATTAACCCGGTTCTGTGCTAGCTGCATCCACTTGACTCCTGCGGACTTCTTAAACCTCATCCGCCCACCTAACTTTCTGCCACCCTCTGCTACGCTTTCCTTCCCTTGGAATCCAGTTTGTTGCCCTAAGCGATCATCGGTTATCCCCTCTTCGCACTACATGTCCTGCCCATACCCATTTCTTCTTGATTTCGACTAGAATGTCAGTAACTTGAGTTATTTCTCCGACCCACTCTGCACGCTTCGTATCTCTTAACCTTACCCCTACCATTTTTCGTTCCATAGCCCTCTGAGTTGTCCTCAACTTAAGTGGAACCCTCTTAGTTAGCCTCCACTTTTCAGCTCCATAGGTGAGTACAGGTAAGGTGCAACTCTTGTTTTTGTATACTTTCCTCTTGAGCGATACCGGTAAGCTGCTAGCCATAATCTTCGAGTGCTTGCCAAATGCGCTCCATCTCAATCTTATTCTTCTTCTTATTTCCTTTTCATGGTCCGGATCTGTGGTTACTGCCTGTCCTAAGTATACATATTCGCCTACTACTTCCAGTGCTTCGCTACCTAACGCAAACTGCTGTTCCTTCCCGAGGCTGTTGAACATTACCTTAGTCTTCTGCATATTGGTTTTCAAGCCTACCTTTCTACTTTTCCTGTCTAGGTCATCAATCATTATTTGCTGTTCATCCCCCGAGTTGTTTTGCAAGGCAATGTCATCAGCAAATCGCAGATTACTGAGGTATTCTCCAACTACCCTTATCCCTAACTGCTCCCATTCCAAGTCTCTGAATACTTCTTCTAAGCAAGATGTCAATAGTACTGGGGAGATCGTGTCTCTTGCCTAACACCTTTCTTTATGGGAATTTTGTTACTTTATGCAGAACTATGGTTGCTCTGCAGCCACTATATATATATTCCAGCACTTTCACGTACGGCTCGTCTACCCACTGATTTCGCAATGCCTGCATCACCGCCAAAGTTTCAACGGAGTCAAATGCTTTTTCGTAATCAATGAATGCTATGTATAAGGGCTGGCTATATTTCGAGAATTTTTCTATCACCTGGTTGATGGTATGGATATGATCGACAGTAGAGTACCGTTTCCGAAAACCTGCTTGATCCTTTGCTTGATTGCAGTCTAAGGTTGTCCTGATTCTATTAGCGATTACCTTAGTAAATACCTTATACGTAACAGACAGTAAGCTGATTGGTCTGTAATTTTTAAGGTCCTTAGACTCCCCTTTCTCATGAATGAGGATAATGTTTGCATTCTTCCATGGTTCCGGTGCCGTTGATGACACCAGGCACTGCGTATACAGGGTGGCCAGTTTTTCTAGCACAATATCCCCCCCGTTCTTTAACAAATAAGTCTGTTGTTATCTGATCCTCTCCAGGTGATCATCCTCCTTTTCATAGTTTCTAATGCTTTCTTGACCTTGTCCTTCGTCACTGGTGGAACGTCTGACTGTTTTTCCCTACCGCCAATCTCGTTACGGTCCTGACCACTTTGGGTGCTGTGGAGATCTGTATAGGACTCCTCGGCTACTTTGACTATCTTGTCCATATTCGTGATGACGTTGCCTTGTCCCTTAGCGCATACATCTGGTTTTTGGCTATGCCCAATTTCTTCTTAATCGCTTTAAGGCTTCGCCCGTTCTTTACAGCATGCTCAATTTTTTCCATGTTATACTTCCTTATATCGGCCACCTTGCGCTTATTGATTAGTTTTGATATCTCGGTCAATTCTATCTGGTCTGTTTGATTGGAAGCTTTCATACTCTGGCGTTTCTTAATCCAATATTTCGTCTCCTTAGACAGCTTACCGGTATCCTCTCTAACTATCCTACCGCCTACTTCTACAGTGCACTCAGCAATGATATATCTGAAATTACGGTTCATTGCTTCTAGGGTAATGCCGCCTACGCGATGGTTAGATGGCATCCTCGAGGCGCTGCAGATGAAGTTATGTGATGATAGTGAGAGACCGGAAAGCGTGGCGTGATATGGTCATAAGGGTCACGAAGAGTCGGACACGACTGAACTGAACTGAATGTCGCCATCCTCGGTTAGAGCTGAATATCTATTCTGTAGTGAGATCTTGAACTCCTCTGCCCTCCCCCTCACCGCTAATTCGTTGATGGGTTTCTTTCTTACTAATCTGTTGCGTTCCTTATTCAGATTTAGGCTAATTCGGGACCTCACGATACTGTGGTCACTGCATCGCACTTTCCCGATTAGTTCTACATCTTGCATAATGGCGGGGGTTGAACACAGTATGAAGTCAATTTCATTTTTAGTCTCCCCGTTAGGATTTTTCCATATCCATTTACGGTTCTTCCGTTTGTTGAAGAATGTATTCATGATTCTTAACTTATTACGCTCTTGAAACTCAACTTGTAACTCCCCCCTGCTATTCCTAGAACCAATGCCATAATCACCTTCTGCCTGGTCTCCTGCCTGCGTTTTTCCTACGTTGGCATTGGAGCCGCCCATTAGAACAGCATACTGCGTATTTACTTTTCGCATTGCCGATTCTACATCTTCGTAGAAGCTTTCAACTGCCTGGTCATCATAACTCCATCTGGGTGCATAGGCCTGTACAATCTTCAGTTTATACCGCTTATTGAGCTTAATTACGATGCCCGCCACCCTCTCATTAATACTATAGAATTCATCTATATTACCCGCTATATACTTATTGACAAGGAAACCTACTCCTAGTTCTCGCCTCTTCGGTAAACTTTGATAACGCAGTACATGTCTCTCCTTCAGTACAGTATATGCCTCATTCGGCACCTAAGTCCTATGACGTCCCATTTGATACCCTCTAGTTCCTCTAACAGCACTGCTAAACTAGCTTTACTAGCATTTGAACGTTGCAAGGGTCAGTTTCCAATGGCGGCCTGTCCAGCGGAGAAAGTAAAGCCCCTTGATACTTTGAAAGTTACGCCAACGATTGAACTTTGCCGCCGCCGCGCTACCTCCTCGCCTCCTCCTCGCCCCTTGCGCGCCCCTTCGCTGAAGGCCGGCTCTCCGCCCGATTTCCTGAGCGACGATTGGTCTCCCTGCCGTTGCCCTTGGAAACCGACGCGCGTCCGGCGTTTTCCTTGTGTTTTCTTTTTCCTTCGCGCCATTTTTCCCCTAGTCTCGGCGAGCGAATATTGCGCGCTGTGCTTTTATTGCAGCGTGCAAGCTCTATGCCGTACTGTTGCGCGTACAACTGCAGCAAGCGGCCTGAAGATGGTTATGCGGTATTCATGATATCTCAAGGCAAGCGTGACGGCTTGCGCACGAGTCAATGGATTCACAAGATTAGTCGAAAGACGTTTATTCGTAGAAACAACAGAGTTGTTTGCGACGTCGAGTGCCTTTCTCACTCCCCGTAATAACGCGTCACCTGACGCTGCGTTTTTTATTCCTGCTTGCTGCTCAATATTTTTGCGGCGGCAGCATGTTCATTGTATAAAAATAAGGTTGTCCTCTGCAGCATGCTGAATATTCTGCGAGGCTCCAAGGCTCCATCATTTAACACGCTTCGACTTCTGTACAGTCAGAAACAGGGCGCTATAATCTGCTTTTTGCTGTCAGAAATAACTGGAAAATTACAGTCTCTCGATTGCATTTGTCGCGATTATGCTAGGATCCCTGGCCTCCTTCACTAAAAATCAAAATTCGGGCTTGTAGAGGAGCTAGCCTTTCCAGCTTTTACTTGTAGTGTGCGTCGGTTACTCGGGAGCAATGAATGCTGGCCCTGAAAAACTCTTTGGCAAGTAAACCCGAGGTATTGCGGGTAATCTGCACTAGTTAGGTCGTATGGCATTTTTTTTTTCAATTCTTGAATGTGTCTTGCCATGCTTCGACGCACGCGTGGGTTAAAAAATATGCGTTCGTTTTATCAGGGATACGGCCAATGTGCAGGAGGTGTTCATATGATCACACACGCTTCACTTTGACCATGACTACTAGGCGTTGGTAGGTTACCTTCGCTTTGAAAGCTGGAGCTCTAAAAGCGCGATTCCGCGTATTCATTTATCGATGTCAAATCAGCCGGAATCATTGCATCAATTTTCTGTATTTACGAAACTTAAACAATCAATAATGATTATAGTTATTATGTAAAAATAGGGGAACATTTTGCGAGCAACAATTCTTAACACTAACATATTACTCATTTCAATTGTATGCAAGATTTTTTTTTCACCTAGCCTGAGTAATTATCTCATCGCTCTATGTTCTAGCTACATTTCACTGAAGACCAGTTTGAGCCGCCAATATTACACGAACTCGAAGAAAAGAACAGACCAAACGAAGTTCCATCAATTTTCTCTCACCGACCTGTCCTGAAGTAAAGGAAGCCTCCTCGACAGAGACATGAACCTCGCGCTGATATTAGTCAGTTATTTCTGTGCCTTGCTCTTTTCCCACCTCCATTTATAAGAAAACAAGAAAGTATAAGAATTAAAAGTCAATGTATAGTTGTCTCGTCAGATATTATGAGATAATAGAGATATGACTGACAACGTAAGTCAATGAAAATTGAAGTATATCAATGGGTCATGGGACGGCATCAGATTAAATAGTGATGGTTATGAATAGTGATAAGTAATGATGGTGACTGTTACGGATAATACTAGTAAATTATAGTAATAGGCCCGGATAGTGAGGTGATAGTGTTCGTTGCGGATAGTGACAGTTACGATAGGTCTCTGGCATTAGTAGATATAGCGATAGATAGGATAGCGATAGTTAATGAATTGGCAGTTATATGCTTTCTCATTTCCGCACGTTGAAGACCTATGTGCATCTTGTAATTTTTTTATTTGATTGTTGCGTTCAATGAAATCAAGCTCTTTTACACAGCGCATGATACCACAGCATGCTTGCCCCAGAACTTCAGTGTATCGGCAATAGGGCCCACCACTTCTCCCAGTGTACCCTGCTGTCTTTTAACCACACGCGAAGTCAGTGAGGGGCCACGTACTCATAAAATTATTTAATTCCTCCATCAGCATCATATCAAGCCTGCCGTGGCAAACCTGTTCCTTGCCTCGAAGCAGCAAGGAACAGCTCAAAATTTGATTTTATACAAAATTAACTAATGAACGCAGATTATCGCGGATCGCTAACTAGCACAGTGCCATTACGCTTGGCCTAAGCTTTCCAACAGTATACGGTTCGGTGTTGCAGCTAAAATTTAGATTTTAATTGCAATATTAATTTGGCCCAGTAATTGATTGAAATACATGTACAATTAACCAATAATCCAATCTCATGGTTGATCACGTGACATATACTATGCTTAGAGAGATAGCTTGACAGTAGCGAAATAGACTAAGTCCTGCTTTAACCTTCTCTAATCTTGAAGTTCAAAGCACCAGCCTGGATCGTTTCCTGAAGTTTTACCGCGGTGACAGATTTCACGCTCTAAAAAAAAAAAAAACAAAGTCAGAGGCAGTACTAGATTAAGTGCACAAAGTAAAACCTTATCATGAGACTTAAAAAGTGTCTGTAGCACAGAACTCGCCTGAAAGCTTTGTTTATCAGTATTCCCCATTCAAACAGTTCTAAGAAGAAACCAATCAATTCATGAACTTTATTATCGGCATTCTCAATGCTTTTTTCGCAATTTTTCAAAAATTTTGTGCACTCCTGGAGCGCAGACCTGGCCCAAAAGCTCGCGCTTCACTCACTGCTGCGGCCGGCCGGCGGGCGTCAGGGGGAAAAAGCGTGTCGTGCGCAGCGCTCGCCGCCGCCGCGCGAGGAGAATCGAGGAGGGAGAAAGTAAAGGAGAAAGGAATTCTTAGCGCCCCCTGTTGCGTCACAGGTCTGACCGCCGCCGTGGTCAGTTGTTCCGCATCCGCTGGTGACTGAAGGCCGGGGTTTTATGGAACTATAGTGCCTAGAATATGGCACTGTAATGGAACTAATCATGCAATTACTTCACCAGGGTGGCCAACTCATGTTCTGGTGAGGGAGTGCGTTGCCGGAAGTGTTCACCGGCATCAGGTCGCACCCCAAACCTGTTTATGCAATTTCATCGACACGCGGGTTTTTTTTTTTTTTTTTATCCGGCGGAGAATTGCGCGGCACCGGGATTTGAGTCCCGGTCCTCTTGCATGCGAGGCGGATGTTCTGCCGCTACGCCACCGCTGCTATCTTCCTTCTAAGATTAAGGCTCCTCTTTATTTTCTTTAGTCTTCGCTCCATACCATGTTTTGCCTCCCACATGTGAAGCAGTTTGCTACCAGCTATCTCCGGGCATCGTCCCCTTCAAGAGTCTTTGTTGCTTCTCCAACGTGACGCATGAGGGCCTCCATCAATTTTTCTATGTTTGTAATCTTTCGTGCGGTAGCCTTCTCTCGCTTTTCCCTAAATAGTTCCCATTGCATAACCGTCGGTTGACACACACGGCGCATCTTTACTCCTTTTTTTTAAGGATCGAGGCCAGAATGAAATGGTCGCTGCCAAAATTTTGCTCCGAATTTTGCCACTTCAGATGTGAAACATGGTAGAAGAACAAATGGTAGCGTAACTCCCATAGAAGCCTGCGTGTCGACTCTGAGCGAGGCTTTAGTTTCCCAGCGCCCCCTGTGAACTGTGAGGCACAACAAACACGTGACGTTGCTTGTGACGTCACAGGGACGTACTTTTGGCGGGGAATTTGATCGTCTTTTTACTTATGAACGAAAACAAGGCCAACAACGACGGAGGCAGAACGATGCTCGGATAAGGCAGAAAAATGAACACCGTAACTGTTCAGCCAACTTGACTTGACATGGATTTCTACAGTCAAGTTTTACGTTAACTGAAATGTTACGGCATCTTTAACCACCTTATCATAGCATCGTTCTGCCTCCGTCGTCGTTAGCCTAGTCTTTCGTCGCGCGTCATGTAAACGCATTCTGGGGCTTCGGCAAGCACATGGATAGAATCACATGGCTTGTGGCATTTCACTAAGGGCATAAATGAGTGAAGCTGTGCTGCATAGAAAGCCAGGCTTTATTAATCCACGATTACTTCCATGGACGATTCACGACAATGAAATCTTTAGTGTATGAAAGCGACCACCGCTCATTCGTCACGGTCTTCATGAAATCCTCGTGATAACAAAATGACCTCAGCGTAGGTCTCCTAACGAGACGCGGTGAGATTATAAAAGGGTAAAAAATCTTGCTAACAAAGTACATATCAGTGTCAAAGAACAACAAAAACGAACGGAATAACTAACGCTAGCGCTAGAACGCCAACCTGTAAGAGCTTAGGTAAGCAATTCAAATTGGAATTACGAGAAGTCAAAATATCTACGATATAGCTTTTCTCCAATAAATCTCGCCCTGTTCATGATTCCATTATTTTACTCGCGCTTCATTTGCCACTGAGAGGAGTCAATGTGAGGTTACAAATTTACAACTTAAGCATTTAACATGTTCATGAGAAAGATCCCATTGACAATAGGAACATCACTGTAATAACAGCTAAAGCACGTTCAGCGAACGTTGGTGCGGTAATACGACGCAGTAAGCAAAACACGCAGCAAAGGGAGCGGAACGGAAGGCTTTGAGCAATGCGACACGCATCTTGGGGGCAATAAAATCTCACCTTCACCGTTCAATTAAAACATGCAGCGATACGCCGCTCATGCAGACGTGTATCCGTAAAACAATTAAGCCACCACTTTTGCGACATGCCTGGGAGGCCGAGCCGAACCGCCGAGCTGTGACGCAGCATTGTCCCATCGTCCGGAAATGCGCACATGCAGCGGCAATCAGTTTCTCATCGAGCACACACAGTCTTCGCCCTGCTGTAAAGCTCTACCACAACCAGCAGAATGAAATACTGACTGTTTGTTACAGATAACCCACTCTGTACGCAGCACGCAACGATGAACGTTGAACCGGGGCCGATGACGCACCCAATCCGCGGATGAAAAAGCTTTGGTCTGAGCCATATCTGAGCCTCTGAGCTTTGGGCAACTACGCAGCGGATAATAAATGGCCGAGAGAGGCCGTTAGAAACAAGTTAAAAAATTATTAAAAATGTGATATGTTTTTTTTACGCAAGAAACAAAAACTGCATTCATTCCTGAGCGCGAATATTATGCTTACTTTCTAGTTCTTTGGAGTTCTGGCAGATCTTATTTTCTGTGCGCTAGTAATTTGCCTCACAGTTCGCACGAGCCCTCATCATCGAGTTGATGCCGCTGGCAGTAGGCAGCTGCACGCGTTCTCTTCCAAGTTGCGCGACCAGTTGTACATTGACCTTGTGTGAAACGCCTGGTGACGTCATGCCCTGTCGTGACGGTACAAGGCGCGCCCCTTGTGGAGTACAACCAGCATTTGATTGAACGCATCAAAGTTCACCGTCCTTTTATAATTCGTTTACATTAAAGGAAAGGCGCAGTATTTGTCACTCGCAGAATCCCGCTATCATCTTCACGGTAGACAAGGGAAATTACGAAGAGCGTTTCACGACCCTGGGCATAGCTAAACTCTCTTTGGCTTCTATGTCAAGCCCATCTAATGTTCACCTGAATTGATTTACAGGAAAGGCGCAACATCTGTCACGATGGATGGGTGGATGGAATATAGGAGCGTTCCCTTTGAAACGGGGTGGTAGCAGTAGCTATCATGCTCATTTTTCTCCCTACATCTTGATTATTGATTTAGATTGGTTAACTAAACCATCATTCTATTTCTTAATTTTTTTATTTCTACATTACTAACATATTATGCCACTTCTCTGCTTTAAAGCCACCAATCTTCCAGTCGTTTTTTGCTAGTTTCCACCGCCGATTTATACACCCGGCCACTGGTATCTCTAAACCCCAGAGCTTCAGGAACAGTTACTGCGCCTGAATAAACTTCTGGGTGGATACCATTACATTCGAGTATAATATGGTCAATTGTTTCACTGGAGTTACCACATACAGCACATGCGTCATCTTCATTGTTAAATTTCTTTTTGTAGCTGCGTGTTCTAATTAGGCACCGTGATCTAGCTCCAAAAAGTAGGGCAGCTGCCTCTTGAGTTATCAAAGAAAGCTTCCTTCCTGATCTGCATTTTCCACTTTCGGTATAATTCCACACTCTGTTTCTTCTTCATCGAATTTATCCAATTTTTACCTTTTGTGTTTTTCACCTGTTGCTTAATGCTCTTTATTTCTCCGTCCTTGTGACGCCCAGACCATATCTCCCTGTACCGCCTCATTTGTGGTTGTGCCGTGGGCACCTAGTGCTAATCGTCCAACGGCTCTCTGATTTATTTATAATGCCGACTGTACCTCTGATTTTAGGCACAAAACCGCATTTCCGAAAGTAAGTCCGGGCACCATAATTCCTTTCCAAATACCCCTCAAAACCTCATACCTGTTGTATCCCCACAATGCCCTATGCATCATTATCCCGGCATTCCTTCGTCCTTTGGCCTTAAAGGGACAGAACACTGGCCAAAATATGTCATGAGATTATGATGGAGATGAAAAGACCTTGCCTCATATAGTACAGATCGAGCACTACAATACCAAAGAAATGAGGCTTTACAATTTTAATTTGCCATTGAAAATTGCATAAAAACAACCGAGGCGCTATCTAGCGGAGAAACGCTAGTACTTACAGTGTAGCCGCCCACGTGACTGCATGTCAGCAAAATATAGCTGATTTTTGTAACTGCACATTGTTCTCTTTTCTTCTAGGAGTGCTTGCCGTAATTTATTATACTTTGCGCTCTGTCTAGTGCGTCCTTAAATAAAATCCACCCCTGCTTTCGCACCGCAAGAGGTATGCTTTCAGGTTTTGCCATAGATGGCGCCACAGTTTTTGCAATTTCGTGAATGAAGCAATGACAGTGCCCACTAAAACTTTCGTCGACGAGGGCGTGCGTTATTGTGCCGTAACAGCACTGAGTGTGAAACTGAACAGGACGTTACTCTACGCAAAAAAAATGTGATTACTGTCTGGCGAGTGAAAGTTATATTTGTTTTCGATACGTCTTTTTTTTTCGACCACCAGTCATCATCGCACATGGTTTCCAGCATCGGACTACATAAAAACGGGTGCACACATTGATCGAAAAATTCCCATAACGGTTTTATTAGAAACGCTGTAGAAAATTCCCGGTAAACATTTTCTACAGTATTTCTAATAAAACCGTTATGAAATCGAAAATTTTAGACATCCATCTTTCCACTGCGGCGAAAACAAATCGAGACCTAAATTCCAGTGTTCTGTCGCTTTAAGTGATTGCTCATGCTTTCCAATGTATACCAATCCTTCGTTTACCCATACCCCCAGATATTTGTACTCTGCTACTCTGGGTATTTCATGGCCTTGTATTTTAAGACCCTGAACAGTTGAGCCGTTTAAAATCATCAGACCCGACTTAACTGCCCTAAAAATGAAGCCTAGAGCGTCCCCTTCGTCTCCGCAATACTTAACTAGAGTTTGCAATTCTTCCAGAATCTCAGCTAGCAGCACAATTTCGTCTGCATACATCAAACCGGAGAGGCGCTGCTCTACCGCCTTTCCACCTAATCTATATGACAGGTTAAAACCTAGGTTACTGTCTTGTATCCTCCGTTCCAGATTTATCATATAAAGCATGAACAGCAGCGGTGATAGAGGACAGCCTTGTCTTAATCCTTTGTATATTTTGACATCTTCCGTACTTCTTATCCCTTCCCATGTAATTTCTACTGTGTTATCCCGGTATATTTCCTGTAGGAACTCTATTAACTCATAACCTATACCTTCTTCTTTTAATATGTTCCACAGGAGTTCGCTGTTTACGTTGTCGTACGCCCCGTTTATGTCCAGGAAGGCCAAATACAAAGGTCTATTTTCCACTCTAGATATTTCGATGCATTGGGTAAGCACGAACAGGCCATCATCTAAGCGCCTACCATTCCTAAAGCCGTTCTGAAGTTATCCGAGTATCTTGTTACTTTCTACCCATGATTGCACCTTTAATTTCACCGCCCGCATGGCCAACCTGTACATAACAGATGTTATGGTAATCGGCCTGTAGGATTTTATGGAAGGCATGTAGGAAGGCATGAAGCGCCGCCCGGCAGCGTTGGAGCGCAATCTTTCCCGCTTGGTCCTCATAGCTGACGGCAGAGGGGCGACGTCACATCCTTGACGTGACCCTAATTTAGTGGCAACATTTTAGTCTGGTACTTTCAAATTGCGCGCCAATCGTAGTATCTGTCACTCGCGGAATCCCGCTATCATCCTCACGGTAGACAAGCGGAAATATGAAGAGCGTTTCACGACCCGGTGCGTGGCTAAACTCTCCTTGGCTTCCATGTCGAGCGCGTCTAATGTTCACCGACGTTCTATAATTCGTTTCGGATGGATGGATGGAATATAGGAGCGTCCCTTTTGAAACGGGGTGGTATCATGCTCATCTTTCCCCCTATATCTTAATTATTGTTTTAAGATTGGTTAGCTATACCATCATTCTATTTATTGCATTTTACGTCACATTTCTGCTTTTAAGCCACCAATCTTCAAATCGTCTTTTGCTAGCTTCCACAGCAGGTTCATTCACCCGGCAACTGGTACCTAAACCCTAGAGCTTCAGGAAGAGTGACTCATCGACCTCCGTATGGATACCATCATATTCGAGTATAAGATGGTTAATTGTTCTTGTGGATTTACCACATTGTGTTATCTTCATTGTTAAATTTCTTTTTGTAGCTGCGTTGTTCTAAGGCACCCTGATCTAACTTCGAAAAGTAGGGCACTGCCTCTTGAGTTATTAAAGCTTCCTTCCTGATCTGCCTTTTCCACTTTCGGTATAGCTCCACTCTTTCTTTTACATAGAATTTATCTAATTTTTACCTTCTGTGTTTTTCACCTATTGCTTAACGCTCTTTACTTCTTCGTCCTTGTGAACAGCATATTTACTGGTTAGTTTCCCAGTTCTTCTCCTCCATTATCAGTCAACGCTTTTTAGTTATAGGTATATAAATACCTTTAGGTATTTAAATACTATACAAGCAGTAAAAACAAGGCCTGGGGCCGATTGTGGCACCGATCATCAGCTTCTTGTTGCCAAATTTAAGCTTCGATTGAGGAAAACGCAGAAAACTAGAAGGCCTTTCAGGTATGATCAGGATCAAATTCCATCAGAATATGCTGTGGAAGTGAGGAATCGATTTCAAGAATTAGATCTAGAAGACAGAGAGACTGAAGAGATGTGGACTGATGTTCGTGATATAATACAAGTTGCTACTAAGGTAGTTCCAAAGCAAAAGAAATGCAAGAAAGCAAACTGGTTATCTGAAGAAGCTTTGCAAATAGCTGAGGAAAGAGAAAGATACAAGGTTCTCAATGCAGATTTTCAGAAAACAGCAAGGAGAGATAAGAATGCCTTCCTGAACATACAGTGCCAAGCAGTTGAGGACGACAGCAAATTAAGGAACACAATAGCTCTGTATAAGGCAATCAAAAATATCAAAGGAAGCTTCTGTGCTAAGCTGGGCGTGATAAAGGACAAACGAGGCAAGGACCTCCCTGAAGCCTCAGAGATAAAGAAGAGATGGCAGGAATACACAGAAGAACTGTACAAGGACCCGGATGTGCAAACCCAACATAAGACGGTTATGATTATTGATCTCGAGCCGGGCATCCTGAAGAGTGAAGTGGAATGGGTCTTAGCCAGCCTTGCTAAGTACAAAGCTAGCGGAATTGATGGCATTCCAGCTGAGTTGCTTCAAAACCTCAACCATGACGCTGTTAACATTCTGCATACATTATGCCAGAAGATTTGGACAACCCTGCAGTGGCCACAGGATTGGAGGAGGTCAGTTTACATCCCCATTCCAAAAAAAGGCAGTGCCAAAGACTGTTCCAACTACCGCACGATCGCGCTTATTTCGCATGCTAGCAAGGTGATGTTGAAAATCTTCCAAGGTAGGCTGCAGCAGTATGTGGATCGGGAGCTTCCGGACGTGCAAGGTGGGTTTCGCAAGGGCAGAGGAACTAGAGACCAGATTGCCAGCCTTCGCTGGATCATGGAAAAAGCAAGAGTTCCAGAAACCCATCTACTTCTGCTTTATTGATTATGCGAAAGCGTGTGACTGCGTAGATCACAGCAGATTGTTGCAAACTCTCCAAGAGATGGGAGTTCCAATTCACCTCATCTGTCTCCTCAGGAACCTGTGTGAAGGGCTAGAGGCCACAGTCAGAACTGGGCATTGTCTTACTGATTGGTTTCCGATTGAGAAAAGAGTGGGACAAGGCTCCATACTGTCGCCCTGCCTATTTAACCTATATGCAGAGTGCATCATGAAGAAGGCCGGTCTGGACGAGTCTTCAGCTGGAGTGAAGATTGCTGGAAAACGTATCAACAACCTTAGATATGCGGATTATACCACTTTAGCGGCAGAAAGTGAAGTGGAACTCAAGAGATATCTGATGCGCGTACAAGAAGAGAGTGAGAAGTTTGGGTTTAAACTGAACATTAAAAAGACAAAGATCATGGCGTCTTGCCCTATCAAGTCCTGGAGCATCAAGGGACAAGAAGTGGAAGCTGTGACAGATTTTCTCTTCTTGGGCTCCAAGATTACCCCGGAAGGAGATTGAAGCCATGAAATTAGGAGACGCCTGCTTCTGGAAAAGAGAGCCATGGTTAGCCTTGGCCGCCTAGTAAAGAGCAGAGACATTAGTCTGCCAACCAAGATCCGTATAAATCGTGCTATGGTCTTTCCAGTTCCCAGACGGCCATAGACGTCCGACGGACGTCCGGTTTCGGACCTTCGGACATCCGACGGAAGTCCGGTTATGTTCGATATACGTACAGCGGACGTCCGTCGGACTATCGTTCGTGGATCCGGATCGCGTCCCACGGACGGCCAACGGACAGCCGGAGGCGGACATTCGGACGTTTCCCGGAACTTGCTTGCAGGGCCCGCTATTGGTGTAAAAATTTGCCAATAACATTTGTGTAAAGCTCAGCAAGCATGTGCCATGGAAATTTCAGTCACATACTAATGCTCAATGCCTTTGTCGTGAGAGTAGGCAGACAATAGTATATGCAACAGGTTCAAGTATCCTGTTGTCTGCTTTACTTTCACACACAAAGCACTCAACAGCAGTGTGCAATTAAAACTTCCATCAAAGAGGCACATATGCTAGCTGAGCTTTACACAAATGCACCATTCCTGAAAACATGCGAAGTGCATAGGCATACCAGCATACGAGGTTGTAAAAAAAGCATTTTTTTTGCTTTATTGCAAAAACTGCATGCATAAATAGCCTACACTAAAATAATATCAATGTTAATGGCATGGTAAAATGCAGGCCAACTGGAGTATTAAGAATCTACTTGAATCATCTTTTTTAAATATCCTTGGCCGTGACAGCTCTTCCCTTGGGGTGGAGGAAAGGGTATTTATTGAAACCTAATATTTCGGAATTAGCGAGGAGATGATCGAGTTCTCTGTGGGCGGCCTCCACAGGCCGGGATTCCAGGAGCAGTTGCTATCCTGTGCATTTGCTCGATCAGCTGTTGCTGGTCTTTCAGGCCTAAGATGGAAAGAGCAGGTTGGGCTCCTCCTGCAATAGAAGGGAAAATGAAATTCAAGTTATCTGTACTGAACTTTGATTACACATCTCCGAGGGCAACTGCCAGTTTCTCTCAATTGCTTTTTCCAGATGGCACTGTACGCATGCATCTCCATTCAGAACTGTCACATACTATATAGAAAGGTCATATAACTGCAGCAAAACCCATGCAGAATAACAAGATACAAACGTAGTTTGACCAGAACCTGGCATTCAGTATTTTAATGTTTTTATGTCGTCTCTTTGAACATGCCACTCTGACCAAACATGGCATGTTATGCTTGCTGCTATGCGCCCTCAGGAATGCCCAAGACATGGAGTGCACATGCAGAGAAACTAAGCATAACGGATGCTGTATATGAATATAAAGCACAGCCAGAGCATTGCAGCATTACACAGGTACGCATTGGCGGCAGAAACCTGATTTGAGCGGTTTAACAGGCAGATTTCTAAAGTCATTGTTCCTGCTCTGAAAAGAAGTGATCAATAATAACATCATTTAAAATTGTTACCTTTTTGTTCTGTAAGGTGCACATTTCGCAGGTTTCCATGTACCCTCTACCGAAGACATTCCCTGGGCGTGTCAGGGGTATATCGACATCAACATCTAGGCTACAAGCGTCTAGAAAGCGTCTCAGAGCAGCTGCGACGAAGTAACTTATCTGATAACATGCAAGCTGCTGCAGCAGAATAAAGATAGACATCTGACATGTGGCTAAAGCCCAATGTGGAAGCATAGCCCGCCGAGTGATTGCGCAGTGTTCATGCTTCTACAAGAGTTAAAAGTAGTTATTTGTTTACCCACAGCGCGATATGTGACATTACAATAGCAAGGCTTATAGTTACACAAAACACAAAAAGCTGACAACCACAAGCTCCTGATGTATTACCGGCAGCATGCAGCATGGATGTTAGTTACTGAAATATGGTTGCATAATTCTGGCAACCAGCTGTGCATGTATGTCATGGATTTCTCAACTACGCATTAACCCCGGGTAGACGCTTGGCCAGCGTCACGACGCTTTAACCCGTCGTTTGCCGGCTCCCTGATAAAGTTATACATACATACATACATACATACATACAACAAATTACAAAAAAAATAATGGTCTTTATAAATGCAGCCAGCTGTTCACAAGAAACACTGTAGCTTATTTATGGGGAAGGTAACGAAACTGCCCCTGTAAAGGCGCCTAATTTGCCCCTATGTAATATCGGGGACAAAAGTGTGTGGACTACACAAACTGCAATCAAAGCACATAACTTTCACATCGACCAGGAAACTCGGACCATACTTGTCGATGTGAAAGTTGAACGTTAGCTCTTTCATGTGTGCAAGAGAAATAAGGTCACAATTCGTTTACATCGCGATTCTAGTCCAAAATCTCCAGACATACTGTCCAGAGACTTTCGCCCCCCGCAGTATAAGCCACCATTTGGGTAAGAGATTAGTAAAAGAAGTGTATAAAAGACATTAGTGCTGCTGGACAGCCATAGCTATAAAAATGGTATTGACATTGGAGTACTGCCTTAACGCGGGACCTAGGGCATTACAAAAGCAAGAGTTAGTGTCCGCTGGTCCTCATTTGAACGAACAAAAAGGGGGGGGGGGGAAGAAATCTACCTCAACTACATGTTTTGATTGACACCAAGCCGCAGTTAGCATTAAAGATATCACACAGTTTTGTGGGAGATTTGGGAGCGCTTTGCTGCTTTCTTACAGGATTGGACAAAAGAGCTCACCATCTTCAGAAAGGCATGTTATATAGAAATGAAAATAGTGAATTTACTGCATCTGGCCACAACAACTTGCACACGGAGAGTTCTCCAGGCCGCGGGGCTGTTTCATTAACTTCGGGACTCCGCCCACATTTCTTATCCCCAATCACAACGAACTCACACCTGACTGGCTAACAAACATTTTGGCATGTCTTTCCACTTTCATAAGGTTCTTCACCCTCTCCCTAATACAAGCAATGCAAAAGGGACAACAAATTCGTTTCACAACAAACGGAATTTAGAGAATGGACCTCGAAATGATTGGATCACTAGGTCGCATGCCAAACTCTCTCCACTAGGAAATAAAAAAAGAAAAAAAATTAGAACCCATCAAAACGGTGTCCCACGTGCGCAACCATTGCCCAAAGCTTGCACCCTTGGCGGCTTTTTTTACAGGGCAATTATTGCAATTATTGGCGTCCGAGTCAGCACCATTGCGGACCACATCAGAAGAGCCAACCCACATCCTCCCGCTCCGCATCATACCGTCACTGTCACACACTTGCCCTTTTTCAACGCCGCCATCTCCCACCATTGTTGACATCCAGGATTGGAATCCCCAACGAGACCCCACTCAGCGCGCCTACACTGAATAATTGTCACTTTTATGGGCTCCCCAACAAGGAAGAGGGCCTTACACCCTTCAACCTGACAGTGTTTTTTCTTTGAACGATAAGCAGTTCTTCCAAAAGAGGTGCTCGTTTCAAAGCTGTGCTGCCTCCGGGTGATGGGTCCAGTCAGCGTACTAAGGACCCCTTAGTTATATACTGTTCGTAAAGCTCCTTAAATAAAAATGAGCCCCCTACATGACACAGCAACGAGAACAAACTGCCTGCCCCGCGTCTTCGAGTGCGACAGCAAAGTCCTCGGAAGGGGAGATTTCTTTCCCTCTCTGCCTACGTTTCCGTTAAGCACTGTAGCTGCTGTACCTGCCTCTCTGTGCGCGTCTCTCCGCCTCGTGTCCGAGGGCAAGTGGGCAAGTGGAAGACGGCCGCAGCTGGGCATTGAACAGGTGACCCAAAAAGAGCAGACTAATAATGGTGCCTAGAATACCCACCGATCCCTTACAGAAATCATTAAAGAAATGAAACAACACATCAGATAACGCTACAATGTTTCTAAGTGCAAAGTCGACAACTCCAAGTCATATAAATATATGTACATCTCCGCACATTAACTAGACAGAAACAGTGCAGAGTAAACTAATAATTCAGTGTCTAGCAACACTATTAAAAGGAGATAAAGGCCACGGGGGGCTACGATTATTAGTACCGTTTTGCCTTTAAACTACAATAAAATACTTGTTGCAAGCTTAAAATCACAGATTCACACCTGTCCCACCCACAGCAATGGAACACACATCTGACTCAAGTCTGCAGAGAAAGAGCAAGCTAGACTATTACAGACGCACCCTTGGTTGTTTTTCTGGCATTTCTGAGGGTGAAGAATCTGACTTGTCAGTAGCATGTATATGAATAAGAATGCTCTGACAGTAAATGCATCAGATTTTCTGGAGTGGCTTTTCTTTGCTGACCACATATGAGGTGAGCTATAATTTATCCAACTTGGCCTAGGTTTATTCTATGAATAACAAAGCTATAGCAGGTACACAGTCGTCCACTCAGGCTGAACATGCGAGTGCGTGGCATGCACTTTTTGAGATGCCACTGCATCCATCGCAGCCGCACACCGTAGCGAAGAGGCAGACAGCGTGAAGTACCAGCCTCTAGTCCCTCTACCACCCCTGGGGTCCCAAACTAGGGACCCCTTGTTTTTGTCAGGACAGGCCCCCTCAGGGTCAGCTAGTGAGTAACCTTCTGTATTTGTATCTGATGGAAATGTTTTCCACCACCACCCACAATACGCAGCTGCGCATCATAGCAGATGTGAAGCAACAGCTCCTGGTCCTTCTACGCATAAGCCACTTTGCCTTGATGCATGCCTGCGCACCATAGTAAAGAGGCAGACGACATGACGCAGCAGCTCATGGTACTTTACACATGAGCCCCCCATTGTACTTCGATACGCACCATAGCAAATATACAGACTACGCCACACAGCAGCTCCTGGTCCCTCTATGCATAAGCCATTTTGCCTCAATACGCACCTACGTACCTGAGCGAAGAGGCAGACGTGAAGCTGCAGCTCCTGGGCCCTCCATGCACAAGCCACTTAGCATCAATGCACAGCTGTGCACTGTAGTAAAGAGGCGAACGACGTTAAGCAGCAGCTCCTGGTCCCTCTACACATCAGCCATTTTGCCTCGATGCGCATCTGCACACCGTAACAAACAGCCAGATGTGACAAAGAAGCTCCTGGTTTCTCTACACATAAACCACTTTGCCTCAATGCACGTCTGCACACCGGAGCAAAGAGGCGGATGACGTGAAGCTGGAGCGGCTGGTCCCTCTACGCACAAGCCACTTAGCCTTGATGCATGGCTGTGACGGATGCATTGCTATTTTGCAAACTGCATGCCACACATTCCCATTCAAGCTAAGAGTGGACGACTGTGTAAACGTAAAATACTGGTTATTTACTTCAATGGACAATGACAAAAAGTAACATGGTGGACAATGTAAAAAGAATTTGCTGCATAAAGTTTGTTGAAACCAGTTCTACATCCTACATGTAAACAAGCTAAAACCTTAATGTCGAAGGGATGTCCTGTGTGTTTAAAATCATCACGCTCAAACAACTTCAACACTGACAATCATGATTCAATATTAATAATATAGATAATGATACAATACTCACTTTTAGACATACCAAAGAAATGAGAATGCAAAAAGATGTTGCTGTTTTTTCCCCGTGGATGACAGTTTTCCATGCTCAAAGTGCTGCTACCTGTTGGCCTACGAAATCGGCTACAGCAAATGTCATCTGAAAAATTTTTGGAAGCCTCATGCTAGTCTTCAACGAGAAAAGCATTGCCATACAGAAGCAGAACACAAATACTTTTACAACACACTAAAAGCACTAACTGCGGTGCTGTTTTTAGGATGACTAGGTACAGGTTTTGCTGTAGCAAGCCAAATGTTAGCCTTGAATAAGGAAAGCATTCCCATACAGAAAAAGAACACAAAAACTTTTACAACACATTAAAAGCATCAATTGCACAAATGCTTGTAAGATGACCAGGTACAGGTTTCTGCTATAGCCCACATCATGTGACCAGCGGTTATCAGAAGCCTTGTATGTGAGCATGATGCCCTAGATTCAATTTATGGCTATCACTGTATTAACAAGCGTGGGTTTAAAGCTACTTTAATATGATAATCTAAGAACATATGGTAAGAGCTTTCAGTGCGAGACAAGCTCAGTATCATGCACTATAAGGTGCTGCATGGCTCTAGTGTAGCTTCGGCATTATCTCGCTGTCAATAATACAGTGAAGTTCTGAGGAGCCTTTGAATATCTGTAAGGACAAGGCAACAACAATTTTGTTTTCATGTCACTTTTGCTCAGCTCGGTTGCTTTTTTTGTTTTAAATAGAGCCCGCGGCTTGCATGGCCTCCCAGTATGCCTGTTTTGCATAAAAGAAGGCGTTGCAGGCACCAGAGCTCACAGCCCAACTGTATCGCGGCGGCGGTATGTCAAATTCGTGCCAGAACAGCGCAGAACAAAGGGGCAAGAAAAAGACAAGTGCTGACTTTTTTTTTTCTCTCATCTCCTTGTCCGGTTGTTCTGCGCGGTTCGGTCCCACATGCATAACCAACATGCGCAAGGTGCTGTCCTGGTTTGTCAAAGCTGAAGGAGAGTACTAATCCTTTAGTTTAGCAGCTACAGCCGTTGCTTCTAGAAACTGTAGTTGCCGTAAAAGCTCGCGACGTTTTCACAGGTGTAGGCATGTCGCACGATAGGCTCGAGTGCAAAAGTTTTCTAGTATAGTTTTTACAACTCAGCACGTTGCGCATGGTCAACAAATTAGCTCCTTTAAAGCTCGGGCAGGCACTCCTTTATCAGAGACAGAGAAGTTGCGCGGCTTACTGGCGCAGCGTCCAGTAATGCCGAGAAAGATGGCCCTCAGACTTGAGGCTGCACTTTAGTTAGTCGGCGCGGAGCCATCCTGTCAGTCTCGCCTAAAACACTCGACCGTTCGGCTGCTGTACAGAGCTGTTTCCTTACCCAAAAGCTCACCACCATCGGTGCATTGAAAAGTTCCACTAAAGAAACAAAAGTTCAGTGATATATTTACTTTGGAATCGGCGGGTGAACAAAGTGTACCAGCCGCACCAAGCCACAGCAAAAACAATGCTAGCAGTGCATTACAGCCGTAGGTATTTGTAACTGCGCATAAAATGCAGAACACGGAAACGTGAAGCGATCTTCCATGACTAAACAATCTAGGCACTATAACTAAACTTCAACTTGTCAGGTGGATTGGATTGGCTCATTTCAGATATTTTTGAGGATAGGTTCGGTTTCGTTCTTTTTGAGCTTGCTGCTTGCTGCGTCTATTCAGCCACTGATTAAAATTTCACCGAAGCATCATGATAGAAAAATGTTTAATGGTCATTTAACGTTTAATAAAAAATTTTTGATGGAAGAATTCAGCGATGAAACATGCGGAAAATAAAAAAAAAAACTGTTTAATGGAAACGCTTTCTATCGCATCTATTCGCTCTGGCATCATATAATGCAGACTTGACGGCATTACAGCATTACTGATTTATATGCAGTTCAGACGAGCACGACGACTACAAACTATATCATAGCTGTGTAAAAGCAAATCCAGTGGCCGACGTACGGCGGCTGTCCGCTGGGCGAACGGATTCGACCATCCGCTTTCGTACGTACGCCGGAATTCCGGCGGACGTCCGAAATCGGCCGCCGAGTTGCGGCCGAGTTCGGTTGTCCGTCGGACGTCAGTGGCCGTCTGGGTTGTGATGTATGGATGCGAGAGTTGGACTGTGAAGAAGACTGACCGCCGAAGAATTGACGCGTTTGAATTGTGATGCTGGCGGAGACTCTTGAGAGTTCCTTGGACTGCCATAAGATCAAATCAGTCGATATTGTCGACCATAAACCCTGAGTGCTCATTGGAGGGTCAAATTCTAAAGTTAAAGCTCAGCTACTTTGGTCATCTGATGAGAAGAGAGGAGTCGCTGGAGAAAGATTTGATGTTGGGAAAGGTTGAGGGTCCCCGGAGAAGGGGTAGGCAGTGAACGCGATGGTTAGATGGCATCCTCGAGGCGCTGCAGATGAAGTTATGTGATGTTAGGAAGATAGTGAGAGACCGGAAAACGTGGCGTGACATGGTCCATTGGGTCACGAAGAGTCGGACACGACTGAACGACTGAACTGAACTGATTTAAATACTTTAGCTGCCCATCGGTTACTGTCCAATTTACTCAGGCGTCCTCATATATTTTTCTGTGAGCTTCCCGTACTTCAAAAGATGCCCAGCCCATATCTGCCTGTACCGCCTCATTTGTGGTTTTGCCGTGGGCACCCAGTGCTAAGCGTCCGACGGCTCTCTGATTTATTTCTAATGTCGACTGTACCTCTGATTTTAGGCACAAAACCGCATTTCCGAAAGTAAGCCCGGGCACCATAATTCCTTTCCAAATACCCCTAAAAACCTCATGCCTGTTATCCCCACAATGCCCTATGCTTCATTATCCCGGCATTTCTTCGCCCTTTTGCCTTAAGTGATTGCTCATGTTTTTCAATGTATGCCAATCCTTCGTTTACCCATACCCCGAGATATTTATATTGCCGCAAAACCTTCAAAACTGTGTTTTTTTTTTTAACAGCCGCCGGCATGCGGCCTTATCACTGTGATTCTGGCACGCGTATCAATTCTGTATCCCGTGTTTTTTCATGCTCGTTGTCGCAATACAACGCGTTATCATTTCCTTTTCGCGAACGATGCGCCGAGATCTGTCTCGAAGATTCCGATCATTTGCGTATGTTTCTACAATGTGTTTGTAGCAGTTTTCGGCATTATCTAGATTGTTCAGAGCAGCCTTTAAATTCAGCGTTGACAAGTGTGACGGGCATTCTTTGTTCGACGATCGACGGGCACGTTTGTTGCTATCGCCGCCGCCGAGTTTCGGGCGCAATTCAGCGCTCCGTACATGTCGCTCCGTATCCCAGACGGCCATAGACGTCCGACGGTCGACCGACGGACGTCCGTTTTCGGACATCCGACGGAAGTCCGGTTATGTTCGATATACGTACAGCGGACGTCCGTCGGACTATCGTTCGTGGATCCGGATCGCGTCCCACGGACATCCGACGGACAGCCGGAGGCGGACATTCGGACGTTTCCCGGAACGTGCTTGCAGGGCCCGCTATTGGTGTAAAAATTTGCCAATAACATTTGTGTAAAGCTCAGCAAGCATGTGCCATGGAAATTTCAGTCACATACTAATGCTCAATGCCTTTGTCGTGAGAGTAAAGCAGACAATAGTATATGCAACAGGTTCAAGTATCCTGTTGTCTGCTTTACTTTCACACACAAAGCACTGAACAGCAGTGTGCAATTAAAACTTCCATCAAAGAGGCACATATGCTAGCTGAGCTTTACACAAATGCACCATTCCTGAAAACATGCGAAGTGCATAGGCATACCAGCATACGAGGTTGTAAAAAAAGCATTTTTTTTTTGCTTTATTGCAAAAACTGCATGCATAAATAGCCTACACTAAAAAAATATCAATGTTAATGGCATGGTAAAATGCAGGCCAACTGGAGTATTAAGAATCTACTTGAATCATCTTTTTTAAATATCCTTGGCCGTGACAGCTCTTCCCTTGGGGTGGAGGAAAGGGTATTTATTGAAACCTAATATTTCGGAATTAGCGAGGAGATGATCGAGTTCTCTGTGGGCGGCCTCCACAGGCCGGGATTCCAGGAGCAGTTGCTATCCTGTGCATTTGCTCGATCAGCTGTTGCTGGTCTTTCAGGACTAAGATGGAAAGAGCAGGTTGGGCTCCTCCTGCAATAGAAGGGAAAATGAAATTCAAGTTATCTGCGCTGAACTTTGATTACACATCTCCAAGGGCAACTGCCAGTTTCTCTCAATTGCTTTTTCCAGATGGCACTGTACGCATGCATCTCCATTCAAAACTGTCACATACTATATAGAAAGGTCATATAACTGCAGCAAAACCCATGCAGAATAACAAGATACAAACGTAGTTTGACCAGAACCTGGCATTCAGTATTTTAATGTTTTTATGTCGTCTCTTTGAACATGCCACTCTGACCAAACATGGCATGTTATGCTTGCTGCTATGCGCCCTCAGCAATGCCCAAGACATGGAGTGCACATGCAGAGAAACTAAGCATAACGGATGGTGTATATGAATATAAAGCACAGCCAGAGCATTTCAGCATTACACAGGTACGCATTGGCGGCAGAAACCTGATTTGAGCGGTTTAACAGGCAGATTTCTAAAGTCATTGTTCCTGCTCTGAAAAGAAGTGATCAATAATAACATCATTTAAAATTGTTACCTTTTTGTTCTGTAAGGTGCACATTTCGCAGGTTTCCATGTACCCTCTACCGAAGACATTCCCTGGGCGTGTCAGGGGTATATCGACATCAACATCTAGGCTACAAGCGTCTAGAAAGCGTCTCAGAGCAGCTGCGACGAAGTAACTTATCTGATAACATGCAAGCTGCTGCAGCAGAATAAAGATAGACATCTGACATGTGGCTAAAGCCCAATGTGGAAGCATAGCCCGCCGAGTGATTGCGCAGTGTTCATGCTTCTACAAGAGTTAAAAGTAGTTATTTGTTTACCCACAGCGCGATATGTGACATTACAATAGCAAGGCTTATAGTTACACAAAACACAAAAAGCTGACAACCACAAGCTCCTGATGTATTACCGGCAGCATGCAGCATGGATGTTAGTTACTGAAATATGGTTGCATAATTCTGGCAACCAGCTGTGCATGTATGTCATGGATTTCTCAACTACGCATTAACCCCGGGTAGACGCTTGGCCAGCGTCACGACGCTTTAACCCGTCGTTTGCCGGCTCCCTGATAAAGTTATACATACATACATACATACATACATACAACAAATTACAAAAAAATAATGGTCTTTATAAATGCAGCCAGCTGTTCACAAGAAACACTGTAGCTTTTTTATGGGGAAGGTAGTGGGCGCCAAAGAAACTGCCCCTGTAAAGGCGCCTAATTTGCCCCTGTGTAATATCGGGGACAAAAGTGTGTGGACTACACAAACTGCAATCAAAGCACATAACTTTCACATCGACCAGGAAACTCTGACCATACTTGTCGATGTGAAAGTTGAATGTTAGTTCTTTCATGTGTGCAAGAGAAATAAGGTCACAATTCATTTACATCGCGATTCTAGTCCAAAATCTCCAGACATACTGTCCAGAGACTTTCGCCCCTGCAGTATAAGCCACCACTTGGGTAAGAGATTAGTAAAAGAAGTGTATAAAACAAATTAGTGCTGTTGGACAGCCATAGCTATAAAAATGGTATTGACATTGGAGTACTGCCTTAAAGCGGGGCCTAGGGCATTACAAAAGCAAGAGTTAGTGTCCGCTGGTCCTCATTTGAACGAACAAAAAGAGGGGGGGGGGGAGGAAGAAATCTACCTCAACTACATGTTTTGAGTGACACCAAGCCGCAGTTGGCATTAAAGATATCACGCAGTTTTGTGGAAGATTTGGGAGCGCTTTGCTGCTTTCTTACAGGATTAGACAAAAGAGCTCACCATCTTCAGAAAGGCATGTTATATAGAAATGAAAATAGTGAATTTACTGCATCTGGCCACAACAACTTGCACACGGAGAGGAAGATGAACTGAAAATTTTATACATGAATGTACGTATTTACAACAGGTGAAACAATGACCATGATCTATGCCGAAGAGAAAGGAGATCAAAATCTAGCTCAGAACGAGTTCTCCAGGCCGCGGGGCCGTTTCATTAACTTCGGGACTCCGTCCACATTTCTCATCCCCAATGACAACGAACTCACACATGACTGGCTAACAAACATTTTGGCATGTCTTTCCACTTTCATAAGGTTCTTCACCCTCTCCCTAATACAAGCAATACAAAAGGGACAACAAATTCGTTTCACAACAAACGGAATTTAGAGAATGGACCTCGAAATGATTGGCTCACTAGGTCACATGCCAAACTCTCTCTCCTAAAAAATAAAAAAAAAATTAGAACCCATCAAAACGGTGTCCCACGTGTGCAACCATTGCCCAAAGCTTGCACCCTTGGCGGCTCCTTTTACAGGGCAATTATTGCAATTATTGGCGTCCGAGTCAGCACCATTGCGGACCACATCAGAAGAGCCAATCCACATCCTCCCGCTCCGCATCATACCGTCACTGTTACACACTTGACATTTTTCAACGCCGCCATCTCCCACCATTGTTGACATCCAGGGTTGGAATCCTCAACGAGACCCCACTCAGCGAGCCTGCACTGAATAATTGTCACTTTTATAGGCTCCCCAACAAGGAAGAGGGCCTTACACCCTTCAACCTGACAGTGTTTTTTCCTTGAACGATAAGCAGTTCTTCCAAAATTGGTGCTCGTTTCAAAGCTGTGCTGCCTCCGGGTGATGGGTCCAGTCAGCGTACTAAGGACCCCTTAGTTATATACTGTTCGTAAAGCTCCTTAAATAAAAATGAGCCCCCTACATGACACAGCAACGAGAACAAACTGCCTGTCCCCGCGTCTTCGAGTGCGAGAGCAAAGTCCTCGGAAGGGGGGATTTCTTTCCCTCTCTGCCTACGTTTCCGTTAAGCACTGTAGCTGCTGTACCTGCCTCTCTGTGCGCGTCTCTCCGCCTCGTGTCCGAGGGCAAGTGGGCAAGTAGAAGACGGCCGCAGCTGGGCATTGAACAGGTGACCCAAAAAGAGCAGACTAATAATGGTGCCTAGAATACCCACCGATCCCTTACAGAAATCATTAAAGAAATGAAAGCAACACATCAGATAACGCTACAATGTTTCTAAGTGCAAAGTCGACAACTCCAAGTCATATAAATATATGTACATCTCTGCACATTAACTAGACAGAAACAGTGCAGAGTAAACTAATAATTCAGTGTCTAGCAACACTATTAAAAGGAGATAAAGGCCACGGGGGGCTACGATTATTAGTACCGTTTTGCCTTTAAACTACAATAAAATACTTGTTGCAAGCTTAAAATCACAGATTCACACCTGTCCCACCCACAGCAATGGAACACACATCTGACTCAAGTCTGCAGAGAAAGAGCAAGCTAGACTATTACAGACGCACCCTTGGTTGATTTTCTGGCATTTCTGAGGGTGAAGAATCTGACTTGTCAGTAGCATGTATATGAATAAAAATCCTATGACAGTAAATGCATGATTTTCTGGAGTGGCTTTTCTTTGCTGACCACATATGAGGTGAGCTATAATTTATCCAACTTGGCCTAGGTTTATTCTATGAATAACAAAGCTATAGCAGGTACACAGTCGTCCACTCAGGTTGAACATGCGAGTGCGTGGCATGCACTTTTTGAGATTCGACTGCATCCATCGCAGCCGCACACCGTAGCGAAGAGGCAGACAGCATGAAGTACCAGCCTCTAGACTCTCTACCACCACTGGGGTCCCAAACTAGGGACCCCTTGTTTTTGTCAGGACAGGCCCCCTCAGGGTCAGCTAGTGAGTAACCTCCTGTATTTGTATCTGATGGAAATGTTTTCCACCCCCACCCACAATACGCAGCTGCGCATCATAGCAGATGTGAAGCAACAGCTCCTGGTCCTTCTACGCATAAGCCACTTTGCCTTGATGCATGCCTGCGCACCATAGTAAAGAGGCAGACGACATGACGCAGCAGCTCATGGTACCTTTACACATGAGCCCCCGAATTGTACTTCGATACGCACCATAGCAAATATACAGACTACGCCACACAGCAGCTCTTAGTCCCTCTATGCATAAGCTATTTTGCCTCAATCAGCACCTGCGTACCTGAGCGAAGAGGCAGACGTGAAGCTGCAGCTCCTGGGCCCTCCATGCACAAGCCACTGAGCATCAATGCACGGCTGTGCACTGTAGTAAAGAGGCGAAGGACGTTAAGCAGCAGCTCCTAGTCCCTCTACACATCAGCCATTTTGCCTCGATGCGCATCTGCACACCGTAACAAACAGCCAGATGTGACAAAGAAGCTCCTGGTTTCTCCACACATAAACCACTTTGCCTCAATGCACGTCTGCACACCGGAGCAAAGAGGCAGATGACGTGAAGCTGGAGCGGCTGGTCCCTCTACGCACAAGCCACTTAGCCTTGATGCATGGCTGTGACGGATGCATTGATATTTTGCAAACTGCATGCCACACATTCCCATTCAAGCTAAGAGTGGACGACTGTGTAAACATAAAATACTGGTTATTTACTTCAATGGACAATGACAAAAAGTAACATGGTGGACAATGTAAAAAGAATTTGCTGCATAAAGTTTGTTGAAACCAGTTCTACATCCTACATGTAAACAAGCTAAAACCTTAATGTCGAAGGGATGTCCTGTGTGTTTAAAATCATCACGCTCAAACAACTTCAACACTGACAATCATGATTCAATATTAATAATATAGATAATGATACGGTACTCACTTTTAGCCATACCAAAGAAACGAGAATGCAAAGGAATGTTGCTGTTTTTCCCCCGTGGATGACAGTTTTCCATGCTCAAAGTGCTTCTTCCTGTTAGCCTACGAAATCGGCTACAGGAAATGGCATTTGAAAAATTTTTGGAAGCCTCACGCTAGTCTTCAACGAGAAAAGCATTGCCATACAGAAGCAGAACACAAATACTTTTACAACACACTAAAAGCACCAACTGCGGTGCTGTTTTTAGGATGACTAGGTACAGGTTTTGCTGTAGCAAGCCAAATGTTAGCCTTCAATAAGGAAAGCATTCCCATACAGAAACAGAACACATTAAACTTTTACAAAACATTAAAAGCATATATTGCGCAAATGCTTGTAAGATGACCAGGTACAGGTTTCTGCTATAGCCCACATCATGTGACCAGCGGTTATCAGAAGCCTTGTATGTGAGCATGATGCCCTAGATTCAATTTATGGCTATCACAGTATTAACAAGCATTGGTTTAAAGCTACTTTAATATGATAATCTAAGAACACTGTAAGAGCTTTCAGTGCAAGACATAAGCTCAGTATCATGCACTATAAGGTGCTGCATGGCTCTAGTGTAGCTTTGGCATTATCTCGCTGTCAATAATGCAGTGAAGTTCTGAGGAGCCTTTGAATATCTGTAAGGACAAAGCAACAACAATTTTGTTTTCATCTCACTTTTGCTCAGCTGTTTTTTTTTTTTTTTTTTTTTTTTTTTTTTTTTTTTTTTTTGGAGCCCGCGGCTTGCATGGCCTCCCAGTATGCCTGTTTTGCATAAAAGAAGGCGTTGCAGGCACCAGAGCTCACAGCCCACTGTATCGCGGCGGCGGTATGTCAAATTCGTGCCAGAACAGCGCAGAACGACGGGTCAAGAAAAAGACAAGTGCTGACTTTTTTTTTTCTCTCATCTCCTTGTGCGGTTGTTCTGCGCGGTTCGGTCCTACATGCATAACCAACATGCGCAAGGTGCTGTCCTGGTTTGTCAAAGCTGAAGGAGAGTACTAAACCTTTAGTTATTTAGTAGCTACAGCCGTTCCTTCTAGAAACTGTAGTTGCCGTAAAGCTCGAGAGAGAGAAAGATCAGCGGCTGTCCATTAAAAAAAAAAAAAAAAAAACTCGCGACGTTTTCACAAGTGTAGGCATGTCGCACGATGGGCTCGAGGAGTGCAAAAGTTTTCTCGTATAGTTTTTACAACTCAGCACGTTGCGCATGGTAAACAAATTAACTCCTTTAAAGCTCGGGCAGGCACTCCTTTATCAGAGACAGAGAAGTTGCGCGGCTTACTGGCGCAGCGTCCAGTAATGCCGAGAAAGATGGCCCTCAGACTTGAGGCTGCACTTTAGTTAGTTGGCGCGGAGCCATCCTGTCAGTCTCGCCTAAAACACTCGACCGCTCGGCTGCTGTACAGAGCTGTTTCCTTACCCAAAAGCTCACCACTATCGGTGCATCGAAAAGTTCCACTAAAGAAACAAAAGTTCGGTGAAATACTTACTTTGGAATCGGCGGGTGAACAAAGTGTGCCAGCCGCACCAAGCCACAGCAAAAACAATGCTAGCAGTGCATTACAGCCGTAGGTATTTGTAACTGCGCAGAAAATGCAGAACACGGAAACGTGAAGCCATCTTCCATGACTAAACTTCAAATTGTCAGGTGGGTTGGATTGGCTCATTTCAGATTTTTTTGAGGATAAGTTCGGTTTCGTTCTTTTTGAGCTTGCTGCTTCCTGCGTCTATTCAGCCACTGATTAAAATTTCACCGAAGCATCATGATAGAAAAATGTTTAATGGTCATTTAAATTTTAATCAAAAATTTTTCATGGAAGAATTCAACGATGAAACATGCGGAAAATAAAAAAAAAAAACTGTTTAATGGAAACGCTTTCTATCGCATCGATTCGCTCTGGCATCATATAATGCAGACTTGACGGCATTACTGATTTATACGCAGTTCAGACGAGCACGATGACTACAAACTATATCATAGCTGTGTAAAAGCAAATCCAGTGGCGGACGTACGGCGGCTGTCCGCTGGGCGAACGGATTCGACCATCCGCTTTCGTACGTACGCCGGAATTCCGGCGGACGTCCGAAATCGGCCGCCGAGTTGCGGCCGAGTTCGGTTGTCCGTCGGACGTCAGTGGCCGTCTGGGACATGTCGTTTATGTGCCTTTTTGTGTCCCGTTTTTTGCGCAAGTATACATAACCTTTCAAAGATGAACCTACTCGCCCAAACAAGATATTCAGCCCAGTAGAGTTAATTTGAGTACTATCAAGCCTGTGTCTTTTAACTGTTCAGAGGACCAACTGAGGAAAAGGGGCTTGGGCTATGAGTATTGTTCCGTGCAAGCGCTTACGCATTCTAAAGCCCGTGAAATCGCAGCCCAGTTAGATCATTCGGATGAAGGTGAAGAGCATGCACTCTGCGAGGGAAATCCTGACGTATATGCCGCGGCGGTTCCTTTCGAAAATGTGACGCCTTCTGCACCGCCTAGTGAGTCCAGTGAGGAATTTGAAACTTCTCTGTAGCCTCCTCAATTAAACGGCTTCCCTGAGCTTATGAGGGTGTACCAAGATGCCATAGCGGCTGAACAGGCGCGATGACACTCTCGAAAATCTGAAGTGTCAGGTTAGTGAAGGATTAGGGAGAAAGAACATTGTTCTGAAGGACCGCACAGGAATAATAGGCAGTACAAAGACGCCAAGGGCGTGCACTACGACCAGCTAGTGCACTAATACCCTCTTTACACGGGCAGATCTAGTTAACCACGGTTAGCGTAACTGCGGTTATGCGAAACCGTGGTTAGCCCATTTACACGGCAGACCAATACCCTCTTTACACGGGCGGAGTTAACCACGGTTAGCGTAACTGCGGTTACGCGAAACCGTGGTTAGCCCGTTTACACGGCAGACCGAACCATAGTTACACCCCTAACTGTGGTTATCGCAAACCGAGTTTGGCGACCTCGGTTTGCGTCGTTAACCGAGGTTATGGCGGCGTCTGTTCACGGAAGCTGCTCGTCGGCACTCGAGTGCGCGAGACGTACGAGCGTGTCTGCTTCAGCAGTGTACTCGTTTGCCCGTATTGAATATCCGGTGTCTACTGTGCCGCCCGGCGTCTTCGGTTACGGCCTACAGCCAAGCGTCTGCGTACTGAAACCCCGTCCTGTGTTTGCAGTATCGTTTGTGCGGCTTGGTGCTGAGCGCGGAACGTCAAAAAATGCGCGGTCTTAGCTTTATAATGAAAGTGCACAAGTTCGCAACGCTTGCAGTGCGGGATGCTGCGAGCAGGCTGAGGTACGTTACACTTACCGCGGCGGTGAAGCGAGCGAGCGCTGCGAACTACAGCGGGGTGCGTAACCCCCTAGTCGTCGATAGGCCTAAATTATTTCTCTTCGAAGCCGCGGCGATCGGCGCTTTGGAACTGACCAACGCTGTCGAAATGGTGTACTCATCAAACATCTTTATTGCGAATCCTATTCTGCCGCCGTAAAATAACGATACGATAAACTTTGGCGATACATTAATCGCAGAGCTAGTATATAAGTAGAACGCGGTGAGCCGCAATGTACCGGCAGCAGCTGTCTTGAACAGAAACTTGTTAGTATCGCGGTTATCGGTCTTGCCAGCAATTTGCCGCTCGTCAGTGATCAGGAGTGATTCCATTCTGATATTCGGCTCAGTATTCCAGATGCCAATAATTTTAGCACGCTTTGTTTCTGACGTCGGCGCTAGCGAACCGCCGTGTTGTTCGCGAACGGTCTGCGGGAGGAGGGGCCAACGCGGCGGCGTTTACGATGGTCAACGAGGTGCTGCCACCGTGCGGGGCTTCACCGCTTTGTTGACGCCTTGCCGGACGGCACTCCGGAAACTACATTATAAATAAAATATTTGTAAATGCTGCTTCGTTCCGCAGATCACCGCGTCGCTTCGGTTGTACTTTATGGGCAATGGCGGCCGTAACCGAGAACGGCGGCGAGCTGTGTAAGCACAGCTAACCGCGATTGGCGGTTAACCGTGGTTAAGTTCGGTAACCTCGGTTAAGCGTAACCGTGGTTAAGCCGGCCGTGTAAAGAGGAAACCGAGTTTGGCGACCTCGGTTTGCGTCGTTAACCGAGGTTATGGCGGCGTCTGTTGACGGAGGCTGCTCGTCGGCACTCGAAGTGCGCGAAGCGTACGAGCGTGTCTGCTTCAGCAGTGTACTCGTTTGCCCGTACTGAATAGCCGATGTCTACTGTGCCGCCCGGCGTCTTGCAGTTAAGGCCTACAGCCAAGCGTCTGCGTACTAAGCCCCGTCCTGTGTTTGCAGTATCGTTTGTGTGGCTTGGTGCTGAGCGCGGAACGTCAAAAAATGCGCGGTCTTAGCTTTATAATGAACGAAGTGTCTAAGGGTACGTCCGGCGTATCCATTCGATTCTCGTAAAGATACGGCGGACGTCGATATACAGGCAATACAGGCTCATGGCTATATGCACGTCGAACGCGGCCACATTCCGCTTCTATAGACAAGCGTCAGCCCGTGACGTCAGCGGAGATGCGGTGGCGCTGGCGACAGCAGTGACTTTCGTAGTGTAGGCAAAAGCGCGGGCCGTCTGCATTGGATGCGCGGCGATCGCTGTGTTTTCGGGCATAATTCCCAATATTTCTACGAGCTGTGGTGCGGTTGATTGCGCCACGAGGCACAAAAAGCAAAATGACACTTGTTTTAACATGTTTCTTGCGGTAGAATAAAGATGAGAGCGAAGGGCAGCGGCATTGAGCGCGACAAGTAGACTCTTCGGTGACGGATTGCCTTCGCGGCTAACATATATATGCGTTGCAGTTCTTCACCGAAACTAGATCAGTTCGTTTGCAACCCTTAATTATCATGATTGCTTTTCGGCGGCACGACGAGTAGCGCAAGAACAAACGCCTGCAGTTCGTGCCCATTTTGATATGCTATTAAGTTGTAAGAAGTTCAGACGCGATATATTCCGTGTGCTTATGATCCCGCAGGGAAGCTGCACTGTGAGTTCTATTCACTTGCAGTGCTGCCCGTGCATATGTTCACACAGAAAGGACGCAAACGCTGCTGTGAAGGTAATCGCAATTACTTTGAGCGCGGTCACTCCAGTACGATATTGCTGGCTATAACAGGCCCGGACCTGTGAAGTATAGCTTTTCTCTGTACTTTCACGAGTTTCAACCGGTCTCTTCATCACCGGTTCTATAGTAAACATTGTTATGATTCGGGCAGTCCCGCAGCATTATTTCTCATTTCTAAATTTTATTTTTGGAGGTCATTATAAGATCCTGACGAACGAATTAAATATCCACGTACAATCTAGCTCTGATCGAGCAGAATATTTAAGCATATGGTACATGGAGTTCAGTGTCCCAAAGAGGAATCGACTATGAGGGGTGCAAAATAAGCAGAATAAGGTGATGCGCATTTGAATAAAAAAGTTCCATGTATATTAAAAAAAGCTCAGCAGATCACGCAAATTTCGCTGAAGCGATCGTGGAGAACGTTTCATCTGCACTCATGCGTCTCTCCTATAGAGCAAAGAGAACAAAATGAGAGCTTTCGTACTGGCATTCATGTACGTATTAACCTGTGAATGACCTTGCTACATCTGTAAGATGAGATAGACGTCAACGTCTTTTTTATCGGGCAGGCGAAAAAGTTGGCAGTGCACTTTGCCAACATGTTAAAAAGATTTAAAAGATTGAGTTCTTCTTTTTAGCTACGAAATTCTATCACTTAAGTTGCCGGTAAAGTGAGCTAGAAATGTGATTTCTAGTTTACTATATATAGTTGCCGATAATATATTGTTCTTTAGAGTGAGTGCTTGAAGCAACTGAAAGGCAGTCAGATCGTCATATGACAAACACACTTCCAGTCATTCATATTGTCGTCCTCCTTGCATGCGCTAGAAATAGGCCTGGGAGTTGAACAGGGTTGACTATTAGTCTTTCTTATACATTGCGCTTTCTCGTTTTTATTTGACTTAATCACTCACGGCCGTCGCCTACGTACCGCAGCTGCGCGCTGTTGAGGCCACGGAGAAGGAAGCCAATGCAGCGCTCTTCGCCAAGCAATTCTAGCCGTAATCGGCTAATAATGGGCGGAAATACTCTCCAGGCATAAACCAAGCTATTTCTACGTATAAGCGAAGCTTACGTTTCAATATATTCGCACGCGCGAGAGGCAGCGTCGCTTTGCGCAGTGTAGGCACGCCGCGCTTTTGCCTACACCCCATGTCGCTGCCGATCGCAGCGCCACCTTTGTTTACAAACATGACGCTTGTCTATACGCGTGAACGAATCTTATCCTCTATGATATCAGCTAGCCGCCACTCCCGATGAGGTGCTACGAAGAGTGCATCCGTTCTAACATCGATTACGGTCTTCACTTAGGGTTGTGCACGGTAAGCATCGCTGTCACGCACATAGCTGCAGGTGATGCTACGTACTGCACCAGCTCCACCAGCTGGCATCGAGATACACACATTCACGAGCAGCTTTCGCTTCGCACTAAACTATCACCTCGATCTGCCTGTAATGCGAGTGAGCTATTCCTAGCATTTACGCTGTCTTAAGTCCTGCATCGACCTCCGAAGATCTAGCGCCGGCACAACACACGCACACCTCGCCGTGCAGAACATTCGGTAGTCCAAAGTATGTACGTGAAATGGCATGCTCGTTCCTCACATGCAGACCGAGGAAACAGAATGTTTCTAGCTAAATTCTTCGTTTAAATTCTACCTCAGAGCCGTGGCAGAAGACATGCCGAATCTACTAGAGGTCTGCACATCGACTCGTCGAGGCGAAGACCTACTGCACCGCACCGCAAGAGTGCACAACCGGAAAGCCGGAAATGATCCGAATTCCCTGTGAACAGCAATGTTCTTTGGTATTTAGGGGAAGACTAGACTAAAGTGCTTAGCCTACATCTTTTTCTTGTCGTTGAATTTTGCGTACATGTAGTTTAAACCCCCGCATGCTCCAGGTTAGCGTGACCCGACTGAACGGCCGCGCAGCTTTGAAACGATCGGGATCGATATGCATGCATCGCCGGACTTAGGTACGCGGTAGAAAATGTGCACTGCACATTTCGTTGCAGAAGCTGACTCTTGGAATTTTGCAGAGTGTTCCATGCAAGTGATCGTTGCTACAACCATGCATCCATGTTCCAACGGCTGGCCTACCCCGAGGCGCATAAATGTTCAACCGTGGACGTATCAATGATCGAAGAGAGGACATATTTTCACAATACTGGGCGCGAAATCGATAGCTACCAAGTCTCAGTGTTAGAGAAATTCTGCCTTGATCATGCGCAATTCAGTGTTTCAGGTGTGGTCAGTAGCTATAAGTTTGAACAGTTCGTCTTTCAAGTCAGCGGCGCCAGCGATGGACCGGCGGAGCGATTTTTCACGCTACACCGCTGTCTTGCTAGAAAGCCTACCTAGGCGGCGTTTGACATTCAGCTGCTTTTTGTGGGCTCCGTAATTGAAAGCAACGCCTTCAGAAACGCGTTAAATGTTCAAAAATGTATTCTCTTCAACAGTTTCACTCCAGGGTGTCAAAGCAGGCGGACGAATTGATAAAACAGTTGAGCACAGTCTTTAGAAATCTGTAGAATCGCCTTCAGTTTGTAAAATTATTGGAATATGTCACTTTCCGATCGTTGGAAGATAGACACTCATGACAGCGCTGTCACGTGAATAAGGACCACACCAGACCGAGAGCTTGTCTCATATAACATAGCTAACCAAGGTATACCTTACAGCATTGTGTTGATTTTTATGGGGCATAAGCATAATGCTGCCATGCACCAAGAACAAGGTTTAATGTATTTATTTTGTGTGTAATGACTAAAATGTTCTTCAGGATGTAGCTTGTTTGGGAACATTTTAGGAAACCAAAAATGCAGGAAATTCGCACGTCTCTCCTAGGATCATGCTGGGATGGAAAGGGATCTGTTACAAAATTGGACAAAATGTTTCCTCTTATTTTCTCGACTCTGGGCGCACGTGTAAGATATGGTTTATTGTTAGTTCATCTCCACTTTCCTTGCATATTGGTTTGTCCTCTTTCATAAGTATGAAGCTGTGTGTGAGGTGTGGGTATGTGTTCTGTGAAGATGACCTAAAATGTCCTCCATGTTGTGTTTTTGATTACTGCATAATTTCCATTCCTTAATGACAGGATTGACAAGTATAGTTTGTAGTTTATTTCAATGTTTCAAAAAACCTGCCATTTCACTCTCACTTTTCTTTGTACAAGCTTCTTGGTATCCTCATGCAGCATATGTGCACCCTCTGTAATTTAGTATTGCGTCAAGGTAACCTGGTTATTTCTTTTCATCACTTTTCAAGACAACGGTCCCGATTTCATAAAGTGTAGGGTTTCTGATGACAGAAACTCCTTGGAAGTCATAGAAATAAATGAGACCCACAATCATGAGCTATCTAGGGTATGCATATACATGTCCATCGCTCAGTGGAATGGTGTTAGTACGCTGTTAGAACAGGTCTTGTGGTAATTCAACAACCATTGTCTGAGGTGGTCCTTTAATGGGCATTGAAATGCTATGTAACTACAGGTACTGATAGAACTCTTGATCGTGTTATGTGATGATGCGATCCTTGCATGCATATAGGTATACATTTCAGAATCTGCAGTGCACCACTTGACCATCTGCCACCAGTTTGTGTGAAAATGCATTTTTCATGCATGTTAACCAGTATTTAACAGATGACCCCTGTGCACAAGCCAAAAGTGCCACGAGCCAAATGTCACGAGGCCACACAACATGGCAGGAGCTGTTAAGTCAAGCTTACAAAGTTATATTTGAAATATGTTCTGGGACGTTTCAGCTCCCATTAAGAAAGGTTGAGGCTTACAGAGGTCTATGCCAGGTTGTCTATCACCTAACAGGGCAGCCTACGACCGTATGCTAATGAGTATAATCTGAGATAACAGAGACATGAATTAAGGAATTAGTAATTATGTTTGTAGCAAAGGGCATGTAAATTAACGGGAATCCACAGTGGGATCTGCAGACAAGAACCATTAACGCTGCCACAGCATACCCTTACAGGTGGAGATTAGGAGTCTCCCTAATTTTTTGTCTGCTCAAAGCTTGTCATTTCCTTCGTTCTTCCAGATGAGGAAGATGTGAAAATGATAGCATCGAAAATGCCAGAGACCATTGTTAACAAGGATGCTGATCCCAACAGCGTAAAAAGGAATTTCAGAAAAGATGGGTGACTAGTAATGCTGGCAACAGTTGAAGCTAAGTGGAAAGGCATGAAATTGAAATGCAACATATGCAGAGATATATTGCGAGACAACCAGTCTGTGGAGTACGACATCTGTCTCCGTTAGTTTCATCAAGTGATTGGCAAAAGCAGATGGGGCTTGTGGTTTTCTGATAAGTGCAGTGTAGTAGCATAGATGCAACATTGTCCACTAGTAATTGGAGTGGAGTAAGTGCATTGTTTTGTTTTTGTAAGATGCTCATGGTTTCCATGCAAATATTATGAGAAATTTTTTCCTAGAGACTGTTTGCTGAAATGTGAATATAATGTGCAATAAAACTAGTGTCTTCTTTCTATTTACTTTTCCTTGTATACATTAGTTCTGTGAAGAAAACACAGGCTAGAAGGAAATGTAATGGCATGCATTTTGATACTCGGCCCCGTTGTGCTGGCTCAGTAGTTAGAGTGCTTGGCTGCTGAACCCAAAGATGCAGATTAGGTTCCAGCCACAGCAGGGGCATTTCAATAGATTCGAAACAATAGGCCGTCATGCACCGTGCGGTGTCAGTGCATGTAAAAGTACCCCAGGTGGTCGAAATTATACCGGAGCCCTCAACTATTGTGTTCCTCATAGCCGTAGTTATTTTGAGATGCTAAACCAGATATATATCACATCATACTCTGAGTAAGATGCTATTCATGGTCAGTTAATCATACACTAAATGATCAATATTTTTCTGCATGGTACAGCAGCTGTTGTACAATTTTACTTTAACCTTCATGAAGAATATCACACTGGCTCCACATGGCCTTCTGTTGACCCTTGATATGCGTCACAATCACACACCCAAGTATGTATTTGTCTAAGGGCACCTATGCATGCAAGGAGGGGACCGTTACTTTCCACTTGTCAGAACTGAAATGCATGATCCACATCATTTCTGTAATTCAACTGCCTGCTATTTGAACTGTCCAGCATTGATGCAAGTTTCAAAAAACTGCAATTAGCAAATTAATCCAAGCAGGAAACCATGCCAAGAACTGCTTCGGTTTCATCTTTAACAACTGTTTGAGAACTAAAATTAGCCAAATGTTGCAAAAACATAGATGAGAGGTTCATCATCATCATCATCATCATCATCAGCCTGATTATACCCACTGCAGGGCGAAGGCCTCTCCCATATTTCTCCACTTAACCCGGTTCTGTGCTAGCTGCATCCACTTGACCCCTGCGAACTTCTTAATCTCATCCGCCCACCTAACTTTCTGCCGCCCCCTGCTACGCTTTCCTTCCCTTGGAATCCAGTTTGTTACCCTCAGCGACCATCGGTTATCGTCTCTTCGCCCTACATGACCTGCCCATGTCCATTTCTTCTTCTTAATTTCCACTAGAATGTCGGTAACTTGAGTTATTTCTCTGACCCACTCTGCACGCTTTCTATCTCTTAATGTTACTCCTACCATTTTTCGTTCCATAGCCCTCTGGGTTGTCCTCAACTTAAGTAGAACTCTCTTGGTTAGCCTCCACGTTTCAGCCCCATAGGTAAGTACAGGCAAGATGCAACTGTTGTATACTTTCCTCTTGAGCGATACCGGTAAGCTGCTAGTCATAATCTGCGAGTGCTTGCCAAATGCGCACCATCCCAATCTTATTCTTCTTGTTATTTCCTTTTCATGGTCCGGATCTGCGGTTACTACCTGTCCTAAGTAGACATATTCGCCTACTACTTCCAGTATTTCGCTACCTAATGTAAACTGCTGTTCCTTCCCGAGGCTGTTGAACATTACCTTAGTCTTCTGCATATTGATTTTCAAGCCTACCTTTCTACTTTTTCTGTCTAGGTCATCAATCATTATTTGCAGTTCATCCCCCGAGTTGCTTAGCAAGGCAATGTCATCAGCAAATCGCAGATTACTGAGGTATTCTCCATCTACCCTTATCCCTAACTGCTCCCATTCCAAGTCTCTGAATACTTCCTCTAAACAAGCTGTGAATAGTACTGGGGAGATTGTGTCTCCTTGCCTAACACCTTTCTTTATGGGAATTTTGTTACTTTCTTTATGCAGAACTATGGTTGCTGTGCAGCCACTATATATATCTTCCAGCACTTTCACGTACGGCTCGTCTACCCCCTGATTTCGCAATGCCTGCATCACCGCCGAGGTTTCAACTGAGTCAAATGCTTTTTCGTAATCAATGAATGCTATGTATAAGGGCTGGTTATATTCCGAGCATTTTTCTATCACCTGGTTGATGGTATGGATATGATCGATAGTAGAGTACCGTTTCCGAAACCCTGCTTGATCCTTTGATTGATTGCAGTCTAAGGTTGTCTTGATTCTATTAGCGATTACCTTAGTAAATACCTTATACGTAACAGACAGTAAGCTGATTGGTCTGTAATTTTTAAGGTCCTTAGAGTCCCCTTTCTTGTGAATGAGGATAATGTTTGCATTCTTCCATGGTTCCGGTACCGTCGATGACAACAGGCACTGCGTATACAGGGTGGCCAGTTTTTCTAGCACGATATCCCCCCCGTCCTTCAGCAAATCTGTAGTTATCTGATCCTCTCCAGCTGATTTCCCCCTTTTCATAGTTTCTAATGCTTTCTTGACCTCGTCTTTCGTCACTGGTGGAACGTCTGACTGTTTTTCCCTACCGCCAAACTCATTACGGTCCTGACTACTTTGGCTGCTGTAGAGATCTGTATAGAACTCCTCGGCTACTTTGACTATCTTGTCCATATTAGTGATGACGTTGCCCGCCTTATCCCTTAGCGCATACATCTGGTTTTTGCCTATGCCCAATTTCTTCTTTACCGCTTTAAGGCTTCCCCCGTTCTTTACAGCATGCTCAATTTTCTCCATGTTATACTTCCTTATATCGGCCACCTTGCGCTTATTGATTAGCTTTGATATCTCGGCCAATTCGATCTGGTCTGTTGGATTGGAAGCTGAGAGGATTGGAAGCTGAGGTCTGTTGGATTGGAAGATGAGAGGTTACAAAATCTAAAAAACAATGCAGCCTACCTGTGGCATGTAGGGTTTCACATCCTAAAGTGACATATATGTAGCTATGAAGAATACCGTAGTGGAGAGCTCCAGACTAATTTGACTGCCTGGGCTTTGTACTTTGCGTTGACATCTTGTAGGAAACAGAAGCATTTGCATTTCACCTGCAACAAAGTGCGACTGCCATCACTGGCATTAAACATCACGACCTTGGGGCAAGTAGCCGAACGTGCCACTAAGATGTCGCAGCGTGTACGTACATGCTATACACGTCAACCTTTCTAGCATTAAAGCTGCCACATGCATGGCAGATATTCCTGTTCAGCTTTGGACTGACAAGTTGAAAAGTGTACTATTTGTGTTTGTCTAGCATGAAAAACAAAGGAAACTAAGGAAAAACGAAAAAAAAAATGAACATATGTTGAAAAAGCCCTAGTCATTAACACATAAAGCATATTCGTTCCTTTATTAATGATAAAGTGGCCTTCAACAATAGTACAAAGCCTGCACATTTAGGAAGGTGTTGTGCCAGGCAGCTATTTTACAGAAACCTGAACCATTTCACCTGTAGTAATGCGCATCCCGGCGGTGTGGGCTGGGCACTTATATTTCGGTACACTCCAGCATGCGAAAACTGCATCATGTGCATTCCCATTTTCCGAGTTTTGAGCTCTGTAGCACAGGCTAACAAATTGTCGATGACTTATTTTCGTCTGATTGTTGCACAGCGCGTGTAAATAAATTACCACTGCACCTAATAAACACTGACATGCACATGCAACATCGCCGATCATAAACGGACACACTGATGTCCGTCCGGACGTCGGCGCACTCATCACAGCACTCTTCGTAGTCTCACACAGCACTCTAGTAGGATGTAATCCGTACATCACAGCATCTCACGGTAAGCACAAACCACACCTCCAACAAACACGAATGACGCGATGCTTGGGCTAGAGACACGCCGGCGGTACCCAGCTTTTTCAGCGCCGCTTGTATATGTACTACGTAGAACTTGCAGCACCAAACCTCAATGCGAGCAGAAAGCGATGCGTTACGTGACGCATCTCATCATAGATGGAAGTGAGGAAACTTTGAAGAATCAAAACTACATAACGACCGTCGCAGACGTTAATCCACATGATAACGAGGACCAAATGAGCGGGCGTGCGGGCCACGGGCTGGCCGTCAACACCGCGATTACATGCGCTTGCGCTCTGGTCGTGCTTGCCACCCTGTCGCGGTCCAACTCACGTAAACCTATCATCATGCCATCACGTAGTATATCACCCATTCTAGGCACTATTCTTGCCACTGTACTATTAATTCTTTGTAATTTCACATTTCACGCATGCAGTATGTAGTACATAACATACTTCTTGCCCCTCGCACGTACACCTCATACCAACTTCGATTTGGCTACATATACGGCTACCATGTTGTTGCTACAGCCACATCTGGGGATCTCGGATCCGTCCGGCTACCCGACGGATCCCAAGGCCCATATCGAAGAAAAATGCGTTGGGTCCTTCGGAAGAACCCTACCGATCGGGTCCGTCCGCCGTACCTCTAAAAAATATTTCCCGGATCCGTCCGACGTATCCCGAAGAAAAACGCACCGGGTCCGTCGGACGTACCTTTAAGACCATTGATCGGGTCCGTCCGACGTACATTTAGCCATAGCCTATAATGAAAGTGCACAAGTTCGCAACGCTTGCTGTGCGGGATGCTGCGAGCAGGCTGAGGTACGTAGTCCGACGTAACGCACGCGCGCGCGCACGTCGGCCTCCGCGACGTTACGTCGGCGAAAAACTGAGGTCTATCGTCCAACGTCACGGCGTGATGGACGTAGCGAGCGCATGTAGCTTGCATGTAGACAGCGACCGCGCGCGCATTTCAGACACTGTTGCGGAAAAGCTGCTAGAAGGCATTCGAGGGCAGCCCTGCGTCTATGATACCAAGCGCATTGACTACAGAGCCGTTCAGAGGAAAGAAAAATGCCTGGGATGCAAACTGTCAGTAGAGCGGCAGGGCACAGCTGTGAGTTCTTCGCTGAGGTGCGTGTGCCATACACGTTTTAATGCATTGCTCTAGTAGGTGTAACGATGTTGTTTCACCTATCTGCAGTACATTCAGTGGAAGAATACCAAAATCTGCGGAAGCGGCTTCGCATAGAGTTGTGACCTGTACACGCCGGAATCGAAGGCCGTACTCGATTTGGCCACACGGAACGTCAGCGGCTCAACAACCAGGGAATTCGCGAAATTTATGGAATTCTACAGGAACTGCGGCCGGCCGAGAAAGTGATCCTCATTTCTGTGTAATCTATAACTCTTCTGTATTCGTACAGATACTTGAATTATGATTAGTTTTCAGTAAAACACGCACGTACACAATCATCGTCCCGTCTGTAGCCTTCGTCGCCGCGGGCTCAGACCGTTGCTGGGCTGGACGTCTCCACGGCTGGCTGTACATGATTTGTGCCATTTGAACATTCGCAGTAAACACATCGCATCATTGCCTTGATCACAACAATAATTAGTGCCTCGATAGGCAGCCAGTTCGTCCCTGTAGGTGCCCTGTCGTCTACTCGAAAATGCACACCGAAAACGTACCAGCCCTCGAGGGCGTCTTGTGCGCATGCGCGACGCGTCACCGGGCACGCCAGCCGCGCCAGACTGTAGAAGCGGCAGTTTTTTGACGCGCCCGTCGTAGCCGACGTGCCGTGGCCGACGTCGCCGATTCAGCCAGTGGCGACGAAAACGTCGGACTATATTGGGGCTTTTACAGTTACAGCGGCGGTGAAGCGAGCGAGCGCGGCGAACCTCAGCCAACGGACGACTTCTCCGGCTACTTTACAAGGTCAATGTACAACTGGTCGCGCAACTTGGAAGAGAACGCGTGCAGCTGCCTACTGCCAGCGGCATCAACTCGATGATGAGGGCTCCTGCGAACTGTGAGGCAAATTACTAGCGCACAGAAAATAAGATCTGCCAGAACTCCAAAGAACTAGAAAGTAAACATAATATTCGCGCTCAGGAATGAATGCAGTTTTTGTTTCTTGCGTAAAAAAAAACATATCACATTTTTAATAATTTTTTAACTTGTTTCTAACGGCCTCTCTCGGCCATTTATTATCCGCTGCGTAGTTGCCCAAAGCTCAGAGGCTCAGATATGGCTCAGACCAAAGCTTTTTCATCCGCGGATTGGGTGCGTCATCGGCCCCGGTTCAACGTTCATCGTTGCGTGCTGCGTACAGAGTGGGTTATCTGTAACAAACAGTCAGTATTTCATTCTGCTGGTTGTGGTAGAGCTTTACAGCAGGGCGAAGACTGTGTGTGCTCGATGAGAAACTGATTGCCGCTGCATGTGCGCATTTCCGGACGATGGGGCAATGCTGCGTCACAGCCCGGCGGCTCGGCCTCCCAGGCACGTCGCAAAAGTGGTGGCTTGTTTTACGGATACACGTCTGCATGAGCGGCGTATCGCTGCATGTTTTAATCGAACGGTGAAGGTGAGATTTTATTGCCCCCAAGACGCATGTCGCATTGCTCAAAGCCTTCCGTTCCGCTCCCTTTGCTGCGTGTTTTGCTTACTGCGTCGTATTACCGCACCAACGTTCGCTGAACGTGCTTTAGCTGTTATTACAGTGATGTTCCTATTGTCAATGGGATCTTTCTCATGGACATGTTAAATGCTTAAGTTGTAAATTTGTAACCTCACATTGACTCCTTTCAGTGGCAAATGAAGTGCGAGTAAAATATGGGAATCATGAACAGGGCGAGATTTATTGGAGCGAAGCTATATCGTAGATATTTTCAGTTGTCAGACGCATTAACTTCTAAATACTAGCAATCCCAATTTGAATTGCTTACCTAAGCTCTTACAGGTTGGCGTTCTAGCGCTAGCGTTAGTTATTCCGTTCATTTGTTTTTGCTGTTCTTTGACGCTGATATGTACTTTGTTAGCAAGATCTTTTACCCTTTTTATAATCTCACCGCTTCTCGTTTGGAGACCTACGCTCAGGTCATTGTTATCGCGAGGATTTCATGAAGACCGTGACGAATGAGCGGTGGTCGCTTTCCTACACTTAAAAGATTTCATTGTCGTGAAGCGTCTATGTAAGTAATCGTGAATTAATAAAGCCTGGCTTTCTATGCAGCACAGCTTCACTCATTTATGCCCTTAGTGAAATGCCTCAAGCCATGTGATTCTATCCATGTGCTTGCCGAATTCACTTGAAGGCCCTTGTTCACAAACGTTCCCGAAGAAATGAGCCCCAGAATGCGTTTACATGACGCGCGACGAAAGACCAGGCTAACGACGACGGAGGCAGAACGATGCTATGATAAGGTGGTTAAAGATACCGTAACATTTCAGTTAACGTAAAACTTGACAGTAGAAATCCATGTCAAGTAAAGTTGGCTGAACAGTTACGGTGTCCATTTTTCTGCCTTATCCGAGCATCGTTCTGCCTCCGTCGTTGTTGGCCTTGTTTTTCGTTCATAAGTAAAAGAACAATCAAATTCCCCGCCAAAAGTACGTCACTGTGACGTCACAAGCAACGTCACGTGTTTGTGGTGCCTCACAGTTCGCAGGGGGCGCCGGGAAACTAAAGCCTCGCTCAGAGTCGACACGCAGGCTTCTATGGGAGTTACGCTACCATTTGTTCTTCTACCATGTACTTTACCTTAGTGAAGGGTTTCCACCGCCAGCATGCACAAAATTGTCATCGACATCGGAGAAGCTAGCCCTCGCCACTGAAAGATGTGAGAGGAGGCTCAAGCACCACCCTCGGCAGTGGGCGGCATCTCAAGTCCATGCTTGTGCCCCGTTGATGGGTCTGTACAGATTAAACTTTGTTTCCCCAGCTAGGGAATTGGGGATAACCTACCATATTTAAACGGCAGATTGTCTCCACCTAAACTCCTTTTTCATCAGATCATTTAAAAAGTTGTATAAAACGTTTCTTCTTCACTTCTACTCCCTGGCTGCTCCTGCTCCTTCTCCGTCTTCTCGGCTTCCGAGCCAGGACCCGGGAACATCGGCCCCGGGTCCGATGTTCCCGGGATCATTTAAAAAGTTTTATTACACGTGTAATAAAACTTTTTCTAAACACACCTGTCCTGCTTTTTGCAACTTTTTTTTTTAACCAAAGCAATACCCTTCTTTAATTTTGGGTACAGAATAAGTGTTGTCGCTGTGCAGGCAGTTAAAATCTACATTTACTGTATTGATTTTTCCTTTCTTCCTCTATTATTCTACCCGTATGGTGCTGTCGCGACCGAAGCGTGGCGATCACAGCTTTGTTCTTGCCTAGATCGTCTGTCTTTCTGTGCTTAAACTTTACTATCTGTGATTGCGCAACATATTTATGTGCCTTGTTTGATGCATCATATGCAGTGACTTTGCTTAGTTGTATAGATATATTGGAGACTTGTACGTATATTTAAATGTCATGTTGCGAGGTTTTGTGCATACATATAGTGAAGTTTGTTTCCAGTGGTAATTTTTTGCCCTTATCAAGTTGTATCATCTCTTTTATAATATTCGATTATATCTTCGCATTTGTATGTACATATGTTTCGGAACTCTCCTGCTTTTTCTGTGCGCTCTCTGTAGCGACTATAATTTCGCTTAAATTACACACAGTATACGACCGGTGACAGGTGTTCCTGTGCAATAAATGGAAAAAAGAACAGCGTCATTGGCCGTTGGACATGTACAAAAATGTAAACAAGCGTCTTGGATGACAGATTCAATAAAGCATTTCCCGTCAAAGTGTTCATTTCTTGGCATTTACGTTTTCATATCAGCGGTATGCACTGCTTTGCTGGTTTCGAACTGATATAGTTCTAGATTTCGTTAAATATTTTCTGTACTTATTCAACAGACAGAATCAGGGAAGCATTGATGTCAGAATTATTTCTGCCACAATGTTTGTCACATACATATATGTTCTTTTATAATAAAGTTAATATTTTACATTTGTCTTGGCAGTGCGTACTGCGTGGCATTCAAGAATTCGTTTGCAGCACCTAATACACAATGGCTATTGGCTGGAATTAATCATATTTGATCTATCGACAAATTCTATATGGAGGAGGACGCGCTGCAACGTGAGCCCCCCCCCCCCCCCCCCCCCCGAACAAAATTTCTGGCTACGCCACTGATCAGGAGTGATTCAATTCTGATATTCGGCTCAGTATTCCAGATGCCAATAAATTTAACACGCTTTGTTTCTGACGTCGGCGCTAGCGAACCGCTGTGTCGTTCGCGTACGGTCTGCGGGAGGAGGGGCCAACGCGGCGGTGTTTACGATGGTCGATGAGGTGCTGCCATCGTGCGGGGCTTCAGCGCGCGTTGTTGACGCCTTGCCGGACGGCACTTCGGAAACTACATTATAAATAAAATATTTGTAAATGCTGCTTCGTTTCATAGTTCCGCAGATCACCGCGTCACTTCGGTTGTACTTTATGGGCAATGGCGCCCGTAACCGAGAACGGCGGCGAGCTGTCTAAGCACAGCCATAGCCTCCTTTATACTCTGTGCCTGTCAACGCGCCGCGCGAACAATAGAGCGGCGCCGTCGAGTAAAGTTGCGCGGTCCCCTCGCTGAGGGCGCCGCTGACGTAGGGGTCGAGGCGCGCGGGTCGCACGGGTACGAATGTCGGCGCGGAGCGGGAGCGCTGTTATTCGCTAGCGGGATAACTGTTCCTAAGCATGAGTCGCGCATATTCAGCATATTTACTTGTAAGGCCGACATCCACTAAGCATAACAAGTGATCATAATACTTGTTAGGCAATAACACCAACTCTATATGACGTTTTATGTCAGGCAGTTTCAAGAAATTGCGCATGGCTCGAAAAACTGCATGACTGCTCCGCTAGCACCAATGGTAATAGAAAAAGTACAATGCTAGTTTACGCTGCAATAAAACAAAATCGAAGAAGAAAGGCACCAGCATTTATTTACACATTTCACAACAGCAATTGTGCTTCAAGAGTACCATGTAGAAGTGGTGTGATGAATAGCTGCCACAAGTAGGGAAAAAAGTTCACAGTGACTGCTGTCACTGATAGCACTTCAGAAGCCAGCTTGATTTACAGATGCCTGGAACAACTGCATCGCAGTATGCCATTGAGATCTGTAAGGAGAACAATTTTGGTATCAGCTGTTACTTTCAATGATTCAGTGCGTCGTACAAACGTTTCTTTTTTTAACTAGGAAAACAAGGAAAGACAAATATACGCGCTGCATCTTTCTGTTTCGATCACTCCAAAATAATCGTCACAATAGCACAATATTCAAAGCTCGTGTTTTTATTTTTTCACAGAATTGCGCAGTTAGCGAAACAAAAAATACTGCGCTGGAGCACATGTAACATACCACACAGACGAGCTAACCAGGGAGGAAGTTCGCATCGCAGTCCATAAAATACACGTGCACATTTAATATTGTTATTACCTTACTGACGCGTAATAAACACACTTCTGGTGCTGTCATTAGAGACTTTTAGTATAGCGTATGGACGCTTTCGTACGATAAACGCTAGAAAATTATGGGACGCTACTCCGTGTGTTGCATCGGCGCTTTTAATTGGCCGTACGAAAGCGCGAACGCAAACTACAGTGGCGACATCTAGGTTTAGAATAAGAAAACACATTTGGGCTTTTTTTTTTTACTCGCAAGCCAAACCTAGCCAAGTCGCACCGGAGCCAGTTTCTTTGCTGTGGCAGTTTTGTTGTACTCCCTAACGCTGGTATTCCTGCGCTGACTAATTTTACCTTATATTACCGCCATGGTGCATAACGGCCTCCTTTCAGCCCCGTACTGCCAAGCATATTTTTACGGATACACGCGTGTAAGGGGTCAAGCCAAGACGATTCACTTCATGGCGTTGCCATACCAACAAAGCAACGCTACTCGTCAGGCTTAGGGACTGCGCTGCCGCGGTGCAAAATAAAAAATAGAGGTAAATATTCGCTAATTATTTGTGCTCAATGCTACACGAGGCAAAGCGAAAACCCCGTGTGCCATTTATAGGCGGCAGCGCGCACAAAAACGCGGTAACGAAGACAAATTCACCCTGAAGCGGGCGGCCTGGACGCCGCCATCTTGTCAACGCTGATCTCCCATCGTACGTGAGGGCTGGGTACGAGTTTCAGCGTACGCTGGCCTATCGTACGAAAGAGTTCGGTCTCGGCTATCGTATAGCGCATGCGCAGTGCCTGTCACGATATTTTTGGCGTGCGCTATTCCTTTGCGTGTGTCTGTGTATGCTATACTAAAAGTCTCTATTATATCTCACAGGCCTAATGCGAGTGAGTGCGAGAAGGGAAGCTAATATAAGCTTTGCAATATTTGGTTTAACTCACTTTAAAGTAGTCATCTTCACAATTGGTAAATCTTGTGTTTCTATTTTATCACAAATTTTCGTAATTAGCGTATACTGCAAAAATAAAAAAGCTTCGCAGGAGCACACTAACACACTACACAGACGAGCTAGGCAGGGAAGCAATTAGCATTGCAGTCCAGAAAGCACAGGTGCGCATCTAACATTACTATTGCAGTATTGACGCTTAATAAAAACATTGGTGCTGTCACTATTTTTTACAAGCCTCAAAGCAGCTGAACACTTAGCAGCGATCGCCGGAAGGACAAAGCAAAGCTGGCACTTACCAGTTGGTGCAACGCTGTATTCCTGCAGCACCCGAACGCAGAAAAAAGTAGAAGCATGATCTTGCACACAGCAGAACAGTCCACGAAACAGCGAGACAGCGGCAGCGCGTGGCTATCCGGACCGCTGTGCAACACGGCGCACCCGGCACTCGCCTGGCGAAGGTGACCCTACGTCGCTGTCGCCATCTCTTGGCAGCCAGTGGCGTAACTTGTCAACGGAGGAGGAGCGGCGGCGACGGCCGCGGAGCGCGGAGTTGACAGGCACAGTGTATAAAGGAGGCTATGGCACAGCTAACCGCGATTGGCGGTTAACCGTGGTTAAGTTCGGTAACCTCGGTTAAGCGTAACCGTGGTTAAGCCGGCCGTGTAAAGAGGGTATAAGAAAAAAGGATGTGGGAAAGGGGTAAAAAGGGCATAGCATAGTCGTTTACCTCCTTTAGAAGGCCATGGGGGTAACTTTGCACCTGCTGGAAGCAGTTCTCTTTTCACTTACGCCCTCTTAGAAAACTTGCACCCTACCGTAACCCTATACTTACCCTCTGTACCAGCGTTTGTGTGTGTGTTCCTGCCCCTTAAAGGGCCCCTGAAGCGCCATTTACGGCCGTATTTTGATGCTACATGTGTTTAGAGGTGGTCTTAGTGAGCATCGAGATCACATTCAAAAAGCTCTGCGTGTTAGCTGTAATTTACAAATAATTTTGGAAAATTGCCGCTCGCAGCCGATTTGGGCGACTCACCACCGTGCGTTTTCAGCCGCCCAGCCCATGCGACGTCATTGGGGTTAGCGTTATCATTGGCCATGGCCATATGACGTCACGTGTAATTTTTGCAATTATGGATTTTAAAATTAGCACTATTCTTCCTGAAAGTAGTATTTTGTTCGTTAGTTATTATTATTGTACATTAAAGAAAGATAAGAATTCTGCGCGCATCTTGATAGAAGCGGAACACTTCCGGCCGAGAGAGATCCGTCTGCTCGCAAAAACACGTGTTGCCCGGTTGTCAGTCTTGAAATCTCGCGATCCCAACTGCTGCTGTTTTTTTTTTCTGGTCTGCAATGGACCACCATTGCTGTGTAGTTGGCAGTAAAGCTGAAGACAGGAAATATGTTATAATGCGACATCGTGTCCCTACAAAGCAAGGTGTCACGCGGGAAAGCTGGCTCCAACGCGTCGGGCTGTCATCGTCGGACAAGCGCCAGGAGCTCGGAGTTTGTGGCCGCCACTTTTCCCGTGACGCATGCCAGTATAATCCCAGTTTGGCGCAGCAAACTGGCCTCAACGTGAGACGTCGACGCCTCAAGTCCGACGCTTTGCCGACGCAGTTTCTCCCTGGAATGGTAAGTTTTCTGGGTTGCGAGTTATTGTGGAAACACGCGTAGCATGGCGCGGAGTCTCGCATGAAGCCTAGCACAAGTTTTGCATGCGCAGATTCCTTGCGCGCAAACCGCTCTTGCGAGAGGACCACAAGTTAAGGCGCTGAAAATGTATGAAAGGGAGCTCTCGCCCTGCGGCGCACGGATAAGGAAAAAAAAAAATAAGGCGACCTGCGCACATGGAACCACGAATTAAATACACTAACGTGTACGCGATCACAACAATCGCAGTATAATTTGCCTGGGTGGTGCAGTGGGTTAGGGTGGTCGACTGCTGTGCCCAAGGCACAGCGGCCGCTTTTCGACGGAAGGGCAGGTGCCCGCGTACCGGTGCGGACAAAAGTAAACGGAGCACGCTTTTTCTTAATTTTTCACTCGGTGCATATTTGAAACTGGTAGTCGTGGTATGCGTGGACCGGTAGTAGACGCAAGTGCCCTTTCACGGACAAATATTTCCTGATCTCCAGTGAGGAAGGCGTTATTTTAATTTGACTGAAAAAGCCTAGCTGCTCCGTTTACTTACGTCCGCACCTGTGCATGTGCTGTGCGATGTCACTCAGTGCTGTGCGGCGCCTCGTCTGAGTCGAATTTGGGGCTTTGAACCCCATAAACCAAGCCTGACTTGTAATAAAAAAAATACCAGCACACTAATAGCAATACAGACCAACTGTATCCCCTCCCCCCCCCACACCCCCATCCACCTAAATATATGCTTATTTTATAGTGCATTTAGTCTACTCTTGATCTTTGCCTTTTAACACCTGTATATGCATGTCTTTCTCATTCATGAAGCGGAAAATTGAAGGGGAAATTGGCTCGTTATGATACAATTAATGAAAGGAGCTAACAGTCGAGTCCAAGGTAAATGTAGGTTTTTTTTAAAATACTTTTGTGGTTGATATTGATCAGAATTAGTCCTGTAACGATTTTAAGCAGAAAGATAATTAAATACCAAGTGGAAGGAAAAATAACATGTGGTATATAGATAAAAAAAAAGAAGGTATCCCCTATGACGTTGCACTTGCAGACTGTTGTCTCCTTTCATTCTCATTCATGTGCAGAATAACAAAACTGCCATTAACACAATGTTGATTACGCACAAATTTCCTTCCTTTTCCTAGCATGGCAAACCATCATCGCCAGGAAGCCCGAAAGACCTCAGCACTACACAGGTTTCCTCTGGACAGGTTAGTACTGTTATCATGGTATTAATAACAATGTATATATACTTTTATATTTATATTTATGTATATTTAGGCCACATATATAACTTTGGAATATGTTGCACACATATATGATGGCTCTATTGCTAGAAGCTATATAAACTAGCACAACTGTTGCTATGTCATTATGCTTTCATGCAGTTAGTTACGTGTTCAACCATTGCTTCAGGCACCTACCGGAGGTGATCCAAATACCACAGCTCTTCCTGTAGAGGTGAGAATATTTTGGATAGTTCATTTTGTCCAGTGGATGATGCAAGTCTTTTGACATATGTACATGCTTAATTTTCAACTGTACTGAACAGCTTTGTATTATATTGCATATGATGGCTGTATTGACCGAGTAAGTAAGCTATGCAAATTAGTGCAAATGTTATGTCTGCTTCCATGCACAAGCTCGATCATCGCTTGAGGCACCTTCTGGAAGCAATTAAAATGTAGCTCTTCCTGTATAGATGAGATTATTTTGGAGTTCAAATAGTTAATTTTGTTTAGTGGATGATGCAAGGCTTTGGTGTGCACTGGCACACCAAAAAAAGAAACTCGGAGCACATATATTAACTGGATTAACATGGGAGACCCGACGTTCAAAAATAATGAGCTGCTGGATTGGTTCATGGAACAGTGTATTAGTCGACTGTCCTGCACTGTGTCTTTTGTTTGTGCTGCTAACATGCCTCCAAATTTTTCAGGGCTCTTGAAACTCCACAAACTACAGAATGTCTGTGCAAATTTTTTAGTCATATCAGTTCTCCACTTTCAGAATATTTGTGCATGCGTAGCAAGTTGACAATGTTTGCATTTTGTTACGGGCAGTTCACTCTATACAGCACCTGAAAATGAAAGCATGAAAAATTTCAAATCTGCAACCATCATTATAATTATGAATATCTGTCTGCAGGAAGCGTCACCAGCGGGGCCTTCAACTACTCGCACGCATACTGTGGCAACACAATGTGGGAGTGCCATTCTGTTGGTAAGTCATTATTGATAAAGATGTTGTAGTGTTGTGAAAATGTATTGAAGAGCTATATGATTGATTACATTAAACGTAGATGGGGTGCTTGCCAATAATTTTAAATATATGAAATTTTTCCAGGCACACAGGTGTCTATTCGACTTAAATCTCTAGTCAGCACCAAGGTTCAAACAGAGAAGCCTGCCACCAGAGAAGTCGGTGGCAGGCTGCTATCACTGGCCAGGTACTGCTATCACTGGCCGCTCGTTAGAACAGAACTTCTTTCATCCACTTTTGTGCATTTGCTGGCTATGGCAGGCAAGAAAATTTGGCAATGAAGCACTGTTCATTAGGCAAAAAAAAAAAAAAAAACTTAACGAAATACGTCACCTATGTGTCACATATTCACTCATTCAAACCTGCAAATATACCCTCCTTGTGACACAGTCCATTCGAATGATAGCGTTCATAACTCTCATGCATGGCTTATGATTAAGGATGTGGTAATACTCACAATGGGTCAACAAATATTGCCTTGCTGAGTCTATAGAGACCATGCCTCATACATACCTTGCACACCACTAATCTCGGACGTGGTGTTAGGATATTCACAGTTGCGTCAGGTAGTAAAAGGGCAATTTTTCCTTGCATAATATGGTCATGCTGTGTCTGCCTAGTGTACATTAGTGCTGTCTTTAGAGCTACTACGGAGCCATCACATGCACTTTGAAGTTTAATTTTGCACAAATATTTGAACAAGTCACTAAGATGCACAAGGATATTTGATTCTGTTGTGAAAAAAATATAAGTTGCGTAGCCCTAAAGTGTACCTAATTTGCCATGGCATTTTTCTGTTCCCTGTTGATAGAATGAAAAAAAAAAAATGCATACTTACTATAAACTTTGACAGCAGCTTTATTTAGCACATTTTACAGCCAAGACATTCCGAGATGAACATCCACGGCTGCTACGTATTAGTTCATAATATTAACAATCACATGGCACCAATCGTTGACGTCACTGCACTTCTTTTTCAGCGACCATCAGGATGAAACGGCCCAGTCAGCGATTGAGGAACCCCTCTACAAAGAACGAAAATTCCTTGTGTTCGAGGGTTGCCTGCGGCAGCTTCTTGAGACCTGAACAATGTGCGGGCAAACAAGAACCCTTTACTTTAGCATAGCGGGAAGCCTTGTGACTGTGAAGGGGACATGCTCACTGCAGCATTCTTTCCTCTGGAAAAGCCAACCACTGGTTGAAGGAAAGGCAGCAAGAAATGTCCTCCTGGCTGCAGGCATCTTGTTCTCTGGCTGCGGTATAGCTTCAGTTCTTCGGTTCCTGCAATCCATTGGGGTGCAAGGCATCACAGAGAGGACCTACTACAACTACCAACGGGCATACTTGCTACCTGCCAGAAATGAGGTTTGGCAATAAGGATATCTCTCGTACAACATTCAAGTCAAAGTATATGTCATTAACTCGATAACTAGATGTCGCATCCTTTCATGACAACAACTTGAAGCTACAATGCAACATATAAAACATATAAAATCAGCATATATGCAACAGCGGAGGCATTGCAGTGCAATGCACCTGCTACTGCACATCTCTGTTGCCTTTTGCTACATGTTTAATAGACCAGCTGCATGCTCTAGTACTGAAGGCATAATTTTTGCAATATTTTTTTTAGTAAATGTGCTGTGAGAAAAGTGAAAAGCAATGCAGCATTTGAAACCTGCCCCCCTCATCCTAATATGCATTAAGGCAATCACATGACTGCAAGTTTGTAGCCTCTAAATTGAACATCTCCTTCTTTGCAGCTTTTTCAGTAAAGGCAAGCAGAACTTGCTAGTGAGCTTGTAGGGACAACAACAGACCTGGCAGGGGATGGTCGCTGTGACTCGCCAGGCTACAGCGCAAAGTACATGACTTGCAGTGTACTAGCTGTGCAGAATGGAGCCATTTTGCACACTGCACAAGTTCAAGTCGGTGAGGTAATGCGACTCATCCTTTCCGACAACTGAGGTTCCTTCTATCATCACATCCTATCTTACGGCATTTCAACCCTTCTGCTCCAACTTCAGTGCACACGGACGCAAGTGGCATAGGCCTCAGTGCTGTCCTCGTTTAGCGCTATGACGACTGTGAACATGTGATTGCTTACGCCAGTCGGACCCTAAGCAAGACTGAGCACAACTACACCATCACCGAGCAGGAATGTCTCGCGGTGGTTTTCGCCGTGCAGCGGTTTCGCTGCTACCTGTACGGAGAGCCTTTCGTAGTAGTAATCGATCACCATTCCCTATGCCGGCTACTCAATCTCTGTGATCCGTCTAGTCGCCTAGCCCGCTGGGCACTTCGCTTGCAAGAATACGACTACAGCATTTCACACAAAAGTGGCCGACGGCACGCAGATGGAGACTGCCTCTCCTGGTTGCCACCTGCCACGACGGAATGGACGCGGACAACTTTGATCATTACGTCACTGCTTTAGCTCAGAGATTTCCAAATACTCATACCTTTTGAACCGAGGAACACACTGATCAGCATCTGGAGTCGTTCTTAGCTGCTGCTCAAGACCCAACCTCAAACAGCCAGTTTTGCCTATGCCTATGTGATGGCCTGCTATACAAAAAAGTTTACTCAGACACTGGCCTTCGCTTCCTGCTGGTAATACCTGAAATCTTCCGTCTTTCTGTTTTACGTGTCATGCATGATGATCCAGCTTCGGGACACCTGGGATCTTCGAGAACTTTGTACTGCACTCGGGAGCGATTCTACTGGCCACGGATGCACCACACGAATGACCAGAAAGTTGCAAGCTGTCCTCAGTACCAGAGTCGCAAAGATCCTACTGGTGTTGCACAACAAAGGCTCAAATGTTTGTGGGAGTACTTCATGCAACACGAAGGCAGGCAAGTGGTCAAGTAGTGAGAAGAAGCAAGCAATGTTTCAGAAAACATTACTGCATATAGCAAGGATATGTCACAAGATGCCTCACATATAGAGCAAAGTTACGGGATCTCTTGGCTCACATATAGAGTGGAACTAACGGGACAGCATGCTTCGACAAGACGCTCCGGGGCAGCGACTGGGAAGAGCACATCCTTGCCGGTCGGGCCGCAGCGCAACCAGCAGAGTATAAAAAGGCAGACCGGAGTATGCCGCAGCAGTGTGCCCTGGGAAGATTCAGTCTTCTGGGCCTCTCTCGTGGCTACTTGCTCCAGGAAAGTGTCTTGTTTTTTTCACCGAGCCCACGACCAACTTGTCGTCCCCACTCCCTCTACGGCCGCCGCTACCAACCAACTCTGCGATTACGATACCTCATTAGATAAGAAGGCTGTGAGAATCCGTTTTGCTACAGACTGTCGGTTAATTGAATATTCTTTTTGCCTTTGTTTAAACCTTGACCTGGCTTAGTATTTTACGCTGTGTTTTTGTGTAACTCTCGCCCTTACTATCTCTGGAATACTTGCTTTGTTATTTTATAGTCTTCTTTATCGCAGCGTTTGTTCATTATCGTTTTTTTCTCTCGTCATTTATTGAGTCGTTTTTTATTACTATCATGTCCTGGTGTTTTATTAATTTTTTTTAAGCAGTGTAATTTGGACTACTACCTATATATGTTCCCATTGTGTGTTAAAAAAGTGACGCATAAATTTATTCCTTGATCACACACCAACACACGCACTTGACTGGTTGACCGGCCTAACTTTTAACTGTGTTCTCAAACCTCATAGAGGGACGACGGGTAACCGTAAAGGGGATCCCGCGCCTCTGTTAATCGTTAAGGCGGGGTTTGTGACAATATAGAACAGACCAAAACTGCAGGAAAGGTATTACATATGCTAAAAAATTACAAAAAGGTCAATGAGCTGCAAGGATTCATGGGATTTGCCAACTTTGAGAAAAATTTGTGGCACAACCTGCACACTCTAGTGCAGTGAAAAGAACTGCTTCCCCCCCCCCCCCAAGAAAAGAAATTGCACGAGTGCACTCAATTCTGCTTAGGTGCAGTAATGTGAAAGCACTGCGAATTATGTCACACTGCTTAAATTGGTCCGACATTACGCTAGCAATCCTCGGCAGCACTCGTCCAGATGGCGTACGTGTATGCCATATTTACCCAGGTTAAATGAAGGAGTGGTGCAGATGGTACTTCATGAAGATCACAATGTTTGCCGCACAGCTGAACAGTACGTTGTAGTTTGAACTTGATGAAGAGAACGATGCTTACTGCACAGCATGAGAGTGTGTTGCAAAGTGCACTGCTCGTACCGTAGACGGGGAATGCCTCAGCCCACATAACCAAAGCAGAAGCCAGTGGAGGCTGCTTGGAACCGTCAAAGCCGACAGCCCACCATCACACACCCGCGTAACTGATCGGAATGCTCTGCCCCAAGGCAGGTGACCTCTTCCCCTTGGATAAGTGCTCCCTTCTTCTCTCCTTGCAAATTTCATCGTGGTCTTTTTCTGCAAAGCTGTAAGTCCTTCAGTTCTGTTCCTTCTATCTGGTGCTCTGTTCTATACTGCCTTTCGTTTTCCTTTGACTATCCTGCACAGATGAATAAAATGTAAACACCAACACTGGAAAAAGCGACCATGAAAAAAAGCCACAGAAGATGAGATATGCGGATAGAAAAGCGACAGTAAAAACTAGAAACATATTCACAGATCTCAAGGAAGCAAGATAACAAGCCAAGCTGTCGACAAAGTTCAGGCCCCAGAAATTGCAAGAGAACAAGTTAAAAACATCCTTATCAACAGTGCCAAATGAATGAATTATGAAAGAAGCTCCTCGCTCTATAAAATGCCAGAGGGATAAATATTAGAACAGGCAATGACAAGGTCTCCCAGCCCAACTAAGTGATTCCTGCGGTACAGGCCACAAAATGAGAAGCAGTGGCTACCTTAGCTGGCAGAATTCGTGTACATATATTCACTGTGAAAGGAGAGCGATGTAATGCACAGTTAGATACAGCTGATAATCAAGAAATAGGGGATTATGTCCAGGCATGACAGCTGGTGATAGCCGAGACAGCTAAAATAAGGCTTTTAGAGCATTCGCTCTACTTCTCCCGTGCACAAACCTCAAAGTGAATGCAATGTTGACTTTGAACTCTCACGCTGTGCAGCAAACAATGTCATCTTTATAGCTTAGACACGAGAGCACTATGCTATTGCCACAACCTATCACACCTCGTAGTAAAACTACAACACTCTCTCGCACTGTACAGTAAACATCGCCTCCATCAATTTCTAATTGCAAGACATTTTCGTGCGCTACAATGATCATCGTCTTAATGTCTCATCTACTCCTTCTCCTTCATTAAACTTACGGAAATACACCATGCACATACGCCACCTCACTAAAGACTGAGGTTGCAACCGTGCCAGACAGCCTGCCGAGACCATTGAACAAAGAGAAGCCAGACTAGCCCATTGCCAAAAAGCTGAGCAAGAGTGCAAGCGAGCCAAGATCAAGGTGGCAGCAGCAACTGTGACTGCGGCCAATGGCTAACGCTCATGAAATTTGGTTCAAGGACGGTTGAACCTGCACAACGTTTTGAATATATGCAGTGCTGCCCCTACACTTTGGCAAACACACCTGAAAGGGACCAGCTATTACTGCAGCTTGGAGATAAGAAATGTAACACTCTACAAGCGTATTAGACTGTAAATAAATTCAAATTAATAATTCAGATCAGCAAATGCAGGAACAAGAGTTGTGGTTTGATCTGTGCTTCACCTGTATTACTCCACTGCTGGAATGGATGTATTCTGCGATCTGTTGTCATGTATTCACGGCTAGGAGTATCAATAAACAAACCTTCAAGCACTCATTTCATTGTGTCAGTATTGAGCACTCACACACTCAGTATCAATCAAAACACAGAATGCTTGTGCTGCCTCGGCACAAGCATACTGTGTTTCGATTTTAATTTTTTTTTCTATAAAATTCCATTCCAAATAAATGAATGTTTATGGTAGATGCTTGGAAGCATGTGCTCAAGCAGACTTGGCGATGCTCAGCATTGTCCTCCATTCTGGATTGTTTTTGGATGTGTATCTTTTTTTTTACTAGGATTTGAATTTTCTTCTCAGACTTTATTTTTCACTAAGTAACAGTTCTATACCTTTCTTGCTTAGATATCTACAAGTTCTGGCACTTTAGAGGAATGAGATGTCTGTTCTTAAACAGTGCCACAAAACAGACACTTGACGCAGTGCATAACTTGGCGTTCATAAAATAGCATTCTCTATTTTTCCACCTTAAAAATAAACGCACTTCCATGCACCACTCGAAGCAGTGCGCCTGGCACACGTGATAAAGTTTAGAATACAGCATGCAGTGAAGCGACAATCACCTGAGATTAAAGGGGAGGGTGCCTGAATCCCACGTAGCTCGCCGACGGAAATTCACGCCGAACCCGGCAAACGACGCAGGCTGGCAGGACCACCCTGTTGCCTTCGCCCAGCCTGCCCCAAATCCACTTGGTAAACAAGCTGTAGGCTATGAAGCGGTGCTGCCTGAAAATACCACGCTTTACAGTAAATGGATCATACAAAAAAAAAATAATAATAATAATAATGCGAATCTGTCACCTGACGCTTCCGCACTACCTACTTGTTTACATCTCCGTCTCCATCGATGTTCGCTCCCTCCTCCTCCAGTGCAATGTGCACAGCCCGAAGGACTTCGGGCGTTAGGCACACGCTTTGGAACGCTGGGTGGATCGTAATGCAGCCGCCGTCTGCTGGCACACCACCAGCACCTCCGGCATGCTGCGGCAGCACACATCTTCTTCAGGTGTGGGCATGCTTTCGCAGCGGCCGCAGCGGCACCTGCGCATAAGTAAAATGTGAAAAGGCCACGAAGCAAACACGAAACGGCATTTCGTGAAATAAGAAAGTTGTAATAACTTATGTGCAGTGGCGCGTGCGCCACGGAACGCACCATGGTAGGCCGTCGTCTCCGTCGCCAGCGGGTGGTTCAGAAGGGCCAGTCGATGGAGTGCTGCTGTCGTCGCTGTCTAGCGGATCACGAAACGGAGTATAATCATATGGATCAAAGTCCAGCTCGGCAGCGGCTTCACGCAGCCGCGCTTCGAGCTCGGGATCCATGCGATCCATGGCGAGTGGCGACCGACACGCGAACCGCCACAAACACGAAGGGGAGGAAATCGGAGCACTACCGGAAGTAAACAAACCGAGAGTCGGTGGCGTCACTTCGTGACGCATTATGGGCGGGGCGTCGGCCCGGACAAGTTTCACGTACGTGGGAGCTTTACGTACGTGAAGCGCCTACGTGTGACCAGTGCGCATGCGCAGAACGTGAAGAGTCTGCGGGAGTTTTACGGACGTACGTGAGATTCGGATTTTCACGTTGGCGTCTTCACGTTGCTGGCGTACGTAGAGTTGACAACATGGCGACGCCCTGCCCGCCCGCTTCACAGCAATAACAGCTTCGCCGCTAATTCCTCGGTGCGATATCGTGTTCTAAACTGTTGTATTCGCTTTAAGCTTACCAAATCTTACCCTCGCGTAAAGTTTCAAGTGACAAATAGCCTTTTGTTTTTAGATAGAAGGACGATTTTTCAGCTGTTAAGCCTGACGCAGAAGCGTTTGTCGTCGTCATAGCAACGATCTCGCGAGGTGACGCCAGACCAGAGTTGAGCGAGAAGTGGCTAGAGTGCCAGATGCAAGCCGGCAACCAACCAGAGCCAATCCGTTGTAGGGGGAAGGTCGTGAAGTTGTAAGCATCAGTTCTGTTGCCCAGCGAATTCGCTTTTCCAAAAGCGACGATCTGGATATGCTTCGCGACGGGAGAGAATGCAATCCATTCGAAGACTGCATGCGACACGCTGTTCGGTGGACGCATATAGGTATGCGTCTTGCTAATTGTTCACTGTAGAGCAACGACGTTGAGAACAGCAATTTCCAATTCGACCGACTCTTGGCTACGGCCGCAACATGGCTCGGCTCAAGGCAGCTCGACTGAACAAAATTAGTTTTGTTCATCTGTACTAGATGGCGCGGCATATTCGAGGCTTGCATGAAAGGTCCATACATTTTGCTTCACGTACACCACGTACGTGAAACTAAAAGTAGTCCTGGCGAAATTCGGGCAGCGCACGTAGACTTCTCACGTTTGCGTACGTAACTCCGTACGCACGTAAAACTAAAACTGTCTATTTTCTTTTTTTTTTGGCCGGCGCGTCGGCGTGTATGAGTTGAGGGCTACAGCGACGGGAGAGGAGGAGCGTCATATTTAATATGGAATATCTGCGCTATTAAAGATGTTAGCCTAAAATTTTTTTGCGCTTTGCTGACTAGTGAAGGCACGCCAACCGCTCGTGCGCCTTTCTTAAGCACGGCTTCAAGCTTTTCATGGGCCCTTTAAACAGCGGGGCGATTAGTTTGGGCGCATGTCACGATGGGGCGCTCGTGCAGCATTCTGTCCGGAAGTTGGTGCAGGCGCAATCACTGTTCCTGAAGCTCTGGGGTTTAGAGATAACAGTGGCCGGGTGAATAAACCGGCGGTGGAAACTAGCAAAAAACGACAGGAAGATTGGTGGCTTAAAAGCAGAGAAGTGACATAATGTTAGTAATGTAGGAACAAAATTTAATAAATGGAATGATGGTTTAGTTAACCATTCTAAATCAATAATTAAGATATAGGGAGAAAAATGAGCATGATAGCTACTGCTACCACCCCGTTTCAAAGGGGACGCTCCTATATTCCATCCATTCCATCCATCCATCCGTCCCATCATGTCTTGTCCCCGCACCGTCGCTTTCAGAGATGGGATGCCTTTTGTGCCACCATCGCCACCGTTTTTCTCTCGCGGGGTTTGGGTCCCTCTCCACGTTTACCTCTCCCCGATCACGAACTGCACGCTGCAGGTGTGTCGTGGTTTCTAGGGGTTGACCTCATGACTGCAAAACTGCTTCTAAATTGTAATGAAACAGCCGATACTTTTTGTTTTGCTTGTGGCAGTAATGCTCTGGCAGTACACAGCCTGTTTCAGGCTTATTGGAGCCGCTCCGACTGCACAACGAACTGTCACGGGCCGTTGTGCAAACATATTTCCTAAGCTGCCTAAAGGAAACAAAAGGCGCATTATCTGTCACACTTCTTGGTAGAATCTTGAACCACACCCTAAGGGGAAGCTTGGAAAGCTTCGAAGGAAGGTGGAATAAAAGAAAAGAGAGGAAGAGGTGCTGGTTGTGTTCAGCAACAAAATTATGCACATATTTGATTTTACCTGAAGCGCATACAGCTCGTTCGGTCGAAAAGGCATCGCCATTGCCATTGTCGTCGCCGAAACTCGCAACTTGCTCTGATTTATATTAAAATCATGATGAAATCGATTTCTTATACAACTTTCAGGGTGGTGTAATACCCTCTTCGCGTCACATTTAGCATCCATCTGCTAGTCATGTTGAAAGTTAGTTTGCGACAGAGATTCGAACCAACGACATATGTACAGCTGCCAAAATCTTAACTGACGTTCGTGACGGCAACACTTTCTGTGATTCTGAGCGTTACAGAGCAGCTAACCTGCGAAAAGTCGAAGTATGAGAAAGGGCTCACCAAGCTCTTGCGTAATCTTGATCTTCTGGCAAGTATTGTCCGCACTAAGACGCAGGAGCACAGAAAAGGAGGTCGTCATACGCACGCCAGCTAAAGATTTGGGCTACTCTACCTCCTGTTTTATGCCTTTCATTTTAAAGTTCGGCGTTCACCGAGAAGTGAGACAGATACAGCACCTTCCCTTCCCCCAAACCAAGCCAACTAAAGGCGGTAATCACATTGCCAAACTCTGCGTCTCTTAACGGCAAGCATTCGCGGAAAGAAAACGCGGTGTTAAAGGCGCTATCGCGTCTACAGCTTTGGGGTCATCCTGGCTTTAAATTATTTAATTTTGTAGCGTTAACTAGAGGCAGGCTGATGGGAAGCTGAAAGCTGTGACACTCGAGGACAATTTGAATCAAAAGTTGTTTCTTAAATTTCTACTCGTTTTTTGTTAAGTGCGACCAGCTACATTGAAAATAAGGATTTCTTCACCCTCATTTACCGTACCGCAGAAAGTATGTCAGTCGGACATTCACGCACACGTATATATATTGCCCAAATTATGACCAGATCGAACGTCGGCATGTTTTTTCTTTTTCTTTTTCATCTCGTTGCTCCTGCTGCAATGAACTGCCAAATAGAGCGCGTAGCACAATTACCGGCGTGCGTTGAATGGTTCTCCCAGCTAAACCGTGAAATCCTCGCAGCTCAAATTTCGGGCAGAAAGGGCATTTTGTCGATGGTAAGGTTCTTGCCCGATTCGATCAGAAGTCGGATGTTCCCATCGTATGCGGCGGCGATGCCAGTGCTATCGCTGAGGCAGCGGCTTGTCTTGCATCGCTGCCGCCGCATATATGGGAACATTCGACTTCCTCTGATTGAATTAGACAAGTATCCCAAAAATACTTATTATTAAAAATACTAACGGCAAAATTCCATTTCTGTGCGAAATTTGAGCTGCGAGGATTTTGTGGTTTAGCTGGGAGGAGCATTCTACAGCGCGCCGGCAATTGTGCAACGCCCGGTATATTCCTGGGTCTCCTCTTTTAGAGAGTTTTCATGTTTCTGCAAACGAAGTTAAGGCACCTGCCTGCCTGTCTGTCCTATAAATTCACTTTTCCACGGGCCATCGGAATGCGGTAAATAACCCGTCTTGCCTCGGCCAAGGTTTTCATTCGCTTGATTTTACTGTTCTACACACATGCTCCCTCCTTCATTCCTTTTTGTTTTCCAATTTTCAAAGATAGGCTAATACGTTTGGAAGCTGAAGAAACCAGAATGCATTAACCGTATCGTCGTGCTCTTTATTAATATTGCAAGAGATGTTATTTTGGCATGTCATCATTCATAATTGTTTCATTCGCTCCGTATTCAGCAGGTTCTTTTATATCCGTCCATTGCGTCTTTTGTTTCAGCTGGTACCTCCATTTTGTTACAATTTTAAGGTGCAAAAACTGCCCGAAGAGCTAGCTCTACTGTTCCTAGTTTACCAGGGCTATCTCTTTTCGCAGTGCTTCGCCGCTTCTCGGGCGCTTTTGTGATGAAACACGACGCATGCATGTTTTCCGCCATGTCGCACACCGTGCACTTCGCGTTTTTCAATGCAGCACACACGTGTTTGCAGTAGCATTGGATGCCTTCGAGCATAAGTTGAGTGGAAAACTTACAAAAGACCAGCTAGCTGGCTACCTGCAGAGCCACGTACAGCCTGTGATACTTGCACGTGGTCACTTATCCTTTCTAGTTCCGAGAATTCAGGAAACTGGGCATTGATTCCTTCGCTCGCCCTATGACACAGCGCAAAGGTGACGCACGTTATTTTGTCCTGATAAGCTTGCCCCTCCAGTGAACATCAGAACTGTGGACACTGGAGCGGTTTGGAGCGGACTGTGGCGATGAGTGTGATGCTTGAGATGGACGTATAAATATGCCACCTTTCCGTTTAATAAATAGTTGGTAGTGTGCGCATGTGGTGTCCCCTTCTTGTCTGTGTCCGTTTCCGTGTTGCGCCGCCGTTCAATTCCATCATGCACCAACTCGCCCCCCAGGCCGTTATTCTGAAGTACCTTTCTTCTACAGTGGGCCCTTTTATGTGTTCTAATCCTTCCTATACTCAAGTACATCTGCTCGTCGCTCATATCGCTGCATCAACCTGCCGTGCAAGATTCATCGCCTGTCTCCGCAAGGGACTCGTTCCATCTGAAGTGAACGCGTTTTTTGGTGCCATTAGGCCTTCCATCGGTCACGTGAAACGGCTCTGCCGCATTCTGAAATCTGAACTGTGGAGACAAGTCCGAATGTTTTATGACTGGCTGCGCGTTTTGTGTTTTAACCTCAACCCAAACTGCCTAGCTGAAAAGGAACTGGCTGCTCTGAGACGTCTTGCGGCGCAATCCACAGAGTTTTTGTGGCAACGTTACCTTAATGTTCTGCCGCGGAAGCCTGAAGAGAAGACGGTAAAGCCTAGGAGCCTGGTTGTCCTTGGGAATGCCTCCGTTCCAGATGAAGTTGCTGCTAACCTAACGAAAGGGCCGAAGTACAGTGTTCCTCCGAGAATTCCTGCCTTCGAGCTCCTATCCCTGAACAGGAAGTTGGCAGATAAAGCCGGTGAGGACAGGGAAAGGTGTCTTTTGGATGGCGTCGACGGGTTACTGAGGACATCTCGAAAGCTTGACCTTTACCCAAAGGAGCGCACGCAACACGTTGTGTCGCTTTTCAAGGACAACGACCTTAGACTCCTTCAAGCTGATAAAGAAGGTAGTTTTGCGGTTGTTCCAGTGGGCCTTTTCAAACAAAAGGCGACGCAGGCCATTTTGAAGAACTTTGTTCAGGTGAAGCAAAGTGCTTGTAGAGTTAAAACGAAAGCCATCTCGTTATGTAATGAGCTCCAACTCTCCAGGCTGGCCAAAGGAATCAGCGAATGTAAGAAAGGGTCTCTTGATGTGTTTTTTACGGTGAAAACCCATAAGCCAGGCATGCCTTTTAGATCCATTGTTAGTGAGCGGGATTCGTGGCAGCAAAAGTTGAGTAAATTTCTCCTGAAGCATTTGAAAGGACTGGAAGTGGACGATCCCTTTGCCACCAAGAATTCAGCAGACGTAACAGCTTTTTTAAAAGACCAGTCTTCCATTGGATACTTATTTTCTGTAGACGTCGAAGATTTATTCTATTCAGTTCCGCATAGCGACCTTTTCAAATCCGTACGGGAGTGTATTGAATCTAATGGCGTTATAACATTTCAAAACTCAGCTGGACTAAGTGTGGACAATTTTTTATCACTCCTTGAATTTTACCTCAGGTCTACGTTTGTTTCATTTGACACAGAAATGTACTTGCAGAAAAAAGGCATTTGCATAGGTTCCTGTGTTGCCCCTGCCCTGTGTAATATATTTTTATCATCTATTGACCGTGCTTTAGCTTCTTCCCTTGACAATGACCTAGTCCTGCGAATTTTTAGATACGTTGATGACTACCTGGTAATTCTTAAAAGAACTAACACTGCATTGACGCTCCCCAGCAAAGTGGAAAGTATCTTATCTGTTTTCAGACAACAAGGAAAAGGGCTGGCATTTGCTCATGAACTACCAGTTAAGGACAGCTTGCAATTTTTAGATATCAATGTCAAAGTTCTTGAAGGGCGGGTGTGTTGGATGTATTCTCCCCGTGCCAAAAAGGAACTGCTTCCGTACGAATCAGCACACTCTAAGACTGTGAAAAGGGCGATCGCTTCGCTTTGCCTAGAGTCCGCATTACTTAAGTCTTGTGCTCACATGGCTGAGGCTAGTTTCAACAATCAGATCGAAAGACTTCGAATGGCTGGTTTCCCGTGTTCTGTTGTTTGCAGCGTAGCGGAGACCCTCCTACAAAAAATTAAAGGGAAGAAGAAGAAATCCCACGCTAAGCCGGGATCAAGGCGACCACAAGTGGTCCCCTATATTCACCGAGTGGCACATAACTTGAAGAAAGTCGCCGGCCGGTACGACGTACCTGTCGTTTTCTCCGCGCCCAAAAAGCTGAGCGGATTGTGCTCGAAAATCGGGCAGAAGAAGAAACCCCTGTGCGAAAAGAGACACGGCAAGCATTACTGTTCCTGTGGCGTCGGAGTGGTCTACGAAATCCCACTGACGTGTGGAGGGGTCTATATAGGCCAGACGGGTCGCTGTATTAACGACAGAGCACGGGAGCATGAGAAATCGTTAGAAAACGGAGGCGGGTTAAATTTGTCTACCCATTGCAAAGATTGCAACTGTGAGCCAATGCTTAACGGTATAAGGATTCTGGGCAGGAGTCGCGATCAGGTGGTACGGGAAATTCTTGAAGCCTTCATGATCAAAAGGAAGGGTAGCATTTGTGTTAGCGACTCGTCTGTATCCCTCCGTAGAAATGAAGTTTCATTCCTTGATAATTTTTTGTGACGGCATGCACTGTGCGACTTTAAGCCCGGAATTTTTAACGGCCTTGTGATGTTTAGTTAGGCGGGTTGTTAATTTCGTCGCTCGTTTGATTCTGCATTTGCTACCAGTGCTTTTTGTTGCTGTTGTTTTAGGTTTGACCGCTGCTGTTTCTTTTGTTTTGACTCTGCTTTTGCTACGATCGTTTTTAGTTGCTTTTAGGTTCCTGACTGTTTTTGCCCCCCCTTTTTTGACTATGCCTTTGGTATACGATTGTGTTTGACTGCTTTTGCTTCATTTCTTTGACTCTCCTTGAGCTACAAATGTTGGTGTTGGTTTAGGTTTTTTACTACTTTTGCTTCCTTTGTTTGACTCGGCCTTTGCTATGATCGTCTTTTGTTGTTGTTGGCCTAGTTTCTTTTACTGCTTTTGCTTCATTTGTTTTGACTCTGCTTTTGCTACGATCATCCTTTGTTGTTGGCTTAGGGTTCTGACTGCTTTTGCTTAACTGTTTTGACTCTGCTTTTGCTATGATTGTTTTATCGTTTTATATTTTTTATTTGTTAGGGTTCGGGCTGGTCGCTTCTAATGTCTTACTCTACTGTTTTCGGTCCACACTGCATTTGCTATGAGATATGGCCTGCCTTCCGTTCAAAAAAAAATGTTTTTTTTTTTTGATAGTTTATCTACTGAGGTTAGAAATATCTTGTCTGATTTGCCGTTGTCAGATGGGGAGGGGGATTGGCACCCGAAGGTGCCGTGCCCCAGAGTCACACATAACTCATCAGCCCATCATCATCCATTCAACACCTCCGGCAAAGTCCCCCCCAGGGCCAAGTGGGGTCTGGGAGAGTTTTTTAGTTCGAGGTGAGGGTCCTACCCGGACAAGGGGGCCGCCGCGTGATGCCCTCACAGGAGTGAGTGTCATCAAACGCAAAGACGGCCTGCAGCGCCATCGTGGCATCGAGCCAACGAGGCGAACCTTCATGACAGCACAAGTGTCACTAAGGACAACCAATCCCTGTGAGAAAATCATAATGACACAGAGAGTGTTCCACCCTTAACCGAAAAAATCACAGACGGTCCGCACCAAACCTTCGAGAACCTCTGCTCGCCAAGAATGCGACGTTCCCGCTGCAGGCAGAACCAGACCTCTTTCCGTATTTTTGCAATTACTTCATGGAGGCCCGGAACTCTGCTGTTGTATGCGGCCGCGCAGCGTGCCAGCCATACTTGGTACGCGCACTCCACGAGCAAGAGGACGAACTGGTTAACGGCCACGCCTGGCAACGGGTTCAGGTATTGCACGGTCTGGTACGGTATACCCGGAAGCTGGAAAAGGTTAGCTACACGACGGAGAAGCGCTTCAGGAAGGAGACACTGCGAGAATATGTGCACAGTGTCCTCTCTACCACCACAAGTCGGACAAGTTGGTCTCAGGCTGGTCCGTGTAAACGCCGGCGCCTTAATGGGGAGGACTCCCCTGGCGAAGCGGTACATAAAGGACGCTCTGCTTGCTTCCAAAAAATCCTCTGTGATATACCGCCAACTGGGCTTAACATTAGCGAGGTCGTAAAGACGGAGGTGAGGGGGGAGACTGGGAGTCAGAAGCCTAACTAGTTCCTTTAGGGGAACCGAAACCACATCAATGTCCGCCTCCTCCTTACGCAGACGCTCAAGGCAGGTAGCTGCCTGAGCATAAAAGGGGGAAGGAGAGCCCGATCGTGGCACGCAATGAGAATATGTGCTCTGGGCGAAAAGGCGGAGTCGAGTACTCAGAAAAAACGAAGTCAGGCTTCGAGTCAGAGGCATGTCCGAGTTCAATGCCACTTGGGTCCACCTGACGTGCAAGGCTGAGGCTACGATGCCAAGGTCGGAGATGCCGAGGCCTCCCCTCTCCCTAGGCAGCTTCACCACAAGTCTTTTGACCTTGTCAGGAGCTCCACTCCACAAGAAACGGAAAAGGATCCGCTCCAGGTGAAGCTTCGTCCGTGCTGACAAAGGTGTTACGCCAGCGACATAGGTCAGCACCGAGAACAGGAGGGACCGAGTGATAGTGGCTCGAGCCGTAAGCGGACACAAGAGCTTCTCATACTCTCTTGCCCTCGATTCAATTTTCTCTTGAGCAGAGGACCAATTCCTATCTGAAAGGCCTTGTGAATTGAAATAAAAACCAAGGAGACGGACTTCAGCCTTCACGGGAAGACCATGAGCGGGCTGAGGGCTGGATGGTGCACACCCAAAATAGAGGGTGGCACTCTTCGACCTATTAACCTTAGCCCCACTCGCCTTACAGTACACCTCCATGACATCCAGAACGGAGGAGACAGAAGCCTCATCCGGGACGACAATGGTTAGGTCATCTGCATAGGCAAAGATGGGAGCTGGTGGAGAACCTGGCGGGAGCGGAAAGCGAGCTATGCGACTGTCTCGAGAGAGCCTTTGTAACAGGGGTTCGAATGCGAGCACGTAGAGGGCAGGAGATAGGGGGCATCCCTGCCTGACTCCACGGCCCACGTCAAAAACTTCGGAGGTGCGTCCTAGCACAGTAACGGCTGAAACTGGCCTGGTATATAGAGCTCTGACCATGCGCTGGAAATCAGAGTCTATACCAGCTTCCTCCAGGACTTGGAATAAGTAGGAATGACTAACAACATCAAAAGCCTTCTCCTGATCAAACGAACAAAGAATACCCTGAAGATTTCTATGTTGAGCCCAGAGGAAAAGGTCCCTAAGGGCAAAACCGTGAAGCTGAGTGGAACGACCAGGAACACTACAAGCCTGATATGGACCTATAATGTCTGGAAGAAAAGAAGTTAACCGAGAGGACAGGCACTTGGCTATGAGCTTGTAGTCGACGTTCAGGAGCGTGATGGGACGCCAGGCTCGTAGGTCAGTGCGTCTCGACTCATCCTTACAAAGGAGAGTGATCCGTCCTTCCCTCTGAGTACCTGAGAGCGTCCCCTCACCCAGGAGCCTGTTTACAAGAGCGGTGAAAGGCTTCCCGAGCTGCTTCCAGAACTTGACATAAAACTCAACAGTCAGGCCGTCCGAACCTGGGCTACGATTTCTGTGGAACGACTTGAGCGCCGCTTCTAATTCTGTCTCATTCAAGGGAGCTCCTGATAGGTGAACTGGGTTGGAGGGGGATTCAAGTGGAAAAGTAGCGGTGGTTGGAGCTGGAGCCTGATATAGAACGGAATAAAACTGCCGTGCTGCTTTAAGAACAGCATCCGGAGTGTTGGAGATGGACCCCGTAACCGGGTCTACCAATTCAGTGAGGGAAGTCTCTGTGCGCGCTAAGCGGCGTCGGAGGAGGTGTCTGCTGCACCAATGTTCCCTCTCCCACCGCTCAGCTCGCGCCATAGCCCTAAGACCATCCCAACGTTGCTGGAGCAATTTTCGGAGCCGGATGCGCTGCGAGGCGAGTGCTTCGGTGACCCCTTGGCCAGCAGAAAGAGGCTTCGAAAGCAGGAGGATGACATCAGAGACAATGGTGATCTCCTGTCGTTCCTCACGTGCCCGCCTCATTCCCGCTGCCTTGAAACAGTCACGCACATCTGCCTTAATGCCATCCCATCCGGCACCGTCTAAGCCTGAGTTGGACTGCAGAGAGTTTCTAAGAATACCAGAGACCTCCTTAACAACCTCCTGGGCCTCTAAAAGCCGCGAGTTGAGGCGCCAAGTCCCCTTCCCGCGAGGGACCAGGATCCCATCACTGAAGCGAAGGATGACACACTTGTGATCGCTCAACGCGGAGGGGACCGACCACATGGAGTGCATGCCGGGGGCTAGTGTTGGAGAGACGTAGAAGCGGTCTAGCCTACTCTGAAGGCGCCTCCCAGTCCAAGTCATCCCTGACTGTCCTGAGCGGAGCACCTTCCAGGCATCAACCAAATCTAGCTCCTCGACCAGCTCCCTAAGTGCACGCGCCCCCTGCCTATCCCGCTCCTTGGGCGGAGTGCCTCGAAAAGAGAGGCGATCCGCCCTGTCAAGGACACAGTTGAAATCACCCACTAGAACTATCTTGGATGGACCTATTAGCTGGGAGTCAAGGTGCTTGTAGAAGGCACCCAGATCACGACCTCTGTTCGGAGCATAAATGTTAACTATGCGAATGCCAGAATCAAGGTCTACAGACAGGACGCGGCCCTCAGCATCCCTGGAGTGGCGCAAAACCGAGCCGCGGAAGCGTGGCATAAGGATAATACCAACGCCGCGGGAACCCGACGCACCATAGCTCCAGTAAGACCTGGTGCCAAATGTTCTGTCAAAGCTCCTGATCTGGCCAAGGCGATGGATGTAGGTCTCTTGCAAGACCAAAATATCTATGTTTTTAGAGCTAGCAAGCTGAAGGATCTCAGCTTGCTTGGGACGACGGGACATGCCACGACAGTTAAAAGTAGCTAATGTGAGCGATGCCATGATGAATTGAGAAGGAAGCTGCCTAGAAACCTATTAAACGGATTCTGTTGGTGCTGCTCGGCGTTCACGTGTTGGGTTTGGAGCGGACTGTGGCGATGAGTCTGATGCCTGAGATGGAGGTATAAATATGCCACCTTTCCGTTTAATAAATAGTTGGTAGTGTGCGCATGTGGTGTCCCCTTCTTGTCTGTGTCCGTTTCCGTGTTGCGCCGCCGTTCAATTCCATCATGCACCAACTCGCCCCCCCCAGGCCGTTATTCTGAACTTGTGAGACGAAGAACAACAACTGAAATTTCATTAGTGAGAAAAACATATATAAACATGCATAAAGAGGTGGAGCCAGGGCGATTGCTAGACTGTTTTCGGTGATCGCACAGCATCACCTTGGCTTCACACCTATATGCATGTTTATATACGTTGTGCTCCGAAATAAAATTTCAGTCGTTACTGAGCGCCTGTGTCCGTTCTTTATTGTGCGTTTCCTTGTTGATCCTTGCGCTGTTATTTAGGCATACCTAAGTTTGGTCTAGTTTTGGGACATGTCCTTCAAGAGTTATCTGGAGTTGAGAGCTTGCGATGTTGATTACTGTGTCATATCCTTTCTCCTGCGCACAGCTTTGCACTTTAGGCTGTGGAAAACCAGTTTCCTCCCCCTTCGCCGCGACCGGTCACCACCCCTCCGCCGAGCGTCGTGGCAGCGCCGGCTGGGAGAGGAGGTAAATACCTCCCCTTGGGGGAAGGAGAATCCAGGATGGGTGCGCCACCAAGACGTCTACGCGGGTTCCCGCGAGAAGACGAGAGAGATTCTCGATCTAGCCGGCAACGAGAGCGGTCGTCTCCCGCCGCCTCTCCCGGCAAATGCCGGGGGATAGCGGGCACGGAGTACGCTGCGCACACGGGAGGACCCGTCGTGCACGACCGCCCATCTTCTGGTTCCCGACGGCGAAGCGACCGGCAAATACCGCACGCTCTCGCCGCTTCCCGCGGCAAACGCCGTGGTATGACTTCGTCCGAAGAATGCGGCGCGCATGGGAGATCCCGGCCGCCATATTCACGGCGCGTTCAAATGTCCGCCGCCGAAGTCGCACCCCCATTCCCCAGCCGGTGAGTCAAAAGTCCTCCTTACGTAGTAGCCTTGCCCTTCCAAGGAAAACCCTGTTGATGCATAGCTAGCCGGCATGCTCTGTATTATTTGCAAGTGTAATAAAAAACAGCATTCGAGTATTAACTATATATGTCGTCCCCGTCCTTTGACCCCTTTGTTCCCTCCGTGGGTTGCCAGCGAGGACGCTGCACCTGCGGAGTAGGAGCGGGGCGGAAGACCGTTCCCCCTTAAAACCCCACAAGGCCAGTTCGCGCAGCTTAATTTCACGTCTCATAAAGAACATTTTTGCAGCAGCTTCCTGCGATTGCACAAAGCCCCCTCATCTACCATTTTTGACGACCATGCTTGCGAAAATGGAGAAGTTTTCTGAGCGTGATTTTCCACGAGCGTCCCCTCAGTTATCGACGCCCTGGCCTGCTGCACAATAATGGACCTTTTCTCAGTGGCGCACCCCTCTTGTGACCACCAGGTGAAATACCCTTGACAGGATGGCTTACCGAGGTTCCCTCGCATATTTCCAGCAAAACATTTTTCACAATAATTGAGTGGACTTATTTTTCGAGCAGTAGTTGAATGCAGGGCTGTCATGGAGAAAGCAGGCCAAGTGCAGGGGGAAGGTATATCAAGGTGTGTCCTTAGATGCTTCAAGCATCACTACTAGCTGAAAGTAGCCCCGCAATTAACTATACTGCTTGGAAAATAGGCCGGCACCACTACTGCGAAAGAATTTGTGCAGAAAAAATAGCGATCTTCGGTAACCCGCCCCGTCAGACGTTCTTCGCTTGGCGGCCACAAGAGGGTGTGGTGCTGGAAAAATGTTTCCCATGCAAGAGAAAGCGCTTGCTGTATCTGCAGCCGCGACGCGGTTCCAACACGCTTCCATTTTTTCATATGTGCATACATTTTAAATGTGGCTACTCCCTCACATCTCATTTTTCTCTCGTTTTTCATTCACACAGGTTCCCTCGGAGTATGGATTCAACCACGACAATGACAAAAGACTGCTCAGTTATCCTGCCACTTTCAAACGCAATAAAAAGTAAACCCTGTCTTCCGTCCTCATGTACTAATATCGGTGTGCAAACTGCACCTTGAATGGCTACATGGCCCGTCACAAATATGTCTCTAGCACGAAGAAACCAAACGCTAGAAATCTAAAGAATAAGGAAGGTGCTAACCTTGTTGCGTGCACTGCGCTACTTGCAAGGATTGTACACCGCTGTTTTCTGGAGTCAGGATTTTAGGCAAAAGCAAATTAACCCTTTGTAAGGCACGGTATATTTTTTTCAGAAACTAAGAAAAGTGGTGTTGTGTTATTTGACTAAACAAAGCCAACAGAAATAGTTTGCACGAAATTTCATGCCATATAAACAAGTAGTTTATTAAATAAAAGTGGGACATATGTGTCCCACTGACACTCAGTGGAATTTCAGGAAGTGGGACGTATTTGTCCCATTGCCTCTCAAGGGCTTTCAGTTTACTTCCGACCAGCATGAAAAGGCCCAAAACATGTTGCGCAAAGCGGCACATTGCATGCAGAGCACAAAAGACTGGTGCGAGCTTCTTTCTTGGTACTCGAGCACCAGCGACATCGCCTCCTTTTCGCGACCTTCTGAGGGTGGTGTCCACCTCCCAGAAATCGGACTTCGTCCTCAACTCCTACCATTTTTTGTCCGTTTTTGGTACCTTCTTTGTTGGCTTTATAAGGGCGATTGTTAGAGCCTTTGAAGGTTTGGCCGTTTATCAGCTGGCGACCGAGGACCAGCCGGAACCACAGGTAGCTCATTGGATTGTCTTGTTTCATTTGGAGGAAAGCATTCACTACTGCTGCATCCAGCAGAAAGTAGAAAATTCGGTACCAGGACTTCTCAGATCTTCTGTCTGCCGGATACGCATTTCTCCTCTGGTCAAACTTGTCGACTCCACCCATCCAGGTGTTGTAGTCTGAGATAGCCTTTGGGCATTGGACAGACACGGACGAGCCATTGGCGAGCTTTCGAACAACGTCCGCAGTGTCATTCGGGTGATGAAAGTTGGAAAGTACGTGGACGTTTTTCGTATCCTTCCACTGGTAAGCCGTTATGTTTCCTTTTGTCCGCCATACATAGTCACCCTTTTGCAGCTTGTTATCATGTCTGATTTCTTCAGGGAGATCCTTGCGATTTGTTCGAACGGTCCCCGCTGCCAGAATTCCCTTTTCTTTCAAGGCCTCCATTAGCCGTGTGGATGTAAAAAAATTATCAAAATATAGCTGTGTGCCAGGCTCCACACCATCAAGCAGGGAGAGCACAACATGTTCTCCGAGACCCATGCCGGCTGGGCGGTCGGCACCTTTCCCTTCATAAACCTGAAAATCAATCAGGTATCCTGTCTGGGAGTCAGCGCGGCACCAAACCTTATATCCGCGTTTTATTGGCTTCATAGGGAGGTATTGCTTCAAAGATGACCGCCCTTTGAAGCGTATCATGCTCTCGTCAATGGCTTGATGGGAAGACGGAGTGTATTGCCGCTTGAAGCTGGCATTCAGCGCTTGTATGAGAGGGCGTACTCTCGACAATCTGTCGTACCCGTCTTCACCTTTCTTTTTTTCTTTGGTGAGGTCGTTGATGTGTAAACAGTTCATAATGTTTTGAAAACGGCGGAATGACATGACCCTTGATATGTCAGGGCAATTGAAGAAACTGTCGCTGCTCCAGTATAGATACATTTGATGCCTTGGATTGGTGCTCATCAGCAGCAGTATGCCAAAATATGCGCGAAGTTCATCAATTGTCAGCTCTTTCCAGTGCTTGCGGTCTTTCTGCTTTGCAAACCGGTTTGTCTCTGTTACTAGTGTATGCATGGCACTGTCGTCAAAATATAGAGCAAAAGCTTCACATGGCGTCGTCGGTGATTTTGATGAGAACTGTGGGTCCCAAATTTTCGGGTCGCGGACGGCATGCTCCGGTTCGCTGCTACCCCAGAAACCAGGCTCCTCTTCGACTTCTTCTTCAGCAGAAACTTCAGGCGCTTTCGTTCGTTTTCTTGTCTTTCTGGTGTAAGTAGCCTTGCGCTTTTTATGTCTGCTTGTTGAAGCTGCTGCTCCATCGTCGCCGCTTTCTTCATCCGAGTCCGGCGGAGCGAGCTCGGGTACGAAGTCGTCGTCTGTATCCTCATCCGAGTCACTCGAAGTGGGGTCGTCCGGAAGGCTAAAATATAGCTCAAGCGCTTCTGCTGCCGTTAGGAATCGTTTATCTGCGTTTTCAAGAGCAAACAAAATACAAAAGTTTGAGTAACGTATCCCTCAACACATCGTTACCGAAAAGCGGGAAGTTAGGCCTAGCATACTTCATGCTGTTTTCTAAGGGTGGTCGTATTTATACAAGATTTTCAGGCTAAGTATTGCTTTTATTCCTCAAAAAATGCGATTAAAACAAGCTACTGGGCTCAGTTTTGAAGCACAGAAACGGAAACACTCACCTGAAATCTCGAATTATTCTTGTTTGGAGACACACCAGGAAAAAAATTCTTCGCCTTTCCGAACGGAGACACAATTTTCCAAACAACGGACGCCTAGCACCACCTGTCGTAGAAGCAGCAAAACTACTTCCAGGAGTAATTACAGCATCCGCTGGTAGATGGCAGCACAGTAAAAAACGGGATGCAAGCGTCCCAATGCCTTTGAAGAGCCCTTTTCTGCGGCGTAAAAAGTGGGATGTATATGTCCCATTGCCCTACAAAGGGTTAAAAACCACCCGTGAAACGATAGAATCATATTATGTTGTGTTAGCGATACCTCAGTTGTTTTGCACCAACGCAGAAAAGATTTTCCTTTCTAAGTTCTTGAAATAATGATGCATTTCGTTTTGTTTATCTTTTCCCTGGCACGGTATGCGCCTGCGCGTGTGGTTGTATATAACTCTTGTGTGCGTCGAACAATAAACAGTTGTGAGTCAGCGCTGTGTTCGTCCCTATAGTATTCCTTCCTCTTCTTTCCTTTGGCCGCGTGCCTAAATCTAGAATACCAACTAGCCCAACAACTAACTCTACTGAAGTGCATTTCTTATACATCGGGCTCTCCTTTCCTCAGTGTTTCTGCTCTTCAGGATGTGAATGTGCTCCAGACCAACATCGCAAGTGCGACGTAGATTCCTGGGATAAAGAAGAGTGTGACCCCTGCACGAGTGCCCTGTTTGGTGCTGTTCCGCCATCGTGGGGGCACGTGAAACGCGTTTGCAAACTCTTAACGTCTGAACTGTGAAGACAAGTAAGGTTATACACAGACTGGCTACGTGCTGCATGTTTTGCGCGCTACCCGGAATGGATTGCTACAAGACGGTTTCATCACCTCAGAAGTGAAGCTGCGAGACTGACGGAAGTTTGGTGGAACGTGAACCTGAAATGGATTGTTGCTAGCTCAAGGAAGTATAAGAAATAAGAGTGCAGCAAAGGTGGTTTTGTAGTGATGGGTGAGGCTTCTGTCCCTTCCAACATCTCGAACTTGCTTGAGAATGGTCCAAAATTCGGCCTGGAACCTTGTGTTCCCCCTCATGAGCTAGTGGGGCTAAGCCGCCGCATAGCCGAGAAGGCAGCTCAGGAAAATCAGGGACGTTGCCTTTTAGATGGTATAGATTGTCTGGCGAAGAATTATAAAATTAGTAGTCAACACAAGGCAAAGAAATGTTTGAATGGTATTGTGGAATGGAATGGAAAGTGCATCAATGGACAAGAAGTGGAAGCTGTGACAGATTTTCTGTTCTTGGGCGCCAAGATTACCTCGGAAGGAGACTGCAGCCATGAAATTAGGAGACGCCTGCTTCTGGGAAAGAGAGCAATGGTTAGCCTTGACCGCCTAGTAAAGAGCAGAGACATTAGTCTGCCAACCAAGATCCGTATAACCCGTGCTATGGTCTTTCCAGTTGTGATGTATGGATGCGAGAGTTGGACTGTGAAAAAGGCTGACCGCCGAAGAATTGATGCGTTTGAATTGTGGTGCTGGCGAAGACTCTTAAGAGTTCCTTGGACTGCCAGAAGATCAAATCAGTCGATATTGTCGACCATAAACCCTGAATGCTCATTGGAGGGTCAAATTCTAAAGTTAAAGCTCGGCTACTTTGGTCATCTGATGAGAAGAGAGGAGTCGCTGGAGAAAGATTTGATGTTGGGAAAGGTTGAGGGTCGCCGGAGAAGGGGTAGGCAGCGAACGCGATGGTTAGATGGCATTCTCGAGGCATTGCAGATGAAGCTATGTGATGTTAAGAAGATAGTGAGAGACCGGAAAGCGTGGCATGACATGGTCCATAGGGTCACGAAGAGTCGGACACGACTGAACGCCTGAACTGAACTGAAGCATACCTAGTACCATTCCCAATGAGGATACACTTTTGCGTGTACTAAATGATTTTCAAAAGCATGGCAGGGGGCTCACTTTCACGTACGAACTCCCAGTTGATGCCCGCCTGCAATTCTTGGATTTAAGAATCATGTTCTTGGATAATCACGTTTGCTGGGCGTACTCACCTAGAGCACAAAAAGAGCTGTTGCCATATACGTCATCCTATTCAAAAATTGTTAAGAGAGGGATCGCTAAACTCTGCTTAGAGTCTGCGCTCCGAAAATCATGTGTGCATGATATGCAAGATAGCATCAAGTGTCAATTGGAAAGGCTTGAGGCAGCTGGTTTCCCTGGGTCGGTTGTTGTCTCTGTTGCAGAAACGCTCTTGGAGAAGTTGAAGCCCAGAGCTGAGAAGGAGGTAATAATCCCTCCGCAGGTTAAAGTAGGCCTGAAGTGATGCCATACGAGCACAAAATATCCCATTGGCCTCAAGAAGGTGGCAAACCGGCACAACGTGCCGTTGGTCTTTTCAGCCCCTAGGAAGCTTGGCCAATTGGCCCGACGCATCACCGGGGATAATAAAACGCCCGGGTGCAAAAAGAGGCATGGGAACCGCTTCGCGGAATGTGCCACTGGCGTAGTGTACGAAATTCCCCTGACGTGTGGCAGATCGTACATCGGGCAAACAAAGCGTTGCATCAACGACCGGCTCAGGGAGCACGCTAGAGATCTAAAGAATAAGGAAGGTGCTAACCTTGTTGCGCACTGCGCTACTTGCAAGGATTGTACACCGTTGTTTTCTGGAGTCAGGATTTTAAGCAAAAGCAAATTAAAAACCACCCGTGAAACGATAGAAGTCTATTATATTCAGAGGGCTGTGTCAGATTGTGTTAGCGATACCTCAGTTGTTTTGTACAACGTAGAAAAGATTTTCCTTTCTAAGTTCTTGAGATAAAGGTTTGATGCGTTTCGTTTTGTTTATCTTTTCCCTGGCACGGTATGCGCCTGCGCGTGTGGTTGTATATAACTCTTGTGTGCGTCGAAAAATAAACAGTTGTGAGTCAGCGCTGAGTTCGTCCCTATAGTCTTCCTTCCTCTTCTTTCCTTTGGCCGCGTGCCTTTGCGCTGAATACTATGTCCTTAAATCTAGAATACCAACTAGCCCAACAACTAACTCTACTGAAGAAACCAATATTGCGGAAGTGAAAGCGCCTGTGACCGGCTGACGAAGACATCATGCATCTTTTCACCAAACGTTTTTCTTCTGTATAGGGTGTATGTTAAGGCTGTCTAATGTTGCAGCGGAGGCAGCATTACCACACATATGCCAAACGGAGTCGCTTGCGTTGCAAATAAAGAAAACATATGTCTCGTATCGCTTCTTGTGACTAACTGCTCAATCAGTCGAAGAGTGGTAGTTTTCAAATTACTAGAGCACCAGTGTGCGCCTAGAGTATATTTTCAGAAGGGCGCAAACATACCCTTCGAAGGAAAAGAACATTATCTTAAATGCGTGTAAAAAACACACTATAATATGAATTTATTTTATTCCTCTGGGTGGTAATATTACCCTTCCAAACGAAGCATAAATATGAACGTAAAAGTGCAAAGTTACGCCCATTCTGTGGGTGCAAAGATGCACTTACGAGGTGCTGTAGTAAGCTCATTACGCGGGCATAAATGCAGACCCTGTGAAGGTAAGTCTACACCTTAGGATGAGGCATAAGCTTAATCGAGCTGGGGGCAAACATGCACCAGATTTTAGAGCATATTTTTGCACTTTCATGGCCTAACCTTTAGTCCTTCTGAGAAAGGGCAACGTTACTCCCCAGAAGCATATACTTACACTTCACCATATGACATAATGTTAGCCTCGTGGCAGCGTAAACTTTACACCACACACACTTAGGTCCCCGTCGAGGGTGTAACTTTGCACCCAAAAGGGGCTCCCCAGTGCGTCAGTGGACTTACCCCCCTAAAGGGGTAAGATCACACCTTTTTTTCTTAGAGTGTGGTGCCACAAAAATATCGGACAACTATCCTAAAGCTGTGTCACGGAAGCGGCTGGTCCGGTCTTCTCGGCATCAAGAAAACAAAGGCTCTTGTATTGAGAGAATTTTAGTGGCCAGGGTGCTTTAAAGATGTTGAGAGGTTTGTGCAGACATGCGACACTTATCAAAGGGTGGGAAAATCGCCGGATAAACTGAAGGCATCTCTGAAACTTGTGCCACTGATCAGCGATCCGTTCCGGTGCCTTGTGGTGGATGTTGTCGGTCCACTACATGTGACCGCTTCGGGATATCATCCTCAGCCTGACTATACCCACTGCAGAGCGAAGGCCTCTGCCATATTTCTCCACTTAACCCGGTTCTGTGCTAGCTGCATCCACTTGACCCCTGCGAACTTCTTAACCTCATCCACCCACCTAACTTTCTGCCGCCCCCTGTTACGCTTTCCTTCCCGTGGAATCCGGTGGAATCGGGATATCGCTACATCCTATAGATCATCTGCCCAGCGACAAAATTTCCTGAGTCGATTCCTCTGAAGAAGCTGAACTCGGTAGGGATTGGAGACGGTCTATTGCAGGTGTTTGCTAGGGTGGGTTTCCCCGCCGAGCTGCAAAGCGACCAAGGCAGCGTTTTCACGAGTGCGCTCACTAACCTTTCCGTAGAGAAATGCGGGATTTGTATACTGCACAGCTCTGTAAGACGCCCTCAGAGTAACAGCGTAGAGGCGTGGCATTCGGTGCTCAAAAGAGTCCTCAGGGCGTTGTGCTACGAACATGGCGCTGGGAAGCGTGTCTGCCGGCCAATATGTTTGCGCTGCGCTCCGTACCGCATGAAGCCACCGGGTTTAGTCCAGCTGAACTAGTATACGGCCGGTCGCTCAGGTCACCCATTCGCATGCTGCGCGAATCCTGTGAGGGCGACGACCCCACCGTTCTCGAATATAGAACGGCTCCAGTCTTGCAGAGAGCTTGGCGAAGCTAACATGAGATCGGCCCAGCAGAAAGCCGAACTCTACTACCACGGAGGCAGCGATTATTTTCGGCAGAAGACAAGGCCGCATCCCAAGTAAACAAGCTAGCTTGATGTGCCGTGGACCAGCAGAGGATAAAATTTCGGAAACCAACCTGTAGACAAAAAGAGGTAAAAATTTACCACTGCAACTTCATGAAGCCCTATCGAAAAGGGAGGCGGTCGTCCAGCTAGCCCTGAATGCACCCGAAGAGGTAGAGACCGATTTTGTATTTCCCGGTAGGGGTACATCTTTCACTGGAGTTCTCGAGAGGATACGTGGTGATTCAGATCTCGGCGAGCCACAAAAGGAGGACCTCTTCACGGATACGCCGGGAAAAACACCCTTTAGTGGAGCATGACGTTCAGCTCACTTCTGATGAGGCTCCAGACCTCTCGCAGAGGCAGAAAGAGATTCTTAATAACACGCATGCTTGATCTCGGTGTATCGGTGGAAAGCGAATACACCATCATGCTAGTAGAAGAGCCCGGAGAAAAGCAACGACCCTGCATTTACTATCGAAGGTTACCAGCTTTATCTCATTCCTAACCTGGAGGAGCTATCAGCAGGGCCCAGTATGTATCGACTCTTGACTTGACCGATGGCTACTGGCAGGTCCCCTCAGCGGCAAGTCGGTACGCGGCCTTTATCTCACCCCTCGGTACTTTTCGACCGCTCGTAATGAGCTTCGGGCTCAAAAACGCGCCGTGTTGCTTCTCGCGGCTGATGGATCGAGTGTTATCAGGAACGGACCCTAGACATTGCCATATTTTTCAATAGTTGGGAGGATCACCTGCGTCACTTGCGTGATATTTTAACCCGGCTGCGAGAGGCGGGGTTGGCCGTCCTTTCAGAGAAGACTCAACTTGGAAAGGCCGAGGTTGAGTACCTTGGTCACGTTATCGGCAGGGATATACCGCAGGTCGCTGGACGCGAAGATCGCTGCCATACGCGATTACCCCAGGCCCCGCAACAAAGACCGACATAAGCGCCTTTCTCGTGTTGGCGCGATATTATCAGCACTATATACCGCGATATTCGGAGATGGCGAGTCCGCTCACGGGCGAACCTGTTAAAGTGAACTGGAATGCTAGCAAGGAACAGGCTTTCCTCGCGTTAAAGAAAGCGCAGCCGCCCCGTGCTGAGGGCTCCTTAATATGACCGCGCCTTCGTTGTTCAGTGCTACGCGAGTGAGAGGTGCAGTTCTGAGCCAGCACGACGAGGATGGGGAGGAACACCCCGTGTTCGTAAGTAGGAAGCTCACGGCGCGAGAAGAAGCGCCTCGGAGTGCGCTTGTTTAGTGTGGGCTACGCAGAAGCTCCAGTGGCTCTCGATTCGTAATTGAGACGGGCCACTATCCACTGACATGGCTCCGGAACACGTCTCCGAAAAACGGCCGTTTGCTGTGCTGGATTCTTGCATATTTTCCAAAACGTGCAGAATCGTCTCTACATCTCTTAGCGAAGTGATTGTCAGATCCTTATGGGCGACGTCGACACCAGTTGTCCGCGGCCAGATAATCCGCAACTAATGACTTCGAGAACTGCGGCACTAGCTCTTGGTAATATTCCTGGATGAAAAAAAGAAACCTAAGATCAATGCACATTTCCATCCAGAGGTGCCGATGTCTATAATGTAACCATAAAGCGCAAATTTTTTTCCCTATCAGTTGATTAAATTTCACTCGGCTGATTTACTCGGTATCTTCCGCACATCACTTTGCGTTGTGTCACTGAGTGCAACTTTGGCGGCTCTTCTTTTTATATTTTTGCTTTTCCTGATGTAGACAGATGTATAATATAGATGATTAGGTCATATGCCAGGAAGTGCATGACGCCTAAGGGACCATGCCGCTCGCCAGATTTTGACCACTTCTTCGGTGAACGCATGTTTGTAGAATTTATCAAAATATCCTTTCCTCAGAAGTGGGTGTTGCACACGCTTCATGTTGTTCTCAACAATTTAGATCTTCGAGGTACCGTTGTCTCCAAGTTGCAAGGCAAACGGCCATTTGGCGGTGGAGAGAAGTGTCTCTTAATTCTCCAGTTACGCCGGTTCCTGCTGAAATATTATGGCTCAAAACGCATTATATGTCTCCTCAGTCCTGACACATTCTGAAAAAGATAACTGAAAAGCACCACCTACCCTCTGAATGATTATTTTCAAAATTTTGTGCTCGATAAACGTCCGACAGCGTGTGGTGCCTGTAAATTGATTAATAATTCATGGCTAATGCCGGCGCCCACACTGAACTGCAGGGTAACGTGTAAAGTACAGCTGAGAATTCGCAGACATTAACACAGAAAAACAGGATATTTGTAAAAAAAAAAAAAAAAAACACTAAATTAGTGCTACTGCAGAATCGGTCGCGCTGCCGTATCGGCGCGTAGTCGGCGTGGAGCAAACTTCGACCGCAGCGCCATCTCAGTGGCGCAAAGCGCGGCCGCTTTCGCGCAGTTTCAGAACACTGGAGGAAAGAAACAGTTCTTTCTATAGTGAACTAGAATACTTTCTAGTGGCGCGAACGGAAAGGATTTGTTCGTTTATAGGAAGGGAAAGGCGCGGTAACTGTCTCACTTGTTTTTCTGTGGACACCTCAACCGCGCCGTAAAGGAAAGGAGGAAGGTGGGAGTGAAAGTGGAAAGAGAGAAAGAGGAGCCGTAGTGGAGGGCTACGGAGTAATTTCGACCACCTGGGGATCTTTAACGCGCGCTGACATCGCACAGCACACGACGCCTCTTCGTTTCGCCTCCATCGAAACGCCGCCGGCGAGGTCGGGTTCGAACCCGGGCACTCCAGCACAGTAGTCAGGCGTCTTACCACTGCAAATGGGCGCCTCTTGCCACGGCCTGTCTAGAGGGGCAGCGCGCTTCTCTTCTCTTACGGCCTCACCAATGGGGTCGGTTTCCACCGCCCGCCGCGCCTTGGTGGGGTCGCCACCGCCCCACTGCTGCGCCTCTGCTACCGCCGTTCACGCGCAAGGGAAACGCGCGCTCGGTCTTCGTTCCGCCCGTCTCAGTTACAGCCGGCAGGTCCTGACATTTCACGCCTTATGGTTTATACAAAGACGCCGTAATCAGCGTCTAAGATTTATCGTGTACGAGGAATATTTTTAGTCAACACCGCTCACGCGCGCGCGCGCCTTCGTCAGTGCGGCCGAGCGCGGTCGAATGAAGCTGGTACACTTATTTCAACATTTTTGCCCCTAACTTTTGTAAAGAAATAAATTATCAGGCTATGCAGTGCTCTTTCGAAAGCTGTAAGCAGGTGTAGCGTGACGTGACGTGAGTGCATGGCAAACTGTTGGCTGGAGATTCTGTCAACCGCTTCTGTTTTAGTTTAGAGCAAAAGAGGCACCGGCGAAAATTCATGGCGCGTCTCAGAATCAGAGTAAGGAACCAAAATTTACGCTATAGTTAAAATTGCAGTACAGTTGTCTAGTGGAGTGAGCTGTTCTAGCTGCGTTCAAAACAAATCAGTTGGTTGAAAGACAGAATATGTATATGTACAGTCTCGCGACTGACGCACGTACGTAACAGACGTAGTCCGTTTAATACATAGATAAACAACTTTTAATCAAGGAACTGGGCATGAACGGTTATGCCTAATTGAAAAGAGCGGCAAACAATAAAAAAATTGTCCTTCAAAATTATGCATTGTACTACATATTCATCAATTCATCAAAACGTGACCTGCGGCTAGAAAATGCAGTCTCAGTCCTCCTGGCCGGTTTGTTCATATAGGGAGCTGGCCTGTAATTCCTGTCTGTCACTTTCTTGGCATAACTGACAAGAAGAATTTTGATAAATATTTCAGATATCAAAGAAGCGGACCTTATAGGCTGTTGTTAATTCCTTCAGGGCAACTCAGCAATGGCGAATTCTCATCTGCGCTGCTTCAATCAAGATTTGAAGTACTTCGAGAGTATTTGTGTGTGGTAGAGACACGAGTTTTTTTTCTTTTTTTTTTAAGGAAACCTTGTCCAATAGGGCAATAAACTCTGGTTTCGGATAATGCAGTCCACTAGAATTCTTGTCCTCGTAGAACAGTGCACATGGGGCTGCTTCTTTCGCTAGTTTCAAGAAAGATAGCGCAGCGTCACACCCGATTGATTAACTTATCAATGTATCCATCGGACAAAAGTAGCTACCATGCCGCAAATGAATGTCATATGCTTGTCGAACGGTTTGCTGAGCGACAGTGTTTCTTATATAAAGACTCGGTTCACGGGTGTAGTACGCTGACGACATGCCGCTGCAGCATCTACCTGCTGTGCCCTTTCATTTCGGGCTGTACTTACCACGAAACAAGCGAGCGAAACCATGCAAAAGCCACCCGCCGCCGCTGAAGCAGATGCGAACAGTGAGCAGGTGGCGCCCCTTGCGGCGGCGGAGAACGTAAGTCAAGGAGATTGAGAAGGCCGTAAGAAAGAGCTCTCCCTCGAGACCGGCCGTGCTAGACACCCTAGCCGTGCTCTTGCACGCCGGACGCCACTGACCGCCGCTAGTAGCGCTGTAGTTACGTTGTGTTCCTGTATATATACAGGAACACTAGTTTACTAGGACCGCGTGTGCGTCCGCTAAGGGAAGTCAAGGCTTTGCGCGCCGTTCAGTCTGCACATTCTTGCGATTTCCCCATCTAACTTTCAGTTCTGCCTTCCATCACAGCAGTTAAGACATCTCAGCTCTTCAAAAGCACCATGCACAGTTCGAAATGGCCAGGAAGAAGACCAACTCGCACTGTTTTGCTCCGAGATGCTGAAGCGCGGCTATCCGGCTCCTCCCGTCATCTTTGTTTGCTGTTCCGAGGGACAACAAACACCGCAGAAAGATGGAAGCGAAGCTTGTGAAGACAGGAGAAGCCTCTCACAGAAACATCGGCAGTGTGGGAGCATCATTTCGAGCAGCATCTCATCCTGCTGCGTGACTACGCACATGTATGATCAACGGCAGGATATATACCACGTGAAAAGCCATCACTGGCACCTGATGCGGTGCCTATACACTCTTTTCGGGTTGTTCGGCATATATTACTGTCAAACCCGTGAAGCCAAGGCTGGATGTGGGCAATATTGACGTTGCAGAGAGTTGTGCTGAGTGCAGATTCTTGCATTAAGTCTGTGGCACCAAACGATAGCCGACATATTTTATACCGCGTGTCCAAGCTAACTTCAGCCAAGGGTTAAAAATAAACCATTTGAGATAGGCCAGAGAAACCACTTGCTGACAGCCATCTGGCGCACCAGGTCAAACAAAAGCAAGACTTCGGGGAAGAAAGCTTCGACTGTTTGCGTGATCTAGAATACTACCACTGGCTCAATAAAGCAGACAGCTGAGATTAAATTAAATTCAATTCCGCGTAGTCATGGTATGTCCTTGAATCTCTAGCTGGCACATTTATTTAATCATGTATTCATCCTTCATATTGATGCCCTAGACAGTAAATATCGATAAAAAAACGGTACAGGCAATTTTTCATTTTGCGATTCTAATTTACTAAGTATTGCTTCAAATAAATGTGATTTGCAAAGTTGGGAGTACGTTCTGAAACCCCCATTTCATTTATTTCCGATAAAGAAAACCTCATGTGCATCGTTTTCCCACCTCTCTAGAAAGCCCGCGAAATAAAAAAAAAAATATCACGTGACTGATGCATTCATGCGCTACGATATTGTAGTGCTCTCAACCGTGCATGGTTTGAGTGACCGAAATTAGCTGCGGCTGTGACTTAACATCCCAGTCTCAGCGCTATACAGGCTGATAATTTTTGTATTTCGCAGGCTTTCTTTAGAGCTTGGAAAAACGATGAGGCTTTCTTTATTGGAAATAAATGGAATGGAGGTTTTAGAAGGCGCTCTCAAATTCTGCAAACCCAGAATTATTGTCTAAAGGCAATAGTTAGTAAATTAGAAAAAAATAATTATTAATTACTTAACTTCAAAATAAAAAAAAATTGCCTGGGGTGAGCCAGTTGGCTGGTAGCTGTATACAATTGGGGTCTCTCTATATCCTACCTCAAATCCTACTTCAAACGCCTTGTATAGGAAATGCATTCTGAAAACTAACTGTGAGAAAGGCTTTAATATTTTTTTGAAAAAAAAAAAGATAAGTCACATGTATTAAACTTGTCTAATTTTACTAATTTTAAGGACAACAGAGGCCCTTTGTACCCTTCAAGTGATACCAGTTTGTGGCTGACCTTGAGAATGTGTTTACAACCTGCTTCAGCCTAAATTCAAACAGACAGATACTTTGTTGGGCGAGTTGGTACTTATTCATTATTAATATAAACAGCGCGAACACGAAGACAAGGGACAAGATAAAAGAAAGCCACAGTACAAGCGCTGACTCACAACTATGCCTAAGCCCTTTACTCCAAGGCCCAGACAGCATGATCAAGCAGACCGCTTGTACACAGTATGCTACTGGCCAAGCAAACCTGCTAACTTGGGTGCTCTGACCACTGTCAAATTGGTGCAGCTGAAATCACTGCTTAACTACCCGCATGCACCAATGCAATGTCGAGCTTCAAAGCTCCTGAAGATGAGCAGATCGATGCTCTTAGGACTGTTTGTGTAGTAAATAATTTCCAACTCATTGTTGATGGCTTTTGTCCCATGCACTCAAATAAAATAAAACAGCAGTAGAGAAGCCTTGTGAAGTACCTAAACAAAACTGCTGTACCCTCCTCAGGTATGTATTTTTGGCATATATGTTATGCATATGAGATGATGAAAAGATTGTAGCACCTGGCTTACAGCGATGATTTGTAACAGATATTGTTGCTGTGAACAGAGAATAATGATGACGCCACAGAATATCGCCGGATGATTCGTTTCAAAGCGTAGGATTTTTTTTTCATGACCACTTTGTCAAAAAAAAAAAAGAAATGTAACAGCCTGAAGCTGCACCTCACTTTACCAGTTGGCAAATTTCCTAACACTAAGCAGATATCACGCTAAAATGAGTATTCCTGGTTACCAGTGGATACCGAATAGCGCAGTGTAATATAATCATCATTATTGGCTAAAGGAAAGTTACTGCGACGTGGCTGGAGAGATGCGAGAACCCGTGCGTGCTCACTATGCCTGGCCACTCTGCTACCAGTCTGCTACTGACAGTTGAGTTGGCTCTGTAATAAAACGGGTTCCTCAGGACTCAGAAAAATACCTGTCCCGTACAAATTAATGCGCCGTAATGATTTACAGTGCGCGATAACTCGTCCCGCATGAGCTGTAGCAGACGCCAGCGAAATAAGAGCGCTTTCACCCTAGTGCAACGGCGAAAACCCGAATAATGTCGAATGAAACGCCTTCTATCATGAGTGGAGGTCCACATACGTCGGCAGAGGGAAAACATCACCACTTTTACTGAATAGGCGCACAAAAGCATCGGTACTATGTCGCACTATTTCAAGAAAGCATTGAAAAGTCTAGAATGGATGGATGGATGGAATATAGGAGCGTCCCCTTTGAAACGGGGTGGTAGCAGTAGTTATCATGCTCATTTTTCTCCCTATATCTTAATTATTGATTGAGAATGGTTAACTAAACCATCATTCTATTTATTAAACTTTGTTCCTACATTACTAACATTATGTCACTTCTCTGCTTTTAAGCCAGCAATCTTCCAGTCGTTTTTTGCTAGTTTCCACCGCCGGTTTATTCACCCGGCCACTGTTATCCCTAAACCCCAGAGCTTAAGGAACAGTGATTGCGCCTGCACCAACTTCCGGATGGATACCATTACATTCGAGTATAATATGGTCAATTGTTTCACTGGAGTTTCCACATACAGCACATGCGTCATCTCCATTGTTAAACTTCTTTTTGTAGCTGCGTGTTCTAAGGCACCCTGATCTAGCTTCTGTGGGGCCCTTGGCCCCTCTGTTTTGGAGCATATCAATGCAACAACGCAGCCGGCCTATGGCCGGCCGCACTCGGCCGGCGCCGCCGCTACTGCGCATGTCAGGCAGCATGGACTCTGACGCGTAACGTTGCACGTGACTCGCCGAGCGTCTAGATAAGCGACGAGCAAACAGCCTCAGGGGGCTTTTTTGCCGCTGGACGGGCCGGGCAGCGGCGTTCGCCGGGACCTCTACGTGAGTGTGTGCGTTTTCGAAGCGTCGCGTTTTTGTCCGGCAGCGCAGGCGCTTTCCGGCCTCGCCACATGCGGCTTGGCTCTTGTGTTTCCACCTGGTTGTGTGGCGTGTTGTCGATGCTCGCTTCCTTGTACGGTGCTGTGCAGCAACTCGCAAGATTGTTTTCTTTCACCATGCGTTTCACCATGCCTTTCATCATAGAGTTTATTTTTGACTGCTCAAATTAAAGCGGTTTCTTTTGTTCACGTTGTTGCCGGTCGTTTGTCGCATGGGTGGCGGCTCACGAACCCCCCTGAGTGAGGGCTGAGGCCCACATTTGGCGCCCAATGGGATTTTTTCTGAGCTTTCAGGGAGTTGTTACCCGCCACTTTGAGCACGCACCCGTGCCGCGAGGACCGCCAATGCAAGAGAACCACCCCCGTCCGGAGCCAGCCCAGTAACTTGCCGGATACGACTGCGTCAAGGAACGTAAGCTGTGGGCCAAACATTTCTCCTCGGACAGTTCCATTAATGCTTCTACGCTCAGGTAAACTTACTAGTCGTAACGAGCCAACCAACCACACGACTGACAGTATGTCTGACAACGAGGAAAAAGGGGCGGCCGCGGCAGATATGACCGACATTTTGAGCCGGATAACTACGCTGCTTGAGCGACAGGCACAAACTGAACCACCCACCTTCCGTTTGCAGCTCGCAGTGCCGACATATGAAGGGCACACGGACAAAAAATCTGAGCAGACTTCCTACAAGAAATGCTTGTCTACCGTAACGCGGAAGCCCTACCAGACGACATTATTTTACAACGCGTTTTGCCAGTGGCCCTGAAAGGCTCCGTCGCACGCTGGCGGCGTCGACAGACGTTTCAAAACTGGACTCATTTCGAGCAGTTGCTAAGGGCAGAGTTCCTTCCCCCCGACTATGCCGTCCGCATTAAAGATGAATTGTACACTCGCACACAGGCAGAGGAGAAAAGCCTTTTGGAATATATACGCTCATTTCAGGAACTTTATGAGCGTGCCGACCCCTCTGCACCAGAAACAGAGAAGGTCACACGAGCGATACGCCAAGCCCACCCACGCTTTCAGGCCTATTTGCGGGGGCGTAGCTTTTCGTCACTGGACGATCTCGCAAAAGCGGCTTCTGATACCCAGGCCGCCATGTTAGCCGAATTGACCTATCGGCCTCCGCCCCCTCCAGAAACCGCCCTGGAGCCCTCATGCGCGTGGCCTGGTGCGCTCACTGCAAATGGGGGACCTCGTTTGCCTCCGCCCCTGCCTCGCTCGGTGGACCCGTTCAGCTACCAAGCTCTTGGATCACCGGGCCCCTTCCCACTCCGAGGCCGGAACCCGGGAGCACCCCCACGGCGTACTCAGGGCCGTCGCCGGTCTGCGGATCCAAGCACGCGGCAAGGTATGGACGACACAAACACTGACTTTCCGGTCTGTTTCCAGTGTGGTGGTCGAGGCCACTACAGAAGCCAGTGCCCAAGTCCCCGCGGCTCTCGTAAGCAGGGAAACGACGACGGCCGGCGGTGGTAAGCAGTTATGACCACTTGCCGGCCCGCAACCTACCGGTCCCGGGCGCCTCCTTGCAGCCGCCCAGCCTCCTTGCAGTCTGCCATGAAGTGCCGGTAGGCGTGCCGTGTACACAACCTGCAGCACCTGCCGACTGCCCTGCGGTGTCAGATGCAAGTCGTCGTTCGCCCCCTCCTGCTGACGGAGTTGTGGGTGCAAGTCGTCGTTCGCCCCCTCCTGCTGACGGAGTTGTGGGTGCAAGTCGTCGTTCGCCCCCTCCTGCTGACGGAGTTGTGAGTGCAAGTCGTCGTTCGCCCCCTCCTGCTGACGGAGTTCGGGGGGCCAGAACCACACCACGATACAGGATATTTTGGTCGTCGCACCATCCTGCTGCCACAAAATACAACTGTGAACGACCGCCGGTGAAGCAGAGACGAGAACCGCTCACCCGGCCCAGATCAACGTGGGAGCCTCCGGCATTACCCAAAAAGCTTCAGGAACAAACGGTGAGCGCTGTTCCGTCAACATCTCGTTGTAATGAGACCCACCTTGACAATATGCCGCTGGTTGCGGTGAATATGGCCGGAATAGAAGTGCCTGCGCTTTTAGACACAGGCTCTACAGTTGCAGTTTTTGGCGATAGAGTTAAAAACGCCTGTGATGCGAAACACCTCCGGTTACGGAGTGTAAGCACCAACCTGCGTATGGCGTCTACTCACGTAGCATCTGCCACCTCGGCAGCCCGTTTAACAGTCACTATCAATGGGCGAAAGATTAGACAGCGCTTCCTACACCTTCCCGGCCTTTCCTGTGCAGTGATATTGGGCCGTAACTTCATAGCCAAGGCGGGAATCGTGATAGACCTTCGAAACCAAACTTACCAGTACGGCATGAATACTGCGGCATTTAAGTTCACAGCACAACCTGGTGCTTTGCATTCACAGTTACTGGCCACAAACAGCCATTCGGACACCGTCACTGGAAGTGGTATTCTCACGGTTTTGAAGTCTTTCAGGGGATCACCAGCCGAAAGGTGCAGAATCGAGAGGACACTGAGGCCCTTCGCAGCAATGTTCACGGAGGACCCTGGGAAGGTCAACGTTCTGACTCACAGGATCGACACCAGCAGTGCTCGTCCGATCCGGTTCAACCCAAGGCCCTTGAGCGTCCACAAGCGAGCACTGTTGGATGGTGCCCTCAACGAAATGCTGGCCACTGGTGCGGTGAGACCCTCAAAAAGTCCTTGGGCATTCCCTGTTGTTCTCGCGCCTAAGAAAGACGGCACAGCACGGTTGTGCGTCGATTATCGGCGGCTGAATGCTGCAACAGTTCGAGACTCCTACCCCTTTCCATCTGTCGAATCGGTCATGTATTCACTTGGATCAGCAAAGTTTTTTACTACTCTTGACTGTAGCAGATGTTTTCTGCAGATCCCGATTGACCGTAATGACATTGAAAAAACTGCCTTTACTTGCCATCGAGGACTGTTCGAGTTTGTACGGCTACCCTTCGGTTTGTGTAATTCACCTGCCACTTTTCAGCGAGTAATGGATATTGTGCTCGGAGACGCTAAGTTTAACTACGCTATGGCCTACATAGATGATGTAGTAGTGTTCTCGGAGAGTCTAGAAGAACACCTCAATCATCTAACCAACGTTCTTCAGCGAATGCAGAATTCAGGTATCACCATTAATCCCAGCAAGGTCCAGTTGGTGGCAAATAGAATCAACCTCCTTGGTTTCGTAGTGGAGCAAGGCACAGTCCGCCCAGATGAAGAAAAACTCCAGGCCATACTGAAGTTCCCACCGCCGATAGACGTCAAGAGCCTCCAGCGCTATTTGGGCATGGTAGGATTCTACCGGCACTTCATTCCGAACTGCGCCGACCTAGCACGACCCCTCCATCAGCTACTTCGGAAAGGCGCCCGTTGGTCCTGGGCGGACACTGAGGATGGATCATTTTGAGCGTTGTCCGCAGCGATTGCGGATACGGCACGCCTATGGCTTCCCGACCTCAACCTGCCATTCACGGTGCAAACGGACGCACGTGAGTACGGCATAGGTGCGGTATTGCTTCAGGAGCATCAAGGAAAGCTTTGCCCTTTGGCATTTGCGAGTCATACCCTTACTGGGCCAGAGCGCAACTATAGCGTGACAGAGAAGGAGTGTCTAGCGATAGTTTTCGCACTAAAGAAATTTGACATGTATTTGGATGGAGCCGAGTTCACCATTCCAACAGATCACCAGGCATTGTCATGGCTCTCAAAGTTGCAAAACCCAGCTGGCCGCCTGGCCCGCTGGGCTCTCGCCCTCCAAAATTACCATTACAGGGTGGAATACCGCAAGGGAACTTTCAATAAGGTAGCAGACGCCCTGTCCAGAGCTCCACTTCCCGGAGAAGGGGGGCCAACACCTGCAGTCCTGGCTGTAGCAGCGCCCGCAGACGCCTGGGGAACATTAGTCTCTAGGCAACAGCTCCTGAACGCCCAGAACACTGATGATCAGTGCATCCAGATACGCCAGTGTCTGAGCAGGCCCAGCACAGTACCAGCCGGCAACTACGACAGCTACCTGGAAGCAGCTGACGGCCTACTCTTGCGGTATATACCTACTTCTGATGCGGACGGCGGTGAGTCCCCCTTTCGGGTCGTTGTCCCTAGGAGCCTTCGCAAAGCCTTCCTCGAGTACTACCATGACACATGCCTCGCGGGTCATAGCGATGGTAGGAAAACGTATGACAAGTTGTGTCGTATCGTGACATGGCCTCAGATGAGAAAGGACGTCCTCAAGTATGTTCGCGCTTGTCACACTTGCCAGATCGCGAAGCCGAGGGAAGGGAAACCACCGGGCTTCATGCAACCCGTAGAGAGTCGATACCCATGGGAAATCGTGGCCTGTGACGTAATGGGTCCCTACCCCCGATCGGTGAGAGGGAATCGCTATTGGTTAGTGCTCACTGATCACTTCTCAAAATGGGTAGAACTATACTCACTGCGAAAGCTCGACTCTAAGCTAATTTGGGATAAGCTGCTAGAAACGTTCACCCGTTTTGGCTTCCCAGCGCAGCTTATAACTGACAACGCAAGTTATTTCACGAGCAGGACATTTACTGACTCTTGTAAAGCTCTCGGAGTACAGCACAAAAAAACGACACCCTACCACCCTCAAGCGAACATTACAGAGCGGATCAACAGAAACCTGAAGACAATGCTGGTGGCTTTCACAGAACGCCACAAGGACTGGGACGCTCGAATCCAGGAGATGGCCTTCGCCACAAGAACCACGGTGAACCGATCCACAGGTTTTACGCCAGCAGCTATTCTTCTTGGTCGCGAACTCCGGTTTCCTATCGAGCACGACGTTACTTCCAGCTCTGAATTACCACCATCCAATTACTCCAGGTTCACCCAGGATCTATCGAGCCGCCTTGCCGGGACCCTGAAGGAGGCCAGAGAAAACCTGGACATCGCCCCTCTGGAGCAATGCAGTCAGTACAACAAGGGAAGGCGACACGGGGAATTCACTGCTGGCGACAAGGTCCTCCGCCGCACACACCCACTCAGCGATGCTGCAAAGGGGTTTGCAGCCTCCCTCGTGCCGCGATGGGAGGGCCCTTTCTTAATAATAAAAGGCGTCAGCAGTCTAGCCTACCTTCTCCGAAACATGCATGGTGGTCGGACAATTGGCCCCGTTAACATCAATGATCTAAGACCTTACTACGAGCGTCTAAACCACTAGTAAAGGTGTCTTGGACTTTACAACACTTTCATCGTTGTCGCTGCACTCCGAATTGGAACGTCCATACGCAGACCGATCCTTGTTGTCCCCATCCTTTTCCGTTGCTCTACAGGATGCCACGTGATCACCGCAACGAACGGAGCCTTCCCAGCTATGATGGCAGCTCCGCGGCCTACCGCAGCCGCAATCATCGCAGGACGGTCCAGACTCCGTACAGTTGACCCGCCTATCTTGCTCCCCCACGGCGTCTGCAAGCAAGGGACGAGGTTCCCGGGCGCTGGCGGCACGTGGCAACTTGGTGCCACATCGGCAACGGCAGGGTGGCGTGCTTTGCATCGGCCTCCGCCTGGGAGACGCAGGTACGGCCGGAGAGAGGCAGTCTACCGGCACCACCGCCATTCACCGGGCATACCGTGGAGGAGCATCGCCGTAGAGACTCCATCCGGCCCCTCCCCGAGGAAGCCAACGTAGGCTGGTGCTCACTATGCGATACATGCATAATCTTTCAAGAGGCTCTCCCTCAGCGCACTACACCAGGAGCAGCAGCGGCTGCACGACACATTGCGCCAGGCTCTGCAGCCGGGTGCTCCAAATGACGCCAGGCGCCGCCTGCTTACAGAGTTCGCCGCAGCTCTAATTAATCCACAGCCAAAGCCTGCCCCAAGCACCTGCAGTTCAAGACGCGGCGGCAGCTGACAACCTCTTGGACTTCAGTTCAGTTCTGTCGTTCAGTCGTGTCCGACTCTTTGTCACCCTATGGACCATATCACGCCATGCTTTCCGGTCTCTCACTATCTTCCTAACATCACATAACTCCATCTGCAGCGCCTTGAGGATGCCATCTAACCATCGCGTTCGCTGCCTACCCCTTCTCCAGTGACCCTCAATCTTTCCCAACATCAAATCTTTCTCCAGCGACTCCTCTCTTCTCATCAGATGACCAAAGTAGCTGAGCTTTAACTTTAGAATTTGACCCTCCAATGAGCAGTCAGGGTTTATGGTCGACAATATCCACTGATTTGACCTTCTGGCAGTCCAAGGAACTCTTAAGTCTTCGCCAGCACCACAATTCAAACGTGTCAATTCTTCGGCGGTCAGCCTTTTTCACAGTCCAACTGTCGCATCCATACACCACAACTGGAAAGACCATAGCACGGGTTATACGGATCTTGGTTGGCAGACTAATGTCTCTGCTCTTTACTAGGCGGTCAAGGCTAACCATTGCTCTCTTTCCCAGAAGCAAGCGTCTCCTAATTTCATGGCTGCAGTCTCCTTCCGAGGTAATCTTGGCGCCCAAGAACAGAAAATCTGTCACAGCTTCCACTTCTTGTCCACTGATGCTCCAGGACTTGATAGGGCAAGACGCCATGATCTTCGTCTTTTTAATGTTCAGTTTAAGCCCAAACTTCTCACTCTCTTTTTGTACGCGCATCAGAACTCTCTTGAGTTCCACTTCACTTTCTGCCATTAAAGTGGTATCATCCGCATATCTAAGGTTGTTGATACGTTTTCCAGCAATCTTCACTCCAGCTGAAGGCTCGTCCAGACCGGCCTTCCTCATGATGCACTCTGCATATAGGTTAAATAGGCAGGGCGACAGTATGCAGCCTTGCCTCACCCCTTTCTCAATCGGAAACCAATCAGTAAGACCATGCCCAGTTCTGACTGTGGCCTCTTGCCCTTCATAAAGGTTCCTGAGGAGACAGATGAGGTGAATTGGAACTCCCATCTCTTGGAGAGCTTGCCACAATCTGCTGTGATCTACGCAGTCAAACGCTTTCGCATAATCAATAAAGCAGAAGTAAATGGGTTTCTGGAACTCTCTTGCTTTTTCCATGATCCAGCGAAGGTTGGCAATTTGGTCTCTAGTTCCTCTGCCCTTGCGAAACCCAGCTTGCACGTCCGGAAGCTCCCGATCCACATACTGCTGCAGCCTACCTTGCAGGATTTTTAACATCACCTTGCTAGCATGCGAAATAAGCGCGATCGTGCGGTAGTTGGAACAATCTTTGGCACTGCCTTTCTTTGGAATGGGGATGTAAACTGACCTCCTCCAATCCTGTGGCCACTGCAGGGTTGTCCAAATCTTTTGACATAATGTATGCAGTGTGTTAACAGCGTCGTGGTTGAGGATTTGAAGACCCTCAGCTGGAATACCATCAATTCCGCTAGCTTTGTTCTTTGCTAGGCTGGCTAAGGCCCATTCAACTTCACTCTTCAGGATGCCCGGCTCGAGATCAGTAATCACAACCGTCCTATGTTGGGTTTGCACATCCGGGTCCTTCTTGTACAGTTCTGTGTATTCCTGCCACCTCTTCTTTATCTCTGAGGCTTCAGTGAGGTCCTTGCCTCGTTTGTCCTTTATCACGCCCAGCTTAGCACAGAAGCTTCCTTTGATATCTTTGATTGTCTTATACAGAGCTCTTGTGTTCCTTAATTGGCTGTTGTCCTCAACTGCTTGACACTGCATGTTCAGGAAGGCATTCTTATCTCTCCTTGCTATTTTCTGAAAATCCGCATTGAGAACCTTGTATCTTTCTCTTTCCCCCATACCTTTTGCCATCCTCCTTTCCTCAGCTATTTGCAAAGCCTCTTCAGATAACCAGTTTGCTTTTTTGCATTTCTTTTGCTTTGGAACTACCTTAGTAGCAACTTCTTGTATTATATCACGAACATCAGTCCACATCTCTTCGGGCTCTTTGTCTTCTAGATCTAATTCTTGAAATCGATTCCTCACTTCCACAGCATATTCTAATGGAATCTGATCCAGATCATACCTGAAAGGCCTTCTAGTTTTCTGCGTTTTCCTCAATCGAAGCTTAATTTTGGCAACAAGAAGCTGATGATCGGTGCCACAATCGGCCCCAGGCCTTGTTTTTACTGCTTGTATAGCGCTTCTCCATCTCTGCCGGCAAATAATATAATCGATCTGATTCCTGTACAGACCGTCGGGTGAAATCCATGTGTACAGGCGCCTCTTGTGCTGTTGAAAATGAGTATTCGCTATGGTCAGGTTGTTTTCTTGACAGAACTCTACTAGCCTCTGCCCAGCTTCATTTGGCTCACCAAGACCGAACTTGCCTGTAATTCCGGATATTTCTTCACTCCCGACCTTAGCATTCCAGTCTCCTGTGAGAAAAACGACGTCTGATGATGGGGTGCGGTCTAAAAGGCATTGTAGGTCCGCATAAAATCTCTCAACGTCAGCTTCTTCAGCAGCAGTGGTCGGTGCATAGACTTGGATAACTGTTATGTTGAAAGGGCGACCTTGGATCCGAAGTGAAATCATTCGGTCGTTTTTGGGGTTGTACCCTAGCACTGCTTTGCCCATTCTTCTCTTTACTATGAGAGCGACCCCATTCCTTCTCCTTGATTCGTGCCCACAATAAAAGATAATTGTCGCCGGAATTAAATTCTCCCATTCCGGTCCACTTGAGCTCGCTGATACCCAAGATATCAATGTTCAATCTGTCCATTTCTCGCTTGACGATATCCAGTTTACCTTGCGTCATAGATCTTATATTCCATGTTGCTATGTGATATATCTCCTTGCAACATCGGACTTTCCGGTCGCTTCCCGACACATCCACAACTGAGCGTCCTTTTGGCTTTAGCCCAGCCGCTTCATTCGTCCTGGAGCTACTAGGAATCGCCCTTTGTTCATCCCCAGTAACATGTGGGACGCCTTCCAACCTGGGGGCTCATCTTCCGGCGCCATATCGATAATCGTATTGTGACTGGCCATAGGGTTTTCTCTGCAGGAAATACTGGAGTGGGTTGCCATTACCTTCTCCAGTGAATCATATTTTGTCAGAACTCTCTGCCGTGACCTGTCTATCTTGGGTGGCCCTACACAGCAGAGCTCACGACTTCATCGAGTTTCGCAAGCCCCTCCGCCACGACAAGGCAGTGATCCATTGTCTAATTTGTCGTGAGCACCCATGCAATGCCTTTTGAACCTCATGAACGTTACTCTGTCCATTATGAACAATATTACAGTTCTCTTTTTTAACACCAGGGTGGGGTACCGTCTTGTGAGGGGGGGAGTGTGGGGCCCTTGGCCCCTCTGTTTTGGAGCATATCAATGCAACAACGCAGCCGGCCGCACTCGGCCGGCGCCGACGCTACTGCGCATGTCAGGCAGCCTGGACTCTGATGCGTAACGTTGCACGTGACTCGCCGAGCGTCTAGATAAGCGACGAGCAAACAGCCGCAGGGGGCTTTTTTCCCGCTGGATGGCCCGGGCAGCGGCGTTCGCCGGGACCTCTACGTGAGTGTGTGCGTTTTCGAAGCGTCGCGTTTTTGTCCGGCAGCGCAGGCGCTTTCCGGCCTCGCCACATGCGGCTTGGCTCTTGTGTTTCCACCTGGTCGTGTGGCGTGTTGTCGATGCTCGCTTCCTTGTACGGTGCTGTGCAGCAACTCGCAAGATTGTTTTCTTTCACCATGCGTTTCACCATGCCTTTCATCATAGAGTTTATTTTTGACTGCTCAAATTAAAGCGGTTTCTTTTGTTCACGTTGTTGCCGGTCGTTTGTCGCATGGGTGGCGGCTCACGAACCCCCCTGAGTGAGGGCTGAGGCCCACACTTCAAAAAGTAGGGCACTGCCTCTTGAGTTATCAAAGAAATCTTCCTTCCTGATCTGCATTTTCCACGTTCGGTATAATTCCACACTCTGTTTCTTTTCCATCGAATTTATCCAATTTTTACCTTCTGTGTTTTTCACCTGCTGCTTAATGCTGGTTTGGTTTGGTTTGGCTTATGGGGTTTAACGTCCCAAAGCAACTCAGGCTATGAGAGACGCCGTAGTGGAGGACTCAGGAAATTTCGACCACCTGTGGTTCTTTAACGTGCACTGACATCGCTTAATGCTTAATGCTCTTTATTTCTCCGTCCTTGTTACTAGCATACTTACTAGTTAGTTTCCTAGTTCTTTTCCGCCATTGTGAGTCAACGCTTCTTAGGTACAGGTATTTAAATACTTTAGCTGCCCATCTGTTACTGTCCAATTTCCTCAGGCGTTCCTCATATAATATTTTACTCTGAGCTTCCCGTACTTCGAAAGATGCCCAGCCTATATCTCCCTGTACCGCCTCATTTGTAGTTTTGCCGTGGGCACCTAGTGCTAATCGTCCAACGGATCTCTGATTTGTTTCTAATGTCGACTTTACCTCTGATTTTAGGCATAAAACCGCATTTCCGAAAGTAAGTCCGGGCACCATAATTCCTTTCCAAATACCCCTCAAAACCTCATACCTATTGTATCCCCACAATGCCTTATGCTTCATTATCCCGGCATTTATTTATTTCAAGATACTGCAGACCAGTATTCCGATCCTAGCAGGACAGCGCACAAGAAACGCAATAAATCACACGAAGCACCCACAAAACTAACAAACAGAGGCAATGTAATGACATGAAATTTGTTGACCAACAGCCGGAGAGACAAAAAAAAAAAAAAGGGAAAACATGAAAAACCTTTGTGCGACATCAAAGTAACAATACATGTCCTAAAAAAACTCCGACCCTACTGTCAACCAAACAGATGTTGCTGTAGAGCCTGGTCAAAGTCTCGAGACTGAATTAAGCTTTCTGGGAGAGTGTTCCATTCAGAAATTGTCCTTGGAAAAAAACTATACATAAAGGATTTAGATTTTGCATAAATTGGCTGCAGTGAGTGACTATGGTGATGACGTGTCCGCCTAGTGTTGGGAACTTTCACACACGGTGGAGGACTGAGGTTTATTTGGTTGTTTAAAATTTTATACAAAAAAGAGTAAACGAGTCATTTTCCTGCGAGTTACTAGGAGCGGAATGTTGTTGGCGGTCATGAGGTTAGTAGGAGAGTCCGTTCTTTGATATTTATTAAAAATGAACCTCACCGCTTTTATCTGTATTTGTTCAATTCGATAAATGTCTTTTTTAGTGTGAGAGTCCCAGATGATCGAAGCAAACTCAAGTTTAGACCTGACGTATGTGGTGTAAGCCAGTAGTTTAAGATTGGATGGAGCATCTTTGAGTTTACGTCTGATAAAACAAAGTTTCTTAAAAGCTGATGAACAAATATTTGAAATGTGAGCACTCCAGGAGAGATTATTGGTAATAGTAACGCCAAGATATTTATAACTAGAAACTTCGGAAATGAGACAGTTGTGTAAGCCATACTGAAATGAACTGAAATTCTTTTTACGAGTTACTCTAAGAAGCACCGTTTTTTGCGTGTTAAGTTCCATACACCAGTCTTTACACCACTGTTCTACGGAAAAAATAGATTGCTGCAATTCCTTCGCCCTTTGGCCTTAAGTGATTGCTCATGCTTTCCAATGTATGCCAATCCTTCGTTTACCCATATCCCCAAATATTTATATTCTGCTACTCTAGGTATTTCAAGGCCTTGTGTTTTAAGACCCTGATCAGTTGAGCCGTTGAAAATCATCAGACCCAACTTAACTGCGCTGAAACTGCAGCCTAGAGCGTTCCCTTCGTCTCCGCAATACTTAACTAGAGTTTGCAATTCTTCCAGACTCTCAGCTAGCAGCACAATATCGTCTGCATACATCAAACCGGGGAGGCGCTGCTCTACCGCCTTTCCACCTAATCTATATGACAGGTTAAAACCTAGGTTACTGTCTTGTATCCTCCGTTCCAGGTTTATCATATAAAGCATGAGCAGCACCGGTGATAGAGGACAGCCTTGTCTTAATCCTTTGCATACTTTGACATCCTCCGTACTTCTTATCCCTTCCCACGTAATTTCTACTTTGTTATCCCGGTATATTTCCTGTAGGAACTCTATTATCTCATAACCGATACCTTCTTCTTTTAATATGTTCCACAGGTGTTCCCTGCTTACGTTGTCGTACGCCCCGTTTATGTCCAGGAAGGCCAAATACAAAGGTCTATTTTCCACTCTAGATATTTCGATGCATTGGGTAAGCACGAACAGGCTATCATCTAAGCGCTTACCATTTCTAAAGCCGTTCTGAAGTTCTCCGAGTATCTAATTGTTACTTTCAACCCATGCTTGCACCTAGTAAATGTTGCATTGGCGCCATCTGGCGGCGTCTATAAAAAAACGGCGTGCCCGAGCACGGCCGGTCTCGAGGGAGAGAGCGCTTCTCTTCTCTTACGGCCTCTCCAATGGGGTCTGTTTCCACCGCCCGCCGCGCCTCGGTGGGGTCGCCACCGCCCCACTGCTGCTTCTCCGCTACAGCCGTTCACGCGCAAGGGAAACGCGCGCTCGCTTTTAGCTTCGCCCGCGTCAGTTGCAACCGGCAGGTCCTAACATTTCGCCCCTTATGGTTTGTACAAAGTCCGTAATCAACATCGAACATTTATCGTGTACGAGGAATAAAGTACAGTCAGCAATCCGCTCACGCGCGCGCTCCTTCGTCAGTGCGGCCGTGCACGGTCGAATGAAGCTTCTGGTACACTTCAACATTTTTTACCCCTAAGTTTTGTACAAAAATAAATTTGCCAGGCTATGCAATGTGCCTTTGAATGTTTTAAGCAGGTGTAGCGGGACCTGACGTGAGTGCATGGTGAACTGTTGGGTGGAGATTCTATCAACCGCTACCGTTTTCGTTTAGATCAGAAGAGGCACGGGCAAAAATTCATGGCGCGTCTCAGATTCAGAGTAAAGAACAAAAATTTACTCATATAGTAAAAATTTCACTTGTCTAGTGAAGTGGGCTGTTCTAGCTTCGTTCAAAACATATCAGTCAGTTGAAACACCGACGATGTAATGTAGTCTCGCTACTACTTTTAATCAAGGAAATCGGCATAAACAACTAAGCAGAATCGAAAAGAGCGGAAAACAATAAAAAAATTGTCCTTCAATGTTACACGTATATGTTCATCAATTCATCAAAATGCGACCTGCGTTTAGAAAATTCAGTCTCAAAATCTTCCTGCACGGCTTGTGCACATAAGAAGTTGGCCTCTCGGTCTTCTCTGTCACTTTCCTGGTATAATTAATTCTGAGAAATGTTTCAAATATCAAAGAAGCGGACTAATAACATAGCTGTTGTCAATTCCTTTCGGGCAACTCAGTGTTGAATTCTGAAATGCTGACTGAATCAGGATCTTATGTACTTCGAGAACATTTGTGTGTATAGTAGGTGCACGGCAGCTTTTTCGAAAAAAGAAGCTTGTCCAATAGGGCAACATGCTCTGGTTTCGGATAATGCAGTCCACTAGAATATTGTCCTCGTAGAAGAGCGTACTACATGGGTCTGATTCTTTCGCTAGATTCAAGAATAGCGCAAGCGTCACACCCGAAGTTGAATAACTAAACGATATATCCAGCGGCGTAAGGTAAACTGGAATATGTGACAGTGGGAAATGGGATGGTAGGAGATGCCATCACTTACTTCAGTGCCTTGATTTCGCTCTCAGATGAAACGTCCGTCTTGGCAATGTAGCCATGTGCCGCTAGCTGTTACGGCCCTCGCATCTAGCATATGTCATTCCCTCCCGCACGTTAACCTTACTTTACCGAAGAGAGCCTCAATGGGTTGCTATATAAGGCTTGAAATGAGTCTTCAGTGAGAGTGTCCTTCTTTAACGCTTTAGAAGTTTCTTGCATAATTTCGATATAGTAGGTGAACTCATTGGTAAGTCAGTGCATCGAGTATCACCTTAATCATTTATTGGCCTTTTTTTACCACTTCGAGCACAAGTAGTGTCATGAATATCAAACCATTTTTTATTGATTTCATAACAAGCTTAATAAAACTCAACCCTACAACGTTTACTTTGACTATTATACTAATACTTTATATCATGAAAGCATTTTGCAATTTACAATACTTTTTTATGAAATTATTTTTATGTTCCGTGTTACATGAATGGTTTCGCATCTAGCGCTAAAGACGGTTTTACTGTAGCAGACGAGTTGCTGTCATGTTAGCCTTGAAGAAGCTTCGATGTGATCACTTCTCATTCAGTTTTTTTTTGTTCCTATTCTTGTACACGCTTTGGAAAAATTCAGATTAAAATGGACAAAAGTAGCTACCATGCCGCAATGTATTCCATGTCTGTCGAACGTTTGCTGAACGACAGTGTTTTTTATATCCGTTCACGTGTGTAGTACGTTGACGACATGCCGCTGCAGCATCTACCTTCTGTGTTCTTTAATTTCGGGGCTGCACTCACCACGAAACTCGCGAGCGACAGCGCGAAACCAGGCAAAAGCCACCCGCCGCCGCTGAAGCAGACGCGGAGCAAACAGTGAGCAGGTCGCGCCCCTTGCGGTGGCGGAGAGCGCAACTCAAGGAGAAAAGTTCCCATTGTTCCCGCGGCGATTGAGAAGGCCGTAAGAAAGAGCGCGCGCTCTCCCCCGAGACCGGCCGTGGCCCGAGTGTCGTCGTTCGCGCCACTACTCTCGGGGACACTTTTTCTTGGCAATGGGCGCAAAGGTAGGGAGGCGGGGCCTTTAAACGTGTCGCTCCCCCATGTAGTCCGACCGCGCGGCTTTCGGCCTGCATAGACGTTGCAGATCATTTCTTTCGTTTGCTTCGACAGCCAGCGTCTCTTGAACTTGACTCGAATCTTGTGTGGTGAAAACGCTTCAAGTCGTTGCGGAGGGAACGAACCAGAACCGGAACGACCCGAACAGGCGGCAGTCGCCATCTTGTCTGCAAAGTCGGGGCGTCTCTAAAACCCGCGACAGACATCGCAGAAGAAAACCTGGCGGAGCCAAGACAAGTGTTTTAGACATAACAGCTTCATTTCGAAAAATCAGTTCTGTTATAAAAAATTTACCGTAAATAACTAGCGCTAAGATGTCAATTTGTTTTTGCAGAAACTACTCATGTAAGAAGTGATGCTTGGGCGAGTTGGTAGGCCATTTTCTGAAGAACAGCCCGACTTGAACAAGGACGGAAGGAAGACAACACGGACAGGCGCTGACTTGCAACTGAAGTTTATTGCTCGGAACGTGGTAATATATATCAGGCTCCAAACAACAAGAGAAAACACAGAAGCGATACACATTTGATTAAACACTTGAAAACTCGTGTGATGCCACCACGTCGCTTCCCTGTAGCTAGATATCTAAGCTCCTTTGCTGACAACGCCAAGGACGGGCTGCTGACACAGGCGTCACTTGACAATGCGATTTGTGCGGCCTCAATAATTTCACGGGTTATCTTGTCCCGATGCCTATTTAACACTTTTGTTTTTTGGAAATAAGGTTGGCAGTCGTTACTTTCGCAATCTCTGCAATGGATGCCGAGATGCCCTTTAACGGAGTTGAAAACATTATTATTGTGTTCTCTTAGGCGCTCATTAAGGCATCTGCCCGTCTGGCCGACGTACTGCTTGCCGCAAGATAGTGGGATGGAGTAGATAACACCATCTTTGCATGCAACAAATTGATTCTCATGTTTTATAGTGCACTTTTCTCGTATAGATTCAGCGTTAACAATCTTACACAATTTCCCAAGCTTTTCGGGAGCCGAGAAGACAACTCTGACATTAGCTCGGTGGCCTATCTTCTTTAGCCTGTGGGAAAATTTGTGGATGTAGGGAACGACTGTCGTCTTTTGTTTTTCTTTGGCGGATTCGGCCGTTTCCTTCTTTTTGGTTTTGCCTAAACACGCAAGCATCGATTCAGAAACGGACACGAGCAGTTGCTTGGGATATCCTGCCTTCACAAGGCGATCGGTTTGACGGTTGAAACTTTCTTTTACGGAATGAAGGCATGATTTGTTTAAGGCATTTGAATAGCACGACTTAGCCACGGCGCGTTTTACGAGCTTAGAGTGCGACGATGCAAACGGAAGCAATGGCTTGTTGCTACGTGGTTCATAAGACCAGCAGGTGTGATTTGGCCGGAAGCTGAGTCTGAGATCAAGAAATCCTATCTCATTATCTTGAGGTACTTCATGAGTCAACGTGAGCGGGTGAAGGCACTGAACAAAAATATCTTGAACCTGGTGCATGACGGAATCAAACTCTTTGTCTTCGGTATTTAACAAAACAAGAAAGTCATCAACAAACCGAAAACACTGCAAACATTTCGATCCTTCTAAAAGTCGTTGGAGCATTCTGTCTTTTTTTGCGAGCAATAGATCACTGAGCACGGGCGCTACACATGAGCCAATGCACACTCCTTTTTTTTGCAGGTAAAGTTCACCATCCCATGTCGCATAAGTTGATTTTATATACACTTGTAGTAATTCTAAGAAGCCAGCGACGGAGAGGCCTGCCTCGTTTTGGAAGGCGACAACTCCGTACTTGTCAATACATTCTTCGATGCACGAAAACAGCTCGTCATGCGGCAGTGAATAATAAGATAAAGATAAGATAAAGAAGGGACAAGATAACCCGTGAAATTATTGAGGCCGCACAAATCGCATTGTCAAGTGACGCCTGTGTCAGCAGCCCGTCCTTGGCGTTGTCAGCAAAGGAGCTTAGATATCTAGCTACAGGGAAGTGACGTGGTGGCATCACACGAGTTTTCAAGTGTTTAATCAAATGTGTATCGCTTCTGTGTTTTCTCTTGTTGTTTGGAGCCTGATATATATTACCACGTTCCGAGCAATAAACTTCAGTTGCAAGTCAGCGCCTGTCCGTGTTGTCTTCCTTCCGTCCTTGTTCAAGTCGCGCTGTTCTTCAGAAAATGGCCTACCAACTCGCCCAAGCATCAGTTCTAACAACCTTCATTTCTAGTACATCGGGCCCTATTAACTGTTTGTCTGTCCATCCTTGTGTTCTTGTCACCTACGTCGCCACCGCCCTGTGCCAAGCTCGAACCCTTGCCTTCGTCGTAAGGGAAAGGCGCTTTCCAAGACAAATTCTGCAGTTGTTTGGGGGTTTCCAGCCATCGCAAGGTCACTGCTCACGAATCTGCCAGATCCTGAAATCTGAATGGAATAGACAAGCTCGGTTTTACCGGCACTGCATTTATCTCCACCTTCACAACGTTTGGGCCCCGGCCCAAGCAAGGAAGAAATGGAAAGAATACTCTGACCTGGCCAACTCTACTGCTGACTTCCTTTGGCAGCAGACACTTCTTCAGCTCTGAGCCTTACAGCCGGAAAAGAAGCGCAAGGCGGAAAACGTCATCCACACCTCAGGGAACGTTTCACTGCCCACCGATGTGCGTCGTGTCCTTTCCCAGGGACCGAAGTTCGCCACCGCACCCAGAAGGTCACGAGCAGAACTGCTGGGCATGGTGAGACAAGTATCCAGTTTGGCACCCGTGGCCGAATCAGACAGGTGTGTGTCCGAAGGGATCGATGCATTACTACGATGTAAGGTTCATGTGAATTCTGTTCCTGTCCGGAGAACTGTGTCCTACTTGAAAGAACATTCGCTGCGTTTGCTTATGGCTGACAAAGAAGGAGGTTTCCTAGTGATCCCGTCGCATTTTTATGCAACTAATGGTCGCGAAGCCGTTCTGTCGTGCTTTAGTGTTGAAAAGAAGGTCTCCTTGGCTAAAGTCAAGGCTAAAGCCAAGAAACTATGTGAAAAGCATAACCTTTATGCCTTGAAAAATTCTATCGACAAATGTAAACGACTCAGTCTGCAGCTATTCTTCAGTGCAAAGACGCACAAACCGGAATGTCCCTTCCGGGTTATAGTATCCGAAAACGGCACATGGCAAAAAACTGTAGCTGTATTTATTAAGATTATTTTAAATTCATTGACCATAGACGATCCATTTCTGGTGAAAAAGTCACAGGATGTAATCCAGGTTTTAGAAACCCAAAAGAACAAAAATCTCATGGCTTGCTCATTTGACGTCAAAGATCTTTATTATTCACTGCCGCATGACGAGCTGTTTTCGTGCATCGAAGAATGTATTGACAAATACGGAGTTGCCGCCTTCCAAAACGAGGCAGGCCTCTCCGTCGCTGGCTTCTTAGAATTACTACAAGTGTATATAAAATCAACTTATGCGACATGGGATGGTGAACTTTACCTGCAAAAAAAAAAAAAAAAAAAGAGTGTGCATTGGCTCATGTGTAGCGCCCGTGCTCAGTGATCTATTGCTCGCAAAAAAAGACAGAATGCTCCAACGACTTTTAGAAGGATCGAAATGTTTGCAGTGTTTTCGGTTTGTTGATGACTTTCTTGTTTTGTTAAATACCGAAGACAAAGAGTTTGATTCCGTCATGCACCAGGTTCAAGATATTTTTGTTCAGTGCCTTCACCCGCTCACGTTGACTCATGAAGTACCTCAAGATAATGAGATAAGATTTCTTGATCTCAGACTCAGCTTCCGGCCAAATCACACCTGCTGGTCTTATGAACCACGTAGCAACAAGCCATTGCTTCCGTTTGCATCGTCGCACTCTAAGCTCGTAAAACGCGCCGTGGCTAAGTCGTGCTATACAAATGCCTTAAACAAATCAAGCCTTCATTCCGTAAAAGAAAGTTTCAACCGTCAAACCGATCGCCTTGTGAAGGCAGGATATCCCAAGCAACTGCTCGTGTCCGTTTCTGAATCGATGCTTGCGTGTTTAGGCAAAACCAAAAAGAAGGAAACGGCCGAATCCGCCAAAGAAAAACAAAAGACGACAGTCGTTCTCTACATCCACAAATTTTCCCACAGGCTAAAAAAGATAGGCCACCGAGCTAATGTCAGAGTTGTCTTCTCGGCTCCCGAAAAGCTTGAGAAATTGTGTAAGCTTGTTAACGCTGAATCTATACGAGAAAAGTGCACTATAAAACATGAGAATCAATTTGTTGCATGCAAAGATGGTGTTATCTACTCCATCCCACTATCTTGCGACAAGCAGTACGTCGGCCAGACGGGCAGATGCCTTAATGAGCGCCTAAGAGAACACAATAATAATGTTTTCAACTCCGTTAAAGGGCATCTCGGCATCCATTGCAGAGATTGCGAAAGTAACGACTGCCAACCTTATTTCCAAAAAACAAAAGTGTTAAATAGGCATCGGGACAAGATAACCCGTGAAATTATTGAGGCCGCACAAATCGCATTGTCAAGTGACGCCTGTGTCAGCAGCCCGTCCTTGGCGTTGTCAGCAAAGGAGCTTAGATATCTAGCTACAGGGAAGTGACGTGGTGGCATCACACGAGTTTTCAAGTGTTTAATCAAATGTGTATCGCTTTTGTGTTTTCTCTTGTTGTTTGGAGCCTGATATATATTACCACGTTCCGAGCAATAAACTTCAGTTGCAAGTCAGCTCCTGTCCGTGTTGTCTTCCTTCCGTCCTTGTTCAAGTCGCGCTGTTCTTCAAAAAATACTCATGTAACTAGGGACTATATTCAGCTGCGTAGGAAGATGGTGCGTTTTGGCTCTGTAGCTTTGGCTTCATTGCCAAGAAAAGGTGTAGAAAGTATTCTAGTTCATCCATGGTATGCAAGATCATAGCCTCCTTTATACACTGTGCTTGTCAACTCCGCGCTCCGCGGCTACCGCGGCCGTCGCCGCCGCTCCTCCTCCGTTGAAAGCTACGCCGCTGGCTGCCGAGAGATGGCGACAGCGACGTAGGATCACCTTCGCCAGGCGAGTGCCGGGTGCGCCGTGAGTGTGCCGGGTGCGCCGTGTTGCAAAGCGGTCCGGATAGCCACGCGCTGCCGCTGTCTCGCTGTTTCGTGAACTGTTCTGCTGTATGCAAGGTCATGCTTCTATTTTTCTCTGCCTTCGGGTGCTGCAGGAATACAGCATTGCACCAACTGGTAAGTGCCAGCTTTGCTTTGTCCTTCCGGCGATCGCTGCGTATCGTATATAGTGACAGCACCAATGTGTTTATTAAGCGTCAATACTGCAATAGTAATGTTAGATGCGCATCTGTGTTTTCTGGACTGCAATGCTAATTGCTTCCCTGCCTAGCTCGTCTGCGTAGTGTGCTCCTGCGAAGCTTTTGCTTTTTGCAGCATACGCTAATTACGAAAATTTGTGATAAAATAGAACCACAAGATTTACCTATTGCGAAGATTACTTTAAAGTGAGTTAAACCAAATCTTGCAAAGCCTTTATTAGTTTCTCTTTTCGCACTTAGCCGCGTTAAGGCCTGTGAGAATTAATGACAGAACCAAAAGTGTGTTTATTACGCGTCAGTAAGGTAATAATAATATTAAATGTGCACGTGTATTTTATGGACTGCGATGCGAACTTCCTCCCTGGTTAGCTCGTCTGTGTGGTATGTTACATGTGCTCCAGCGCAGTATTTTTTGTTTCGCTAACTGCGCAATTCTGTGAAAAAATAAAAACACGAGCTTTGCCTATTGTGACGATTATTTTGGAGTGATCGAAACAGAAAGATGCAACGCGTATATTTGTCTTTCCTTGTTTTTCTAGTTAAAAAAAAAAGAAAAAACGTTTGTACGACGCGCTGAATCATTGAAAGTACCAGCTGATACCAAAATTGTTCTCCTTACAGATCTCAATGGCATACTGCGATGCAGTTGTTCCAATCATCTGTAAATCAAGCTGGCTTCTGAAGTGCTATCAGTGACAGCAGTCACCGAGAACTTTTTTCCCTACTTGTGGCAGCTATTCATCACACCACTTCTACATTGTACTCTTGAAGCACAATTGCTGTTGTGAAATGTGTAAATAAATGCTGGTAGCTTTCTTCTTAAATTTTGTTTTATTGCAGCGTAGACTAGCATTGTAATTTTTCTATTACCATTGGTGCTAGCGGAGCCGTCATACAGTTTTTAGAGCCATGCGCAATTGCTTGAAACTGCCTGACGTAAAATGTCATATAGCGCTGGTGTTATTGCCTAACAAGTATCATGATCACTTGTTATGCTTAGTGAATATCGGCCTTGCAAGTAAATATTCTGAATATGCATGACTCATGCTTATTAACAGTTATCCCGCTAGCGAATAACAGCGCTCCCGCCCCGCGCCGACATTCGTACCCGTGCGCCTCGACCCCTACGTCAGCGGCGCCCTCAGCGAGGGGACCGCGCAACTTTACTCGACGGCGCCGCTCTATTTTTCGCGCGGCGCGTTGACAGGCACAGAGTATAAAGGAGGCTATGGCATGCTGTGTCCCATAGTCTGTCCCTGTCCAATCTGAACGAGTCGAAAAGCGCTCCGGGTAATTCCAACTTCCGGGTCTTTCTGCGAGACGCGCGTCTGCTGTGTTGTGCTTGAAACTCGGCATCGACAAGCTTAAATTCGACCCTTCACGTGTTTTATAAGTGCGAATGAAGTCGTAGAAAAGGTCATAAAGGTTTGCACACATGTTATGACCTTATTTAACGTTTCGTATCTGAAGAGAACGGCTGAAAAATCGTTGCAAGTGCAACCATTACAATGCGTCATTGTTCGTGCTGAAATTTAGCATGCATCATTAATTCGGCCAAAGTTCGCTTTTCGTTGATGTTATCACGCAGTCGCTGTATATACCTCTAAAATATACTATAGTAATCATTTTTAAAGGGATTTCGCTACCAGAAGCCGGGTAATTAGACTGCCGCAAGCCGCAGTTTAGCGATACGTATGTGCGCGTGGCGTAGCGGTAGAACATCCGCCTCGCATGCAAGAGGACCGGGGTTCAAATCCCGGTGCCGCGCAATTCTCCACCGGATGACAAAAAAAAAAAAAAAATCCGCGTGTCGATGGAATTGCATATACAGGTTTGGGGTGCGACCTGATGCCGGTGAACACCTCCGGCAACGCACTCCCTCACCAGAACAGGAGTTGGCCACCCTGGTGCAGTAATTGGCCACAACCTCCTATGATAAGCTCCATAAAACCCCGGCCCTCAGTCACCAGCGGCTGCGGAACAACTGACCACGGCGGCGGTCAGACCTGTGACGCAGCAGGGGGTGCTAAGAAAGCCTGGCTCCGCTGGACAGGCCGCCATTGGAAACTGACCCTGGCAACGTTTAATGCTAGAACCCTAGCTAGTGAAGCTAGTTTAGCAGTGCTGTTAGAGGAACTAGAGGGCATGAAATGGGATATCATAGGGCTTAGTGAGGTTAGGAGGCCGAATGAGGCATATACTGTACTGAAGGATGGGTATGTACTGTGTTATCGAGGTTTACCAGAGAGGCGACAACTAGGAGTAGGTTTCCTTGTCAATAAGTATATAGCGGGTAATATAGATGAATTCTATAGTATTAATGAGAGGGTTGCAGGCATCGTAATTAGGCTTAATAAGCGGTATAAACTGAAGGTTGTACAGGCCTATGCACCTACATGTAGTTATGATGACCAGGCAGTTGAAAGCTTCTATGAAGATGTAGAATCGGCAATGCGAAAAGTAAAGACGCAGTATACTGTACTAATGGGCGACTTCAATGCCAAGGTAGGGAAAAAACAGGCAGGAGGCAAGGCAGTAGGTGACTATGGCATTGGTTCTAGGAATAGCAGGGGGGAGTTACTAGTTGAGTTTGCAGAGCGCAATAACTTACGAATCATGAATACCTTCTTCAGCAAACGGAAGAACCGAAAATGGACATGGAAAAGTCCTAACGGAGAGACTAAAAATGAAATCGACTTCATAATGTGTTCAACCCCCGCCATTGTGCAGGATGTAGAGGTAATCGGGAAAGTTCGATGTAGTGACCACAGGATGGTGAGGTCCCGAATTAGCCTAAATCTGAAGAAGGAACGCAATAGATTAGTAAGAAAGAAACCCATCAATGAATTAGCGGTGAGGGGGAGGGCAGAAGAGTTCAGGATCTCGCTACAGAATAGGTATTCAGCTCTAACTGAGGATGGCGACATTACCCTAGAGGCAAGGAACAATAATTTCAGAGATATCATTACTGAGTGCGCGGTAGAAGTAGGCGGTAGGATAGTTAGAGAGGATACCGGTAAGCTGTCTAAGTAGACGAAAGATTTGATTAAGAAACGGCAGAGTATGAAAGCTTCCAATCCAACAGACCAGATCGAATTGGCCGCGATATCAAAGCTAATCAATAAGCGCAAGGTGGCCGATATAAGGAAGTATAACATGGAGAAAATTGAGCATGCTGTAAAGAACGGGGGAAGCCTTAAAGCAGTAAAGAAGAAATTGGGCATAGGCAAAAACCAGATGTATGCGATAAGGGACAAGGCGGGCAACGTCATCACTAATATGGACAAGATAGTCAAAGTAGCCGAGGAGTTCTATACAGATCTCTACAGTAGCCAAAGTAGTCAGGACCGTAATGAGATTGGCGGTAGGGAAAAACAGTCAGACGTTCCACCAGTGACGAAGGACGAGGTCAAGAAAGCACTAGAAACTATGAAAAGGGGGAAATCAGCTGGAGAGGATCAGATAACTACAGATTTGCTGAAGGACGGGGGGGATATCGTGCTAGAAAAACTGGCCACCCTGTATACGCAGTGCCTGGTGTCATCGACGGTACCGGAAGCATGGAAGAATGCAAACATTATCCTCATTCACAAGAAAGGGGACTCTAAGGACCTTAAAAATTACAGACCAATCAGCTTACTGTCTGTTACGTATAAGGTATTTACTAAAGTAATCGCTAATAGAATCAGGACAACCTTAGACTGCAATCAAGCAAAGGATCAAGCAGGGTTTCGGAAACGGTACTCTACTATCGATCATATCCATACCATCAATCAGGTGATAGAAAAATGCGCGGAATATAACCAGCCCTTATACATAGCATTCATTGATTACGAAAAAGCATTTGACTCAGTTGAAACCTCGGCGGTGATGCAGGCATTGCGAAATCAGGGGGTAGACGAGCCGTACGTGAAAGTGCTGGAAGATATATATAGTGGCTGCACAGCAACCATAGTTCTGCATAAAGAAAGTAACAAAATTCCCATAAAGAAAGGTGTTAGGCAAGGAGACACAATCTCCCCAGTACTATTCACAGCTTGTTTAGAGGAAGTATTCAGAGACTTGGAATGGGAACAGTTAGGGATAAGGCTAGATGGAGAATACCTCAGTAATCTGCGATTTGCTGATGACATTGCCTTGCTAAGCAACTCGGGAGATGAACTGCAAATAATGATTGATGACCTAGACAGGAAAAGTAGAAAGGTAGGCTTAAAAATCAATATGCAGAAGACTAAGATAATGTTCAACAGCCTCGGGAAGGAACAGGAGTTTACATTAGGAAGCAAAATACTGGAAGTAGTAGGCGAATATATCTACTTAGGACAGGTAGTAACCGCAGATCCGGACCATGAAAAGGAAATAACAAGAAGAATAAGATTGGGATGGAGCGCATTTGGCAAGCACTCGCAGATTATGACTAGCAGCTTACCGGTATCGCTCAAGAGGAAAGTATACAACAGTTGCATCTTGCCTGCACTCACCTATGGGGCTGAAACGTGGAGGCTAACCAAGAGAGTTCTAATTAAGTTGAGGACAACCCAGAGGGCTATGGAACGAAAAATGGTAGGGGTAACATTAAGAGATAGAAAGCGTGTAGAGTGGGTCAGAGAAATAACTCAAGTTAACGACATTCTAGTGGAAATTAAGAAGAAGAAATGGACATGGGCAGGACATGTAGTGCGAAGAGAGGATAACCGATGGTCGCTGAGGGTAACAAACTGGATTCCAAGGGAAGGAAAGCGTAGCAGGGGGCGGCAGAAAGTTAGGTGGGCGGATGAGATTAAGAAGTTCGCAGGGGTCAAGTGGATGCAGCTAGCACAGAACCGGGTTAAGTGGAGAGATATGGGAGAGGCCTTCGCCCTGCAGTGGGTATAATCAGGCTGATGATGATGATGATGATGTGCGCGTTAGGAGCGGACTGTCGTGCAAGTTGTAGCTGCGAAGGCTAAGAGCTGAAAGCATGCAAATACCAGGAGGACATTGTGCACTTTGTTGCAGCCTTTACAAAGCTTTATCGGTTTATGCTGTACTGCCCCATAGTCAGAGCAGCTATAGGGTTTCTTGTCTTGCAGTGTACTGGAGCTGCCTGCAAGCATGGCGCATGGCTGGTACATCGGGTTTTAGTTGCTCAGCTACAAAATTCTGATGCGATTCTAACAGTGTGCTGTGCTATTCCAGAAGATCTAGGTTTACTTACCAGTGCTTCGAAACCTAAAAAGTGTGTACTGCCGCGAAACCTTCAAAACAGTATTTGTTGTTTTTTAACAGCCGCCGGCATACAGGCTTATCTGAGTTCCGTAATCTTTGTTTGTTACTGCTCGATGTCGCGAGTCACACCTTTATCAGTTTTGTTGTAGCGCAAGACGCACCGAGATCTGTCTCGAAAGTTCCGGCCACTCGGGTGTCTTTCCACAATGTTCCAGCCCGTGCTGGTAGCTGTTTGCGACGTTATCTAGATTGTTCTGTGCAGCCTTTAAATTGAGCGTTGCCGAGTGTGACGGGCATTCTTTGTTCGACGACCGACGAGTGCGTTCGTTGCTATCGCCGCCGCCGAGTTGCTTAGTTCTTTTTGCGGGCGCAAGTCAGCCCAAATAAACAGTTTCTTTAGTGCAATCATCGACCCTTCAATTGTGTCGTCGACCTCGTCACCACTACGTGACATCTGGTGGAGGTGCTGCCTTTGATCCTTCAAGCGAAGACCCAAGCCGTGTTCCTGTCGCCCTGGAAGACCAGCCTACAGGTCACCGAGCCAGCCGCCGACTTCAAGGCCTACAACCCGAACACGGTCTGCTGCTTGACCCCATTCGATCTCGGAAGGCGTCGACGCTGACAATGGCCCAGCCTACAGCACCGGTTGTTTTCGTCCAACCCCGTGAGCCTCCCTGCTTCCATGGACGATCGGATGAAGATGCGGGTGACTGGATGGACATTTTCGACCGTGTGGCAGAATTCAACGGTTGGAACGACGCTGCGAAACTCAAGCAGGTCTACTTTGTTCTTCAAGGACATGCCCGAGTTTGGTTTGAAAATCACGAGACTTCTTTCAAGGATTGGGAGATATTCAAAGCACAGTTCTTGATGGCCTTTACAAGTTCTGTCAGAAAAGAAAGAGCTCATTTCCATTGGTATTGCTCAGGATTTGGGAATGCAGCATAGAATTTTTTGTTTCCGTGGCGCATGTTGGGCTGCAGCCACTTCTCGCACAGGGAGACTAAATTTAATTTAAGCATTTTACAAATAATGTGGCTGCAGTCGATCGTGCAGCGCAGTTATAAAAGTGAAAGTATGTGTTCGAGACGAAACTGCGGGAGGGAGCGGTGTTCAGAAGCCCTTCAAGCACCCAGCCCTAGAGAAGGATTTTCCCCTCCTCTTTGCCTTCTTGGGACAATGTGGGTACATTCTTTAAACAAGTGCGATCTGCAGCTGTGACATGTGTAATTTGCAGCTGATGCGGCTGGGGCAGCGCTTGCTGGGCCGGCGGCTGTTCCGAGCCCTGATGCGGAGCACCTTCTATGGCCACTTCGTGGGTGGCGAATCAGCGACGGCCATCCAGCCGCTGCTGGAACGCCTGCGCTCCTTCGGCGTCAAGTCCATACTGGATTATAGTGCTGAGGAGGACCTCTCTGAGCAGGAGGCCAAGGAGGCCGAGATGGCGTACGTATTCCACGGTCGCAGCTGCTCATTTTGCGAGCTAAGAAAGCTTTGCCGGATTTTAGCAATGTTATGAGTGGACCTGGACACCCTCATGAGAGCATCCTTCCCCTCAGTTCATGAGGGATTCACTCAGTGAGGTGAGGGAGGAAATGATGCGTGGACTAAGGGCAGTAGTATGGCACAGAGCTCACAGCCTGCCCTGGTCTGTCATTGAGTTTGCCATATGGGCTGTGCTTGATTGCAAAACTCGCATGCACGATGACTAAATGAAAACAACTCAGTAACTATAGCCTCCTCTTAATGGCACAAATGCATTCCACCACTTTCAGCTGTTCTCTCGACCGAGCCTTTTCTTTGTTCGTATAGCTTGATGTTTCTACCTCACCTGTTTTTTTGTGTGCGTGTGTGTGTCTCTGTGTGTGTGTGTGCACACATGCACGTGCTCCCATTGCTTCTAAACTGAAATATTTCACAGCCGCAGTATCTACACTTTTTGCTTTTTTCTTCATGCGTCATACATTGCATGCTTCATTAACCTTTATTTATCTTGCAGTTGAGAATTCTGAACCATGTCTTATACATTGTTTCTATTCTCGTTTGTTACTAATGCCATATTTAGGGCTGTGAACCGCGTCATGCCAGTTAGAGGCTTTTAGAGGGTCCAGTTAGAGGGTCCTCAGCATCTGTAATGTTGACGTTGGAATAAAATGAAGAGAAATTAAATATGTGTATGTGTGTGCGTGCATGCTTTGCTGTGCACTGCTTCAATCGTGTAACGTTCTGTACACTTATGCATATATTTTTTAATGTGCCAGTAATAGAGTCGCCAGGAGCAGAAAAATCCTGTCATATAAGGAAACTCCCTGATTGATCGGATTTTCCTCCAGTGGTGGAGATGATATCGCAAAGTGCGTGATGAAACCACATCACATGGCTCGTCTCGTTACATTAGATTGGAGCCAGAATCAAGGCCGCCCGAGGTCTCTGGGCTCTATCCACAATGATATTAAAAAAGCACGCCAGGCTTCAATGACAGAAACGAGTTTCTAAAATGGCCGCTTCTACGGTGACTTCAGCTTCCCTAAAATATTTCTTTGCTTGTTGTACCAATCTTGCCGTACTCTGTATTTTGTCTTAGTGTAAATCTGATTTTTCAGTAATGTACTTTTCAGTCGCCTTGTTGCTGTTACGCTCTGTGCATTACAGTTTTTCATTGCAGTTAGAGTAGAGAACTTTATTGTCCTTGTCTCTACGATGCCTTCAGTGTGCGGCTGGTTAGCAATTCTTCCCGCGGCTTGTGGAGTAGTCTCCAACCCTTTGAAACTGTGGAAAACCAGTTGCCTTCCCCTTCGCCGCGACCAATCACCACCACCCTAACGAGCTTCAAGGCAGCACCGGCTGGGAGAGCAGGTAAATACCTCCCCTTGGGGGAAGGAGACCTAGCGATGGGTGCAAAACCAAGACGTCTACGCGGATTCCTGCGAGGAGATAACAGAGAGATTCTGGATCCAGCTGGCAACCCGAGCGGTCGTCTCCCGCCGCCTCTCCCGGCAAATGCTACGAGATAGCGAGTTATACGGATACCAAGATCCGTATAACTCGTCGTATGGTCTTTCCAGTTGTGATGTATGGATGCGAGAGTTGGACTGTAAAAAAGGCTGACCGCCGAAGAATTGACGCGTTTGAATTGTGGTGTTGGCGAAGACTCTTGAAAGTTCCTTGGACTGCCAGAAGATCAAATCAGTCGATATTGTCGACCATAAACCCTGACTGCTCATTGGAGGGTCAAATTCTAAAGTTAAAGCTCAGCTACTTTGGTCATCTGATGAGAAGAGAGGAGTCGCTGGAGAAAGATTTGATGTTGGGAAAGGTTGAGGGTCGCCGGAGAAGGGGTAGGCAGCGAACGCGATGGTTAGATGGCATCCTCGAGGCACTGCAGATGAAGTTATGTGATCTTAGGAAGATAGTGAGAGACCGGAAAGAGTGGCGTGACATGGTCAATAGGGTCACGAAGAGTCGGACACGACTGAACGACTGAACTGACTGAGCGGGCACGGAGTACGTAGCGCTCACGGGATTACCCATCGTGCACGACCGCCCGTCTTCTGGTTCCCAACAGCGAAGCGACCGGTAAATACCGCACGCTCTCGTCGCCTCCCGCGGCAGACGCCGTGGTATGGCTTTGTCCGAAGAATGCGGTGCGCACGGGAGATCCCGGACGCCATATTCACGGCACGTGCAAATGTCCGCCGCTGAAGTCACAGCCCCCCTTCCCCAGCCGGTGAGTCGGAAGACTTTCTTACGTAGCCTTGCCCCTTCCAAGGAAAACCTTGTTGATGTATAGCTAGCCGGCATGCTCTGTATTATTTGCAAGTGCAGTAAATAACATTCGAGTAATAACGATGTGTCGTCCCCGTCGCTGGCAAGGACGCTGCATCCACGGAGTGGCGGCGAGCCGAAATACTACCCCTCTCTTACTACTGCCCCTCTCTTACCCCCACAAAATATACTGGGTGTTTTAAACCGATAGCGTTCCCAGAGAATGCTGCATAATTGCAGACATGGCTCTGGCCATGCATTGTCTAGTTGTTGGGCCATATGTGATCGCGAGAGCATATGAGAATTAAGACTTTTGCCTGGGCTAGTTGGCTCATCATTGGTTTTTTTATTTAGCACATGAGAGTGACAGGCTCTGGCTTTGCCTTTGTGAGAGATAGAGGCACGTTTGATTGGCTTATTAGTTACAAATGGGATATCTGTGTATGCTAAGGGGGGATAATAATGCACAAGATAATAGATCACTCAATAAGCGAGAGGGTCCACAAGGGGAGCCATTAATGCTGTCGCCTCATAAGGTGGAGCATAAGTGTTTTTTTTTTCTCGCTCAAAGCTGTCTTTGCAGACGCAGATTGAAAAAAAGTAAGTAAGTGGTCTGCCTATCTGTCTTTCTGCATTTGCCTCTATACATGCATATGAGATATAGGACAGCAACTGCCTATAGTTGCTGGGTTTCAGGTGCACATTTCATGTCTCCAGTCCATAGAGGGTAGCGTTATACATGTCACCAAGTGTGTTCAGAGAGCCGAGTAGGAGAGTGCCACCAGCTCAAGTGGAATGAGGGTCGCTTGAGTAGGACACATTGGGGATGCAACAACCCCAGTAGTTATATCAGTCTGCACGAAAGTAAGCTTTATGAGTGATCTTTGCTGCACGTTATCTTGGCTTTGGCATTCTCCCTGGAAGACCTGGAAAGAGTAGAGACGGCACTGTACCACCCCATTCTAATTCGCACTTCTTGCTCATCTGCAATGTGCTTGTAGTCCTTGATAGTAGGAATATCCTTAAAGAGATGCTCTAAAACGTCTGTACTTGGAGTGCATCACAAGGCAGTTAGAAAAAAAGTTAGGCAAAGGCATAAAAGGTAAGCTGAGCTTGCAATACCAAAAGTATCCACTTCTTTTCACACCAGTTGCATCTTTATTTCTTCACAAACTACAACAGTGCTGCAAGAAGTGCCGTGGATGCCACGTCTCCTGTCTGTGCCAGGTACCCACAAGCGGCGCTGCCAGCTGCCAGCTGCTAATCAGCTGCTCTTGCCAGAGAGGGTCACATTGACGCTTTCTGCTCAATGTGCACACGCGTTTTGTGATATAAGCAGTTGTAGATTTGGGGTCACTACTGTCAGAACTATACTCGATGATGACAAACCAAAGCAAAAGCCGCGATACATTTTGCTTCACCTGCCTTTCTTCGTCTCAGTGCGGCAGCCTCCCGGCAAGCTAAGTCCACTGGAGGATCAGATTCTGCCTGTCGTCTTTGCAACCTCTGAGACACAGAGGTATGGAGGTGGCACTGCTCCAGAACAAGCGAACGTCACCGCACACACGGCGCGCACGAGAAGCGGATGTCCTCTTCTTGTGTGAGGCAGCAGAAGCTGAGAAGGTCTGCTTTCCAACAGCGTCAGTGCGTTGTAACGGACCTTCTTACGGCCGCTTTTGTGTCTTTCTTCGCACACGCATACACCATGTGTGTGTTGAAAAAAAAAGAAGCTGAAAGAAACCAAAGAAGTCCGCTACTCCTGGCTTTGATTAGCTGCAGAAAAAGTATTTTTCCTTTCCCTAAATATTAATTGATGAGGAGCCTAAACTGTTGCTATATTGATTTCTGGCTGCGCGCTAAGGGTGGGGACAGAGGTTTTAAAAGTAAGTGCTCTAGTTTGAACCGGGGCTAAATTTGTCTGATCAAATGCTTAGTCATGGCGTAAATAGTTTTGTCTCACTGTTTCTTCTTGTTTTATTAATTTTCGTAAATAAATAGTTAACAACATACAAGTTCTCGACAAATATGAATGTTTGCGAGTTAGAAACATCCAGGCATCAAAACCCCCAATTCTATCATTAACAAGATTTTTCCTCTCATTGCCACCAGAACAGGAAACTGAAATACATACAATTCCAGTTTCCTGAAGCTGGTTAGGTTCCTTTACTTTGCAATCATCTCACATTCTGAACCGCAGAAAGTATTACAGGCACCCATGAGGGACAATGTAAGGTGGGCCACGGAAAAGCAAGAATGCCATCACCGGCAAATATTCTGTGTGAAAACTATTCAGACCTCTACATCTTAAATGAAAGTGTTCATAAAAAATAGGGTTCAAACGGGGCACACCCTATCCGTCCCCAAGAGAAACCTAAAATCCACTCGCAGCTGTATACACCCTACTTTTGCTTTCAGTTCTGCTAGAGACGGGCAGGACGATACGCATATGAGTGCATCTGCAGACGAATTGAAGAAAATTTTGTTATAATCAATCGACCATAGAACATCTGATAGGCTATATCGCATTTCCTCAGCGGGAGAAGTAGCACCTACGAAGATAACACGACAGAGAGCTGGATCTCTATATGGAGTACACGTGCCATTGGTGGTTTTGAAAAAAAAACAACGAAAACCTACTGCGCCATAAGAACGCGAAGAGCACAAAACCTCTGTACTTACCACAGTAAAATAGCTGCCCCTTTGAACAGAGTATTCTTAGGGACTGCTGCTTAGTTGTTAACCAGTGGAGACGTCTAAATAAATTTTATGACAAATAGTGTTCATATTCATCGCGTGGCCCTGAACTGCTTCATATATAATATTCTGACGGGGACCGCATCTACAGCTGAAATCAATGAAGTTGTGGTTTAGGTACATGTTGGCTATTCACCGAATAACTTAAGTTCATATCACAATAACAGGGGATTATGCAGCAACTATGTGCGCTTATAAGCCAGGAATTATTAGTATTAGAATTTTTCGCAGACCCCAAAAGGCTGTGATTAGAATTTTGAGTGCAAGGTGTTTCAGCATGCATTTTTGACCCTTGTAATTTGTTTGTTTTTCAGTAAGTTAAGCAGTAAAAACGAGAACTCACTTAGATGTGACTGTCCTCTTTTTATTTCCTGGGAGGCCGCGCTGGGGGGGGGGGGGCACAGCAGAGTTAAGATAAGGAAAAGAGTAAAAGAAAGGAAATACAGCAGCATGTAGCAAAGCATAGCTTGAAACGCAAACCTTCTGATTTGAGTAGCCATAAATTAGGTGCAAGCATGACAAAAGAGGCGCCAAGCAAAGCGCGTGTTCCCTAGTGCCCACCGCTTTCTTTTTTGTGAACAGATATTGTGGCAGGGAGTGTGTCTTTGCGATCGGATAGCATAGCAGATGACGCTCCACATTCGTGCGCGTGCGCGAACTTTCGCCGTGTTGCAGGCTTGTTGTTGTTGTAGGGCACTGACCAGCAGTTTGGTCGATGCTGGCACTATATTATTAAAAAATCAGTGTGGCTGTACCTGACGATTCACTATGTGACCCACATGACACTACTGGCAAGAACAAGCGGTTAGAGCGACGGGCGGCGGAGGTGACTGCGAAGCGCACAGCTATGCCGCCTCCTGTTAGGGGCCACCTCTATTTGCAAGCCTGATTTGGCATTCAGCTCTGCATGCGAGAAGTGGAGCTTCACTTCAAAAGTGTGGCTGATTATGCCACATGCCCCGCGATGGTGGTTAAGACGCTCGACTACTTAATCTGAGTTCGAACCTGACCACTGGTGGCTGTTTTAATGAAGCCGAAACAGAGTTATCCATGTGTTGTGCGATGTCAGCCAGGTGATCGAAATTACTTCGTCTACTGCGGCACCTGTTTCTCTTTGGTTTCACTGCTGCCTTCCTTCCCTTATGGTGCGGTTCAGGTGTCTACAAAGAAAATGTGATAGATACTGTGCCTTTGCATCCTATAAACCATCCTGTTAGCAGTCATTTCCAAGTGCAAAGCTGAAGATCAAATCAGGCTTGAAAGTAACCTCTAATGGAAGGATTTATAGCAATGAACGGTACAGTATTTGTCACACTTTCTCAGTAGAAACCTGAACCGTGCTGTAGAGGTCATTTCTAACCTTGATTTGACCTCCAGCACAGCATGCGAGAAGGGAAAAATGACCTCTATAACGTAATGGTTTACAGGAAAGAAAGTCGCAGTATCTCACCTTACTTCATGGACACCAGGACCTCACCATAGTACATTTTGCAAGTGTTGTTTGGCTTTCAACTTTGCATGTGAGAAGTGAAGCTTCACTCCAAAACAGCTTGAAAATCCGACATACCTTTCATTACTCAAGCAAACGAAACTGCCGCACTAGCAGACGATGCAAAAAAGCTCGACTACAGCGACACTAACACTAGTTCATGCGGCTCCCGTAATGCGCCACCTCTCGAGTAGTGATGCGAAACTAAGAATGTCCCAACGCAGTGGCTCAGTGGTTAGCACACTCGACTGGTGTACCACAGGACGAGGGATTGAATCCCAGCTGCGGCGGCCGCTTTTCGAGGTGAAAAGCAAGGCGCTTGTGTGCTGCGCAGTTTTAATGTGCACGTTGTTAAAGGGGTCATGACTAATATTTGAGCATAAACTGATTATTGCATTTCACTCCACACACCTTAAATTATGATTCCTCGAAATTAGAGCTCATTCGGTGTAGTAGAAACTTTTAAAATGAATTTTTCTTTATTGATTTGAAAGCAGCTTCTTGGTCTGGCAACCATTGGCCGCTGACGTTACAATGACATATCATCCCCATGTCTGCCATTTATGATGTCAGCTGCACTCTTGCATGCACGCCATACACGGTGGTCGCTGAGTTTTTTTTTCTTCACCAAAAAGATTTTATTTGCATATTCTCTTTTTTCTTTGTGAAGCCTTCATTATAATATTCGACCTTAGTGATCCTCATATTTGTTTTGGGCTTCTGTCTAAAGATTTTCCAAGAGGCCGAAATCAATGGGCTTCTGCTGTACTATTTAAGCATACCATCAGAAGCATATTTATTCATACGTTATGAGAGTTAGCTTGTTTTAGCAACAAATGCTCCCACATATACAGGGTGTTTCATCTAAGATTTTACCTATTTTTTAAATATAGGAAATTTAAGTTTTAGTGTCGATTCTTCGTTTAGCTGTTGTATTAAGAGTAGAGAAAAATCAGGAGCCTTAAAGGGTACTAATCAGCTTAATAATTAACTAAGATTCCTAATTAACTTTTTATTTATACCAGCTAGGAGCTGCTTTTAAATTGCAACAGTGAGCTACCGGTGTGAGAATGCCAAATAGTATTTTAAACGACAAGAAACGCGCATTTCTTAAGGACTGCAGTGCTGGCAATTCTGGCCGCTTTCGACGCACGAAAACGGAACCTAGCAGTCGAGGCGCGCACTTATGCACGCCCATGAGTGATGCAGCCGTGACGTCGCCGAGAGAAACCAGCCGTCTGAAGGCGGTCGCGCGCCTGGAGCTGCGTCATGGTCTGGTAGGATCTTGAGATATCACCAACGCATTGTGGGCGAAGCTTGTTATGGTGCGGGCATAGCGCTGATGGTATGGGCAAATCAGCCCTCCCTCTTGACTATAAGCTTTGGCTCCCAGAGGGTGAAATAAAAAGAAAAGCAGTACATGCACAGATATCGCACTAGTGGATGTTTTCTTTTTTTACTCGGTAACGAGTGGCACTTTTGACCTTTCAATTCTGCTCTTTCGCTCATGTTTTTGGATGCATCTTCTGTTGCCGCCACAACATCAATTGCAGAATGGCTTCGGCAGTGCAGTGCAACTTTTCGATCGCTGAAAAGGTAGACATTGTTATTGCCTACATCAGTGCAAATGAAAACAGCAAGTTGGCGGCACAGATGTACAAGGCCAAGCATCCAGATTCTCGTGTGCCTGCGCAACCAACTTTCAAGACCATCTTCAACCGATTCCGTACGACTGGATCTGTGCAGCCTCAAAGAAGGAAGTGGAAAGCACCAGCAGCCGAACCACATGAGACTGCTGTGATGTCATTCGTCGCCGCGAAGCCAGAAGCCAGCGTGCAAGAAATCGCCCAAGTGACCGGTGCCAGTATTTCCACTGTTTGGCGGCTGCTGTCAGCGCACAAATACCATCCTTATCATATGTGTCTGCATCAGGAATTGATGGTGAATGACTACCAAAAAAGGCTGGACTTTTGCAACTAGTGTCTAATCCAATGTGATCAGAACCCTGACTTCTTGCAGAATATCTTGTGAACTGACGAGGCCCAATTCAGCTGGAACGGGGGGATCAATGTGCATAATGCCCACTACTGGTCCCAGACGAACCCACATTGGGTGCGTCCACATCTCCATCAGGTTCGGGGGTCGCCAAATGTATGGTGCGGTATTTTCCGAGGTCGCATTGTTGGGCCTTATTTTATTGATGGGAATCTTACTGGCAAGGGTTATGTTGCTGAGATTTTAAATAACTGTGTCTCTACTTTTGTTTGCGAGTTGCCACTAAATGCTCATAGGTCAATGTGGTTTCAGCATGATGGAGCACCTCCACATTCGGCGACACAGGCTGTGCAGTTTCTGAACAGCTCCTTCCCTGAACAGTGGATTGGGCGCGGCGGACCAATTGCGTGGCCACCGCGTTCGCCAGACTTGACCCCACTCGATTTTTTTTTTGTGGGGTTACTTAAAGAGCAGGGTGTATGAAACCGGCTGTATGAAAACCGAAGTCCTCCCTGCCTCCTGACGTTGCCGAGGAATTAGCTGACATTATCGCCTCACCAGACACGGCCCTACTTTTTGACATGTTGAAGGCAGCTCTCGTTGATCGCAAATCAGCGTCTGAGCACAGCCGACTCCAACAGCTCCTCACCGCTGCAGAGCTCGGGGATAGCCGTCCTTGTAGCTCCTCCGTCGTATGCAACAGCTGCTTGGAGACTCTCCCTTGGGGCCAGACAGTTTACTACGCAAGTTGTTTCTCCAGCAGCTTCCCCAGGACATGGTCATCGTCCTCACGGCTGCAGGTGATGTCTCTCTGGACAAACTTGCCGACCTCGCTGACTGTGTTGTGGATTACTCAAGGCACGCCAGCATTAGCGCTGTGACCACTCCGCCTTCCACTACTACCACAGCCTCCCAGCTTGTGAGCATAGAAAAACGACTGGGTGCTTTAGCCAAGCGGCTTGATGACCTCACATTCCTGCCATGCCGTTCTTCGCCAAGGTTCCAGTCCCGCCGCCACTCCCAGGCACCGCCGCCCTCGCCGGAACACCAACCATCTGAAGCACGGCAAGACTCCTCCTCCTCGGCCGTGTGCTCATACCACCGTATTTTCGGCAGCTCTGCCCGCAAGTGCACCCACCCGTACTCTTGGTTGGGAAACGCTGCAACCAGCCACAGACGACTGCAAGCGGTACTAGTGGACGGACATGCCGCCTATTTTATGTTTCAGACAAGATCACTGGTGCTCGCTTCCTCGTTGACGCGGCAGCACAGGTCAGTGTAATACAAGCAGCTTGGGCAGATCGTCGTTGCAATGAACCGACCTCCCCGTTCCAAACAATTCCCCCATCAGCACATACGGCCAATGGTCTCTTACACTTAATCTCAGATTGCACCGGGCCTTCTGCTAAATTTTCATCATCGCCGATGTCTCGCAAGCTGTTTTCGGCACTGATTTCCTCGGTTTTTTTCAACCTCGCTGTCGATATGCAGGGCCAGCGCCTCATCGATCTCAGTATGAAACTCTCCGTCAAAGGTGTACTCTCCACCTCTTCCGTGGCAGGTCTTTGAGCTCTCATCCCTGCTTCGCCGTATGGGAAAATCCTTGCCGATTTTCCCAACATCATGAAGCCGCACTCCGGAGAGTCACCGGTGAAACATTCGATCACCCACCACATCGTGACCTCTGGACCACCTGTGTTTGCTCGCCCTCATCACCTGTCTGGAGAACACTTGCTTGAACTCGGAATTGTGCGCCCTTCCTCCATCAACTGGGCATCGCTACTCCACATGGTGCCAAAGAAAGATTCGGGCGACTGGAGGATATGTGGAGATTACCGTGCCCTCAATGCTCACACCTTACCAGACCGCTATTCACTTCCTCACATACAGGACTTCTCATCAAATTTGGCTGGTTGTATGATCTTTTCTAAGATTGACTTAGTGAAGGCTTACCATCAAATCCCCATGGAGCCCGCTGATATTCCGAAGACAGTCATTACCACACCATTTTCGGCCTCTTTGAGTATGTGAGAATGCCTTTTGTATTGCGCAACACTGCACAGACTTTTCAGAGAACTATAAACAAGGTTATGCGAGGCCTCAACTTTGTTTTCGCTTACATCAATGATCTCCTCGTTGCACGCTCCTCCAAGGATGAACACACAGCTCACCTGCGTGCCCTTTTCCAACGCCTTGATGAATATGGCCTTGTTATCAATCTGGACAAGTGCCTTTTCGGCATTGCTACAATTGATTTTCTAGGCCATCTTGTCACTCCACAAGGTATCCGGCCTCTCGACAGTAAAATAAAGGCCCTTCAGGGTTTTCCACCCCCTACATCACTTAAGAAGCTCAGGGAACTGTTGGGCCTTCTGAACTTTCACTGCCGCTTTCTCACCAAGTGTGCCAATTTCCTGAAGCCTCTAACCAACCTTTTGGCTACCAAAAAAGGATCCAGCTGTGCCACTTGAGTGCACTGATGATGAAGAAGGCACTCGCAGACGCCATTTGCTAATATACCCTGTTCCTGACGCTCCCCTGCATCTTGTCACTGATGCATCTAGCATTGCAGTCAGTGCAGTACTTCAGTACTACGTTAGCAGCCTTTCGGTTTTTTTCTCACAAAAGCTAAAGCCACCAGAGGCTAGATACAGCACCTTTGGTCGAGAACTCCTCGCAGTATACCTTACAGTGGTGGAAGCGCTGCTCCAAACTGCTTTCCCTGCTCCATCCTGCTCCAAAATGCAATACTGCTCCAAAACTGCTTCAAACTGGCAGCCTTGATGTTCTGCCATCAAATTTAGCAGAACATGGGAACAATGTCACAGCGCCAGGGGCAAAGATATAACGCATCTTGCACTGGGCTTAACACAGATAAGATTTTTGTAAGCGAAGGAAGCATGGAGCATAATAAATATTTGTTCGCAAGTAAATTTAGTATGAGCCACAGGTTATTGGAGTTTTTAATTGCGAAAAAAATGCACTATGTCTGTGATGTAGCGCTCCTTCCAGCCTTTTTAATTGCCAGTGGAGAGAGTAGCAAATGAAGCAGATAGCGTAAACTACCATGAGCCATTAGGAAACTTGTCCGGCTGCAAAAAATACACAAGTTTTTGTAGCGCTTTTACTGTGAAAACAAGCCAGTACTTCAACACCAAGCTCTTGTGTCCCTGAGAAGCACTTTAGGCCTACGTCAGACAAAATCATACTTGAAGCTTTATGGGTTGGAACACTAAAGCTGTGAATCACTAGGAAACTTCTCACCAGTGTTGGAAAGGCATATGGCCTACTGCAAAGATATTAAAAATGAGCCCGAGCATTTCTCAAGCAAAGAATGATGAAAGCAGTGAAGTAAAGCTGAATGATGATATACCCTTCAATGCTATCTATGTTCCAAAGCTACTCCAAAATGCTCAAGCCACTTCCACCCCTGCTAACTTCCTCCATGTTTACAAACAAACAAGGCAATCGAGGTGGCGCTGCAGTCATCTGCGATGCCACGAAGGTGCCTTTTTGGCAGACAAAATAACCAATTCTCAGGAATTTATCAGATAAGCCCAGGCATAGGATTGAAGAGGATCATGTAATACTTCATATTTGAAGGCTTTGAGCTGTGTTCTAAATAAATAAATAGGTAGATATGCCCAAGATAGGGAGTGGAAATGTCATTCCCATTCATCTGGACTCCAAATTAGTATTGCTGCTCAAGCACGTCGAAGTATAGACTCGACATTTGAACCCATCAGGTCAAAATAGGTAAACACATTAGGTCAGACTAGGTGTTCAGTTATGAAGTGCACCAGCAAGCATTTCGTTTGCTGCTGGCCTGTTCCAAGTGGTTGCTAAGGTCAGCCTGTGTTATGTATATATATATACAGTTTACGTGCTTTAGCTGTTTGTCTTGTCGGAGATGAGTGCCAAGTTGGAAAGGCATTGAATGTGCATAAAAAAGAATCAAATTGTAGATTTTCTAGTTCAGAAAAAAAAAGCAATTATCAATGGCGTTTCATCTTAGAAATGTGCTTCAAGACATAATTCAAATGCTCCATAACTCTTGTTTCATTGCTCCAAAGCTGCTCCAAAATGTATTTATTACTGCTCCCAAAACTGCTCCAAAACGCTCGAGCCTGCTCCTACCCCTGACCTTACTATCAGGCTTTTCCACCACTTCCTGGAGGGTCGGGACTTTCACATCATCACAGACCGTAAGCCCTTGATGTTTGCCTTCCAACGGAATCACAGAACCTACACTGAATGCAAGATTCACCAGCTGTCTTTTATCTCAGAGTTTACAGTGGATCTCGGTCACGTCCATGGACCAGGAAATGCTGCTGCTGATGCACTGTCCCGTGTCGGTGCCATGACATCCGATTCACCAGTGGATATGGAGGAGTTAGAAACCGCAGAGTGCAAGGACCCACAGCTGCATCGTCTTCATTCCTCGTCCACATCCCTGTCCTTCGCGTAATGTCTGTTGCCATTTTTCTCCACATTGATTACATGCAAGACATTCACTGGTGTTCCCTGCCCCTACGTACCTTTGGCTTTCCGACGTGCCATATTTGACAAATTGCAGCACATCAGCCACCCTGGTATTCATGCCACACAAAAGCTGGTTACACCGCGCTTCCTGTGGCTGAGCATGAATGGCGATGTTCGTTGTTGGGCACGAACCTGCCTTCAATTTCAGTGCATGAAAGTTTGACGGCATACTGTCATGCCTACCTCTCTTTCTCAGCCTCCTGATGTGAGGTTCTCCCACGTCCACATAGACATTTTTGTACCTCTTCTGTCATCGCATGTGGCCTCTTACCTGCTCACATGTATGGATCGCTTCACTTGCTGGCCCGAGGTTATACCCATTTCTGACACTACAGTAGAGACAGTTGCTACGGCTTTCATGGCCGGCTGGTTGTCTCGTTTCGGCTGCCCGTCTGTTGTCACCACCGACTGCGGTCGCCAGTTTCAGTCTGCCCTGCTCACTGCCCTTGCCAACATCCTGGGCATCCACCACATTCATACGACCGCCTACCATCCTTTGGAAAATGGTATGCTGGAACGTCTTCATCGCCAACCTTACCACTTATCAACCGAGGGAACGCTGGTCCGACCATCTTCCCATCGTCCTTCTGGGCACCCGCTCAGCACTGAAGGCTGACCTTGGCTGCTCTTCTGCTGAGCTGGTCTATGGCGTTCCTTTGCGACTTCCTGGGGAATTCTTCTCTCCTTCGTCCCCTTTGCTCATTCATGATGCTTCACCTTACCTCCGAGACCTCCGGAACACATTTCGACACATCACTGCGGTCATTCCAGCTAATCGTCACCCTCAATTCATGTTTGTGAGTCAGGATCTGGACTTCTGCAGCCATGTTTTCGTTTGCCATGACCACATTCGTCCTCCCCTAACACCGGCTTATGACAGACCATCCCGCATGCTCCAACGTGTGACGAAGACGTTCATCCTAGACATCAACAGTCGTGATGATGTTGTGTCTGCTGACAGGCTGAAACCTGCCTATATTTCCACTCCTTCAACCGTGACCCCTCAACTCACTCTCACTTCAACTCTGTCACCAAACTCATTCGTTGCATGGGCAGATTCCGTTGCTTCCATTCTATGAGGGAGAGCCCTGTAGTGTCCCTCGCTCCAAGCTCTTATTGCAAGCCATGACATGGCGCTGGACAAAGAAGAAGAGGTTGGCACCAGAGGCCTCAGCGTGAGGAGTGCAATAAAAAATGCAGTTCGAACCCAAACGCTGTCGGAGCTGGTTATTCCTCGTCTTAGCTCCGACAAGGTCACTACTGTCAGAACTATACTCAATGGTGACATGCAACCGATACAGCTTGTAAATGTGTGCTCCGTAATCGTCGAAACTGTACACCCGAACCCCACATACTCACGCTAGGCCTATTTGTCGCAGAACGGGTTGGCAGTATAGTGTCTGGCCAAGATAATATCTGATGAAAAGGGGGAACATATAAAGAGCTGTTTGCTTTCCTTTTTCTAACACGGTTAAGCTACTGACAAGTGCAGGCATTCAGGTTGTTAACTCATCGGGTATCAAGTTCTCGCTCAGCCTTCGATCTCACCAAAACAGCTTGGGCGACTGTCCGCTGATCAGTTCCGTATGCCACAAACCTCATGCCACGGTGATAGGCGATCGTTGGTCATGCTGACTTCATCGCTGGTGTATTGTGATAGATCAGTGTGTCGCTAAGCTAAAGAACCTAGCTACGTGCAACCCTCTGACTGTGACCGTGCCTTATGCTGAAGAAAAACATACTTTACTCTATATTGCTTGTGTGCAGTAACATCTTCATCAAGCACTTCTGCATGAGGGGTGACATTGTGTCAATTGTCCACGAGACATTTCTTGATATTGCAGACTGTGCTGCGCCACCTATTGTGACATCACACAAGCATTTCAAAATGGCGGTCGCTCTCAATGGATGGAGTTTCCTGATTTTGATTTCTATCGCGTTTTTTGTAATATGCAATAAAACTAGTCAATAAAACTTTAGAGTAGAATCACAAACTTTTATATTATTCACAGAAGTATAAAATGGGAATACATCGAACGACCCTGTCATCGCCCCTCTAATGAACCTCAGATGGTCGATATTTCCGGAAGTATTCATACAGCGTCTTCCGTAGCCCGAATCACTTTGAGACATTAACAGCATTGTAGAAGGATGCTGAAATGAGCAACTTGGTGCGTTTTTTGGGGGGGAACTTATTGCTATGATTACAAGGACAAAAGAAGAGGGGGGGGGGGAAGAAGGGACACACATGATCAAGCTCTCGTGTGTGTCCTTTCGATTTTGTTTTCTTGTGCTGCGTTCCCAAATTAGCGTTATAGCACCGTTGTCCGCTGTGCTCACAGTGATCTGCAAAGTGCCACCCGGGAGTTGGCATTGTTGCGGTAATCTCTCAGCATCTGGTTATGTAAACGTTTCAACTTGTCATGTACTCTCATTATGCGGCTGGGGTCAAATCTTCAACGCTCCGCTTGAAGGAACTCTGAAAAAAATATTCTGTCGATATTATGTATATATATATATATATATATATATATAGGGGCAATGAGGGTTCTCATTATAATACATGAAGGAAAGAAGCCAACAGTTGGCGAGGCCAAGGAAAGCGTTGGGGATGGTACTTTATGTCTTTTTTTTATAATGTTTACTTGGATAATCACAGAAATTAGTAATGTAATCTGCACCATCAACACGTTGTTTTTTCTTCTACTTTGTGTTTAATTATCTTTCCCCTAAACAGATTACATTACTAATTTCTGTGATTATCCAAGTAAACATTAAAAAAAAAAGACATAAAGTACCATCCCCAACGCTTTCCTTGGCCTCGCCAACTGTTGGCTTCTTTCCTTCATATATATATATATATATATATATATATATATATATATATATATATATATATATATATATATATATATATATCAGTTCAGTTCAGTCGTGTTTGACTCTTCGTGACCCTATGGACCATATCACGCCATGCTTTCCGGTCTCTCACTACCTTCCTAACATCACATAACTTCATCTGCAGCGCCTCGAGGATGCCATCTAACCATCGCGTTCGCTGCCTACCCTTTCTCCGGTCACCCTCAACCTTTCCCAACATCAAATATTTCTCCAGCGACTCCTCTCTTCTCATCAGATGACCAAAGTAGCTGAGCTTTAACTTTAGAATTTGACCCTCCAATGAGCAGTCAGGGTTTATGGTCGACAATATCGACTGATTTGATCTTCTGGCAGTCCAAGGAAGTCTCAAGAGTCTCCGCGTATGTATATATATATATATATATATATATATATATATATGGAGGTGGTCTTTGGATCCCCTTATGTCGTGCCACATGTTTGTAGCATGAAGTTTGACTCGATGCTTCAAAGTTCACTTAAAAACATGTTTTTAAAGCTTTCAGGGTTCTTGGATACGCTGGAATCTTAATATTGCGATGTCTGTTGCTACAAATGCTGGGGTGACACAAATTTCTAAATTATAGGGCAGAGTGCATACATCCTTTCTCGCCATTACAGACGTAGCGAATGCACAAGCCACAATCGCAGCCTTGAGCACATCGTTGACTCCTCTAGTCGCTACGCTGTGATTGTCGTCTGTTGCGCTGTATGTGCAAGCAGCAGTTTATTCTCATCTTCTGTCGTGCTGTACCCGCAGTAAACCACACCTCGCACCGTGAGAAGATTGTCATGATGCATGGCCTGCACATTGTTGATTTCGCGATCGCAATTTTTGGCTCTAAGCACAACCCGCACATTGCTGATGCTGCAATATGCTGTGTATGTAGGGGGCAGCTTGCAGAGGCCACGAAAAAAAGAATAAGAGAGCTTGCGACCACAGCGACGCCCGATTCCAACTAGAGTCACTAGAAAATTTTATAGTACTGCAAAGGTGCTCGTGGCCGCCATTTCCCTTGCAGACCACCGTACAGGGCCACTTTCGTAGGCTTGGAACATGTTTTCAAGCTCAGTAAAACTGGAACGTTCTAACACACTTATTCAGAACAGTACCAACAATGGTTGTGTGGTCGCTAACCTTATTAGTGTAGTTGTCAATCAATGAGAAAATTGAGTGGGTGGATCGACAGAAACTGCAGGTCGCCTGCACTCACAAATTCCCGACCTCATGCTCTACGCGCAGTCACACTACAACATTATTGGGTGTGAAAGAGTGTGCCTATGAAGATCGTAGGAGTATGTTGATCCCACTGTGCCAGACATGGACAGCTGGCACAAAGCTCGATTACGCTTTGAATAAGCGACACAATGTGAAGCTGCAGGTTCGCCGAGACAGCGTAAACAAACCAACATGCATTGTGGTAATGTTCAAAGCATCAGTATCATACACACTGGCATCGCTATGCCATAAATGCTGAGCGGGTTGGCTTGTTGAAGTTAATTTGTTCGCGGGAAAATTCGTTTGCAGTGCCGTCATTAAGTGAAGGGAAAGTAGCGGTAATGCGCTGGTCTCGCCTATTTTTATTGTGAAAAAAAAAATAAGGCTGGCTATATCATGTCCTTCATCACGTGGTTGTGAATATTCGCCCTTTTAAGCAAAAGCCTTTTGTGCCTCAGCGTTGTCAGCAGGAGTTGTCGGCAGAGAGTGTCACACTTTCAAGGGCGCACTATAAAAACAAACCTCAACTCCACCGGGAATCGAACCTCCATCCCTTGTATCCCCAGCCAAACGCTTAAACCAACTGCGCCACACCACGGATTGTGAAACGCTCATCGATAATTCCCCTTGTCTATGATGAGGCTGATAGCGGGAGTCCTTGAGTGACAGATACTGCGCCTTTCCTTTCCTGGAAACGAATCATAGAACGAATGTCTTTCACCTCATCGCATTTTAGTGGTCCAAAGCACCCTCTAGAATTTTTTGTTGCTGGGTGGCATCACCTATATTTTTATAGGGTATCACTTATATTGTGGTTGTTATATTGTTACTCACCTTTTTACCTCTTTGGGTGCGACCCTCTGCTTCCTTTCGACAGTTTGCTGCCTGCTGAAGACCATCCGAGCAGTTACGCTTCCGATGCAATAGCACGCGCCGACGCCGCCTTAAAACATTGCTCTGGATTGCCTCAGGGCTTCCCAGTTGTAAGTTGCAAACGGCCCAAAAACATCGCTACAATTGCCATCGCGGTGTACACTATCCGCCTGTCTCCCTCGGTCATCTTTGGCTTGCGGCCTGCCATGTGTGCCTGTGTGAGAAATTCATGCCCCATTACGTGGGTCTCTACCACGTTTCGGAGCAACTTAATGACGTGACCTACAAGGTCATGCCCCTGTCTCTCACGCCAGGCTCCACTGCACCACCTACACTGTTCACGTCGCTCATCTTAAACCCTACTACTCTCACAAATCGGTTTAACAAGCACTGGAACCGTGCTTGCCCTGAGGGGTTAGGGGGTACTGTTACAGTGTGTAGCCTAGATGTCGGAAAATGAAGAAGATGTTTTGGGCGCTGGGTTCGAACGCCAACGACACTGAAGCTGAAGCTGTTTTGTTTGTGTACTCTGGTGTTCCGGAGGTGCTCCTGATGTTGAACTCAGATTCTTATCGCTCGGTAACGCCCTGTAACAATATAGTTCGATCACCACCCCCTTGTACCGCCCATTTGCTACAACCTTGCTGATTATGTCACGTCAAAAATCGGCACGACATAGACATAGGGAATTGCTTTCATGTGTGTCCGACACGTGAAAGCAACCCACTCCAGTATTTTCTGCCAAGAAAACCCTATGGCCAGTCACAATAGCATTCCATAAACCCTGACTGCTCATTGGAGGGTCAAATTCTAAAGCTAAAGCTTAGCTACTTTGGTCATCTGATGAGAAGAGAGGAGTCGCTGGAGAAAGCTTTGATGTTGGGAAAGGTTGAGGGTTACCAGAGAAGGGGTAGGCAGCGAACACAATGGTTAGATGGCATCCTCGAGGCACTGCAGATGAAGTTATGTGATGTTAGGAAGATAGTGACAGACCGTAAAACGTGGCGTGATATGGTCCATAGGGCCACGAAGAGTCGGACATGACTGAACGACTGAACTGAACTGTGTCCGACACACACTGGTCAGAAGATACCAGTTGCAAACACACAACAAATCTATTGCGCCAGTCATTCTGTGGTTGATATAATGTTACATACTAATCAGAACCACTCTGCTAGAAACTGCAACAGCAGTTAACTAGAAATGAGACATGCTTTAACAGCGAACAACATGGAAAGGGTAGAAGGAAGACAACCTGTTCATGTTGTTCACGCTGCTAAACCATGTCTCATTTGCACGCAAACCAACTTGCCTAGTTTTCTGTTCTCCAGAATTGAACTAGAAATAAATAGCTAACAAATCTGTGCAGACAAAATTTGCGGGCGCACATTGATTCACACATGGGTATGCCCCCGTACGCATGCTTGTGCAAACTTAGTATGTATGAGTATTTATTTACAACTGAATGGATGTATCTGTTGCCAGCTGGCTAGATATTTCGTTTGATGTGAGGGTAGCTTTGGCAAAATTCCGCAAGCAAAATGGATGCGGCATGGTCCTGCGCGCATGCGGTACGCTGCGTTGGAATGTAAACACCTGGTCTGATCACACGCACTATGCTCATATTTAATATCTCTTGTTTAATATCGGCCACGAGCATGCGCTCAAAAACAGAGGTATGGGTCAGTGTCTAGAAAGAGTGCCTTTTATGCAGGCACTTAGCTCAAGATGGCGACCCCTCATCCTTCCTTACGAGCTCCCGCTTTCTTCCCAGTCATCTTCTTCCTCCTCGCTGGCACGGTAAGAATAGTGGGGCTAAAAATTTAACACACTCTTGAGCTGAAACGTGGAGGCTAACCAAGAGAGTTCTACTTAAGTTGAGGACAACCCAGAGGGCTATGGAACGAAAAATGGTAGGGGTAACATTAAGAGATAGAAAGCGTGCAGAGTGGGTCAGAGAATTAACTCAAGTTACCGACATGCTAGTGGAAATTAAGAAGAAGAAATGGACATGGGCAGGACATGTAGTGCGAAGAGAGGGTAGCCGATGGTCGCTGCGGGTAACAAACTGGATTCCAAGGGAAGGAAAGCGTAGCAGGGGGTGGCAGAAAGTTAGGTGGGCGGATGAGATTAAGAAGTTCGCAGGGGTCATGTGGATGCAGCTAGCACAGAACCGGGTTAAGTGGAGAAATATGGGAGGGGCCTTCGCCCTGCAGTGGGTATAATCAGGCTGATGATGATGATGATGATGTCGCGAAATGTCAGGTGTTGATCTCCAAGGGCATAAGCTACTGTATTGCTTGCATAGTGACAAATCCGTCACCGAACTTGACCTCGCAGGAGCTTTGTTTTGGTAAACTTTGTACTTGTTTCGTGGTGCCTCATGTATCCTCAAGTTGTCGAAGGCAAGTAGATGGGCCATCAAGCCCAAAATGACGTAAGGAAGCATAGATGGTGTCACGAATATTGGTGCTGTGTTTATAGAGCTGAGTGGTCCAAGATGTATCCAGACACAAGGCTGCTCGCACTCACAGTCGTGATCTGGCTGGACATCCAGTACATCCAGTACAGCTTGCTGCTAGATTGCTGCAGCATGAGAAATGCTTGAAATGGCAACTGACTTGCCAGTGGCATGGCAATCTGTGTGTAGTAGCGAATAAGTTCTATCGTCTCAGCTTCCAGCTGGTATTCAGTGCAGATGTCGGCGTTGGGGAGCTTCGCGGTGGTGTGTTCAAGTTCAGCTGGCAGCATCCAGCCTTCTGTTATCAGGTGATTTTCGAGGACTTTCTTGCTAGCTGAGGCCAAGGCACGTAATGTCTTTTGTTGGTCGTTCCAGCGTGTGGTTCCAACACTCCTGCTTGGCCACAGAAGCAAAGAACCACATGGCGTAAAGGTAGATGTTAACTACTGCAAGTGACCTGGCTGGGACATTATCTTGGTGCTGGGCATGGCCCAAAGGAAGAAGGAACTGGAACTTCTCGAAGAGGGTGCCACGGAAGTCAAGAAGCAGTAGCGGAGGTAGTCAAAGCTAGTGCGTGTGCCAGACTCCCCTATCACCATGGAAAAGCGTTGAAGCATCTCGGAGGGCCTGACTATCAGCTGGGACATGTGAAAATCTCTTCGATCATGCAGGAAAGTGGCAAAGTACTCATCCCACTTCAAGAAAGAGTGGTATTCGTCCCAGGTATTCTGAAGAGGTATGGCCACTGTCTGCTGTTTGTGAGCCTGCATGACTCCAGCGAAGGATTTCTCCAGCTTGCGTTCGAGGTCATGCATGTTCTGAGCATGCTTGCACACGTCCGTGTTGGGCTTTAGGAGTCCCAGAGCTCAAGCCGCAGCTCTTCTGTAGTCTTCACAGGAGGGCTGCTCCCACGACAAGTATCTTTTCAGCAGCATAGCTGCCGGCATAAACTGCAGTCGTGGCTTGTTGGGCACCGAAGCACTTCTGACAAAGGGGAAGACCCGCAGTTCACTATCCAGGGAACCCAGTAGGATAGTCGGGTTCCCCTCATGGCTGGTCTGCAGCAGGGATGTCGTGCATGACATCCGGCAAATTCTGTCACTCATTCTTTCCTTTGTACTCTATGATGCAGTCCATGCACAGATTCGACACTTGGTGGAAAAAGCATTCCTTAGTCTTGTCGTCAAGCTACGGCATAGAGGTATGATTGAAGTAGTAGTGCTGTGGGCTGGCCACCGGGGCTGCCATGGCGAGGTGGTGGTAAGACCGCATGCTGAACGGATACTTGCTTCCACTCCATTTGTGGCCACATGCATGGCCATACAGGTCTCTGCAGGGATCCACAGGGTGCTGCTCACGATTTTCTAGGTGCAGTGCCAACTAGTGGCACTCCGGGTGACTACATAGAGGAGCCTCTGTGGCCGTCTCATTGACTCTGCCAGAATGTGGTCCAAACGTCCTTGAAATGGGACAGGTACTGAAGAAGACCTTCGGAAGTGCTCTGGCTGTTTATCTGCTTGAGTCTGTAGGGTGCCCTGCAGCGCGGGTCAGTGGCCGGGTTGCGGACATTGTTTAGGTTTTCAAGTTCCCAAAAGAAGCGGAACCATTTGTCGTTCTTTGTTCCGTTCATTCTGAACACGCAAACCATCGTCCTGATGCCAATCTCTTCATTCTCACGCATGTTGTGACACCTTGAAACGTCCATCCCACTTGGACTCCAAAGCAATGAGTGATGCTGTCATGTTGCATCTACGGACCTGCCTCGTCAAGACAGTCCACATCTGGTTCGACTCAGTTAGGACGCTGACCCCACTGCAGTTGGCAACTTCATGGCAGAGCATTTCATCTGCAATATGCTGGCCATGCTGCTTAAGTGACGCCTCAAAAGAAGAGTCTGTGGCTGTCACCTCGATGTCCTTGCATCGAGTAATCACTTGGCAGCAGCGAAGGCAGCGGAAACAAGTCGCTATAAGCTCGCTCTGTGGTGTTACAGGTTAGGAACTTTCCATTTGTAATTGCCACTCTTAGGCAAGTAATTCTCATTGCTGCCTCTGTCGCTGCCATATCAGTGTGTGCTTGTATAAACTTTTAAATTGTTTTGTGAGTGCTAAACAATGCATGACCCAACTGAAGAACTGAGAAAGGAAATCCGCGATATGGGGGGGGGGATGGGAAGCTAACATGGAACGTGAATTTTGGAAGGAAATTGGAGAGTTTCTGAAAAGTCTGGATTTCTTTAATGCGGATCTTGAGGAAGCAAAGAAGCAGCAAAGTGAGCTGGAAAAAAAGAACAAGGTCTAAGGGAAGCCAATAAACAGTTGGCTGCTGAGTGTGAGCATCTGAAAAAGCAAGGTGTCCAGCTCGAGCAAAGGATTGCAGCCGCTAAACAGTACTCCGGCCGGTGTAACTTAGAGATTAAAGGAATGCCTAAGTTAGAGAGTGAAAGCCTCCTGAAATTCCTCGAACAGGCTGGGGAACTTCTGAATGGGCCCATTGCGGAAGCCAACATAGAAATATGTCATTGCATTCCCATGAAAAAAGGAAACGAGCCACCAAACATAGTGGTTCAATTTAAGAGCCGCTCTAATCGCAACGAGGTACTCCAGAACGCAGAAAAAGAATATGCATATCAGTAAAAGACTGGTCTCGCACTCATGAAGCCTGTTTGCCTCACCTTTGACGCTGAAGAAAAACACTCGCTGTAGCTTTCAAGAGGAGTGCGAATCCGGTCTTGGGTCTGTCTTGGGGTAGAGCTGCGTTGATGTCGAACATGGGCTGCTGTGCTCGGTTGGGTGCACCATCTTCAAGTTGGCTGTGGAGGGCGAAGATATCTCGAGTGTCCGCTAGCTCATCTAGGAAAGCGATCATCGTGCCCTTGTTCAGGTGCCTGTATTCTTCAGTGAAGTTCACCACCAGCACTTGAGCTTATCCATGACGAAAATGGGCGATGCCTCTTGCGATTCCCAGCCCACACTCTAAGAGCAACTGAGCGTTTCCTTTGGCGGTTTTGATATCGCGTTGCCCACGCAGGCGATGACGCTTGTTCGGGGCGGCACGGTCAAGTCTCCGTCGAGGACATTTAGAGAAACGCGTTGCGTCGAAATTGTCGTAGTAGGTATGGCTTTGTTCGCCGACAACTTGATGAGCTTTGATCGGAAGTCAATGATCACTCTATGATCATCTAGGAAGTCCATGCCTGAAATCACGTCGCGCAAGCACTGCTGTAGGACGAAGCTGGTAGGGTAGGTACATCCTTTTAATGTAACCCTTGCAGGGCATCGCCCTATGGCGTAATAAGGCTACTGCCAGTGGTACAGATTAGTGGGCCATCACAAGTGGTCGTCACCTTGAGCTGGGTGGCAAACGCTCCACTGATGACAGAATAGTCAGCTCCGGTGACCACTAAGGCGGTAACTGTGCGACCGCCAACAGCAACTTTAAGGTCAACCGTTCGCGACCCCGTATTTCATGTTGTGGCTTCGGTGTTCGATCTCTGCTTCGTCTTGTGCTGAGGTTGTGGCCGGGGCACACCATCGTCACTTCGCTGGGCAGCGTGTTAGCTTGGAGTCTGGTCGCGCCGTCTTGGATGTTGGCGTTGTGCGTAGCGGCGGTGGCACTTCGAAGCATGGGCGTGTCGAGGTCATCTTCACAAGTAATGTGGCCGTCATAGCGGCGGCGGCGTTACTCGGCGGCGGCGGCGGAGGATCTTCATTAGTTCGCTATATTACAATCTCACCTCCAAAAGTTGCTATGTTTAGTTTTCCCTACAGGGGCTTGGGGACCTTTCTCGCACACTGTCATCATTGCTGCGTCCTGGCGACAAAAAGCTGGCCTTGTACGGCGATGGGGACCTGAACCGACGGCTTGATGGCGCAAACTCACCACTATGCAGGTAGTTCTCGATTTCTTGCAACCGTTCACCGGGGCGGGGTCGTGGGGCGTCGAATGCTAATGCGCTGAGGCCGATTCATCGGTGCGGGCTGTGTCGTAGAATGTGGCCGGCCTCACCGCAGTGGAAGCATAATGGCCTGTTGTTCTCAGTCCTCCAGGCGTCGCACTTTCTGCGGCTTGGGGGTCGTTGGTAGGCTTGGCGGGCGGGGGCCAAGGAGCGGCTTCCAGGAACAGGTCAGTAGTGGCGAGGGCTTGGAAAGTCATGTCGGGGCGCAGGACGATGTAATGCAGCAGCGCTATCGTTTTTTGTGCTGGAGCCGTTGGAGCTGTAGCTTGAAGAACACCCAGCGCCTGCTGGACTTCTTCACGGACAACGTAAACAAGCGTCGCCACCTGGGATTGTTGGAATGATGGCAGCAACCGGCGAAGTTCCTCTCGGACAATCTCACGGATGAGGTCTCGAAAGCTTCTTCTGCTCGTAGATGCACTGCTGTAGGGGCTTGCGCTGACCGGTTGGAGTGATCGTCTTATTGATGGTCGACGCTTCACTTTCAAATTCGTCCACAGTTTTTGGTGGATTCCGAACAAGCCCTGCAAAAAGTGACTCTTTAACGCCTTGCATTAAAAATTTCGCTCTCACCCTCGGTCAAGTCGGCGCGACGATACAGGCGCTTCATATTCTCAATGTAAAACAGGACAGGCTCATTTGGGAGTTGAAGTCTTGATTGAAGGATGGCCTTGGCTCTTTCCTTCCGAACGACACTTGCAAAGGCAGCCAAAAACTCTTTCTTGAAAATCTTCCAATCCTTCTAAGCTGCCTCGTGATTTTTGAACCATATACGGGCAGATCCTTCAAGAGCAAAACAGACTTGCCTTACCATCGCTTCATCGTTCCTGCTGTTGAATTCTGCCACATGGTCGAAAAGGTCCATCCAGTCTTCCGCATCTTCAGTGGGTAGTCCTTGGAAGATGGGGGCTCCCGAGGCTGCACGAAGACAACCGGTGCTGTTGACTGTATCATTTTCAAAGCTTATGCTTTCCGGGGTCGAACCAGGTCAGGCAGCAGACCGTGTTCGGGTTGGAGCCCTTGAAGTCGGCAGCTGGCTCGGTGACCTGTTGGCTGGTTTCCCAGGGTGACAGGAATAAGGCTGGGGCCTCTGCTTAAAGGGTCAAGGGCAGCACCTCCACCAGATGCCACGTGGTGGTGACAAGTTCGATGACACAAATGAAGAGTTTGTGAGTGCACTGAAGAAACTCTTTATTGGGCTGACTTGCGTCCGCAAAACAACTAAGCGATTTGGCAGTGGCGATAGCAACAAACGTGCTCGGCAGTCGTCGACCAAAGGAATGCCCATTTCACTTGTCAGCACTGAATTTAAAGGCGGCTAGGAAAGATCTAGATAAAGCCGCAAATGGTACTAACATAGCCTGGAACATTATAGAGACACATGCGAGTGGCTGAAATCTTCGAGATAAGTCCTGACACATCTTTCGCGACAAAGAAAACGATAAAGCTTACCTCACGACAACGAGCATGAACAAACACAGAATACAGAATTGATAAGCACGCTAGAATCACAATGATAAAGCCGCATGCCAGCAGCTGTCGAATAAGAACAAATAAAGATTTAAATAGTTCGCGGCAATATATATTTAGAGCCTATGGATGAATTTGAAGTGCGAAATATCTATACAGTTTTAAAGAGCAGCAAGTCACGAGACACTGGCAACATTCAAATTGAGCCGGTAAAATATGTTTGATGCCTTTGCCCTGCTGCTTACTCACATTCAAAATCTTGTTATCAACGGGTTGATTCCCTAAGCTAATGCAAGTTTTCAAAGTTATAATTTTATTTAAAAGAGGTGATAGAAGTGATTTACGCAACTACAGGCCAATTTATATTTTGGCTATATCTTCTTAAGGTCTGGAAAAAATTATTTATAAAAGACTGTCAAGCTAGCTTCTGTCAGAAATTTCAACTCGTGAGCCCGTCGCAGCATGGCTTTCTTTATGGCATGTCTACGGAAACAGCATTGCTGACTTCATTCTCAAAACCTTTGAACTAAAGCAGTTGGTACATCGGAATTTTGACCGCCTCAATCACCAAACTCTCTTTAAAAAGCTGGAACTGTATGGAATTCGCCTTCACCTTCTTCAGTGTTATCTGCAGTACCGCATTCAGTGCATTAGCACTGAAAATGCTACGTTCTCCTTTGTAGAGACCTGTTCCCCAGGGGATCATTCTATGGCTTTTCATTTTGTACATTAATGACATTACTTTTATTTGCAATAACCCATGTTCTACGCCAATGAAACTAGTTCATTCTTTCGAGGCAGTCACATCCAATCTCTGGTGCATACTGTTAATGGTACTCTGATGGTATTAAATAAATGGAGGGAATATAACTAGGGGTTGGAGTTGTCAGTTTTTATTTTCTTAGAATTCGGCTGACTTTTTTCAGTGTTTATTTGCAAGCATATCTTCCGTTTTTTTTCTCGGTTATTATTATTTTCCGCTGAAGAAATGTCTTTTTTTTTTCGGTAAGTAAAGAGGCATCCATGTACAGTGAGCAAAGATACACGTAAAAAAGGTACAACAAAATATACACGAGGTTCATGTAAGAGCAAATAGGTGATGCAAAAAAGAAACAAAGGTTTCACTTGCGAAAGGCTCACAAATTATCAATAAATATTTATACATTCTTGGCTAGTGCATGCTTGTGTCTGAGAAGTGTCACGGGGCAAGAAACTGGAGGACTTTGGTCTTCACAATTTCCTGGAAGCGCTTGCGCTGCAAATGCTCCGGTCTGTCATTCGCCCCTCGAAGTTGCCTTGCTGCCTCCTCGGAGGCTTGACATGTTTGAGGGTCGGGAAGGACGGCCTGCCATTCTTTCCCCATTCGTGAGGCCATGAACAATGCCTCAAAACCCTCAACTGCTGTACTTAAACCAATGATTCCACTGTCTCACATCATGCTTGTGGATTGAACACTGTTGTAATTTTCTCCCGCCATCTAGAGTTCGCGGTGTGCATGAAAACGTACTGTCCTTTTTCGGTTTAAACCGAACCTTTCAAAATGCTTTTGGCATACCTTTATTGGTGTTTTTCGGTTTAAACCGAAAAGTCCAACCCTTAAATATAACTCACTACTCATAAATACCACAAAAACTAAAGCCGTCCTTTTTCATCCACGACAGCGTGTGGCGCCAGCAGATATGAACTGCATCCTGGCAATTGCCGAATAGAAGTTGTCGATACAGTAAAAACTCTTGGTGTTTTCTTTAACGCTAATATGCCAAGGGATGCTCACTATGAGTATGTTGAAACACAACTCTTCAAAAGTGGCAGAATACTTGCCCGATTTTGCTGTTTTCTTCCCGTTTCCATAAAGCTTATTATTTACAACACACTCTTTTGTATCTTAATTCCCGTTTTTTGGTGTGGGGGAACTCTACACAAAAAAATGTTAGTAGAATATTTCTTATGCAAAAAAGGGTGATTCATTGTATTGCCAATGTGAATTTTTATGCCCTTACGAACTATTCGAATGTTTCAGTATCGCCGCGGTACATAACTTTTGTGACTACTGTTTAAGTGTTAGGTATAGATAAGTCTTTATAAAAATTGGTATACATTTTTGCAGCTAGTAAATATAGAGGCAAATGTTCCCACTTATTCACTTCAACAGCAAGGTTGCCACATTCGAAGTTCTAGAACTCAACTTGGTTGCCAGGTGTTGTGTTATACCTTGCTGCGACTTCTAAATACCTATTTACGAGGAACATTCAGGTAGAAAAATGTAGTGTTCGTCTCATGAAATCAATGTTCCAGTCATAACTCATTAAATCTGAATTGGCAAGAGGGGGATCTTATCAAATAATAATAATAATAATAATAATAATAATAATAATAATAATAATAATAATAATAATAATAATAATAATAATAATAATAATAATAATAGTTGGTTTGCAGGAAGGGAAAGGCGCAGCATTTGTCACACACTTGTTTCTGTGGACACCTGAACCACGCTGTAAGGGAAGGGAGGAAGGGGGAGTGAAAGTGGATAGAGAGATGGAGGAGCCGTAGTGGAGGGCTATGGAGTAATTTCGACCACCTGGGGATCTTTAACGTACACTGACATCGCACAGCACACGGACGCCTCTTCGTTTTGCCTCCATCGAAACGCAGCTGCCGCGGTCGGGATTGAACCCGGGTACTCCGGCACAGTAGTAAGGCGTCTTACCACTGCACCATCGCAGCGAGGCCGTGATCTTATCATGTGCATGTATTTGTATCTTCTTGCTCTTGTTACTGACCCATAATTAGCAGTGCATAAATTGTTGTATTCGCTGTATGACCATATACAGGAAGGCTCGGGTATCATTCAAGCGAAAATAGCTCGCTTTTTGCCTGAGCCTGCCCATATGTCTATGGTGTAAATAAAATGAAATGAAATAGTGCCATGCAAAGTGATCTCGGCATCTGAGAACTGGCTTTTCAAGTGCAGTAATGCATTGTTTCTTGGCCGCTTGGTCAGATGCATTCACAAAGGTATTAAGGGCAATTGTTATGGATGCCACGGACTTTTCTTGCAGCTGCCTTGTCAACAATTCTGTAATAAACGTGTGCTGACTGCTTCCATCGAAGATGCCTTGAACATAGCAGCAGGTGGTGGCACCCACTGCCCAGGCACTGAACGTTTGCAGCAGAATACCGAGGACGATACAGTTGCTTTGGTGGTCATTATATCTTCTTTTCAGCAGGTTATCTGCATCGCGTCCACATTGCACATGCTTGTAGCATGTCAACTCTCGCAGTTGGAGCATGTAATTCTGCAACAGCAGTCTCGCGCATGGTGCCCTTTGGTAGTACAACGAAAGCATCGCATGCTTTGTGACAGGAGCTTCTTGTCCAGAAGCAGCAGGTCAGCACAGTAGGACATTGAAGCCAAATGGTCGCTTGATTGGCAAAGCACACAGGCCTCGGCGATCACTGAGAATTGACCAAGAACTGATGACGTTTGTCATTGTGCAGACGCTGTCTTGTATTGGTTAGCATGGTACTATTGCATCCGGGTCTCTGACTGTATTGCCAGGTCACCATGAGCTTTGTAGTTGATCTGCTCCAAGCTCTTGACTTCAATCTCCAGAAACGCCAGCAAACGACTTAGCTCCTATTCAGTCGCGGCGGTATCGTGGACCTCAGCTGCCGCACCAGTTGCAAGTGAACGGTGGTACTGGATGACGAGAACATGCGGGAGTGTTCTTGGGAGGATGTCACAAAGCATCGCAGAAAACGATGTCCTGATTATGCCCAAGAACTCCAACCCTCTGATGTTAGTCATTACTTGCTCGTATAGCTTTCATAGAGCCGTGGTACCGGTTGGCGAACATATGGGGGCGTGCTTTATCACTGAACCGTTTCTTCCGCATAGAAATGGCATCCAAGTAGCACGCTTTGATTGTCGGAAGGCCCGCGATGGCTGAGGCTGCATCGCCTCTCAAGAAAAATCACAAATAGTGAAATTTCTCTGTCACAACAAGGTCATCGTTGTGGTGAATAATGTGGTCTAACTGCTCCCAAGACAGTCCAGCAGCTCAGGTTCCTAGAAAATGGTGAGGTTTGGCAGCTTGGATCTGGGTCTCTTGGAAGCTATGACTCGAGAAGCAGCGTCGGATGGCGCTGGACATCAAACTACTGCGACGACTCAGAAGCTTGGTCATCATGTGTGTCTCGCTGTCTTTGTACTCGATGACCGTAGCGTATTCTGCTTCGAAGCATGCGTCATCGCGGATGTGCTCTTTGAGCTCGTCATTATTGGCCTTAAGTCGCTCGCAGAGGCACGTCAATTGGCTAAGCGTCGTCATATCGGATGACAGAAGAACACTTGCCTCATTGATAAGACGGGTGATCTCAGCCCGTCGAGCTGTCTGCTTATATTTCAGCCTTTCCAGGGAGAAGCAGCACTCAAAGGTCCTCATAAGGTCCAGGCAAGAGAATCTGGGGATTTGGCACCAAAAATGTTAAATATGGGCCACAAGCACGCGCCCAAACACTGAGGTCTGGGACGATGTCTATAAAGAGGGCTTTTAATGCGTGCACTGAGCTCAAGATGGAGAGCTTTCACCCTCCCTCACGAGCTCCCGCTTTCTTCCTGGTCATCTTCTTCCTGCTAAGGTAATCGCTTATAGAATCAGGACAACCTTAGACTCCAATCAAGCAAAGGATCAAGCAGGGTTTCGGAAACTACTCTACTATAGATCATATCCATATCATCAATCAGGTGATAGAAAAATGCTCGGAATATAACCAGCCCTTATACATAGCATTCATTGATTACAAAAAAGCATTTGACTCAGTTGAAACCTCGACGGTGATGCAGGCATTGCGAAATCAGGGGGTAGACGAGCCGTACGTGAAAGTGCTGGAAGATATATATAGTGGCTGCACAGCAACCATAGTTCTGCATAAAGAAAGTAACAAAATTCCCATAAAGAAAGGTGTTAGGCAAGGAGACACAATCTCTCCAGTACTATTCACAGCTTGTTTAGAGGAAGTATTCAGAGACTTGGAATGGGAGCAGTTAGGGATAAGGGTAGATGGAGAATACCTCAGTAATCTGCGATTTGCTGATGACATTGCCTTGCTAAGCAACTCGGGGGATGAACTGCAAATAATGATTGATGACCTAGACAGGAAAAGTAGAAAGGTAGGCTTGAAAATCAATATGCAGAAGACTAAGGTAATGTTTTATGGAGCTTATCATAGGAGGTTGCGGCCAATTGCTGCACCAGGGTGGCCAACTCCTGTTCTGGTGAGGGAGTGCGTTGCCGGAGGTGTTCACCGGCATCAGGTCGCACCCCAAACCTGTGGATTTTTTTTTTCATCCGGTGGAGAATTCCGCTGGACAGGCCGCCATTGGAAACTGACCCTGGCAACGTTTAATGCTAGAACCCTAGCTAGTGAAGCTAGCTTAGCAGTGCTGTTAGAGGAACTAGAGGGCATGAAATGGGATGTCATAGGGCTTAGTGAGGTTAGGAGGCCGAATGAGGCATATACTGTACTGAAGGATGGGCATGTACTGTGTTATCGAGGCTTACCAGAGAGGCGACAACTAAGAGTAGGTTTCCTTGTCAATAAGTATATAGCGGGTAATATAGACGAATTCTATAGTATTAATAGGAGGGTTGCAGGCATCGTAATTAGGCTTAATAAGCGGTATAAACTGAAGGTTGTACAGGCCTATGCACCTACATGTAGTTATGATGACCAGGCAGTTGAAAGCTTCTATGAAGATGTAGAATCGGCAATGCGAAAAGTAAAGACGCAGTATACTGTACTAATGGGCGATTTCAATGCCAAGGTAGGGAAAAAACAGGCAGGAGACAAGGCAGTGGGTGACTATGGCATTGGTTCTAGGAATAACAGGGGGGAGTTACTAGTTGAGTTTGCAGAGCGCAATAACTTACGAATCATGAATACCTTCTTCAGCAAACGGAAGAACCAGAAATGGACATCGAAAAGTCCTAACGGAAAGACTAAAAATGAAATCGACTTCATAATGTGTTCAACCCCCACCATTATGCAAGATGTAGAGGTAATCGGGAAAGTGTGATGCAGTGACCACAGGATGGTGAGGTCCCGAATTAGCCTAAATCTGAAGAAGGAACGCAACAGATTAGTAAGAAAGAAACCCATCAACGAATTAGCAGTGAGGGGGAGGGCAGAAGAGTTCAGGATCTCGCTACAGAATAGGCTTTTAGCTCTAACTGAGGATGGCGACATTACCCTAGAGGCAAGGAACAATAATTTCAGAGATATCATTACTGAGTGCGCGGTAGAAGTAGGCGGTAGGATAATTAGAGAGGATACCGGCAAGCTGTCTAAGGAGACGAAAGATTTGATTAAGAAACGCCAGAGTATGAAAGCTTCCAATCCAACAGACCAGATCCAATTGGCCGAGATATCGAAGCTAATCAATAAGCGCAAGGTGGCCGATATAAATAAGTATAACATGGGAAAAATTGACCATGCTGTAAAGAACGGGGGAAACCTTAAAGCGGTAAAGAAGAAATTGGGCATAGGCAAAAACCAGATGTATGCGATAAGGGACAAGGCGGGCAACGTCATCACTAATATGGAAAAGATAGTCAAAGTAGCCGAGGAGTTCTATACAGATCTCTACAGTAGCCAAAGTAGTCAGGACCGTAATGAGATTGGCGGTAGGGAAAAACAGTCAGACGTTCCACCAGTGACGAAGGACGAGGTCAAGAAAGCACTAGAAACTATGAAAAGGGGGCAATCAGCTGGAGAGGATCAGATAACTACAGTAATGCCGAAAGTTGGGCGAGTTGGTTAACATTCATGATGGAAAATAGCGCGAAAGTACACGAAGGACGGAAGGAAGTAAGACACGGACAAGCGCTAAACTCAGACAAGCGCTAAAATCAGATAACTACAGATTTGCTGAAGCACGGGGGGGATATCATGCTAGAAAAACTGGCCACCCTGTATACGCAGTGCCTGGTGTCATCGACGGTACCGGAACCATGGAAGAATGCAAACATTATCCTCATTCACAAGAAAGGGGACTCTAAGGACCTTAAACATTACAGACCAATCAGCTTACTGTCTGTCACGTATAAGGTATTTACTATGGTAATCGCTAATAGATTCAGGACAACCTTAGACTCCAATCAAGCAAAGGATCAAGCAGGGTTTCGGAAACTACTCTACTATAGATCATATCCATATCATCAATCAGGTGATAGAAAAATGCTCGGAATATAACCAGCCCTTATACATAGCATTCATTGATTACAAAAAAGCATTTGACTCAGTTGAAACCTCGACGGTGATGCAGGCATTGCGAAATCAGGGGGTAGACGAGCCGTACGTGAAAGTGCTGGAAGATATATATAGTGGCTGCACAGCAACCATAGTTCTGCATAAAGAAAGTAACAAAATTCCCATAAAGAAAGGTGTTAGGCAAGGAGACACAATCTCTCCAGTACTATTCACAGCTTGTTTAGAGGAAGTATTCAGAGACTTGGAATGGGAGCAGTTAGGGATAAGGGTAGATGGAGAATGGAGAACTACCTCAGTAATCTGCGATTTGCTGATGACATTGCCTTGCTAAGCAACTCGAGGGATGAACTGCAAATAATGATTGATGACCTAGACAGGAAAAGTAGAAAGGTAGGCTTGAAAATCAATATGCAGAAGACTAAGGTAATGTTCAACAGCCTCGGGAAGGAACGGCAGTTTACATTAGGTAGCGAAATACTGGAAGTAGTAGGCGAATATGTCTACTTAGGACAGGTAGTAACCACAGATCCGGACCACGAAAAGGAAATAACAAGAAGAATACGATTGGGATGGAGCGCATTTGGCAAGCACTCGCAGATTATGACTAGCAGCTTACCGGTATCGCTCAAGAGGAAAGTATACAACAGTTGCATCTTGTCTGTACTCACCTATGGGGCTGAAACGTGGAGGCTAACCAAGAGAGTGCTACTTAAGTTGAGGACAACCCAGAGGGAACGAAAAATGGTAGGGGTAACATTAAGAGATAGAAAGCGTGCAGAGTGGGTCAGAGAAATAACTCAAGTTACCGACATTCTAGTAAAAATTAAGAAGAAGAAATGGACATGGGCAGGACATGTAGTGCGAAGAGAGGATAACCGATGGTCGCTGAGGGTAACAAACTGGATTCCAAGGGAAGGAAAGCGTAGCAGGGGGCGGCAGAAAGTTAGGTGGGCGGATGAGATTAAGAAGTTCGCAGGGGTCAAGTGGATGCAGCTAGCACAGAACCGGGTTAAGTGGAGAAATATGGGAGAGGCCTTCGCCCTGCAGTGGGTATAATCAGGCTGATGATGATGATGATGAAGGTAATGTTCAACAGCCTCGGGAAGGAACAGCAGTTTACATTAGGTAGCGAAGTACTGGAAGTAGTAGGTGAATATGTCTACTTAGGACAGGTAGTAACAGCAGATCCGGACCATGAAAAGGAAATAACAAGAAGAATAAGATTGGGATGGAGCGCATTTGGCAAGCACTCGCAGATTATGACTAGCAGCTTACCGGTATCGCTCAAGAGGAAAGTATACAACAGTTGCATCTTGCCTGTACTCACCTATGGGGCTGAAACGTGGAGGCTAACGAAGAGAGTTCTACTTAAGTTGAGGACAACCCAGAGGGCTATGGAAAGAAAAATGGTAGGGGTAACATTAAGAGATAGAAAGCGTGCAGAGTGGGTCAGAGAAATAACTTGCTACCGACATTCTAGTGGAAATTAAGAAGAAATGGACATGGGCAGGACATGTAGTGCGAAGAGAGGATAGCCGATGGTTGCTAAGAGTAACAAACTGGATTCCAAGGGAAGGAAAGGGTAGCAGGGGGCGGCAGAAAGTTAGGTGGGCGGATGAGAGTAAGAAGTTCGCAGGGGTCGAGTGGATGCAGCTAGCACAGAACCGGGTTAAGTGGAGAAATATGGGAGAGGCCTTCGCCCTGCAGTGGGTATAATCAGGCTGATGATGATGATGATCTTCTTTCTCCTCGCTGGTGTGGTAAGAAGAGCGGTGCTAAGGATTTAACATTACCTGCATTTTTTTTTGCAGCTAAGTAAACAAAATGTGCAACCAGTGAACTAGTGTATCTCGCACAAAAAGTTATAAACAAATTTTTCCAGGCTGTTTCTGTGAAACCACATTGACCGCAGTTGAAGATGTTTTTTTTTTATTTGGGGGGACGGGGAAGATGCCTTTCCTGGCTCATTTCTGTTGCCACAGGCATGCGGCCTTAGAATTTCTCTTGTGAAGATTTTGATGAATAATTGAAGAAGAGGAACTCCCACAAAGACACGTATTTTGCTTGCACTCTTTGAAGGACTGCATAGAGCAGTGAGCTGGGCTAGTTGGCTGGTGTTCATCGTACGAATAGAACAACTGTGCTAAAAACACACATCGACAACAAGTAATTTAAAAACGGGACTTGCGCACACTTACAACTGAATTTACTAGTTGAAAGATGACATATATAATAAACAGAAACCGCGTGCTCAAGGCTATCAATTCGTCTCCATCATATCCTCGTGTCCAGAAACTGCACCTCACAATCAAGCACAATAGAAGGATCGCTAAAAACACAGGTGTCTTTTTCTTAAAAACATGTGCCTCGTACACCTCTCATGTACGATGGTCCTTAGGCCTGTACAAAATCTGTCTTGTTTAGAAGTGGAAGGCACTTCTTTATCTTCTTTTCACGGGCCGTGCAGTGTTTGGTGAAATGGGAATACTCATTGGAAGAGATTGATAAAATGCTCTTTTAACCGAATGTTAACATACCTTCCCATCTGACCAACATAAAAACACCCGCAGGAAACAAGAAATTTATGACCACACCGTACACACGGGGAATATAATGTGACATATGGTTTACATGGCATATAAAGGGTTTATGGCTTTTAATGTGAAAGCATTACTTCACAGATTTCACAGATTTCTGTCTGCAGACCGCGTCTGCAAAATGGTTTGCAGCAGTTGTAATTGAGAAGTTTAATTTGTGGTGTGAATCGATAGAGGGTGGCATAATGTTGTGTCTGAAAAAATTAGGCCAATAAGTGAATTAGGTAATTAATTAGAGGCAAAAAATGTAAAAAGGCAAAAATGGTCTCACTAGCCAATGGCTTGGCGCCACATTTGAATGTATCAAATACTAAGATAGTTAATTCAGTCAATTAGGGTAACGTCAAGGATGTGACGCCACACAACCGGAAGTAGAGCCAAAAGGCATAGGAAGGGATTGGCGCGCAATTTGAAGGTACCAAAGACTAAAATGGTAAACATAAGTGATATAATGTGACGTCACTCGACCAGAAGTAGAGCCGAAAAAAAAGCATAGGAAGGGATTGGCGTGTAATTTGAAAGTACCAAAGACTAAAATGGGCAAACAAGAAGTGAATTAATGTGATGTAGAGGATGTGACGTCCTGGAACTAGAGCTAAAAAAGGGCATAGGAAGGGATTGGCATGCAATTTGAAAGTACCAAACACTAAAATGTGTAAACAAGATGTGAATGAAGCAGCTAGAAGCAACCAATAACTGCATTCGTGCTTTCGCATTACTCCAATGCAGATTCTACAGTGCTCTTTAATTTTGTACCATTGACTGTTCTCTGGACACGGGCACACAAACGAGCCTTTTTTAAGAGGGACAAAAACACCACATCCATCCTGTACCATTTCGCAAAGTTCTTCAAATTATGTGCTACCTTATACTGGTAAGGGATAACAGATTTTTTTTTCTTTCCTTTCAGCCTCCTAAGAGGCAGTCTCACCAGATTTAACCTTCTTAGTCACTTTTTCGTCATTTATGTTATGTTCCCTGTGTGTGCAGTGAGAACTATGAATTTCCTTTTTCCTGCTTTCCTTTCAGCCTCCTAAGAGGCAGTCTCACCAGATTTAACCTTCTTAGTCACTTTTTCGTCATTTATGTTATGTTCCCTGTGTGTGCAGTGAGAACTATGAATTTCCTTTTTCCTGCAGGTTTCTTATGTCATTCAGACAAAAAGATGTATAGCTAAACTTCTATGTAACAGACCTCCATGTAGCGAATTCCTTGATATTACGAAGTTTTTCAATTCCCCAACGCCGCCCCCATTGAAGAGCATGTATTTCAATACTCCATGTAACGAACATGTTGCAGCGGTCGACCTTGATATAACGAACTTGTGGCAACCACTGTCTCTTAGCTAGCACTGAATTACTGAAAATTTGGCAGAAGCCCGCAAGTTTCAGGATGGTAAAACACGAACTGACGCGAGAAGAATGTATAGCAACAAGCAACTGCAGCAGTCTCCGCTGCTTTCGCTTTTGGAATATGGCACTGGTAGTTCATGCCAACGTTCTTAGGCTCTTATCTAAGAGCGTTGGTTCATGCTCAGAAGGAGCAAAAAATAACAGAACAAAGGAAAAAAGAGGGTGAGCAGTGTGCGTCTATCGCTGCCACGTAGTTGGGCTCCTGGTGTGCGCTGGCTTGTTTCCTAGGGCAACAGTGGTGGGCGAGCGGGAACATGCTTGAAGGTGCAGGCACCTCCTCACTCGGTGATGACACAAACAAAGTGCGCGCTCTCCCCCAGACTGATTCCTTCACTACCCCTTTTCCCTACTCTTTCGTAGACGCATTGCGCGAGCAGTGGCGTAGAGGCTGCCGCCCCAGTCTCGCTGCATGCTCTTAGCGCGATCGTGAAACTTCTCACCACTTCTATAACTTCGAATATTCTGATTTACTGTAAACGTTTTCAAGGTGATTTCTCTTACAATGAATTCTTAATCTGGTTTTCGCTGTGCACGATCCTTGGGTGACTTCACACTAAAACTGCATGTAACGAAAACCTGGATGTAACGAAATATCGCCGACATTTTACAAGTTCGTTATAACCAGGTTTAATTGTGTTAAGGGGAAAACTTTTAATGGCTCATACTAACAGCCATGACTGTTCATCCGGCCACGAGAAGTGTCACACTTCGCGAGATTCCGTGATATACCGCAAGGTTGGGATGTCATCACCTGGTGATCTCATCGGCCAGTCTACCGTGAGGAATAAATAAATCATGTCTCCTCGGGGAATCGAACCTCCATCCCTTGATCCTCAGCCCAGCGCTTTAACCAACTGTGTCACGCCCGGGGACTGTGAAGCGCACATCATAATTCGCCTTGTCTACCGTGAAGATGATAGTAATGATGACAATGATGCTGCAATTAGTGATAATAACAATGATGACATTAGCAATGATAATGATGGTGCATTTAGTTGATAATGATAATGAGAGCAAACGTGATTCACCGTGTGCACCAGCAATGCTCAGGCTTTCACATTTGTGCAGTGTAGATTCCACAGTGCTGTCGGATTTTTTAACATTCGGTTAAAGGAGCATTTTAACAATCTGTCTTCCGATGAGTATTCCTTTGTTGCCTAACACTTAAGGGCCTGGGAAAAGGAGACAAAGAAGTGCCTTCTGCTTCTAGATAAGAGAGAGACTTTGTATGGGCATAAGGACCATCGTACACAAGAGACGTATGTTATTGAGGAAAAGACAAGTGTGTGTTAGTAATCCCTCGATTATGCTTGATGATTGTGAGATGCGGTTTCTGGATGCAAGGCTATGGCGGAATCGAATTGATACCCTTGAGCTGTGTTTTTTTGTTCATTGTATATCTGTCATGTTCATACAGAAAATTCAGTTGTGAGTTTGTGCACATCCTGTCTTTCATTTTCTGTTGCCGGTGTGTTTTTTAGCACAGTTGCCCTATTCATACGATGATCAGCCAATAGGCAGGCCGACGGCGCGCAGAAACAAAATGTGATACTCTGTTTCCTGCGTCATGACCTTCATCAGCCTGACTATACCCACTGCAGGGCGAAGGCCTCTCCCATATTCCTCCAATTAACCCAGTTCTGTGCTAGCTGCATCCACTTGACCCCTGCAAACTTTTTAACCTCATTTGCCCACCTAACTTTCTGCCATCCCCTGCTATGCTCTCCTTCCCTTGGAATCCAGTTTGTTACCCTAAGCGACCATCGGTTATCCTCTCTGTTTTGGTGCTGCCTCATAACCTTTAATCGTTCTGCCTCTCTGACGGCGCCCACTCTACTTCTCTTAAAACTCCCACTGTACTAGGTCATGTGGTGCAGTGACGTGATTAGTGCACACAGTTGTAGTGACTCCTCTCGCTGACTTGACTAGCAGGTGCGTGCCAATTTGGCAGCTAAATGGCGGGACATAATTCGGAATGCTACTCGCATCACAATCTTGGTACGAAAGAGATGACATCTGGTGCCGCATGGAGTTTCATTGGTGATTCCTTAAGAGTCAATGGCATGCCAGAGGTGATAAAGGGGAAGAACTGTTCAACCGGAGTATCTGTTGTCCCGCCACTTTGGTGGCTCCACAACGGCTGCCGTCACAGTTACTATGCCAGCTGTAACGCAAGCGAGCCAAGATGGGATTTTTGGTGCCATTGCTTCTGGTGACACATTCTGTGTTGCATGAGACATAAAAGGCCAGTTCACCTTAAAAATACCCTCAGCTGTAACAGTTGGACTTGAATTGCATGCTTCTGCATAATGAATTTTGTTTGTTTGTTGTTGAAAACAGCAGAACAGGCATCTGTGGCACTGGCCATAGCTAGCAGTGGCACGGATACAATATTATCGGATTCCAGATTAGCCCTTCGTAGCCTTGCGGGGTGCAGAAATTTGACTGTGACACAGCAGATACTAAAAGTCACCAGGCAACCTTGCAAAGAAATCAAGGCAACGGAGATGCCATTAGTATTCGTGATATAAAGTTGAAACAAACCATAGCCACTTACTTACCCCACTATTTATTCTTTTGTTACTGTTATTGCTATGACAGACTTCAGGGGTAAAAGAGGTACCTGATATAGTGACAGCTGTCACTCTGTAGTTGATGAATCTATAGACATGATAAGCTGTATACTTGTGTAGCCAATAATCCTGCATCCATCTACCATTTCTCTGGTAACCTGCAGTATCAAATAGCACATTATGTGCCCTTTATCTCTGAGCATGTGTGATCTGTCTTCCCAATATGGTGGACCATTATGAGATTCCACTACAAACAGCTCAGCTGAGCTCGCCTTTGGCGTAAATTTCTTCTTCAGTTAATTTTAACATTATATAAGCATTTAGACCACAGATTGAATATTAAATAATGTGTAGGATTTCACCTATGACATGCGAAATTGCCGTGGCGCACACAACTGTAGAATATTATTCTTGGTAGTACCAGGATAACGTCCACATTTGTTAATTGCTACAGCATCAGATGGGCAAAATTATTAAACCAACAGTCCCTGATAATAATTTTAAGTGAAGCGTATGTAACAATTTTCATTTTTCCTAATTTAGGTTGTCATTGAGTGCTGAAAGTCAGTGGTGTAATTAATTTTCAGGTAGATAATAGCAGCAAGAGGTTAGGTGGTGTGCTGTGCAGATGGGTGATGTAGCACTTGTGCTTGTGCAGGTCATGCAGTTCCCAGGCAGCGCAGGCCAGCAAAGACGAGAGCCAGCCATCAGGTAAGGCTCACCCCTCAGGGGTGCAAGTGCTGCTCCATTCTGCTCCAGACTGCTTTTTCTGCTCCATCCTGCTTCAAAACACAGTATTGCTCCATAACTGCTCTAAACTAGCTGCCTAAGTGTTTTGGCATCAAATTTAGCGGAAGGCTGGTATTTGCGACACAATGAGCCATTGAATTGTCTACAAATAATGTGATCCCATCCAATTATAGCCAGCCATATAGTATTGTACTATGCTGTAATCATGAGAATTGCACAGCTGGCTGGTGGCACATTTTATGATGGAAAAATACAGCGCAGAGACTGCCCAGACTGCTACGGCACGCTTTAGTTGCGCATCCTTGATTTGGGAGCTGCCATAGTTGAAATGATGACTGCACTGGCGGCAGAACTGTAGGAACCGGACGGGTGGCGCCGCCTCTCGGCGCTCCGCTCGTTGCTGAAATGCACTGGCACCAGTCAGCGCATTGGAGTGCGCAGTCTGTCACTGGTTTGTGTGAGATTCTCTTGGTACTCCCAATTTTTAGGCGACGTTGTGCGTGAATATGTCTGGTAAAACCAAGTCTGGGCAAATGTGTCAGGTTGTTGGCAGCACTGGCAGCTATGCAAACTTGTCGTACTCTTCTAAGCGAATTCATTTCTACTGGTTTCCACACAAACATGAGGGTCGGGTGACTGGGACGCTTATTACCAAACCATATCCCGTAGGAGCACTCGAGCAGACGACGCTCTGGCGCGTGGATGGATGGATGGATGGAATATAGGAGCGTCCCCTTTGAATCGGGGTGGTAGCAGTAGCTATCATGCTCATTTTTCTTCCTATATCTTAATTATTGATTTAGAATGGTTAACTAAACCACCATTCTATTTATTAAATTTTGTTCCTGCATTACTAACATTATGTCACTTCTCTGCTTTTAAGCCACCAATCTTCCAGTCGTTTTTTGCTAGTTTCCACCGCCGGTTTATTCACCCGGCCACTGTTATCTCTAAACCCCAGAGCTTCAGGAACAGTGATTGCGCCTGCACCAACTTCCGGATAGATACTATTACATTCGAGTATAATATGGTCAATTGTTTCACTGGAGTTTCCACATACAGCACATGCGTCATCTCCATTGTTAAATTTCTTTTTGTAGCTGCGTGTTCTAAGGCACCCTGATCTAGCTTCAAAAAGTAGGGCACTGCCTCTTGAGTTATCAAAGAAATCTTCCTCCCTGATCTGCATTTTCCACTTACGGTATAATTCCACACTCTGTTTCTTTTCTATCGAATTTATCCAATTTTTACCTTCTGTGTTTTTCACCTGTTGCTTAATGCTCTTTATTTCTCCGTCCTTGTTACTAGCATACTTACTAGTTAGTTTCCTAGTTCTTTTCCTCCATTGTGAGTCAACGCTTTTTAGGTACAGGTATTTAAATACTTTAGCTGCCCATCTGTTACTGACCTATTTCCTCAGGCGTTCCTCATATAATATTTTACTCTGAGCTTCCCGTACTTCGAAAGATGCCCAGCCCATATCTCGCTGTACCGCCTCATTTATAGTTTTGCCGTGGGCACCTAGTGCAAATCGTCCAACGGATCTCTGATTTATTTCTAATGTTGACTGTACCTCTGATTTTAGGCACAAAACCGCATTTCTGAAAGTAAGTCCGGGCACCATAATTCCTTTTCAAATACCCCTCAAAACCTCATACCTATTGTATCCCCACAATGCCTTATGCTTCATTATCCCGGCATTCCTTCGCCCTTTGGCCTTAAGTGATTGCTCATGCTTTCCAACGTATGCCAATCCTTCGTTTACCCATACCCCCAGATATTTATATTCTGCTACTCTAGGTATTTCAAGGCCTTGTATTTTAAGACCCTGATCAGTTGAGCCGTTGAAAGTCATCAGACCCGACTTAACGGCGCTGAAACTGAAGCCTAGAGCATCCCCTTCGTCTCCGCAATACATAACTAGAGTTTGCAATTCTTCCAGACTCTCAGCTAGCAGCTCAATATCGTCTGCATACATCAAACCGGGGAGGCGCTGCTCCACCGCCTTTCCACCTAATCTATATGACAGGTTAAAACCTAGGTTACTGTCTTGTATCCTCCGTTCCAGGTTTATCATATAAAGCATGAACAGCACCGGTGATAGAGGACAGCCTTGTCTTAATCCTTTGCATACTTTGACATCCTCCGTACTTCTTATCCCTTCCCACGTAATTTCTACTTTGTTATCCCGGTATATTTCCTGTAGGAACTCTATTATCTCATAACCGATACCTTCTTCTTTTAATATGTTCCACAGGAGTTCCCTGCTTACGTTGTCGTACGCCCCGTTTATGTCCAGGAAGGCCAAATACAAAGGTCTATTTTCCACTCTAGATATTTCGATGCATTGGGTAAGCACGAACAGGCTATCATCTAAGCGCCTACCATTTCTAAAGCCGTTCTGAAGTTCTCCGAGTATCTTGTTACTTTCTACCCATGCTTGCACCTTTAATTTCACCGCCTGTATGGCTAACCTGTACATTACAGATGTTATGGTAATCGGTCTGTAGGATTTTATGTGCATCCTGTCTCCTTTCCCTTTATAAATCAAATTCATTTTACTCTGCCTCCAGCTGTCCGGAATTTGCTTATTCGTTATGACTGTTTCCAGAGCTTTAAACAAGGTTTCCTTACTTTTTGGACCGAGTTCATTAATCAGCTTGATCGGAATTCCATCTATTCCTGTAGATGTGTTTTTAGGAATATTTTTTTCGGCCTTTTTCCAGTTTAGATTGGTCAGTTCTAAGCTGCTTTGTATTCTGCTACCTTGTGTTGCTTCCTGATTTGCGGAGATTACCCTATCGTCACTCTTAAATTACTCGGCTATAACTGATGTAATGTAGTTCACTGCGTTATCTCCCTTTAAACAATTTCCAGCGTTATCTTGAATCTGATCCTGCTTTCTTTGATTCTTCTTCCCTAGCCAGCTTATATGGTTCCAGAATTTTCTTGCTCTGCCTCTAGAGGCATCGTGTATATCAGCATTTTAGGAAACGTAGCGCAAAGAAGACAAGGACAAAAAAGAAGGAAACACACACGAGCGCTTACTCACAACTGATTTTTTATTAGAAAAGCTAACAGAATATATAGGATACAAAAAATTATCAAAAACATCTAATAAAGTGGTGAAATTGACAAAAATTGACAAAAATGTGGAGAAAGGCAAGTCTGCAAAGATACACACGTGAAAAAACTACTTGACCACTGATTCTAGGTATGTAATCTCTACTTTTGTTAAGTTAATAGAAGCTTCGCTGACACACTTATCCCCTCCTTTCATGATATGGTATGCCTCTATAATATCTCGTGTATGTTGATTGCGCGATGTGCCAAGAATGATAGTTTTATCGAAAATGGGGCGGCATTTACACTTCGTGCAATGTTTAGGCAAATTATCTTGTGATGTAGGGGTTAAAGAATTTCTATGTTCGAAGAGCCGGATATTCAAACAACGGCCAGTCTGCCCTATGTAGTATTTTTTACAAGAAAGAGGAATTTTGTAGATTACCTGCGTTCTGCACTGTACAAACCTAGATTTATGGTTGACATAGCAGCGATGCTCACTTTTGACGCGTCTGCCTTTCTTCTTACCAAGGCACACACACCTGACAATTTCGTGGGGGCTGACATTACTGTGCCTACATCATAGCGATTGGCGACATTCCGCAAGCCATGTGAAAAACGGTGCACGTACGGCAGAACCACTGGTTTCCTTCTATTGCTGCAACACTTAGACTTTTTTGTGTCCTTTCCCTTAACCCAACTACTGATTAAAGGAAGCGGATAACCAGAATTGCTCAATCTATTGACTTGATCGAGAAAACATTTACAAATTTTATACTCGCAAGATTTAATTAAAGCAGAGCGCAAACAAGACGAGACAATTGCGTTTTTCACCACTTTGGAATGTCCGGAGCGAAGATGTAGTAAAGGCTTAGATGATCTAGGGTGATAACCCCAACACACATGCTTATTCCCAAAATGAAGAGATAAGTCAAGAAATTGTAGAACATCATCAATGGGCAACTCAAAAGTAAAGTTCGAACCATGAGCACTTTCTTTGAAAACCTTTAAGATATTAACAACAGAAAGATTGAACCGATTGGAAGGGAGGACTAAATAATCATCAACGTAACGAAAAATACTCAATGAAAGGCCATCTAGATTCTTTTGAATAGCTTTGTCTATTTGGCTAAGAAAAATGTCTGAAAGAACTGGCGCTACACGCGAACCGATGCAAACGCCAGATTTTTGTAAGTGTAAAGAACCCTTCCACCCAACAAAAGTTGACTTAAGGTAAAAAGAAACTAATTCTAAAAAAGATTCTACAGGAATGCCACAATGATTTATGAACCGTGCTTCATCATTAAAGTCAGAAATGCACGCCCTCACACTTTTCATAAGGGCGTTGTGGGGGATGTCATAATAAAGATTTTCTACGTCTATGCTGAAAGCCCGCAGCCCCTCCGTGTCGGAAATCTGTAGATGCTGGACAATTTTTTCTGAATTGGGAATTAGGAAAGGGTCATCGATTGCTAAAGCTGAAAGGCACCTGAGCAGGAAACCTGAAATGACATGTTGCCACGAACCAGCTTCGGACACAATCGCGCGGAAGGGTGAGTCAGGCTTATGTGTTTTTACATAAGCCTGACGGGAAGGGTGTCCAGGGAGGTGGTTACAGACAATGGACCTCAATTCATGTCCGCATATCAGCAATTTTTGCAGGACAGGGTCATCCAGCATTATGTCATTATGTAATGGTCAGGTTGAACCGTTCAATCGTGTCCTGAAGGAGTACAGGTAGACTGAGTCACTGGAGCACAGGCTATTGAGAGAAGCCATCCTGGAGTACTTGAGCATCTACCAGAGCTCCACCATACTACCAGTTGCGAAACATCCCATAAGGCCAATGTATCAAAAAACGGCGGTTTTGATTGGTCAAAATTCGGGTGTTTACGAATGGTGGCAGCACCCGCGGCCATTAAAAGAAACTGCGTCTAAATTCCAAACTGTCTGATTGTTTATAAATGCACAACCGTAATGGAAAATAAAACTAGTTGAGGACTTGTAGCAGCAAAGATTATTAGGATAACAGCCATATAGTTAGTTAAGATGGAAAAGAGGAGAGAAAAATTTGATTTCCAAAAGGCAATGGCAGCAATAGCAAAAAGTTTGTATTGAAAGCTTCCAGATCGCGCAACAATTCATAGACACCCGAAAAATGCGTACAAAATCTGGTCACTTTTTGAAGCAGAGTTTCGCAACTGGTATGATCCAAAAGCTCTGGCATCTGCAGGGCTACACCACACGCTACAACAAGGGTGTCTTCTGCTTTCTTGCGCTACAGGAAAGGAAACTCGGTTGGATGTTGTTGGCCTTCCAGATGAGGGATTCTTCAATGAACCAGCAGTGTGCATGGCTGACTTGCAACAGCGGGGACCACCAACAAGTGAAAGGCTACACAGATGCAAAACGTGGTGCCAGAGATTCCGGCATCAACACAGGAGACTTATTAAGGATACAGAGAGATACTAGCATGAAAGGGGAGCACAAGTTTTCCTTGCTGCTGGAAGTGAAGAACCGAAAAACCATTAAGGTATGAATTCATATAGGTCAGAGTTGACAATAGTTGCCCGGGGAGGTCAACAAGGCGCTCGAATGCTGGCTGAGAAGGTGAAAGGGCATCGTGAAGGAGCAGTTGATTCGGAGACTGGTCTGTCCTACTTTGAGTCTTCTGCAGGCCTTGACACGACCTTGCCACACACCCAGGATGCGACCTTTGCAGCAGCAGACGCTACACTACCAAAGCAGCTGATGATTATCATGAGTTGTTACAGGATGCAGTGTAGCCAGACAACACAAGGCACCAAGAAATTTCACAAACTGCGGGTGCAGAATGTGAAGTGCATGGTGGGCTGCAAACGGAACAAAGTAAACAACAAGGGACCACTTTACAGATGGAAAATATGGATCTGGAAGTGCTGCGTAGACCTCGGCGCAAACAGAAAATGCCCACATGGCACCAGGACTAGAAAGTTGCCAGTTGTGTGTTTTTTGTTTTTTTTTCTTGCCTGAAACAAATTTGTTCTTTTTGTTGTTCTAAAGGGGAAAGGTGTTATGTATAGATGGCGCTACTGTTGCAAGCACCACCTATATTCATCTGTATACATTGTCGTCAGAATAAATGGAGGAGTTAGTAGTCCGCCAAGAGTCCGCCGCCCACGAACTGTGGAATCTTTCTTCGGTGCCACCACAGCTATGTTGCATGAATATTTTTTGCACTCACATTAATCCAATTTCAATTGTTACTATATTTCAGTTGGTCGAAGAACAGTCATTCAATTTGTCAAAGAACGGATTGTTGGTATTATAAGGGGCCTGTAATATGTCTCTATAGTTAGGTCAAGTCCATCGAAGCAGACTAGTTTTTATTACAGCAGACTTAATGCCAGATATGTCAGGCAACCTGATAACTTCTAGTGTTTCTTTAACAAATAGGGCAACTCTGTCACTCCTAGTATTTGTATCCTTTAAATTGATTCAGTAGCCTGGTGGTGTTACCTCGACATCAGCGGTATTGAGGTGTAACCAAGTTTTGGTTATAATAACTGTATGTGGTTCATGCGCTATTAATATAGTCTTTATATCCTCCAATTTATTTAGTATGCTCCGCGCATTCAGGTTTAAACACAGGACAGGTTCCTGAATATATACTGACATCGTTTCATTGTTCTGGTGCTTGTGTGTTAAGCTGAGGAAGAAGGTTTACATGACACCACCAGGGCAACAGCCAACATGCCAATATGCTGTTCATTCATGGTGCCCATCCCTTGCCCTGTCTAGCAGGCGGGGGCCAGCTGCGGCAGTTCCAGCCGAGTGAGCAGTTTGCCGACCGGCGGCAGCCGCACGTGATGGCCCGCACCTACTTCTACCTCAACGAAGCTCAATGCGAGAGGAACATGGACACTTTCTTGGAGTGCATTGATGCTGTTGCAGGTGACGTGGCACCGTGGTTTTTTCCTCACTTGTGAACTGTAGTGCTTTTCACCACTCTAGCAACCGGGAAAACCGGGAATTGTCAGGGAAATGTCAGGGAAACCATCAAAAATTTCGCCAAGTCAGGGAAAATAGCGCGATATATATTCTGCAGTTCATTTTCATTTTAAGCTGGCGCACAGCAAGTATGTTATACATGCAGATTTGTTTTTCTTTTTTTTGGGGGGGGGGGGGGGGGGGGCTGAGCGAGCGGTCCCCACCACGGCCGCGCCGCAAGGCGATGCGCGATATATTACTTTGACGCCAGCGCGGCTGAGCTAGCTGCCACAATAGAAGAACCAATTCACACGTGAGTTGGGTACCCAATAAAATATGCAGAAGCGCTGCGTGGGAGTAGTACGCGACAAAAAGCAGAAATAATCGCGCCGTCAGCGGCCAGAGCAAAAGCGATCGGCGAGCTGAGCTACAGCTGAGGTCCGTTGTGACACTGCATGATCGCTCACGTCTTCGCGATCTTGCCACAGGTTCTGCATTTCGTGTGCGCGATAAAATTGCTGATGTTGCCATCGGGCAGCGTGGTTGATATTCCCTGCAGATCTAACAGTCTGGCACCGGCTGTAACTCAACTGTCCCAACGGCACGCTTGTGGCCGAAGTCTTCTGGATTTTGTTCCTCGCCCGTTTCTTACGGCTTCCAAAGGCTCGTTGCGTGCACGGCTAAAATCTGCTGTTTTCCGGCATCTCGATCGCAAGGAAAAAAAAAAGAAAAACTGCACAAAGCAGTGCATCGAGAAACGCGAGCGCTAACAGCGGCCACGGCGGCGAAAGAAAAACAAAATGACGCGCCGGCGCTGATCACGCCAGCCAATGGGAGACGCGGACCGGCGCGCTTGAAAAGCGCGCCGCACACGTGACAGCTAATCAGAGATCATATACGGCGTTCGGAAAACCTGCACGCGCAGCCAGTCCGCTTGAGCAAAGCCATTTTGAGATAGCGCAGATTGCGCAAAAAGAAAGCAGTTTTAAACCAAGCCTAAGATGGCGGTGATCGGCCGGCTGCAACGCCCGCGGCGCGCGCGGGAATTTTGAACTTAATTTATTTTATCGGGGGGGGGGGGGGGGGGGGGCATTTAGTGGCTGCCATGACGTTTGGAAAGCCGATTTTATCGCATTTCCTGACAGAATTCAGCGTTAATAATTTGAGTGCAGGTGCTCGAAAGGGTAAACGTTTCGAAAATGAGTTTTTCTCAAAATCAATTTTTGACCATCTTCGACTGTTTTAAGACTCATGTCTCCCCTTAATTAACTCTATGCCTGTTTAGAATTTTCGCTAAGAGCGTGCTAAGAGAAGAGCATTTTCCCTCGCGATCGGCCGCGACCTAGGATGCCTCGCATCGAGGCACCCTATATACATCCGAATTTTGACCAATCAAAACCGCCGTTTTTTGATACATGGGGCCTATAGGAAATTTTGCAACTGGTAGTATCAGAGAGCTCTGCTGAGGCTGGCATCAGTGCGTTTTTAATTTTCAATAGACTTGCGACGTTTTTGCCCGCCATTAACATAACAGCCTCTTACTAATGTAAACTGCAGAATATTAATAAAAAGCGTTTTGTTGGGAATTATTCGTCTGTGCTCATTATCATCAGCAGCTACATTTTTTAGCCTGTTCACTCGTCAGGGAATTTGATCTGAAATAATCAGGGAACACCTGGAAAAGTCAGGGATTCTGAAAATAGTGGTTTGTTAGACACCCTGGGTAACCACATCGTAACCAACCGAACATTGTTTACCCGCAAGATTCCAGCAGTTGCTTGCGTTTTTTTTTTTTAAGACTGTTCACAACTGTAATGGCCTTCCTATCGAAGTGGCAACAATCATCTACCTGCAGCGCTTCAGATCTGCCATTTAGGGAGTACATTGATTATGCGAACCACTGTCTTGCTACCCCTGCACGTATGATAGAGACTGTTGAGGTATAAATAAATGCACTAAATGTGTGCTTACCTAACAGTTGGGCACATTCTAGTGTGTGACATGACTGTTTCTTCTGTCATGGAGAATTGTAGGTGTAACATTAAGAGATAGCTAGGAAGCATGCATACAGAGGGACTCAAAGGAATAACTCGAATAGCTGACATTCTAGAAGAACTCAAGAAGAAATGGGCATGGGCATGTAGTGCGAAGAGAGGACAACCGATGGTCGCTTAGGGTAGCAAACTGAATTCCAAGGGAAGAAAAGCGCAGCAGGGGGCGGCAGAAAGTTAGGTGGGTGGATGAGGTTAAGAAGTTCGCAGGGGTCAAGTGGATGCAGCTAGCACAGGACCGAGTTAATAGACCTCTCCTGGCCTACATCACGAATGACTTATTGGAGGAGGGGCGAAGGGTACGGCCGCCACTTGGCCTGGCCTGGTGGGCAAAATGTTTCGTTGGCTGTGGCGTGGTGCAGAAGATACGGTCTCATCTGGTGACATCGTGTTTTCTTCAATGCCATCAAGCTTTCACATGACAGAATGCTATATTCAATTTAAGATGCCCAACGGCATGTGTTTCTTCCATTCTAGAAGTGGCCTAAAATGTGTTTTTCAGCTGTGCAAAGAGCGAAGCGACAAAGCGACAGACGTCATGCCTCGATATTGTACTTGGCAGTAAGCACATTTTTTTCTGGTATACTCATGCGTTCATGTATTATGGGAGAATGCACTTATTAGTTTGCATCTTGTGAAAGAATTGGGCTTGAATGCTGACCGACCGCACTCTCAAAGGCCCGGATGGTATGCAATCAAGGGCAACACATTTAGAGATCCTTGGTCGGCATTGAATTTATTCTAGTTCAGCCATCCATTTTGAAGGCCTCTCATGCCAGCATCATGATCACTCAAGCCGCACGCCTAGACGGAATCGTAATAGTAAAGCGCATTCAAAGGCTGTCATGTCCCAATCGAAAAGTATCATTTAAGTGCAGCTATGAATGCTACACAATGCACATTGTTACTTTCCACACCACCGTACTCATTCGCATGGTATTGCTAGCAGCGGGGAAAATTTACGCTTCCTCGCAACATGCTTTAGGTGACTGAATTAAACGAATAGGCAGAAATAAGTTTTTCCCGCTACAAGATATTTTGTTTGGCCGAATATAACTGTTGTATACTGACAACCTGCCAATCCGGCAGGGGGCGCTTGTTAAACAGCTATTAATAAATGTGTTGCGGCCGACCAAGACAGTCGGGCACCAGCACTGGAACAGCTTACTTGTCGTGTCGTTCCTTCTGGACGTGACAACTGGCGACAAGGATGGGATCCGGTGGCAAATTGGTTTAATGTGCTGCGTGGCAAGCGCGTGCCATTAACAGGTGAAGATGACCACCGGAAAGCTGGAACCGTTCGACGCGGACACAACCGAGTGGGCGGAGTACCAGGAGTGCGCTCAGCTGTACTTCGCTGCCAAAGACGTCACTGAAGAAAGGCAGAAAGCGGTATTTCTGACAACCTGCGGGCCGACAACATATTCGCTGCTGAGAAGTTTTCTTGCACCTACGAAGCCTGCGGATGCGACGCTCACAGCAGTTTTCGCAGTTTTGAGTTCCCACTTCAAGCCGAGAGTGTCCGAAGTCGTCGCAAGTTTCAAATGTTTCTCGAGGCGGAGGCATGGAAGTGAGTCTGTGAATGACTACATTGCGGCACTTAACAAGCTTGTGGATGACTGCAATTTTGGACAGGCGTCGCGTGACCGCATGTTGAGGGATCAGATTGTCTGTGGTATCAATGATACAGGAATGCAGACACGCCTCCTGGAAGCCGCGAATTTAACCTTGGAATCGGCCAAGCAGTTGGTGACTGCCATTGAAGCCGTGAGGAAGGATGCAAACGTGCTGTGCACCCAAGCAGCGTCGACAAGCGAGATAGCGACGGCCAATTTCGTGGAACGACCGCCGAGAAGAGTTGCGGTTGAACGGCAGGGTTGCGTCCGGTGCAGTGGCAAACACTCAGCGACGCGGTGCTGCCACCGCACTAGTGTTTGTTTCAAATGTGGGCAGGAAGGGCACCTTGCAAGAGTCTGCAGCAACCCGAAGGTGGACCAGAGAAATCGGATGAGACCGCGTTCAGTGCACAAAATGGACGAGGTTGCCGAGCCAGAGACGGACGACACGGATGCACCTTACGACATGTGGACGTTACAAGCGGCCGGACCCAAGCCCATGCAGGTCCAAGTCTTCGTTAATGATGTACCACTAGAGATGGAATTGGACACCGGAGCCAGTGTCTCCATCATAGGTGAGGACAAGTTCAACGTCGTGTTTCCCGGAGCACAGCTAGAGCACTCTGATGTCAAGTTGAAAAGTAAGTTACTCAGGGCAGCTCTCGGCAGTTCTGGGGAAAATTACGGCCGTTGCGAAGTTAGGAGCCCGTGAGGCAACGCTGCCACTGTTCGTTGTGAAAGGACCATGTCCGACGTTGTTGGGGAGAGACTGGATGGAAGCGTTCGCGATTACCATAACGAAACCAAAGGAGCTTAAGGCAGTCTGTTCCGTGACAAGCCACGTCAAGGAATTCGTAGACATTTTCTCGGAGTCGCTTGGTACGTTAAAAGGCATACAGGCCAAGATTTCACTGCAGGAAGGGGCAAAACCAAAGTTTTTTAAAGCGAGGCAGGTGCCATTTGCATTTCGAGAGAAAGTAATAGAAGAGCTGCAACGCATGCAGAGGGAAGGCATCATACGCCCTGTCCGGACGTCGAGGTGGGCCGCACCTGTCGTGCCTGTGGTCAAACAAGAAGGCAGGGTAAGTATTTGTGGTGATTTTAAGGTCACCGTTAACCCAGTAACGGTCAACGAAAGCTATCCGATTCCCAGAATTGAAGAACTGTTTGCGAAACTGAGTGGTGGTGTTAAGTTCATTAAGCTTGACCTAAAGGATGCGTATCAACAAGTACAGTTGGAACCAGACTCGCAGGAATTGGTCACAATCAATACGCTGAAAGGGCTTTTCCAATTCACCAGGCTTCCATTTGGCATGGTGTCAGCGCCCGCATTGTTTCAGCGCGAAATGGACAACTTGCTGGGTGATCTGCCGCACATTGCTGTTTACTTCGATGACATTTTGGTGACTGGCCAGACCGATGAGGATCACTGGAAGAATGTGTGCAGTGTCCTTGGACGCCTGCAGGAAGCAGGGCTCTGCCTGAAACTGGCCAAGTGCGAATTCATGAAGGAAACAGTTGAGTACTTGGGCCATGTCATTACAAGCAAAGGCCTGCAGCCAAGCCCTAAGAACATTGAAGCGGTCCTTTTGGCTCCAAAACCATGAGACTGCAAAACGCTTCAAAGCTACATCGGCCTCATTAATTTTTACAGGAAATTCATTCCTCAGCTTTCAACAGTACTTCACCCGCTCAACCACCTGCTGAGTCCAGGCACACCATGGTCTTGGGAGCCAGCTCAGGAAGATGCATTCTGCCAAAGTAAGGCATTACTGGCATCAGCATCGACGTTGGCACATTTCGATCCGGGGAGGGCTACAGTGTTATACTCCGTTTCATACATCAAGTGCAACACTGCCAATGCTACAGTTCTTGTTTGCGCTCTCCGCATCCGCGATGAAAAATAGTGCCTACTCTTGACGAGAGCAAATAATAGTTATTTTGTCTGCAAGTTTAACACGCCTTACATTTGCCATCAACTTCATAAAGAGCACCTTTTTTAAGGAGAAAGGATCGGATTCGGTGAATTTGTATGTTTTTATGTCGTTTGCGTTCGTGTCGTGTTTTCGCTGCCCCGCAACCTTTCCAGCTGTGCCACTAGATGGCGCTGGCTGTGCCCTCTGCGCTGCGCATTTCTTTTTGAGAAAATGGTTCTTCGGTGCGCATTTTTTCTATAAGATCCGCACTGTGAAGATGTTTAAGCACGTGAAGCAAGCTATTGCAAACTTGTATGCTCGGAATACAGTCCGTTTCCTCAAGAACCACTCTACCACAAAACGAGCGTGTAGTGATACGCCTCCATTTTTTTTCTTGCGGACTAATTGCGTAGCTTTTGCTGCGTTGCACCTGATGTATGAAACGGAGTACAGTCACAGATGCGTCGCCCTATGGCGTTGGCGCGGTTCTCACACAGAGGGAAGCAGACGGAGTGGAGCGACCGATAGCTTTTGCGTCGCGAAGCCTGACCTCGGCGGAAAGGAACTACAGTCAGCTGGGCAAAGAGGCACTTGCTGTTGTGTTCGGAGTTACGCGCTTCAAGCAATACCTTGGGGTCGCAAATTTGAAATTGTGACTGATCATAAGCCGCTGCTGGGTCTTTTGGCAGTAGACAAGCCTATACCAGAGTCATGTTCTCCACGTGTCCTCCACTGGGCATTATTCTTATCAGGATACAACTATGTATTGAGGTATAAGCCTGGTGGACAGATTCCTCACGCTGATGGCCTGAGTCGGCTGCCCCTGCCAGTGAGGGAGGCTAATGTTGAATGCCCTCCAGAAGTTTTCATGCTCCAGGGTTGTTATCCAAAAGTGCTATCAGCATCCGTCGTGGCAGCGGCCACTAACAAAGACCCATATTTGGTACAGTTGCGAGAAGCTTTGTGGATGGGTAGAGGGCCTCTCTTGAGAGCCTTGGAAAGCCTTTGAAGCTAGGTTCCCAGAATTGAGCGTCCAGAGTAACTGCATTTTATTAGGGAACAGAGTGGTGATTCCTGCATCGCTACAGGCTGAAGTACTGCATCTTCTGCACGAAAGTCATCCCAGAATCTCAAAAATGAAAGCTGTTGCCCGCAGTCATGTTTGGTGGCCGGGACTGGATAGAGACATTACGGCAGCGGTCCAGACATGCCGGGTTTGTTAGGAGAACCAGCGGATGCCTAAGCCAGCGCCTGTTAGGCCATGGCCGTTCCCTGAGAGGCTGTGGTCTCGTTTGCATGTGGATTTCACCGGTCTGGTGCGGAATGTGTATTTGTTCATTGTGGTGGACGCATTTTCGAAATGGATAGAGGTCTATCCGGTGACGACTCCATTCCCAGCAGTGACAATCCAGAGTCTGAGACAGATTTTTTGCAGGTCAGGGCTTGCCAGACGTCGTCGTGTCGGACACCAGCCCGGCGTTTGCGTGTGAGGAGTTCAAGGTGTTTTTACAGAAGAATGGCATCCAACAGGTACTGGTGCCACTGTACCACCCAGCGTCCGCGCAGACCATCAAGCAGAAACTGAAGAAAGCCGGATCGGGAGATATTCGTACACAGCTAGCTAGAATCCTGCTAACATATAGGACCACACCGCACGAGGTAACTGGATGCTGTCCTGCTGAGCTGTTACTGGGCAGGAAGCTGAAAACAGCCCTTGACTTACTTCGACCGGATCTCCGGAAGGCAGTCATGGTGAAGCAGCTAGACGAAAATGTTCGCAGGAACCGGATGTCAGTTAGGGTGACTAACCTGGAGCCAGGAAAACAGGTATTCGTGGGGAATTTCTGACCTGGGCCGAGTTGTGTGCCAGCGGCGGTGGAGTCGGACGAAGGGTTTGCAGCAGTGGTGAGACTTCTGGAGGGCCGCGTGTGGACGAGGCACCACGATCATGTACGAGCAGCACCGCACGCGGTTGTCCCGAGCACTTTGGCTGACAACGTCGTTGCTGGGGAAGAGGATGCGCTGTCACCTGACACTACGACTGCTACTGCTGCTGGAGACATCGCCTCAGGCCATTCTGAGGAGAATGCGAACTCACCGCATGAGTCTTCCTGTGCGAACGCTGGCGTCTTGGGGTGTACCGGAACAACACAGCCAACGCAGCGGACACCCCTTCGTCGCAGCACCCGAACCCGGAGGGCTGTGGTGCGATATTCGCCTCAGACTTTTTTTTTGTTGTGGTTCGTTCTGTTCATGAACTTTTATTGTGCATGTCCCTTTCCTGTAAAGACGGGAGGGATGTTGTATACTGACAACCTGCCAATCCGGCAGGGGGCATTTGTTAAACAGCTATTAATATATATGTTGCGGCCGGCCAAGACAGTCGGGCGCCAGCACTGGAACAGCTGACTTGTCGTGTCATTCCTTGTGGACGTGACATAACACAAGCTAAAAAAGTCTGTACTTGGGCGGCAAATCACCCAGCCAAGCACGAAGCTCGTGCGTATGCTACTGTTTTCACTCACAACTGCCCAGGCTTCGTGAGGCTCAGCAGTCGCTTTTGTGAAGGACATTTAAAAAAACAACAAGGCCTGTAATAGGTCTACATTGACCCCTTTTACAGCATGCTTACGTCCTATGCGTTTGAAGTGTTCGGTAGGACTTGAAATCGTCCACAATGGGCCATGCCATTTCATGGACATAAAACTAATTGCATGCTTGCTGAGACTGTCATCTTTTTCAAGGTACATAGTTCCTCGAGCTCATATAACTTCTTTTGCATACAATTTCAGTTGTAAGTTAGCGCTCGTCCTGTGTCTCTCTCTTGCGCTAAGCCTCCCTGTAACTATAGTGCTGCATATTGTGCCAGGTCTGAATATGGCTAACGCACAATTTGAAGCAAAAACTGCATCCACGAAGCTTCTTGCAGCAGGGAGACCCGACTGGAAAGGCCGCATTTGCCCACCAAGCCGGTTTTCCCTCAGCGCGCCCCTCCTTGTCACCCTGACATCACATTGGTTGCAAACAGGGAGAGATTTATTGGAGGAAGATGGAAGAGGCATATGATGATTATGATTTATCATGGATCATGTGGACTTCAAAGCCCCCTTAACTGTCCACATAGGGAGCTTCACAACTAAGCAACTTGAACAGGTGCAAGAAATGAACAAAAAAACAACGCAAAAAAATGTTCAAACATCTGCTATTGTGGCAATGTGAATTTTACCAATGGCTGACAGAGTGGCCTTGATGCAGTGGTGTCCTCGGTAGCACCCCAGATAAGACCCTCTTGCTGAAAGCACAGCTGAGTCATGCGGTGGGGGCATGCATCACTTATGGCCTTCACCTTCATGACCACCTTCATCACCTTATCACCTTCATGACCAGCACAGCAAGGTAAAGAGGTGGGAGAGAGCACGAATGCTGCCAATGACATGGTTTCGCTGAACAAAGCTGTTGCTCATCCTGGCTGGGTAAGACGCAGAAAGAGCTCTTTGCTGCTTTTTCTTCTTTCAGCGTGAGAGTCATGGCCGGGTCAGTCTCCAAGCGGTCATTTTTTGTTTTTCTAGTAAATAAAAAGTGTATTAGTGGAGAAGGAAAGAAGCTTATAATTGCCAATATCTGCAGTGCTAATGAAGCTAGGTCAGAAATTACTGCAGTGGAGTGACAAGTAAGGGAATACCTATCACTCGTATGCTTTATCTAACCTCATCTAATGGCCTAACAAATTAGTAATATTTTATGGCGACGTCGATAGTTGGAAGCTTTCAGTGCCACTTGACGTGTTCTATTCCTGCACTATGGGGCACATTGTTGTCTGGGGGTGCTGGTAGTGTAGTAGAAAAAAAGCACCCGTACCTTTGCCTGTGGTGCCACAGCGCTGCTCGGCTCAGTGTTTGCTGTTGGTTATTCAGTTTTTCTTTTGTTGGAATGAGCGGCACAGTGTCTGCTCACGAGCACACGCATAATTTTCATCTGGCCTCTTCCTGGCTCAGTCAGAGCCTTCTGCTTTGCCGTAATGGGTGAACCCTGTCGCAGGTGCCACCGAGGGTACTGGCCTGGCAGCCATCAAGCTAACTGCCCTGGGAAGGCCACAGCTTCTGGTGAGTAGTGGTGGCCTAATCTGAACACATTGGGCAGGAAGGAATTCATCATTTTGCTTTCAGGGGTCCTTGTCATTTGTATGTTTTTACTTTTTATTTCATACCCTTTTTTCGTATGTCTCTGGAGAGAGTAAAGTCAAAAGGAGTGTGAAGGGCAGCAAGGGATGCTTACTGCATTCGAGTGTGACCCCGAGGCATTGCGACCAAGGGTCCAGTCGAGAGTTCTGAGCTGTGGCTAGGCTGAGGCAGCCGATCCAACTTTGCTCAACCTTGTGTACACAAACTTCTCTTAGCTCTTGTCAAGTCTCATCATCATTTTCCGGGAGGAACCATACCTAAAATTCACTGTGACAAAGCAAGAACGAACATGGCTGTTTTGCTGTTCACAAACAAGCAAGCAAATGATTTCAGAGATGTCATTTTGCATATAAGGAACACATTCTCAGAAGTTCCTTCGTGCACTCTCATTCAGGTGAACACTTGTAATGGTGCTGTGCAGATGCAGCTGAGCGAGGTAGTGGTGCACACGAGGCAGTTCTTCCAGGAGGTAACTGGTGCAGAGCAGGCCATGGCGCTCTCCTCAGTCAGCCCCTCGGCCATTCGCCAGAAGTTGCAGGTGTCACCTGCCGACCAGGACGCTTTCCGCAGGTGGCTCGAGCGCATGGACTACGATCGCAAAGGGTACGATGGCGGCTGCAGCAGATTGGTCTGCAGTGCAGCTAAAAACCCTCTCTTCCAGGCTGATGAACATCTTCTCCTGGAGTGGCTTGGTAGACACCAACTACTTCATCTCGGATTTGTTCAAGGTTCCCAACCTTAAGGTGAGGGGGCATATCTTGGTGTAATAATAATAATAATAATAATAATAATATGTGTCCCATAAAGAATACAAGACACTGGAGGCCTGCAGAAAAAGCTGTCATAAAAGACAGCTTGACGAGCCACAGGCCCCTGTGCACTGAACAGCGTCACAACGGCATTGTTTAAAGGGAAAAAGTATGATACATGCTCACAATCGAAATGCACTCTGATGTAGCATACGAAACGCTTCATTCAATAAAGCAAAAATAGCTGCTCATGCAGGAAGAAATACACTCTCGGCAAAAAGAAATAAATGTAGTTTCACTTATCCAGCAAAAATCATAAAAATACGTGCAATAATGGTGAGGTAAAAGAATGGAAATACCTTGATTTGAAGCAAGGAAAAAAAAGAAACATGGAAACATTTCATTAACAAGGCACACTATTACAAATAATGGGGCTGGTAAACTTGGGCGAGAAAGGGAAAAAAAGTGCCTAGCGTTTTTTTTAAAATACTGTCCAAGTTCTTTGAACAGGGTGTATTCAAGCTGTACATGTTCTTGGCGTAATCTGTTTAGTAACCTGGGTAAGTTGTTCTGGAGTTCTGAAAGGACTTTTTGCTGGGCCAGTTGGTGCAACATTTTAAAAATGGACGAAGCGCTAACAACACATTTACATGAAAAGGGACACGGACAAGTGCTTTACTGTGTCCCCTTTCATGTGAATGTGTTGTTAGTGCTTCGTCCATTTTTAAAATGTTGTTCTGAAAGTTCTCACTTTCCAAGGGTTAGTGTTGTGTGTTTGGGGGTGGTAGTATTTTCCTTTAAATTGGCTAAACGTTCTGAAAAATATCTCTTTATTTTTTCATATTTAGTGCTTTGCATAAGATATAGTCTAACAGTTTGATAGCCGGGATAACATTGTATTTGTCAAAAAGGTGCTGTGTGTGAGAATAAAAGGGCAGAGCTTGTAGTACTCGGCGAAAAATTTTCTGCAGCTTGTGAAGTTACCATGTGTTGTGGTACCCCAGATTAAATGGCAATAGTTCAATCTAAGGAACTAACATTGCAATTTTTGGTGGAAGTATGGGATGATCTCTGTATACCAACCCAATTACCAATTGTAAAAGCTTAATTGCCAGGTTACCTACATGGGCATCCGATGACATATTTTCTTGGAAAATAGTGCCTAGTGTCTCAACTGTGGAAGTTACTTTCATGGGTGTACCATTTAATGCGATAGATCTGCTGATTGTTTTTTTTTTAGTTCTAAATATTGCAACTTTTGTTTTATACTAATTTTTCTACGCGTCCATTCGTCTAAGTTTGCTTGTTGTGTCTGGTGATGTCGAACTCAATCCCGGACCTGACAGAAATAGCGCAGGTGCCTCGCTTGAATCAATTGCCTTTCATTGCGCGTAGATGCATTGGAAAAAGTAAAAAATCCGAAGTCAAGCAGTGTAGACTCAGATTCTGTGGAAGAACAGAGTGCTAGTTAAATGGCTAAACGACAAATGCGGTAGCGCGGGAAACCATCTTCGCCGATCTAACCTGGTGTTTTTTGGAATTCCTGATGCCAGTGACGAAACATGGACACAATCTGAATCATATGTAATTATTGTGCGCTCAAAGGAACTAGACATAACTATCAGTGAGAGTGCGCTTGAACGCGCTCACAGAGTGGGCCGTTTCAAGCCCGAAAAGAACCGCCCTATTATCGCCAGATTTGCTAGCGTTAAAGACAAGACAAAAATTTTCTCCTCTACCCAAAAGCTAAAAAATTTATACTACTCAAGAGTAAAAATTTAAACCAAATTGACACGCAAATGTTTTGACAAATAGAATATCTCTTTTTTCATGAAAGCTATTGAGGGTGTGCTCACACGCTTATTCCCTGCCTTATCAATACAAAATGCCTCAAATATCTCGCAATGCAAGGCCACCTAAGCGGTGGCCTTGTGGTAGAGCATCTGCCTTGCATTCGGGAGGTACCGGTTTTGATCCCTGGTGGCGCCAGTTACCCACCGGTTTTTCAATGGGTACAAGCTTCTGGGTGAAATGCTTGGAACAAGGGGTCGCGGCCCAAATAGTTGCACCGATGTGGCAGTGATCGGTTCCGCCATCGGACAACAATAAGTCCTCCTCGCTCGGAAAAATCCCATTCAAATCCCAGCCTCGGGAAGGAGCAGCAGTTTACATTAGGTAGCAAAGCACTGGAAGTAGTAGGCGAATATGTCTACTTAGGACAGGTAGTAACCGCAGATCTGGACCATGAAAAGGAAATAACAAGAAGAATACGATTGGGATGGAGCGCATTTGGCAAGCACTCGCAGATTATGACTAGCAGCTTACCGGTATCACTCAAGAGGAAAGTATACAACAGTTGCATCTTATCTGTACTCACCAATGGGACTGAAATGTGGAGGCTAACCAAGAGGGTTCTACTTAAGTTAAGGACAACCCAGAGGGCTATGGAACAAAAAATGGTAGGGGTAACATTAAGAGATAGGAAGCGTGCAGAGTGGGTCAGAGAAATAACTCAAGTTACCGACATTCGAGCGGAAGTTAAGAAGAAAAAATGGGCATGGGCAGGACATGTAGTGCGAAGAGAGGATAACCGATGGTCGCTTAGGGTAACAAACTGGATTCCAAGGGAAGGAAAGCGTAGCAGGGGGTGGCAGAAAGTTAGGTGGGTGGATGAGGTTAAGAAATTCGCAGGGGTCAAGTGGATGCAGCTAGCAAAGAACTGGGTTAATTGGACAAATATGGGAGAGGTCTTTGCCCTGCAGTGAGTATAGTCAGGCGGATGATGATGATGATGATTATTGTAAATCCTGGAAAGCTTGTTGCTCCCTGGTTGTTATAAATTCACCATATAAGGCATTCTATTTTTGTATTCGAGCAGATAGCTAAGCGGAAATCCATGTTTTTTGTATTTTTTATTCTTGTTTAACATATTTCAATGGAAAACTAGCCTCATATATTCTTTTAAATGAAGTAAAGAAAGCTTAGCTTCATAAGCATCATTAGGGTCTCCAGTTTGAAATAGAGTATACCAAGAAGTATTCTATTACGAAAGGTAGAAAGACTGTATTGTGTTATTGGCTGAGTAAAATGTGCTGACTGAGGCTCCTTATTCCACTGATGCCCCTTAGAACATTAAAATATTTGCAGATGGTCACTTAGATCTGAGACTCCAGCTTTAATCAAATCAGGAATTATATTTGTAATGAATACGTCAGTTAGAGGTGACAAGTTCTCGGTCACTCTTGTAGGAAGATTGGTAGTATTGCAGCACGCATTACTTTTTAATAGCATATCTAACCTAAGTTTTGCAGAATCATTTTTCATCATGTTAATATTGATGGCAATGCCAAAGATAAGTGTAATTTGTTATCATTGATGAAGGAAAGGAAATGTTATAAATATTCCAGAAAATGCGCGACAGAGCCATTAGGCGGTGATAGCAAACAGAAAACATAGTGTTATTACGTTTTACTGGCAGGATTTCATAGTCCTGTATTACCGTCGAAAACTCACTAACTATTTCGCAGGTTTTCTAGTTAGGAGCACACCCCACCACCTCATCTGATGGCCAATTCAGATAGAAAGTATTGTAAGATGGAAGCCGGAAAATATTCACGTTATCAGTGCACCATGTCTTTGTCAGCGTAATGACATAAAATGATTGGTTGGTTTGTTTGAAGAGTCTTAAGTCATTTTCCTTGTTAACAAAAGAATGTGTGTTGAGGTTAAACACTTGAAAGCCCTGAGAAATGTTGACCCTTAACTGACTGGTAAAAGTGTGCGGTAGCACATAGAACATATTGGGTACAATTACCATTTAGTTCTTTCTAGTCAGCTGAAACCTTACTTGAGTTTATCGTGGTGACTGGAGTTTGAAATGACCACCGCAATCGCTCGGACAGTTTTCTGCAATAGAACCCTGTTATTGCTGTGCCATATGTATTTGTAGTTATTAGTCCAAAGCTTTGTTCCAATCAGCAAAGCGCGTGTCCTTTTAGTCAAGTTCTCAGACACAAAAATGCTGTTGCTTTTGCTGGCCAGTTCTTCCCTCTTTTGCCACCATTATCCCTGACCACCTGGTGCGCAAAAAGGCAGATTATTCCTGGTGTCTTATCTGCCTTTTATGGGTGGCCACCACATTTGTTTCCAGAAGCTGCGGCAAAATGTTCAGCGCTGTCATGGAGGAAGTTTTCGTTTTGTGTGATGCCATGAAATTCAAGGTCAAGCTGTTGTTGTGGTAACTAGCGTCGCCGAGGTGTTGTGTTCGTAACCAGCGGCATGGAGTGGACATCCAGGTGGAGTGCAGAAGGCAGACTGGATGGGAGCGTTGACTGGACTGGACGCGGTGTCTCATGCGGTGTCTGGTGCTCTGTGTTCCGTGTGCTTATGTTAGGGCTAGGGCTGGTTGGACAACCGCCATGCTGACTGCATGTCAGTTCAGTTCAGTTCTGTCGTTCAGTCGTGTCCGACTCTTTGTCACCCTATGGACCATATCACGCCATGCTTTCCGGTCTCTCACTATCTTCCTAACATCACATAACTCCATCTGCAGCGCCTCGAGGATGCCATCTAACCATCGCGTTCGCTGCCTACCCCTTCTCCAGTGACCCTCAATCTTTCCCAACATCAAATCTTTCTCCAGCGACTCCTCTCTTCTCATCAGATGACCAAAGTAGCTGAGCTTTAACTTTAGAATTTGACCCTCCAATGAGCAGCCAGGGTTTATGGTCGACAATATCGACTGATTTGATCTTCTGGCCACTCGAGGAACTCTCAAGAGTCTCTGCCAGCACCACAATTCAAACGCGTCAATTCTTCGGCGGTCAGCCTTCTTCATAGTCCAACTCTCGCATCCATACATCACATCTGGAAGGACCATAGCACGAGCTATACGGATTTTGGTTGGCAGTGTAATGTCTGCTCTTTACTAGGCGGTCAAGGCTAGCCATGGCTCTCTTTCCCAGAAGCAGGCGTCTCCTAATTTCATGGCTGCAGTCTCCTTCCGGGGTAATCTTGGAGCCCAAGAAGAGAAAAACTGTCACAGCTTCCACTTCTTGTCCCTTGATGCTCCAGGACTTGATAGGGCAAGACGCCATGATCTTTGTCTTTTTAATGTTCAGTTTAAGCCCAAACTTCTCACTCTCTTCTTGCACGCACATCAGAAGTCTCTTGTGTTCCACTTCACTTTCTGCCATTAAAGTGGTATCATCCGCATATCTAAGGTTGTTGATACGTTTTCCAGCAATCTTCACTCCAGCTGAAGACTCGTCCAGACCGGCCTTCCTCATGATGCACTCAGCATATAAGTTAAATAGGCAGGGCGACAGTATGCAGCCTTGTCTCACTCCTTTCTCAATCGGAAACCAATCAGTAAGACCATGCCCAGTTCTGACTGTGGCCTCTTGTCCTTCATACAGGTTCCTGAGGAGACAGATGAGGTGAATTGGAACTCCCATCTCTTGGAGAGCTTGCCACAATCTGCTGTGATCTACGCAGTCAAACGCTTATGCATAATCAATAAAGCAGAAGCAGATGGGTTTCTGGAACTCTCTTGCTTTTTCCATGATCCAGCGAATGTTGGCAATCTGGTCTCTAGTTCCGTTAACACCTGTAATACAGCTTTCTGCTTTGCCATTCCAGATTGCCTACCTTCAGTTGCAAAATTTCACGGTTTTGGGCTTTAGTTCGAAGGGAACAAAATGTAGTGCACCAAGACAAGGGCGGAAAAAGGAGTCCAAGTATCTACCCTTCTGGCTTTAATTCCTTTACTTCACTTTCATTTTTTTTTCTATTCGTGTTAATAGTTGTTCATAGTTGTTCAGTTGTTCAGTCATGGATTGGGCAGAGCCTTCAAGGCTTTCAACTGTTTCTTTGAGGAGTAGAAGATATTCCAGTTTTTTGTTGATGGATTGCAGCATGGCTCGAATATTCTGTGCATATGAGTCACTATCAGGCAGTGGAGCACGACCCTTTGCAAGCTATGCAGTGCCACGCACTGCTCTCCCTTTATTGTGGCATCAAAAATTCCTGCACTGCAATCTATTTCTGCACCAAGTTCTTCCAGCTGCATTCCACACTCCTCTAGATGCACTTTGGCTGCAGCCATAATAGAAATGGGGACAGGCATTAACCTGCAATGCCAGAGAATTACTGCTGCTGACAGTGTGAGTAGTCGCTGGGCTTGCTGTATAGCTTGACCGACGAGTGGGCACTGTTGGAAGCGATGCCGCGAACGTAGGCTCTGCTTTGCAGCGATCAACGCACGATTTCCCTAGTTGATGGTAAGCGAAGGCTCAGCTCGGTCGCAGCATATCTGCCAGAGTGCTTAACACAGTGCTTGTTTAGTTCCTGTTTAGGACTTATTGCTAGCTTTGTCCACCGTGAATGCTAGGCTTCTTCTTTTACATCGCCAGGGTGCAACATGATGTTTTCTGCCCAGCATATCCTAACAAAAAAAGAACAGTTTTTGTGTGAATGGAAAGCGGCACAAATAAATGCACTCATTTCCATCGGTTTCTTGCAGCAGTGGATTATCGCTCTGTTTTTAACTCAGAGGGAGCTTTTTCTTGAGCAAAGTAGAGTTCTGGGCTAGTTGGTTCTGGGACATGATTACTGGGAGGCTTAGTGCGGAACAGACAAGGACAAGAGAGGCACACAGGACGAGCGCTAACTTACAACTGAAAATTGGAAGGGGAAAGTGTACGAACTCGAGGAAAAATATGTGTGCATGCTCTAAAAGTGCTGAATTCCTTCCTTCTGAATTCCTTCCTGCATTTCTTCTTTCTAAAAACCAACAATTAGCAGCAAACATCATTTGGCCTGGGGATATGTGCTACCATTTAGTTTGCATTCTGAGATAAATTGAAGCCAAAATCATTATTTACACCTTGATACTCCATCTCTTTCTTTTTAAACAACGTTACCTGTTACAAAATCATTTACAATTTCCTCTGGTGGTTTTCGCCTTGAGGTTGCATTTTGAGACCCTTTGGAGCCCACATCTTGTCATGTGAATTTGATTCATATTCGATTCAGCAGTAGAAGTAAACTATTCGTTCCTGATTCAGTTAAGAAAAATACATACCCCTTATAGAAGTAATCTCCTGGGAGAACTTGAGAATGGCATTTGGATGATACTACAGTCAAGCTCACATGAAACGCTTACGACGAACCAGACTTGTATGAATATACATTATTTTGAATGGCGCATAATTGCATATGTAACGAACATCTCTGAGCTCTGCAGATCAGTTACAGTGAAAGTTACGGACTAAAACCCCTTTGCGCACCTGATCTTTTTACCCAACTTCCTTGCAAGCGAGCTATCTGTTTTGTGCCCCTTCTCAAAGGGCTACCCTTTCCCTCCCAGCACGTGCTGCCCATGGGTATTGGCGCGTGATCGCTCTTCTGCTCCCCTCACCTGCCTCTCCTCGGTCCTCCCCTCACCCTTTCTTGCAACTCCGTCGCCTTGCACTGGCTTCAAGTCCAGAAGTTTCCTTTTATGGCCGTAACGGGCTATGGTTTAGACACTTTCTTGCTTCATTGCTGCACATGCACTTCTGTTCCATCAATTGCGGCCCTTTGTTCTCTTTTTCGGTGGGTATGATGCAAGCATTTCGTTTTAGTCTGGCACGAGTCGCTCGAGTTGTCTTCGGGATAACGGACGCGAATGCCTGCAGCAGTCACAAAATGTAAAGCAATGAGCTCATCACTATTGACTGCTACCTCGAAGGCAGCCTGGATGGAGGTGACACGCATAACTGTATCCATGAGGTCGACGCAGTTCCTGATCCGAAGATTATCATTTCGGTGGCGGTGTGTGGCAGCGTGACGTTGACTCTGGTAGACATGGGTTGGGATGAATTTTTTTTTCTCGTGGTGAAGACTCTGATATTGCGGAACTGTGCGAAGATGAGGGCATTGTGAAGTGCAGGCCGAGAGGGACGTGGAAGGACAGGTTGACGATGGAACTTTGGAACCAGCACCCATAAGCACGCCGGTAGCAATTCTCCACATAAAGGGTCCATGCTTCTGCTTTAAATAGAATGGAGACTGCCTTCATCGAATCTGCACCACAAAAACTACCCTGACTTCTTTGGATGCCGTGTGATGCTTAGTTTCGTTACAAGCGGGCTCGACTGTATCTGATTTGTGCTTACCAAACGTATTGTAATGCTTAAGGACCTACGTCTTTATATTTAGTTTTCCTCGTCATAAGTAGTGCTTATGACAATGTAAATGCTGTAAAAGCTTGGCGATACTAATTCGTTCGATACGAATTGTGGCATATGATTTCCTAACATTTGGGGTCACTTTCAGCTGGCTTTTGGCGCTGTGTGCCGTCATCTGTCATGTAGTGTTGGAGCGCAGCAGCACGTGAGACTGGTGATGACGGCATGCCACTTTGACAGCTCTGGCTTGACGACGGAGTAAACAAGTGTGCTTGGTGGCACGCGCCCTCTCTCACATAAAGGGAGCTTATACTCTCATGCAAACTCTCTTCTCTTCATTTTTTTTTTTCAAAAACCTTTTGGGGTGCTTAGATTCACGAAATCTTCGTACCTGCATCGCCTGTCAGCAGTGCAACGATTGTCCACACCCTGTGCAACCGGCCCCTTACAACCACTCCCATGTATGGAACGTCCTCTCGATTGCATTGGCGTCATTAAGTTACAGAGGCCGAGTCTTCCTTTCCAATGCCGTTGAAGCTCTGCTTGCCAAATTTTGCACCATACATCAGACCACCACAGCCCACCACTCTCAAACTAACTGGCTGACTTGAGTCATACTGGCAGAGACATGTTGACTGTGTATGTCACAGCTGATCACACCAATTGGGATACTGTCCTTCCTTTTATGACATACCACTGTCTTTTCCCCTTTCTTCTATGTGTGCGAGGCATTGTGAATAATGTGCAACATCTTTACCTTGTAGTACTGAAATGGATGGTAATGGTGGAATTGCTGCTTAACCGTTGCAGAAGCTAGAACAGGACTATTTTTGTGTCATTTATGCAGTTTCACTTTGACAGTCCCTTCCTAAGGTTGCCTTAGATGCAGTGGAAAGACCTGCATTCATCAGCCTAGAGTTGGTAAATGCTGTGAACTAGCCAAAAGTGCAGTTAGCAACTTCATGTCTAAATTCACAGACCACTGCTAAACTCACAACCACCATATTTATTCCATAATTCATCATCATCATCATCAGCTTGACTATACCCACTGCACGGCGAAGGCCTCTCCCATATTTCTCCACTTAACCCGGTTCTGTGCTAGCTTCATCCACTTGACCCCTGCGAACTTCTTAACCTCATCCACACACCTAACTTTCTGCCACCCCCTGCTACGCTTTCCTTCCCTTGGAATCCAGTTTGTTACCCTAAGCGACCATCAGTTATCCTCTCTTCGCACTACGTGTCCTGCCCATGTCCATTTCTTCTTCTTAATTTCCACTAGAATGTCGGTAACTTGTCGGTAACAGAATTACCATAGTCTCAACATGTTCTCCTAAACTAGCATTTTCTTTACCATGACCATTACATGATCTAAGTAAGTTGCCAGTCAAGTGTGAGATCCATACTGGAAATACTGGCATTCTTTAGTTAAAACTGGACTTTCTAATTTTATCAATGTATGTTTTGGTCTATGTTTGGTTATGCAATGCATGAATGGTGCACTACAGACAGTGTTTTCCGCCTCGTGTTGCAGACTGGGCGTATGGAGCCGATAATCTCAGCTCTGACCGAGGAAGAAGAGGAGATGTTCCGCAACATGATGCGCCGGGTGCACACCATCGCCCGGGTGAGTGGTACTGCTTCAGGGACTCCAGAGCCCCACGGTTCCCTCTGGCCTGATCTGATTGAGCTTAGAACTGAAGAACCCCAGCTGCGAGATACAAGTAATGCAAAACAGGTTGACTCATCTTAAGTTCTTCTTAGCTTTAAGGGCCCATGAAAGGCTACTTACGAAAACTAAAAAATGTGCATGAGTTATAGGCCTCCCATTAATTGTCACCACAACACAAAAATTGTTAAGCTACCTTTATTAGCAATCAAGATATGGGCGATCGAATATGATGCTCCTCCTCTCCCTCCTCATGTGATCCCACAGCAGGGCGCAAGTAAAAAAGAAAACCGCCCGTATAACTTAGGAGCATTCAGTGACCAGGTGTGTCAGCTACCCTATGTGACACTGCATGGGAGGTTTACGCGCGGAGGTTTGCTACCCTAATCAGTCACGGGCAGTCGCTAGGAGCCCTTTTGAAAAATTATTTGTAAATCATGTGCCCCACGCAAAGCTTTCATATTTGACCCGAATACTCATAAGGACCACTGCTATGGATTTCTTGCATTCGAATATTACCACAGGGGCCCTTTAATGTGAATCATTATGTTTCAACAGTTAACGCAACACATCCAAACCAAACATGTCAACCACTGTGAAATGAACAGACTATGCACGAATCAATGTTACCAGCTTCAGTTTAAAAACTCCGGAGCGCTGTGCGGCCAGTGACACCGCAGTCAAACCAGGCTTTGGCGCACCGGCAGCTGCAAGTGTTTGGGCACAGTTAGAAGCGTTGACTTGCCGTGCGAGCTAATAGTATGAATTTAGTATTTCTTTGATTTTTTTTCATTCTCACAGTTCGCATAGTTGAGTTACAGATTATATTAAATGGATCGGAAATTGCCACTGCGCCTAATAATGATAGGAAAAAGAATAGGAAACGACTAACTTTATTATCCCTGCCCAAGAGCTTATTTTGAAAGAGTGTCATTGTGTAAGAGGAGTTCCCTTCATGCTTGTAGACCCCTCTCTGAGAGTCAGAGTCAGTCAGTGAGCGGCTAAAGCGCACGCTTAAAGACCCAGTCTGAGCGGGCCAGACCTATTACTTTCCGAAAGTTCTAAAACAAGACAATGCAGGTTGAGAGAAAAATAAAGACATGCCGCATTGTCGATTTTTGCCCTCACTTAAACTCTTTGCAGCAAAAAGCAACTGCTTGCCTGACAGCATGCGCTTTCAGTAGATAATGTTGGGCATTGACCAGGCAGTCTCTTTCCTGGGTGCATTTTTTTGCCTGGTTCATCCTATCCTTAAGCATGTGATTTGCTATGGCAGCACACATGTGCAAGTCTGTGTGTGCGTTCCTCATGTGCACATGTATGTTTTCTGCATTTTGAAGTGTGTGGTTGTGAGCGGCTCCAAGAAAAATACCTTGTGGGCTGGAGACTGCAAAAGGGAAGCCACGTGTATTGCTCGAATGTGCAAGTGCACACAGGAGAGATTTACTAGGTTGCCAGACAGTTTGCTTTGCCCATATAGTTGAACCCGGGTATATCGAACTCGAAGGAGATCGCGAAATAGTTCGATATATTGATAATTTGATATACAGAAATCGGCTTGAGATACCACTTACCATCGTGAAAAATGATCCCGTATTTGTCGCATAATCAACACACTCGCATAATGAACTCACTCTCCACTTTTGCCCCCGAGAATTTGAAAAAAAAGCGCTGGGCGGTGGCGCATCCCTCCGTTTCGGCTGTCGCATCTACAACTCATTTATTGGCAGCACACCAAGATGCCGCGCAGCGATAACATTGCAGCATGTTTATCTTTTGACTATAGTTTTGATGCTAGTTCCTGCGGTGGCAGGGAGCGAACTTGGCACAGTGCTCGTGATGGCTTGATTACACAAGACTGGTTCAATTTATCACACCGTGCTGGGGCGGGCAGAGTACACTGTCACAAAATCATTGGAAAGCGTGATAGCTGCAAATGCTCATTGAAGCGAACAATGCTAAAAGCCGGTGTCATGATTGCAGCTGACAGCGTGCTTTTATTGATTCATAGGTGCAAGGACGGACGACTCTCGCAGAAAAAAAAAATAATAAAAATTGCTGCTTCTTAACATCCGCAGACTCCATAGCTTACGCTACGTCACACGTTCATCATGACGACAAAGATGGACGACTCTTTGGACATTGTCCAATACCACATGATGAGTTTTGCTTCTGTTAGAGATTGTACTGAAGGCTCGGAGGCGGTGGCCTTTCAGAACATAGTTGGCATTCCAATAGACAATTTTTTTTAATCTTTTCTTTATGGCAGTCAGTTTTATCTGCAGCGCAAAGGAATTTGCGTTGGTTTATGTGTAGCACCTATATTATGCTATATATTTTCATCTTTTATTGACCGCTCATTGGAATCAACCTTTCATGATGGTCCGGTTTTCAAAGTTTTTAGATATATTGACGATTGTTTAATCCTTTTAAAGTCTGGGACCTTTACATCCCTTGACCTGGCTGTTTTACAAATTTTAACTGCTTTTAATGAATTAGGAAAAGGATTGGTTTTTACACATGAACTACCTGACAACCAAGAGTTACTGTTCTTGGACCTAAAGCTCTTGTTCTGTGGCAGCCATATTTGCTGTATGTACTCCCCCCGTGCCAACAAAGAGTTGCCGAGATATGACTCATCGCACTCCAAGGTTGTGAAAAGAGCTATTGCATCTCTCTGTTTGGAATCCACTTCATAAATCGTGCCTTCATAGCCTCAATAATCAGGTTTCCCGTCGCTTGGCGGTAGGCTTCCCTGGACTGGTTGTATCAGTAGTCACGGAAACCCTCCTGCAAAACCCAAAAAAGAGGATCTGATCTCTTGTCTTCAAAGCCGGTGGTGGTCCCATATGCTCAGAAGAATATTTTGTCACATTTTCTCCCATCTTGATTTGTTATTATGTACCACTTAAGCAATGTTATTTAATTTAACAATACTATCAGTCTTATTCAGGGCTAAGATAGGAGTGCATTGCTTAGATCAAAAGTATGCTTACTGAAATACAGTCATGACCGAAGGAAAATAAATGTGAACAGCATACCTACCATCGCGGATCCAGCAATTGAGACAACAGAGAGAATTACTCATGGCTCTTAGCATATGCAATATCATTGATAAGTTTATTATAACTTCGGTTTGGACATAGCGGCTAGCACATGTGGAAGACACATACAGAAGATAGGTTGACAGTTCCTCGTGCGATAGCCACTACATCCGACTCTAGCAACGAACAAGCCCAAATAAGAGCCTTGGTAGCACAGTCTCGCACTTCTTCGACAAAAAAAGAATACTTCATGTAGTCTTTTGAAAACCTTTTTTCTTCCATACGCTTAGAATTTTCGTTCTGCGTTATTCGGGATGTGGACTCTGTTATACAGTCGAACCCGGATAATTCGAATTTCGGTTATATTGAACTCACGGAATATCCCTTTGAAAATCCCATGTAAAAGTATAGGAAAGCTGCGTCGTATATCGAACTCAATTTCACCGGTCGTTCAATACATCGAACTCCGCACCACGCATTGGACGGTGCGCCTTCCCCAAAAATGTCGCATCACCCTCGGCCATTTGCCGTGTGACGTTTTCAAGCCAGACGCGGAGGTAATGAGAGGGCACAGTTCGGCGACGGCTGGTCTAGGGCAGCGCCGCGCCCTTTCCCCAAAGGTGCGCGCATCTGCTGTGATCGCTGCCACTCGCTAGCACGTAACGTTTGCAAGCCATGTGCATGAAAGCACGAGGGAACCAATGAAGTCGTGGTATTCGGGAGACAGGAAAAACGCGATAGAGCGAAGCGAAAAAGTGTGTCCACTCTTCTGCCTCTCCAGTGTGTGCTGTGAACGCTCTGCGCACGGCAGCTGACGTGAGATGCACGTCTCGTGTTGTGACATCGTTCTGAACGTGTGTAAGCTACCATGGCTGCAGACACTAAGAAGCGGCAGTTCTTAGTTCTTTTGGTTTCGTTTTTTGTGGGAGTCATTCATCGCTGCCATTTTTCTGAACGTGCGTAAGCTACGGCGGCTGCGGACGCTAAGAAGCGGCAGTTCAGTTCAGTTCAGTTCAGTCGTGTCTGACTCTTCGTGACCCTATGGACCATGTCACGCCATGCTTTTCGGTCTCTCACTATCTTCCTAACATCACATAACTTCATCTGCAGTGCCTCGAGGATGCCATCTAACCATCGCGTTCGCTGTCTACCCCTTCTCCGGCAACCCTCAACCTTTCCCAACATCAAATCTTTCTCCAGCGACTCCTCTCTTCTCATCAGATGACCAAAGTAGCTGAGCTTTAACTTTAGAATTTGACCCTCCAATGAGCAGTCAGGGTTTATGGTCGACAATATCGACTGATTTGATCTTCTGGCAGTCCAAGGAACTCTCAAGAGTCTTCGCCAGAACCACAATTCAAATGCGTCAATTCTTCGGCGGTCAGCCTTTTTCACAGTCCAATTCTCGCATCCATACATCACAACTGGAAAGACCATAGCACGAGTTATACGGATCTTGGTTGGCAGACTAATGTCTCTGCTCTTTACTAGGCGGTCAAGGCTGACCATTGCTCTCTTTCCCAGAAGCAGGCGTCTCCTAATATTATGGCTGCAGTCTCCTTCCGAGGTAATCTTGGAGCCCAAGAAGAGAAAATCTGTCACAGCTTCCACTTCTTGTCCCTTGATGCTTCAGGACTTGATAGGGCAAGACGCCATGATCTTTGTCTTTTTAATGTTCAGTTTAAGCCCAAACTTTTCACTCTTCTTGTACGCGCATCAGAAGTCTCTTGAGTTCCACTTCACTTTCTGCATTAAAGTGGTATCACCCGCATATCTAAGGTTGTTGATATGTTTTCCAGCAATCTTCACTCCAGCTGAAGACTCGTCCAGACCGGCCTTCCTCATGATGCACTCTGCATATAGGTTAAATAGGCAGGGCGACGGTATGCAGCCTTGCCTCACTCCTTTCTCAATTGGAAACCAATCAGTAAGACCATGCCCAGTTCTGACTGTGGCCTCTTGCCCTTCATACAGGTTCCTGAGGGGACAGATGAGGTGAATTGGAACTCCAATTTCTTGGAGAGCTTGCCACAATCTGCTGTGATCTACGCAGTCAAACGTTTTCGCATAATCAATAAAGCAGAAGTAGATGGGTTTCTGGAACTCTCTTGTTTTTTCCATGATCCAGCGAAGGTTGGCAATTTGGTCTCTAGTTCTTCTGCCCTTGCGAAACCCAGCTTGCACGTCCGGAAGCTCCCGATCCACATACTGCTGCAGCCTTCCTTGGAGGATTTTCAACATCACCTTGCTAGCATGTGAAATAAGCGCGATCGTGCGGTAGTTGGAACAATCTTTGGCACTGCCTTTCTTTGGAATGGAGATGTAAACTGACCTTCTCCAATCCTTTGCCACTGCAGGGTTGTCCAAATTTGCTGACATAATGTATACAGAATGTTAACAGCGCCATGGTTGAAGTTTTGAAGCAACTCAGCTGAAATGCCATCAATTCCGCTAGCTTTATTCTTAGCAAGGCTGGCTAAGGCCCATTCAACTTCACTCTTCAGGATGCCCGGCTCGAGATCAGTAATCACAACCGTCTTATATTGGGTTTGCACATTCGGGTCCTTCTTGTACAGTTCTTCTGTGTATTCCTGCCACCTCTTCTTTATCTCTGAGGCTTCAGTGAGGTCCTTGCCTCGTTTGTCCTTTATCAGTTAGTTTTTTTGTTTGTTTTTTTTCTTGCTGGAGTCGTTCATCCTTGCTGTCCTGCTAAACGTGCGGCGTAGTGTATGCTATGGTGGCTGCGGACATTAAGAAGCACAATTTTTTTTTTGTGAGAATTGTCCTTACTTGTGCTGAACGTGCGGCACAGCGTAAGCTGTGGCGGCTGCGGACGTTAAGAATTAAGGGGCAATTTTTTTTTGCGAGAGTCGTCTATTCTTGCATCTATGAATCAACGAAAGCATGCGGTCAGCTGTGACCATGACACCGACATTTAGCATTATTTGCTTCAAACGGCATTTGCAGCTATCGCGCTTTCCAATGATTTTGTGGATGTTGACTACGCTCGCCCCAAGCGCGGCGTGATAAATCGAACCGAGTTTGTGCAGTCAAGCCATCACGGGCACTCTGTCAAGTTCACTCCCCATCACCGCGGGATTTATCAAAAGTATAGTCAAAAGATAAACACTTCCAAAATTACATCCATTGTGTTGAAGGAGAATTTCGACATCATATAGTATGTCAAGGAGAAATCTATGGTGGTGCTTGAGGACAAAGCAACATCGTGTGGAACAAGAGATCCTAACAGGCTGCTTTGGTCATAAATAATGAGTATCTGAAGTGAATAAAAGCTAAGTGTGTGCTTTAATATCTGGGGCTTATTTCTTTACTAAAAAGAAAGAAATATATTTGCTATTTTCGGTTTGGCTGGACTACCACTGTATGCATGGTTTTTCTACAGTTCCGCTATGTATTTGTTTAATTCCTGGTCACTTATGATTAAAGCCTGCAAAGGACTTTGCCTTACCGGGAAGTGTTTGATTCCTGTGGTGTGGGGCTTTCTAAACTTTTACCTGTGTTGTTCTTCTGGTGGCCAGACTGTGTGCGCTCCTTGTGATGCAGGCAGCACGTGCGCGTGACGTGCGCGTGATGGTGGATGCCGAGCAGACCTACTTCCAGCCGGCCATCAGCCGCATCACTATGGAGCTGATGCGCAAGTACAACAAGGAAAAGGCCATCGTGTTCAACACGTACCAGTGCTATCTTCGTGCCGCCTACGACCACGTGGTGCGCGACCTGGAGCTGGCGCGGCGCCAGGGCTTTTTCTTTGGTGCCAAGCTGGTGCGCGGTGCCTACCTGGAGCAGGAGCGGCTGCGCGCGCGCACCTTGGGCTATGAGGACCCAGTGAATGCCACGTACGAGGACACCAACGCCATGTACTACCGCACGCTCACCGAGTGCCTGCGCCAGGTGGTCGAAGGGAAGGAACGCCGCAGCATCGCCATCATGGTGGCCTCCCACAACGAGGACACCATTCGCTTCACTGTGAACAAGTGAGGGTCCCTTCCAATTGCCTACACTGGTCTTGTTTACTACACCCTTCTCTTAGGGCGTCATGTCGGTATAGATCTCTTTTGTCCCCTCGCCATCTTTGCTTAGCTCTTTATACCGCCACCATACAGAACATATCTCTTTTTCCCTGGCTGTGAGGCAGGCTATTTGGAAAGGAAAACAGAACAGTCTGCTTTTTACTGACACAGGGCTAGCAATATTTGCACTGCAGGGCAGAATGTACGTCGAGTCCTCAATCCAGGCCATCGGTGCAGAATCACTAGTGCTGCGACTGTTCACTTACATAGTTTGTTCACTTAGAAGCAGACTGAGTACAGAATGAGAATTCACTGGTAGTCATGCCTTTGCTAGCATTGTCACCACACACTCTTTGTGCACTCTTGAAATGGTATGCATGTGAAGAGAAGATGGCTTCACTACTACCTAGGATCTTTCCTCGCGAAATGTACGGTGTGCTTCTGTTGTGCATCCAGCACTGCAGCAGCGAGTATAACAGCAGGACTCACAGAGAAGATGCAATAAAAAACTGCACAAGACACGGATGAACAAAAGGCAGGACGCACACAAAATCAGACTGACAACTTTATTTCGTGAAGAAATCCAAGGCATATATACGTGATCTCCGCTACTATCTAATCACAAAAAAAAAAAGAAAACAGCACACGAAGAAGTGGCTTACACAAAATAACATGAAATAGCAAAATTCTGCTGCAAAGATATTAAATTTAACTAGGACCGGCCCACTAAGTAAACCAACTTAGTCGGTTTATTTAGTGGGCCGGCCCTAGGTTTATCATCTTTGCTGCAGAATTTTGCTATTTCGTGTTTTTTTGTTGGTTTACTTAGTGGGCCAGCCCTAGTTAAGTTTATCATCTTTGCTGCAGAATCTTGCTATTTCGTGTTTTTTTGTTGGTTTACTTAGTGGGCCGGCCCTAGTTAAGTTTATCATCTTTGCAGCAGAATTTTGCTATTTCGTGTTTTTTTGTGTACGCCACTTCTTCGTGTGCTGCTTTCTTTTTCTTTTCTTTTTTTTGTGATTAGATAGTAGTGGAGATCACGTATACAGTCGAACCCGGTTATATCGAACCCGGATATATCGAATTTTGGTTATATCGAACTCACGGAATATCCCCTTGAACATCCCATGTAAAAGTATAGGAAAGCCGCATCATATATCGAACTCAATTTCACCGGTCGTTCGATATATCGAACTCCGCACCACTCACTGGAAAGTGTGCCTTCCCCGAAGACGATCGCATCACCCTCGGCCGTTTGCCGCGTAACGTTTTCAAGCCACGCGCGGAAGGAATGAGAGGGGACAGTTCTGGACAGCGCTGCGCCCATTCCCCAAAGGCGCGCGCATCTGCAGTTATCGTTTCCCGCGCGCCAACACATGACGTTTGCAAGCCATGTGCGTGGGTGTGCCCATTCTTTTGCTGAGCTATCTCTCTCCTTCAGCACGCGCTACGCATGCGCCAAGCCAGCTCAGCCCGTTTTAAGACAGACGTCGGACGCTTTCTCCAGCGTGTGTTGCGAACCCAATGCGCGCGGCGGCTGACGTGGCTATGGCGCCTGTGGACGTTAAGAAGCGGCAGCTCTCTGTTTTTCTTCTTTTTTTTTTTTTTCGAGAGTCAATCTTTCTTACCGTTGTACTGTACGCGCGACGTAGCGTAAGATATGGCGGCTGCGGACGTTGAGAAGCGGCAGGCTTTTTTTTTTTTTGCGGGAGCCGTCTATCTTTACATGTATGAATCAGCGGAAGCACGCAGTCAGGCTGCTGCGATCCTGACGCCCGCCCCAAGCGCGGCGTGATAAATCGAACAGGCTTGTGCAATCAAGCCATCACGGGCAGTCCGCCAAGTTCGCTCCCCGCCACCGTAGGAGCTATAAAAAGATAAACCTGACGTTATCTCTGCGCAGCATCTTGGCACGCTGCCAAGAAATGAGCTGCGGATGCGACGACCAAAACGGAGTGATGCGCGCCATCGACATGCAAGCGAAAACGCTCGCGATTTCTGCCGCAGCGACACAGAAACCTTGTATTGAGCTGTCGCGGTGGCTCGAGAGCGGCAAGAGGGACACAGTTCCAAGAAGTTTGAAATTTTTCGCTCTGTCGCTACCGCTTGTCGCTGAGATCGCTCAATCGCTTGCATGTGAGCGAGCCGGTCAACGCATTTTTTATTTTTCAAATTCTCGGGTGCAAAAGTGGAGGGTGGGTTCATTATGCGAGTGGGTTGATTAGGCGACAAATACGGTATCGTGTTTTCGTATCGTAAGTGCCATCACAAGCTGATTTTTGTATATCGAATTATCGATATACAGTCGAAACCCGCAATAACGAAATCGCCGGGGACAGCAAAAAAATTCGCTTTCGCGAGAATTTCGTTGCCGCGAAAATGAGACAGAAAAGATAGAAAACAGCCCGCAAAAAGAAAATTTATTGCCAAAAGTCAGTCAGCTTAGTTTGCCGAGCCTTGCCTTGCAGCAACTTCATGGTTCTATTCTCACACTGCAAGAAGTGATCCATTGCCACGTCGTCGTCGTGTGCGCCTAAGAATGACCAGATCGTGTCAAAGGCGTCCAACACATTCCTCGGGTTCGGGTTTACCGTCTCTCCATGTTGTGCACCTTGGTCCTCGGTGTCGTCAGTTTCGCACACGCTGCTGATGATAGCCTCATCAGTCATTTCTTCATGGACAACTACGTCGTCATCAGCGCGAACGAAATTATCGACACTGAGGCCATCTGGAACAACATAGGTGTCGACAGCACAAAGTGCACCCCATGCGTTGGCCAGCAATTGTGGCACTGCACTGGCAGCACAGTCATCGTGAAGTGTCTCTTCAAGCACGCTTTCATTTGGCGACTCGTTCACGCATGATGTCTGCTGGGTGGGGGCGAAGCTCGCATGCTTGAAACAGTGCTCAATCACGGTCGGAGGCGTCGCAAGCCATGCAGTGGCCAGCATCTCAAGCGCCATGAACAAGTCCACGTTGGTGGGGCGCTTGTGATGGAGGTTAAGAATGAGACGCTGAATTAGCCTCTCTTTGTAGGCGCACTTCACACTTCGTATGACGCCTTGGTCGAGTGGCTGCACAACAGAAGTGCACCTGGGCGGAAAAAAAAACAAGCGCATGTTTGTGAGCTAAATATCAACATGATGGGCGGTGCAGTTGTCTAAAAAAAGGCTCACCAACCTGCCTGCCTTTCTCATGTCCGCATCGAAGGCCTCAAGCCAGCTGGAAAATATTGAACGGGTCATCCATGACTTCCCGTTCGAGGTGTACTGGACAGGCAGCGTGCGGTTCCCCTTGAAGCAGCGGGGCTTCTTGCTCCGGCCAATGACAAGAAGCGGCCGTTTGTCACTGCCGTCCATATTGGAGCACAACAGTACTGTTACGCGCTGCTTGCTGTGCTTCCCTCTGTGGCATTTTTTACCTTTCAGGTCCAAGGTCTTCGAAGGCAGCATCTGATAGAATAGACCCGTTTCGTCCGCATTATACACGTCTGAGGGTTCGTACTGCCCCAGGATTTCTTCGGCAGTCAGCTGCCACAACGATGTTGCCACCGGGTCCACTCCTGCTGCTTTGCCCGAAATGACCTTGGCCACAATATCGTGACGGGCTTTAAAGCGGCCCAGCCAGCCAGCGCTTGCTCTGAATTGGTCATGCCCGAGCATGCAGGCAAAGTCCAGAGCCTTCTGTTGCAGCAGTTTGCCAGACAGAGGCACTTCGTTTGCGCGCTGTTCACAGAACCAGGCAAACACCGCCTTGTCAACGTCCGGGAACACCGCAGCCGTCACTGTTTTATGCTGTGCTCGAGCACCATTCTCAAGCGCACCGAGAATAGCTGCCTTGCTTTTCAAAATTGTCGACAGTGAGCTGCACGCAATCCCGTACTCGTCGGCGATATCCATTTTTTTCCTGCCTTTTTCTGCTTGAGCAATGATGGCAGCCTTCTCTTGCAGAGACAAAAATCTTCGTTTTTTGGCTGGCGGAGACATCTCAAACGCAAACGTGCGGACTGCTGCTCATACACACCGCCACCACACACAACGAACACATGTGCACCGCTCGCAGGCCTAAAAGTGCAGCGCTGATGATCTAGTGTCGCCCCCTGATGGTGTCGCTGCGAGGCTGCCTTCCCTGAACATAGCCTCCGAGATAAACAACCACACGGACACGCGGATCACAGAGGACATGCGTTGCACCGGTATGGTGGCTAGCGCCGGATCGACGCTGCAGCAAATTTCGTTATCGTGGGATTTCGGTACAAAAATGTTTCGTTACCGAGAGATACGAAATACATTGGCCCCTATGGGCATTTGCCGGGATCTCGGAAATATTTCGTTGCGGCGAGAATTTCGTATTCTCGAGATTTCGCTATCGCGGGTTTCGACTGTATCGAACTATTTCGCGATCCCCTTCGAGTTCGATATATCCGGGTTCGACTGTATATGCCTTGGATTTCTTCACAAAATAAATTTGTCAGTCTGCGTTTGTGTGCGTTCTGTCTTTCGTTTGTCCGTGTCTTGCTGTGCAGCTTTTTACTGCATCGAACTATGAACCAACAAGCCCAACAAGAGCAAAGGCCGAATCGGGCATTGTAGGCAAGCCCTCTGTAGTGGAATGTTTGTGTAGGCAGGGCTGCTTTTACATGCATCATTCAGTCATGCATTCTGGTGCTTGATGAAGAAGTAAGTTGTTTCCCCAGTGAAAATCAAGGGACACTTGTGTGGGAAAAGAGCAGTCATCTTTTTAAAGTACCCTTGTTATTTTGACCAGTACATTGATCATTCCTCTTTTGCATAGAAAAAGATGAGAGCTAGAAATGGTTGCCAATTTAATTTATTAAAAACCTTAGTTGAAGCATTCGCACCATTTATGAGGTGCGCACATCTGACTCATTCTCAAATGCACGTAACGCTCCAAATAATGGTGTCATCTGTAGTCAGGCTTGCGCCAGTCGGTGGGTTTTCTATTTTACACTCCCAGGAAGTAACAGTAATAATTAAAGAAAAAAACCATTTTCACCGCCAAAACCAAGATTTTTGACTACACCGTTTTAGACTTTTCAGTCATGTTTCTCTCAGCATCTTGTTTGGGCCAAACATGGCTTTTGTGCACTACACCTCATGCATTTGTTTTAGTCACTTCAAGGCCAAATTTGGCATCAATAATCTTTACAGTATGTGTACTGCAACTATATATAGTGTATAATGCAATTCGTGATATTTTCGGCGCTCAAGATTTTTAAAATATTTAGGTGCTAGCCACTGAGAATGATGTACATAGTAGCAGATATAAAAATGTCTCAGAATGCAAAGGGAACGACATTAACTGGCTACAGTGGAGCGTCAGCAGAGATGGGTGTGCTGCCACGTCTGCGTGCATGCACAGGCAGGTTTACCAAAACTTAATTCTTGGGACCATCCAGTTAGGTGAAAATGGAGGTGCACCCCTTTGCAGAATGCAGGAGCTGGGCATCCGACCCGACGACCGAGTGGTCTGCTTTGGCCAGCTGCTGGGAATGTGTGACCAGGTCAGCTTCCCCCTGGGTGAGTGGCACACCACCACACCGATTTGGTCGCAGGTGGGATGGGAAAAACACATGAACTGTGACCCCTCCCTCGAGCACCTAAATGTGGGTCATCAGTCACAGTGCACTTACTGCAGTGAGGGATTGCCAATGTTTATTTATTTAAAATACCTTCAGGGCCAACAGCATCCCAGAGGGATTTGGTTATACAAAGTAACAAAACAATATGAGCAAAATTTTATAAATGGTTGCTAGTTATATAATGTTAGCTGATGCATTCTTTAAATAAACTGTGATCATTTATCAGTGGTGGTGGTGCGAAAAAAATTTAAATCAACTTGAAAGTGATGCAATGGTAAAAATAATTCTGGGATATTTCACTTGTGTTTTAATGTGGCCCTGCGAAGAAAATGTGAAAATTTTTCACATTTTCTTGGACCAGTGAAAATGTAAAAGATGTCATCATCATCAGCAGCAGCAGCAGCCAGATTATACCCACTGTAGGGCAAAGGCTTCTCCTGTTTTCCTCCAATTAAACCGGCCTTGTGCTAGCTGCATCCACATGACCCCTGAAAACTTCTTAACCTCATCCGCCCACCTAACTTTCTGCCGCCCCTGCTACACTTTCCTTCCCTTAGAATCCAGTTTGTTACCCTAAGCGACCGTCGGTTGTCCTCTCTACACACTACATGCCCTGCCCATGCCTATTTCTTGTTCTTGATTTGCACTAGAATGTCAGTAACTTGAATTATTTCTCTGACTCACTGTGCACACTTCCTATCTCTTAACGTTACCCCTACCATTTTTCGTTTTATAGCCTTCTGAATTGTTTTCAACTTAAGTAGAACTCTTTTCGTTAACCTCCATATTTCAGCCCCATAGGCGAGTACCAATAGGATGCAACTGTTATACACCTTCCTCTTGAGCGATACCGGTAAGCTGCTTGTTATAATGTTTAAGTACCTTCCAAATGCGCTCCATCCCAACATTCTCCTAGTTATTTCCCTTTCGTGGTCTAGATCTGCACTCACTACCTGTCCTAAGTATACATATTCACCTACCACAGTTCCAGAACTTCGCTACCTATTTTAAACTGCTGTTCCTTTCCCAGGCTGTTCAACATTAACTTAGTCTTCTGCATATTAACTTTTTGGCCTATCTTCCTGCTTCTTCTGTCAAGATCATTATTCATTCGTTGAAATTGGTCCCCTGAGTTACTTAACAAGGCAATGTCATCAGCGAATCACAGATTACTGAGATATTCTCCATAGACCCTAATGCCTAACTGTGCCCATTCCATATCTTTGAGTACGCCTTCTAAGTAAGCTGTAAATAGCACTGGGGAGATCATGTCTTCTTGCCTAACTCCTTTCTTAATTGGAATTTTGTTACTTTCTTTATGCCGAACTGTGGTTTCTGTGCAGCCACTATAGATATCTTCCAGTACTTTCTCATGGCTCACCTACACCTTGATCTCGCAATGCCTGTCTGATCGCAGAAGTTTAAACCAAGTCAAATGCTTTCTCGTAGTGAATGAATGCTATGTATAGGGGCTGATTATATTGGAATTGGAATTGGTCTATTGATTCCTCGTACAAGCGAGAGGAGGCAGTGACTAAAGGCTATGTGAAAGCCTTACATAGGTCCCTGCCCCTCACACAGATTCTGGCATTAAAAATTAAAAACATGTATCAGTAGCAGTTTGTCATTTCACACACTGTTAGGATAAAAATGCACATAATACCGACAGTGAAAAATGGTTACAGTTACTTCTACCATATACTAATTAAACAAGAAAAATTTTCATCTCAAAATCATACATTTCGCACAACACATTTTCATCTATATGGAACAATTTAGGGAAATAAAACTGATATGAATACACATGAACAGCTCCTGTAACTTATGGAAAACAACCTACTGAGATGGCTATACAAAAGTTTTCATCTCAAAATCATTCCGAGCAGTTTTCTATTACCTGGTTTATGTTATGGATATGATCAATGCTAGAGTACCCTTTTCGAGATCCTGCTTGATCCTTTGGTTGATTAAAGCCTAAGGTTGTCCTAATCCTTAGCAATTACCTTAGTAAATACCTGGTACGTAATGTACTTACTAAAAGATGCAACATTGTTGAAAATTTTTACATTAAACTCGATAAAGTTCCGACGACCTCCGGCGCTGCATGATTATACACAAACACAATACACACACAAGAGAATTAAACCAAGACCCTAACACAGATGATGCACTTGCATCATCTGTGTTCGGCGCTGCATGGTTGTACACAAGCACAATACTAGGTTAACACGGATGATGCGAGTGCATCATCTGTGTTAACGTCTTAGTTTAATTCTCTTGTGTGCGTATTGCGTTTGTGTATAACCATGCAGCGACGGAGATTGTCGGAGTCATATAGCCAACTAGCCCGCTCGCAAGTACTATCGATAAAGTTGCAGGCAAAACAGTATTTTCACACTTTTGCTTGTTGCTGCAGTTTAGGGTAAAAATAATTTGCACTTGTTAAGGAAGCACTTTTTAGAATTTTATGTTCCTAACATAAAATGTTATTTTCCTAAAATTGGGCAGATAAAAACACTTGGAGTAGCTCACCCAGTTGAAGTTATCTTCTGGTAATGGGTCTGGATGACGAGTACAGAGCAGGAAGGCCAAGTACACCAGCAAAATGCAAGAGGACTGCATGTATGACATACTGTCAGTGTTGCTCTTGTGCCCACTGAGTATTGGCACGGTTCTAAATGTTTCCCGTCAGCCATAAACAGATGTGCTTTTCCTCATGCATATGAAGTTTGTTTCATTCACGACCTTATTCATTGCAATATTTCCATGACCCAGTGAGATTGTAGCGTATTTGAGGCTGCTATGCATGGGTGGAAGTGGCTGGCCAATGGCTTCCTTGCAGGCCAGGCAGGCTACTCGGTGTACAAGTACGTCCCGTATGGCCCCATTGATGAGGTGATGCCGCACCTCTCCCGGCGTGCCATTGAAAACAACAGCCTGCTGCAGAAGCTATCCAAGGAGTTGGGCCTCCTGAGGCGTGAGATGGCACGGCGCCTGCTGGCTGGCGAGCTCTGGTATACCCCCCGGGGACATTACCGGCCGGTGTGATAGGAACCACCAAGGGAGGTTGGGCACAGTCACCAGAGATGCCACTGTGACATGCAGTGACAATCACACCGCAACTGGCAAGCATGTGCTCTGCTGGGGTGGCTTAGCACGGGGTGGTAGTTCCTGGCATAGCAGCATACAGCTTGCTGCAGAGCCACAGATATGGTCGTCGTCTTTTTATTATTATTAATATTATATATTTGTTGGGCCTTAAAAGAGCTTCACTGGAGTGGATCAAGACAAAACATGTGCCAGTGATTTGCAACATGCATCGCAAAGTTGTAACTTAACAGCCCTGGTTTATTACGCAAAAAGTTATGATACAGTCAATCAAATGGGCGACATGTTGCCCATGTTGGAATTGTCCCTTGGGATCCTAACCTGTTTCTCTGTTCTGCAGTCTCTCTTTGACATGGCACTCAGGTGCGCCCTCTTGCGGCTTGAGTGTGCTCTCTCTGCAGCTGTTTGTGATATGTTTTACTGACGGAGGAAGTGTAACGGAGGAACACCTGCTTTCTTGAGAGGTGGTGCTGGCTTTGTGGTTGTGGCCATGGCATCCTCAGGAAAAGTGCTCCTGATGATGGTGGCATGGCACATAGCTTTTGGCCATCAATTTTGACAATGACCAGCTTTGTTGGGAGAATTTTTAGCGCTACACATTTTGTGGTGGATGTGCAGTTTCTATGCTTTCTACTGGACACGGTTGGGAGGCCGCAAAGCATTCAGCATGCCATTATTGCCTTCGCAAATTGTCCTCAAAGTCTGTGTGCATAGGCTCTCATCGGGTACTCTCAGTGTTGAACGAAATGTGGATGAGTACACGCCTACAATAACTACAAAAAGCGTATAATGTAAACATGGTTATCAGTACTATAAGGCAGTTATTGTACTTTTCAAGTGTTTGACCTTCCAGCATTTCTTTGCATTTCACTCCCCCATTTCAATCTAATTCAATGCCGATAGAACACAAGTAGACTTGAAGTGCGTTGTACTCTCCTTTGTTGAACCTGCAGACAAAGTGCCATTGCACTTTTATGGTTGGTGGAACATGAAAGGCATTCATGGGAGCACCACTGCAACCGAGAGCTGCAAACGCAGATGCCCGATCAGCCACAAATGCAGAGAATCGTCATTCACAACTACACTGGGTGCCAAAGGATGCGACCCACAATGCCTCTCATTGGGCCACTTGGTGAGAAGCGATCGGCCGTGTACCAGATGAACTTTGGATCTGGAGCAACTTGGCTCAGATTCTGTCCGTGCTCAAGGGAGACAATCTCCCATATTTTTGTTTTAGCAGTTTTCTTTCTTTTTTTCTGCTGGGTTAGCTGTGAATCTCCTCTTGTGTGGTTGTGCTTCTTTTTGGTATCGGAATCTCGCCTGCATTTTGTTGACTTGCATTTTGGAAGAAAAGAATGTGTATACTAGAGTCTTGTGTTTGCTGCACCAACTGAAACTGTGATGTGAATAAAAGAGCGGCTATGCGAGCAACCCATTTGAGGAGTTCTGCCCAAGGGGCTGACATTATACTGCATGGCTCTTGGTCTTTTTTTTTTTCATTTCGAAAGGGCTTCAAAGTTGGAAAGAGAAATACTACTAGCCTGAAAGCACTGACAGCCTGAAAGCACACCATTCACTATTTTATTTCTCCTCGTCTAAACCTAAATGCTTTGACTGGCTCAAGATTAATGAAACAGCAGTTTGAAGGGAAAACGGGAGTGCAATAAAAATGATGTTATTGTTATAACTTCATTAAAAACACCAGTGACTGGTCTATAGAGAGCTGCGTGGTGGCCCTGCCACCGTCCCCCCTTTTGCCCTCAGCTTCAAGGATGGAGCCCGAATTACAAAGCGCCAGTGACGCTGAGAACAACTCAAGCCCAGTCCACCTGCTGGAACACTAAGCTCCAGCTTGGCCATCAACAATGACAGAGATGCCTTGGTGATCGCCTTTTAGCTGCGGTAACAGCGGTGTAGCCCCTGATAGAGTGGAGGTGTGTAGACTTTCTCCTCCTCGAATAGAAAGTGACGATAGCTTTCCAGCTCCGATTGGACCACGTGTTTCTGATGAATGTCCGATGGATATCCTGTTGCCAGATGTATGAACGTCCAGTGGGCAAAGATCCCAAACAGGAAGTGCAGGCATATCTGGGGCTGTCCAACTTAATAAAAGATGGTTGAGTGAACATACGACATGTAAGTGAATATTCTGACGTCCTGTCCTGCAGGCATGAGAAACTGAACTGAAGATTCTCAATGATGTCCGTCGAACATCCTGAATTAAATTTGATGTCTGGCTCACATTTGCTAGTCGTCACAACTCAAATTTTCAAACCTCTGTTGTACAGCCTGTTTTTACCCTCTGTTTAAGGCCCCACTGTACCTCTTCATAAAAGACCACAACTTGCACTGTTATCATTGGACCTGTCAAAACAAATGTATGGACGTTTCTAGGACTTTTTTTGGCAGCTGCTAAAACACTCCTATGTGGTGCATTTTTCAAACACCCAAAGACCCAGGCGACCATCTAGGTACTACTGGCATATCCTTTTCTGGAGGTTCAGATGTCTGAAAGAAATCTATTTAAAAGTCAATATACATACTATGGACATCAGGTCAGAGGCAGACACTTGGACGTTTCCCGAAAATTGCTTGCAGGGGCACCATTGGATTTGCCAGTAGCATTAGTGTGTGTACCACTTTTACCGGAATTTCAGTTCCACACTATTGCTCTGTGCCTTTGTTGTGAACAAGTAAAGCAAACAGAATATGTAGCAACTGTTGAGATCTCTGTCGTGTGCTTTACTTTCATGAACACAATGAGGCACTGAGCAGAAATAAAAATTTCCATCCAAATGGCACACATGCCCGTCGAGCGTTCCACTAATCCGTTTTCTGTGAATACATGCGAAGTGCATAAAAATATAAATTTCCATTTTTTTTAGCTTTATTGCAAAATCATTCTGCATTCACAATACATTTTAAGACTGCATGAAAAATATTGACAAAATGGCTGGGTAAAAAGCAGGCCAGTAAGGGTATTAGGAAGACTCTAGGTGAGCAGCCTTTAAAGCAGATTTTTGACATGGCAGCTATTTATTTCACAATACTGCAGGCAGCATCGCTGCCCAAGCAGAAGAGATTACAGAAAGGGTGTCTTTACTGAGTGCCTGAACATAACAGTATCAGCGCATTCAACAACAGACAACGGCAGACGGTTCCATTGCTCGATGGTGTGTGGAAAAAAAGACGTTTGAAAGAGCTTAGTTCTTGCATGTGTAAAGAAGACTAGCTTTTGCTTGAGCCGCATGGTATTTGCCTGTTCACGCACCTAGCTGGTTTCGCTTACCGGTGACTGCTGCTATGCCTGCTTCAGTTCTTGAGTTTAGTTCTAGAAATAAACCCTCACCTTACATTTGCTGATGGTGCCAGTTAAAATCCATCCTCTCGCCCTGGAATTCCACAGCCGCACATTACCACCTCCTGCGAAGCCTGAAGATGCCAACCATCAAGCTGTACAAGTTAGCTCAGCCATCTTTTGTCCCAGCTCCCTCCGTCAGCGAGACCCCACCATCTTCAGCGGCACTGACGACCAAGACTTCAAGGATTGGCTCATATCCTACGAGCGGATGAGTGCCTATAACAAATGGGTCGGGGAAACCAAGCTGAACAATGTGATTTTCTATCTCACCGGCGTAGCAAATCTATGGTTTCAGAACCATGAAGCGGACATTCCATCATAGTCCATGTTCAAAACCAGCTTCTCTGAAGTTTTTGGCTCTCCGGCTGTGAGGAAACTCCGCGCTGAACAGTGCTTGCATGCACAGTCTCAGCAGGTTGGCGAGAATTTTACGAGTTGTACGGAGGAAATTGTCGACTTGTGCAAGCGCATGAACGCACAGATGTCATAGACCGACAAGGTCAAGCACATTCTACAAGGCATCGATGACGACGCCTTTCGGATGCTGTTAGCGCGAGACCTCCGCACCGTTGCAGAAGTTGTCACACTATGTCAAAGTTTTGATGAACTGCACAAGCAAAGGGCCCTGACTCGTGTGAACACCATGCAGACTGAGTTGCTTGCTGACCTGACAGATGCAGGTGAACATTTTGTGCTCCTGCCACAAATCAAGAGCATTCAGGAAGTAGTTGCTTGACAGCTCTCCTTTATGTCCCGCCACGAAAAGGCTTCATCACACCTAGCTCCCAGTCTGCACCAGATTATTCAAGAACAGGTAGCTGAAGCTCTTCCTCCAGCCCCTAAAACCATTCTTGTTGCGGCCCTGTTGACATGTGCGGTCGTTGCTTCCCGGCCACCACCTAAATATGCTCTGCCTCGACAACATGCCTACGTTCAGCTTCCTGGTCCTGCTCGAGAACCTTTGCAGTTTATTCAATCACCTGCTCAACCGGCAAACTCCTGACACACGACTGACAATCATCCGATCTGCTACTTCTGCGGCTTCCCAGGTCACGGGGTGCAGAACTGCCGTCGCCAAATGCACGTGTCTCGTCCGCCTTCAGATTCTTCCGGCTACTGGAACCAACACCAGTACTCTTCTGTTGAGCCACCCTAAAGCCATCCACTGTCTACTGAGCACTTTGTCTCACGTCGCCGTTCACCATTGCCGCGTCGGCGTTCCATTTCTCCGATGTGACGCCGTCCCTCGGCAACCCAAAAGGAAATCTAGGTGCTGCAGTTCTTGAAGCGAGAACTGCGCTGTTGTCGAAGTTTAAAAGTCCTCGATTATCTACAGCTAATTTAGCTGAAGCTTTCATAGAGGGTGTTTCTGTGACACCGGTGCGGCGGTCTCTGTGATGGATGCAGCGTTTTGCCACTCTGAGAAAAGTGAGGACGCCCCTTTTTGACATGTTACGAACTATGAGTGCACAGCTCATTCAGCCATCAAATGCGTGTACTGCTCGAGTACTCATCCAAGACATTTTGTATACAATCGAGTTCACCGTTTTGCCGTCATGTTCACATGCGATCATCTTGGGCTGGGACTTCCTATCGCTTCACGACACGGTCATAGATTTTGCCCGAGCTCAGCTAGCGCACTCTGCGCTGCCCGATGCCATGCAGGACGCTGAGCTTTTTGATAGCTCTGCTTCTGTCAAAGTTCTTGTCGCCGACAGTACTGAAGTTCCTGCATGCTCATCTGTGATTGTGTCTCTCTCCTGTGACTCTGTTCACGATGCAAGTGTCATCTTCACACCGTCTGATATTTTTCTTCGCCGCCACTGTCTGCCTTTGCCTTATGCCCTGCTCACCATATCCGCTAGCCTCTCCTCATTAAGATAGCGAACCCGTTTTCAAGCCCCTTCATTTTGTACCGCGTTGAATGCATCGGTATCGTGCAGGTCTTCAGTTTTGTGTTCGAGAGTCACCTTCATTCGACATGAACGCACTCAGCCCACTTACTACTGTGCCCGCTACATTGTCGCCAGATCTCTTTCTTCGCTCTAGTGATGCCTCACTCCCTTCACCTAAGCGAAACCAGCTTCTTGCACTCCTTGAAGAGTTCCATGCCTCTTTCGATTGCCACCAACCTGTTTTGGCACTCGCATCTACTGTCGAACACCACATTGACACCGGTGCCCATGCTCCTCTGCATCAGCATTCATACCGCATTTCCGCCACCGAACGCCATGATATTGAAGAACAGGTGGACACAATGCTTCAAAGTGGAGTTATTCAGCCCTCCAATTATACTCGTGAAGAAAGATATGGCTCCATCAGGTTTTGCGGCGATTACCGCCGTATTAACAAGATCACAAGAAAAGACGTCCCTCTGCCCTGCATCGATGACGCTCTGGACTACCTCCAAGGTGCGGAGCTCATTTCTTCACTCGACTTGAGCTCTGGTTATTGGCAGGTCTCGATGGCAGCTGAAGATCAAGCCAAAACCGCATTCGTGACCCCAACGGCTTTTATCATTTCACCGTCAATCATGCCTTTCGGTCTATGCAGCGCTCCGGCCACATTCGAGTGAATGATGGACACAGCACAGTTTTGCATGGTCTCAGTTGGAAAATGTGCCTGTGCTATTTGGACGATATCCTAATCTTTTCGCCAGATTTCGGGACACATCTATGCTGCCTGAAACATGTTTTGACCTGCCTGACAAATGGTCGTCTGCAGCTGAACTTAAAAAAAATGCACTTTTGCTGCCCGTGAACTCAAAATTTTAGGTCATGTTGTTTCAAAGATGGTGTGTGCCCTGATCCCGCCAAACTTCGAGCGTTTCCCAAGCCCTCTTCCAATAAGGAACTACGAAGTTTCTTAGGGCTTTGCTCTTAATTTAGGCGGTTTATTCGCAATTTCACGTCAATTGCTGCCCCTTTGTCTCAGCAGCAATACCACTTTCTTGGCTTGGTCACCTGCGTGCAATGACGCCTACACCACCCTACGTCGTCTCCTTACAACCCTTCCCATTTTGTGCCATTTTGACCCGGCGGCTCCAACGGAAGTCCACATGGAGGCCAGTGGTACTGGTCTCGGAACAGTGTTTGTCCAGCGCAAGGCTGGATTCGATGAATATGTGGTTGCATATGCCATCCGCACACTTACCAAAGCCGAGAAGAACTATACTCTGTAACAGAAAAAAAATACCTCGCTATTGTGTGGGCTGTCGGCAAATTCCGCCCTTACGTGTATGGCCGCGTCCTTTCGAGGTCGTTACGGACCATCATGCCCTCTGTTGGCTTTGTTCATTAAAGGATCCTTCTGGCCGCTTGGCACAATGGGCGCTGCAGCTCCAGGAATATGACATCCACGTTGTCTACTGGTCGGGCCGTAATCGTCAGGACACCGATGCCTTGTCCTGCTCCCCGCTACCAGCAGAAAGAGCCAGCCTCTGCGACGTCAAGACACCTGCATCATCTCTTGGCATCAGGGACGTGCCTTCTGAGCAGTGCAAAGATCCTTGGATTAGGCCTCTTCTCGACTTTCTCTCCAACCCTTCGGCGGTTACACCATCGCACGCACTGCAGCATCAAGCTTCAAATTTTGACATCCATGACCAGAGGTGGGCAAATGCCCTCGTTTTGGTATTTCCTCTCACGCCCTCACTTTTAAATCAGTAGCCCTCCCTCACCCTCATTTTAAACAATTTCCTGGCCCTCCCTCGTCATAGATGGTGCCCAAGTTTTGGCGGGCATTGCATCACGGCGAGGCTTTGTCACGTGAATTTTGACTTCCGGGTCGTTCCTGTGGTTTGATTTCCACTGGCATTGCTTGCAGGCGTGCGGTTTCGACTTTTATCCTCTCGATATTTGCGCTCAATTTGCTGGAGTTGTGGCGTTGTACTTGGCTTCCATCTACGGCAACTCAACTAGAATGCGATAAAAAATGTTCGGAGTGCCGCCAAGCTGTGAAAGGCGAAAACAGTTCGCCATTGCGATCCGCCGGCTGACTGTCGACGGCGAGCTGCCCGTACATTGAACACGAGGCTTTATTTCGAGTATTTTGTCAATGGCAAGCAAGTGCTGGATAGCACTGTGAAAGCTACGAAGATTTGTAAAGTAGGTTGTTTGCTCCCATTCAGGAGCACCAAGTTCTCGCTCGGGCGACCTTGGCAGCTGTTTTCGCACGATGAAGGTAGCAGCGAGTGGTCGTTCCAAGTCTTCAAAAGGTTCGCGAGTTGTGTTCTTTGGCCTCCGTCAGTACAATGTGATACGATATATAAGTACTGAATGATTTTCTCGTCGACCATTTCTGCTAAATGCAAGTTTCTAGGACCATGGCCAGTTTTTTCATTTCATTTCATTTTATTACCTTAAAGGCCCCTAAAAAGGGGTGTTACGTAAGGGGTGGCAAGAGCAAAAATACATAATCACAATAACAGGAAAGTTTTGACACTATCGATGAACTGTGGTGTGCAAGTGATGAGAGCAATGTTGTCCGGAAGGCCGTTCCAGTCTGCAGCTGTTCGAGGAAAAAAGGAATTTGAAAATGTGACGGTACGTGAACGTGGACGGGCAACTTGTAGCTGATGGCTGGTGCGATGAGATATGCGTGTGGGGGGAAGAATATAAGGTGCGATGCGCATAGGACTGTGGAAAAGTTTTTGAAATAAAGATAGGCTGGCAATGCGACAACGGAGCGATAAGGGGGATAATCCGGATGCTGTTTTTAAGGAGGAAACGCTGATTTCATAAGAATACGATGAATGAATAAAACGAGCGGCGCGATTTTGAACAGATTCGAGGGCACTAATGAGGTAAGCTTGATGAGGATTCCAAATGGGCGATGCAAATTCTAGTTTGGACCTGACGAATGATTTGTAGGCTACGTGTTCGGGAGCATGATGAAGATGGCGCTTTAAGAAACCTAGCGTCCTGTTAGCTGACGATATTATGTTAGTAACATGCATACTCCAAGAAAGATTGCTACAAATTGTTATGCCTAAATACTTATATGATGGAACTAGCTGTACGGGAACTTCAGAGATTACGTAAGGAAAAACAAGAGGGTTGCGGCGACGGTTAATGGACAAAAGATTACACTTACGTGGGTTAAGTTCCATTAGCCACTCGTTACACCAGTCTTGAACAGCATTAAGATCGTTTTGAAGAGAAGATTGGTCAGCGGTGGTGAGAATAGCACGATACAGTACACAGTCGTCAGCAAACATACGTATGTTAGATGTTACGTTTGAGGGCAGATCATTAATGTATATTAGAAAGAGTAGCGGGCCAAGCACAGACCCCTGGGGGACGCCTGACGTTACTAAGAGAGAGTTAGAGTTCACATTGTTAACGGAGACAAACTGAGAACGATTAGTTAAGAACTCTTCAATCCACTTCAATATATCGGGGTGTAAATTTAATCGGGAAAGTTTTATCAGTAGGCGTTTATGAGGTACTATATCAAAAGCTTTAGCGAAATCTAAAAATATGACATCAGTTTGTAGGTTAGAATCAAGGTTAGCATGCAGGTCATGAATGAATGTAGAAAGTTGGGTCTCGCTGGAGTAACCTCGGCAAAAACCGTGCTGAGCAGGATAGAAAAAATTGTTGGAATCAAGAAATGCCATGATGTGGGTATAGATGACATGTTCCATGATTTTGCAAGGGATACTAGTTAGCGAGATGGGACGGTAATTTAGCGGTGAGTTCTTGTTACCCGATTTGTAGACTGGAACAACCTTCCCATGTTTCCATTCTTTGGGCAGTTGACCTGTGAGGAGTGACTGAGTGAATAACAAGCACAACAGGGATGAACATATATCTTTGGTGTTAATCAGTATTTTGGCACTGATATTGTCAATTCCAGCCGAGGATGAAAGTTTAATGTTTTCTATTAGTGACAAAATTCCTGTTGAAGAAAATGTAAAAGAGGGCATGGTATCCTGGATAATAACCGGGTTTGAAGGAAATATCGGATCTGTTTCATTGGTAAATATGGATGAAAAGGCTGTGTTGAACATATTGGCGCATTCAGTTTCACAGATGGTAGCACCTGATGCGTCTGTGAGGGAAATAGTGCGTGTGTGCTGGGGGTTAATGACCTGCCAGAACCTTCGGGGGTTAGTAGTCAACATTTTGGGCAGAGCGGTATGGAAAAACGTGCGTTTAGCTTCTCGAATGTTTAATAAATACGTTTTTTCAGCTGCGTAATATTTGTTCCAAGCGTTTTGACTAGGGCGTGACTTGGCCGAATGGAAAAGACGCTTCTTTTTATTTTCAAGACGTTTGAGTGTGTTTGTGAACCAAGGGTTTTGAGGGTTAGTTCGTATATTTATGTTGGGAATAAACCTGTCGACCAAATCTTCAATTTTCTTCTTAAACATGAACCAGTTTTCGTGGACGGATCTTTGATAAAAGTTAAATTGGAACCCTGGCAAAAATGCACGAAGTTCATTATTTATAGCAATATAGTTCCCTTTATCGTAAAGTCAGATTGTTCGCTTACATGTTGCGCGTGAAGATGGTTTAATCGTGAAGCCGGCATGTATGACTTGGTGATCGCTGATACCTGGTAGATAGGTGATAGAATGAACGTATTCAGGGCTATCCATTAATATTAGGTCGAGAATGTTAGCGCAGACATCCGTTACATGGGTTGGTTCGGATATTAGTTGAACGAGATTAAAATTAAGGCAAACGTCAAGAAAATCATTAGCATCCCCGTTACCTGTAGCGGTTAGATTATGCCAGTCGATACTCGAAAAATTAAAATCTCCGAATAGGATAGTGCATGTGTTAGGGTGCTTGGTTTTAATTTCATTTAATGCGTGATTAAGTTTTTGAGGAAAGTCTGGGCTGCTAGGAGGCCTATAGCAAACGCCTATCACAACTGACTTTGGTGAGGCATGACACAAGACTCGTAACATTTCAATATCCGATGAAAGGTGAATGGCCGTGCATGATAGCTCCTGTGCAGTTGCAATAAGTACCCCCCCTCCCCTTCCCTCTGGACGACCTTTACGGAAAACACGGATTTTGGGCAAGTCGGCAAGAACCTCACTATCAGAAACGTCACTACTCAGCCACGTTTCTGTCAAGATTAGTAGGTTGCTGGAGGATGATGTGACGATATTGGAAATAATGTCGCGCTTTGAAATCAAACTTCGGATGTTAATAAAGATCGCTGACAATGAAAGTGCTTGTTGTGCATGTTTAGAACAGCCTGTCGATTGGTGATGAGGTGGTTGCTATTTTACCTCTTTTACGGTTTGTGAGGATTCATCGAACGTGTATCATTTGGGACCAATGTGTAAAGTTTTGAAGCGCAAGGAGAACTTGTCGGTTACCGATCTGGCAAAGGCTACAAGATGTTTGCGAGCATTACGTACAGGAAGGGAAAAATCTTCGCCAATAATGTAGTCAGTGCCTTTTAGTTTGGTGCCTAAGGAAAGGATGTTTTCTTTGGTTTTGGATGAGGTGAATTTCACGATAATCGGCCTTTTACGATCAGTGGAGTGGCATCCAAGGCGGTGAGCACGCTCGATTAGATTAGGTTCGATGGCAAAATCTAGTTGGGTGGAGCAATGGCGAATGACTGTTTCTTCCGAGTCTGCATATCTTTCAGCGGGGTTAGTGTCGGGTATGTTGTAAAATATGAGGTTGTTGCGACGAGAGCGATTTTCAGCATCGTCCATACGTGCTTCCAGCTTGTCAATCTTGCAGGTAAGTTCAGAGTTCAGAGTTTTCAGGGCGTCTATTTCGGAATGGAGAGTGGAAAGTGAAGCTCTTGCGATGAAAGTGAAGCCATTGCGATCCGCCGGCTGACTGTCGACGGTGAGCTGCCCGTACATTGAACACGAGGCTTTATTTCGAGTATTTTGTCAATGGCAAGCAAGTGTTGGATAGCGCTGTGAAAGCTACGAAGTTTTGTAAAGTAGGTTGTTTGCTCCCATTCAGGAGCACCAAGTTCTCGCTCGGGCGACCTTGGCAGCTGTTTTCGCACGATGATGGTAGCAGCGAGTGGTCGTTCCAAGTCTTCAAAAGGTTCGCGAGTTGTGTTCTTTGGCCTCCGTCAGTACAATGTGATACGATATATAAGTACTGAATGATTTTCTCGTCGACCATTTCTGCTAAATGCAAGTTTCTAGGACCATGGACAGTGCTTGCCAATCAGCTGTCGATGGAATTGATCTCGTTGCCTGACTAGGCCAGCGTGTCAATGCTAGCAGTTGTAAGGTTTATACATTCTTGTGTAAGCAGTTATTTGCTGATTTAACTCCAGATAACTAAACATGCTTTCACCAGCAAAGCAACCAGTGTGAGCACACAGAAATTGCAGAGAAATACAAGCAAGATGGATAAAGTTTCCTGCAGACCTACTCATGGGGCTGTGGTGTCTATTCTTATCCTGTGTAGAAAGCGAGACAGTTAAAGACTGTTGCAGGGATAAAAAATGTGTTTGTGTGTAGCATTTTTCTATATTATGGGTCAGAGTCATGAAAATCTTGCTTCAGGACAGCACTAACATTGTCCAGCTATTTTTCATATTTCATTGTATATGGCATGTAGAAAAGCTGACAGCTAAGATACATATGGTATAAAACCAAATTTTGCTGTTCATCAAAGCAGTTTTATAATGGCCTAGGTGCTGCTAAACATATGCATGTGAAAATTAAATGAATGTCTACGTAAGCTACTTGGGCTGCATACATGAAGTTTGTGCATTTTCATTCGCTGTGTGGCCTTCAGATGAAAAACAAGGCACTGGTGGCCATTGGCTTTTTCAAGAAGTGCAAAATTCTGCAAGGTAGGCAGAGGCTGGCCTAGCTAGCAGATTTTATCTTAATGCACACAATCTAATTTTTTCTGTCCAACCAGACCCCAAGCACAAAGTACTCAACAGCAAAATAGTTACAGGCTCTTTCCAGCTTTGATTGGAAGAAATAATGGTTTCGCATTCTGAAGTTTCTGGAGGTTTCAAGATGCCATTAAAACAAAGTTTTTGTTTTAGTACTTCCCTTCTTTGACCGACATAATGCAGCAATCAGTATTGGGAAATCAATCATGGGAATTTCAAACATGGAGAGCTTCCACAGTTGTATGTGAATGGTGTAAAATGTCCCACACACTATACGTGGTGAATATTGTTTAAGAGGGGTTTTCTCGCCTGCACTGCAGCCTCGGCAAGTGGATGTCTTTCTGACTGCCAGAATAGCTATGTTAGTAGCCGACCCAGGCCCTCAACAAGCAAATTAGTAGAGGTTTTTGGCCATGTAGTCTTGGCTACATACATGTTGGGGTATGATGTATGCAGAATGAATACAACAGTGCTAAAAATACAACTCATACATCATGCTGTTGCATTTTTGTAATAGAACTCAAGCAAAAATGAAATGCTTGAGAGAGATTTTTATTTTGTGATCCTCCTAATGTTTTCATTGATTGACAGTATGAGGTTAACCATGATACAGTTCTTTGCATTCCACCTCCTACAGTTTTCAGAAAAAAAAAACAGCACATATGTAAACAAATCAGTTGAGCTGTTAAGAGCGTGCAGCTTAAAATAGCGAAGATTAAATAGACGAGGTCGACGACACAATTGAAGGGTCGATGATTGCACTAAAGAAACTGTTTATTTGGGCTGACTTGTGCCCGCAAAAAGAACTAAGCAACTCGGCGGCGGCGAATCGAACGCACTCGTCGGTGGTCGAACAAAGAATGCCCGTCACACTCGGCAACGCTCAATTTAAAGGCTGCACAGAACAATCTAGATAACGTCGCAAACAGCTACCAGCACGGGCTGGAACATTGTGGAAAGACACCCGAGTGGCCGGAACCTTCGAGACAGATCTCGGTGCGTCTTGCGCTACAACAAAACTGATAAAGGTGTGACTCGCGACATCGAGCAGTAACAAAAAAAGATTACGGAACTCAGATAAGCCTGTATGCCGGCGGCTGTTAAAAAACAACAAATACTGTTTTGAAGGTTTCGCGGCATTACTCCCCCCTTAAAAAAAACATCGCCTCGATGTTTCAAAACAAAGAAACTTGAACATAAACACTGCAAAGTTTAAACACCACAGATTCTTTAACGCGCGTAATATGGCTTCAGTCGTACAACATGTACAATTTCTGGGCGTGCGCGTCGCCGTTGTGATGCTGACGTTCCGTCGGGAATGACTTCATAGTCCAGTGGTCCGACGCGGCGAAGGATTTTGTATGGCCCAAATTATCGACGCAACAACTTTTCACTTAATCCGCTACGGCGAATTGGTGTCCAAACCCACACTTGGTCTCCTGGATTGTACTCTGCGTGGCGTCGTCGTAAATTGTATCGTCGGCTGTCGGTGCGCTGTTGGTCTTTAATACGCAGCCGTGCGAGTCGTCGGGCTTCCTCTGCACGCTGCAGGTAGGCGGCGACGTCAAGGTTGTCTTCGCTGGTTACGTGCGGCAGCATTGCGTCGAGCGTCGTCGTGGGCTCCCTGCCGTACACAAGCTTAAACGGGGTCGCTCTGGTCGTCTCCTGGACTGCCGTGTTATACGCGAAGATCACGTACGGCAAGATGGCGTCCCAGGTCTTGTGTTCAGCGTCGACGTACATAGCGATCATGTCCGCGATCGTTTTGTTCAGGCGCTCCGTAAGGCCATTGGTCTGGGATGGTACGCAGTTGTTCGTCGATGGCTTGTGTGACTGTATTCCAGGATGGCTTGCGTCAACTCTGCCGTAAACGCCGTTCCCCTATCCGTGATGAGCACTTCTGGGGCGCCGTGTCGCAAGAGAATTTGTTCGACAAAAAATTTGGCGACTTCTGCCGCGGTACCATTTGGTAGTGCTCTTGCTTCGGCGTAACGGGTAAGGTAGTCAGTGGCCACGATGATCCACTTGTTACCCATAGACGAAGATGGAAAGGGGCCGAGGAGATCCGTCCTAATTTGTTGAAAGGGCAGGATTGGGGGCGGAATCGGGTTTAGTAGTCCTGCTGGTCTGTTCGGCGGCGTCTTGCGTCGTTGGCACTCACGACACGTCTTCACGTAGTGGGCAACTTCGGCAGGCAGTCGCGGCCAGTAATACTTCTCCTGGATTCGACGCAACGTGCGCGCAAATCCGAGGTGGTCTGCTGTGGGCTCATCGTGCAACGCCTGCAGAATTTCTTGCCGAAGGGTTTTAGGCACTACGAGAAGCTGCGCGGTCTTGTTGGGTGCGAAGTTCTTCTTCACGAGGAGGCCATTGCTTAACGTGAAGGATGATAAATGTCGCCTGTACACACCAGGAGGCGAAGCGGTCTTTCCTTCCAAGTAATCGGCTAGCGCTTTTAGCTCAGGGTCTGATCGTTGTTGTTCGGCGTAACTGCTGGCGCTTACCGGTCCCAAAAAGGCGTCGTCGTCATCGGCCTTCGGGGAAGCATCGACGGGAGCGCGGGATAAGCAGTCTGCCTCCAGCAGAGCGCGTGATGGTCGCTTACCACCTTGAATGGTCGGCCGTATAGGTATGGACGAAACTTAGAAGTTGCCCAGATGATTGCAAGACACTCCTTCTCGGTCGTCGAGTAATTTACTTCGGCTTTTGTGAGGGATCTGCTAGCGTAGGCGATTACTTTCTCCTGTCCGGCACTCTTCTGGACAAGAACGGCACCTAGGCCCACACTGCTCGCGTCGGTGTGAATTTCGGTCTCGGCGTTTTCATCAAAGTGGCCAAGTACAGGAGGGCATTGCAGGCGGTGCTTGAGTTCGTCGAAGGCTTCTCCTTGCGGCGTTCCCCATGTAAAAGGTACGTCAGCCTTTGTAAGCTGCGTCAACGGTTCGGCAATCCGCGAAAAGTTTCTGACAAATCGTCGATAATAAGCGCACAGCCCAAGGAATCGGCGCACAGCTTTCTTGTCGGCAGGCGGTGGGAATTGTGCGATTGCAGCTGTTTTCTCCGGGTCTGGGCGAATACCGTCCTTGCTAACGATGTGACCTAGGAACCGGAGTTCTTCGTAGGCGAAGTGACACTTCTCTGCTTTTAGTGTTAGTCCCGATGACTTGATGGCTTCCAGCACTGTCTGTAGTCGTTTTAGGTGGTCTTCAAAGTTTGACGAGAAGACAACAACGTCGTCCAAATATACCAAACAAATTTGCCACTTCAAGCCTGCCAGGACTGTGTCCATTACTCGTTGAAACGTGGCTGGTGCGGAGCAGAGGCCAAATGGCATCACCTTGAACTCATAAAGGCCGTCCGGTGTGATGAATGCGGTCTTCTCGCGATCTCTTTCGTCGACCTCAATTTGCCAATATCCGCTCTTCAGGTCCATCGATGAGAAGTACCTTGCATTGCAGAGCCGGTCGAGAGTGTCGTCGATGCGGGGAAGCGGGTAGACATCCTTCTTCATTATGCTAATTAAGCGGCGGTAATCAACGCAGAAGCGAAGTGTGCTGTCTTTTTTCTTGACCAAAACGACTGGTGCCGCCCAGGGGCTGTTCGAGGGCTGGATTACGTCATCACGCAGCATTTCCTCAACTTGATCGCGAATGGCCTGGCGTTCTCGCGGCGATACACGATAAGGGCTTTGGCGCAGAGGTCGGGCGTGTTCGTCCGTTATTATGCGGTGCTTGGCCAGTGGTGTTTGTCGTACCTTCGATGATGACGAGAAGCACTCCCCGTAGCTTCGAAGAAGACTGAGAATCTGGTCTTTCCTGCTGTGGGTCAATGCCGGGTTGATGTCAAATTTGGGCTGACGGAATTTGTCCGGTGCGTCTTCCAGCGTTTGGTCGTGGAGGGCGAATACATCTTTGAGGTTGGCTAATTCGTCGAGAAAAGCGATCGTCGTGCCCTTGTTGAGATGCCGGTATTCTTCGGTGAAGTTTGTTGCACCTGAGCTTGACCTCTCCGGAATTTCGCGATGCCTCTTGCGATGCCGACACCTCGTTCCAAGAGCAATTGGATATTTCCTTCGACGATGCCTTCAGCGGTTTCGATGTTTGCGCTACCTACTCAGACTGCGATGCTTGATCGGGGCGGGACGGTCAATTCTTCGTCGAGGATGTTTAGAGCGATGTGTTGCATCGACGTCGTCGTAGCAGAAATGGCTTTGTCTGCAGAAAGCTTGATGAGCTTGGATCGCAGGTCGATGATAGCCCTATGTTCATTTAGGAAGTCCATGCCTAAAATCACGTCGCGGGAGCACTGCTGCAAGACCACAAAGCTGGTGGGGTAAGTACGCCCATTTACGGTTATTCTTGCAGTGCATCGTCCCGATGGAGTAATCAGGTTGCCACCTGCTGTGCGAATCAGCGGGCTATCCCAAGCGGTGGTAACTTAGCTGAGAGGCTAACGGTCCACTAATGACTGAATAGTCAACGTGTCTACTAGGGCAGTGACTCTGCGACCGTCGACATCAACTTCAAGGTCACTTCTTCGCGTCCTCACATTGCACGTGGGCCTTAGTGTCCGATCTCGGCTCCGTCGTTTCTTCAGCTCATGGCCGGGGCATACCGTTGTTACTTCGCTGGGCGGCGGTGTCTGCTTGCAGTATGGTCGTGATGTCGTCGATGACGTCGTGTGGAGCGGCGGTGGAATGGCTGCGTCGTCGTTAGTGGTCGTCGGCGGCGGAGGATGTTCGTCTTTTCGCCGTTGAGCAACCTCACCTCCAAAGGTTGCTCTGTTCAGTTTCCCCTGCGCGGGTTTGGGGACCTTCCGCGCATACTCTCATCATAGGTACGGCCTGGCGACGCAAAGCGGGCCCTGTACGGCGATGGAGATCTGAACCGACGGCTTGGTGGCGCAATTTCACCGCTACGCAGGTAGTTGTCAATTTCTTGTGGTCGTTCACCTGGGCGTGGTCGTGGAGCGTCGACTGCAAATCCGCGGAGACCGATTCGTCGGTACGGGCAGTGGCGCAGAATGTGGCCGGCCTCACCGCAGTGGAAGCATAATGGCCGGTTGTTTGCAGTCCTCCAGGCGTCGCACTTCCTGGGGTTTGGGGGTCGTTGGTAGGCTTGGCGGGCGGGGGCCAAGGGGCGGTTTTCAGGAACAGGACGGTAGCGGCGAGGGCTGGGAAAGTCATCACGTCGGGGCGGAGGGCGACGCAATGCACCAGCGTAGTTCATCGCTGTTGCTTCTTGTGCTGGAACAGTCGCAGCCGTCGCTTCAGGAACGCCCAGCGCCTGCTGAACTTCTTCACGGACGACGTCCGCGAGCGTCGCCACCTGGGATTGTTGCGATGATGGCAACATTCGGCGGAGCTCCTCTCGCACGATCTCCCGGATTAGGTCCCGAAGGTTCTCTCCGCTTGCAGATGTGCTGGGGTAGTGGCATGGGTAGTTTGGTTGAAGTGGTCGCTCGTAGTGGCGCATCCGGGTATCCAACGTCTTCTCGATGGTCGATGCTTCATTCTCAAATTCTTCCACAGTTTTCGGCGGGTTCCGGACAAGCCCCGCAAAAAGCGACTCTTTAACGCCTCGCATTAAGAATTTCACTCTGTCATCTTCGGTCATGTTAGGGTCGGCGCGGCGAAACAGGCGTTTCATCTCCTCTACGTAAGCCAGGACGGGCTCGTTTGGTAGTTGAATTCTTGATTGGAGGAGGGCCTGAGCTCTTTCTTTTCTGACAGAACTTGTAAAGGCCATCAAGAACTGCGCTTTGAATATCTCCCAATCCTTGAAAGAAGTCTCGTGATTTTCAAACCAAACTCGGGCATGTCCTTGAAGAACAAAGTAGACCTGCTTGAGTTTCGCAGCGTCGTTCCAACCGTTGAATTCTGCCACACGGTCGAAAATGTCCATCCAGTCACCCGCATCTTCATCCGATCGTCCATGGAAGCAGGGAGGCTCACGGGGTTGGACGAAAACAACCGGTGCTGTAGGCTGGGCCATTGTCAGCGTCGACGCCTTCCGAGATCGAATGGGGTCAAGCAGCAGACCGTGTTCGGGTTGTAGGCCTTGAAGTCGGCGGCTGGCTCGGTGACCTGTAGGCTGGTCTTCCAGGGCGACAGGAACACGGCTTGGGTCTTCGCTTGAAGGATCAAAGGCAGCACCTCCACCAGATGTCACGTAGTGGTGACGAGGTCGACGACACAATTGAAGGGTCGATGATTGCACTAAAGAAACTGTTTATTTGGGCTGACTTGCGCCCGCAAAAAGGACTAAGCAACTCGGCGGCGGCGATAGCAACGAACGCACTCGTCGGTCGTCGAACAAAGAATGCCCGTCACACTCGGCAACGCTCAATTTAAAGGCTGCACAGAACAATCTAGATAACGTCGCAAACAGCTACCAGCACGGGCTGGAACATTGTGGAAAGACACCCGAGTGGCCGGAACCTTCGAGACAGATCTCGGTGCGTCTTGCGCTACAACAAAACTGATAAAGGTGTGACTCGCGACATCGAGCAGTAACAAACAAAGATTACGGAACTCAGATAAGCCTGTATGCCGGCGGCTGTTAAAAAACAACAAATACTGTTTTGAAGGTTTCGCGGCAGTACACACTTTTTAGGTTTCGAAGCACTGGTAAGTAAACCTAGATCTTCTGGAATAGCACAGCACACTGTTAGAATCGCATCAGAATTTTGTAGCTGAGCAACTAAAACCCGATGTACCAGCCATGCGCCATGCTTGCAGGCAGCTCCAGTACACTGCAAGACAAGAAACCCTATAGCTGCTCTGACTATGGGGCAGTACAGCATAAACCGATAAAGCTTTGTAAAGGCTGCAACAAAGTGCACAATGTCCTCCTGGTATTTGCATGCTTTCAGCTCTTAGCCTTCGCAGCTACAACTTGCACGACAGTCCGCTCCTAACGCGCACATACGTATCGCTAAACTGCGGCTTGCGGCAGTCTAATTACCCGGTTTCTGGTAGCGAAATCCCTTTAAAAATGATTACTATAGTATATTTTAGAGGTATATACAGCGACTGCGTGATAACATCAACGAAAAGCGAACTTTGGCCGAATTAATGATGCATGCTAAATTTCAGCACGAACAATGACGCATTGTAATGGTTGCACTTGCAACGATTTTTCAGCCGTTCTCTTCAGATACGAAACGTTAAATAAGGTCATAACATGTGTGCAAACCTTTATGACCTTTTCTACGACTTCATTCGCACTTATAAAACACGCGAAGGGTCGAATTTAAGCTTGTCGATGCCGAGTTTCAAGCACAACACAGCAGACGCGCGTCTCGCAGAAAGACCCGGAAGTTGGAATTACCCGGAGCGCTTTTCGACTCGTTCAGATTGGACAGGGACAGACTATGGGACACAGCATGCCATAGCCTCCTTTATACTCTGTGCCTGTCAACGCGCCGCGCGAAAAATAGAGCGGCGCCGTCGAGTAAAGTTGCGCGGTCCCCTCGCTGAGGGCGCCGCTGACGTAGGGGTCGAGGCGCACGGGTACGAATGTCGGCGCGGGGCGGGAGCGCTGTTATTCGCTAGCGGGATAACTGTTAATAAGCATGAGTCATGCATATTCAGAATATTTACTTGCAAGGCCGATATTCACTAAGCATAACAAGTGATCATGATACTTGTTAGGCAATAACACCAGCGCTAATGACATTTTACGTCAGGCAGTTTCAAGCAATTGCGCATGGCTCTAAAAACTGTATGACGGCTCCGCTAGCACCAATGGTAATAGAAAAATTACAATGCTAGTCTACGCTGCAATAAAACAAAATTTAAGAAGAAAGCTACCAGCATTTATTTACACATTTCACAACAGCAATTGTGCTTCAAGAGTACAATGTAGAAGTGGTGTGATGAATAGCTGCCACAAGTAGGGAAAAAAGTTCACGGTGACTGCTGTCACTGATAGCACTTCAGAAGCCAGCTTGATTTACAGATGATTGGAACAACTGCATCGCAGTATGCCATTGAGATCTGTAAGGAGAACAATTTTGGTATCAGCTGGTACTTTCAATGATTCAGCGCGTCGTACAAACGTTTTTTCTTTTTTTTTAACTAGAAAAACAAGGAAAGACAAATATACGCGTTGCATCTTTCTGTTTCGATCACTCCAAAATAATCGTCACAATAGGCAAAGCTCGTGTTTTTATTTTTTCACAGAATTGCGCAGTTAGCGAAACAAAAAATACTGCGCTGGAGCACATGTAACATACCACACAGACGAGCTAACCAGGGAGGAAGTTCGCATCGCAGTCCATAAAATACACGTGCACATTTAATATTATTATTACCTTACTGACGCGTAATAAACACACTTTTGGTTCTGTCATTATTTCTCACAGGCCTTAACGCGGCTAAGTGCGAAAAGAGAAACTAATAAAGGCTTTGCAAGATTTGGTTTAACTCACTTTAAAGTAATCTTCGCAATAGGTAAATCTTGTGGTTCTATTTTATCACAAATTTTCGTAATTAGCGTATGCTGCAAAAAGCAAAAGCTTCGCAGGAGCACACTACGCAGACGAGCTAGGCAGGGAAGCAATTAGCATTGCAGTCCAGAAAACACAGATGCGCATCTAACATTACTATTGCAGTATTGACGCTTAATAAACACATTGGTGCTGTCACTATATACGATACGCAGCGATCGCCGGAAGGACAAAGCAAAGCTGGCACTTACCAGTTGGTGCAATGCTGTATTCCTGCAGCACCCGAAGGCAGAGAAAAATAGAAGCATGACCTTGCATACAGCAGAACAGTTCACGAAACAGCGAGACAGCGGCAGCGCGTGGCTATCCGGACCGCTTTGCAACACGGCGCACCCGGCACACTCACGGCGCACCCGGCACTCGCCTGGCGAAGGTGATCCTACGTCGCTGTCGCCATCTCTCGGCAGCCAGCGGCGTAGCTTTCAACGGAGGAGGAGCGGCGGCGACGGCCGCGGTAGCCGCGGAGCGCGGAGTTGACAAGCACAGTGTATAAAGGAGGCTATGACCTTGCATACCATGGATGAACTAGAATACTTTCTACACCTTTTCTTGGCAATGAAGCCAAAGCTACAGAGCCAAAACGCACCATCTTCCTACGCAGCTGAATATAGTCCCTAGTTACATGAGTATTTTTTGAAGAACAGCGCGACTTGAACAAGGACGGAAGGAAGACAACACGGACAGGAGCTGACTTGCAACTGAAGTTTATTGCTCGGAACGTGGTAATATATATCAGGCTCCAAACAACAAGAGAAAACACAAAAGCGATACACATTTGATTAAACACTTGAAAACTCGTGTGATGCCACCACGTCACTTCCCTGTAGCTAGATATCTAAGCTCCTTTGCTGACAACGCCAAGGACGGGCTGCTGACACAGGCGTCACTTGACAATGCGATTTGTGCGGCCTCAATAATTTCACGGGTTATCTTGTCCCGATGCCTATTTAACACTTTTGTTTTTTGGAAATAAGGTTGGCAGTCGTTACTTTCGCAATCTCTGCAATGGATGCCGAGATGCCCTTTAACGGAGTTGAAAACATTATTATTGTGTTCTCTTAGGCGCTCATTAAGGCATCTGCCCGTCTGGCCGACGTACTGCTTGTCGCAAGATAGTGGGATGGAGTAGATAACACCATCTTTGCATGCAACAAATTGATTCTCATGTTTTATAGTGCACTTTTCTCGTATAGATTCAGCGTTAACAAGCTTACACAATTTCTCAAGCTTTTCGGGAGCCGAGAAGACAACTCTGACATTAGCTCGGTGGCCTATCTTTTTTAGCCTGTGGGAAAATTTGGGGATGTAGAGAACGACTGTCGTCTTTTGTTTTTCTTTGGCGGATTCGGCCGTTTCCTTCTTTTTGGTTTTGCCTAAACACGCAAGCATCGATTCAGAAACGGACACGAGCAGTTGCTTGGGATATCCTGCCTTCACAAGGCGATCGGTTTGACGGTTGAAACTTTCTTTTACGGAATGAAGGCTTGATTTGTTTAAGGCATTTGTATAGCACGACTTAGCCACGGCGCGTTTTACGAGCTTAGAGTGCGACGATGCAAACGGAAGCAATGGCTTGTTGCTACGTGGTTCATAAGACCAGCAGGTGTGATTTGGCCGGAAGCTGAGTCTGAGATCAAGAAATCTTATCTCATTATCTTGAGGTACTTCATGAGTCAACGTGAGCGGGTGAAGGCACTGAACAAAAATATCTTGAACCTGGTGCATGACGGAATCAAACTCTTTGTCTTCGGTATTTAACAAAACAAGAAAGTCATCAACAAACCGAAAACACTGCAAACATTTCGATCCTTCTAAAAGTCGTTGGAGCATTCTGTCTTTTTTTGCGAGCAATAGATCACTGAGCACGGGCGCTACACATGAGCCAATGCACACTCCTTTTTTTTTTTTTTTTTTTTTTTTTTGCAGGTAAAGTTCACCATCCCATGTCGCATAAGTTGATTTTATATACACTTGTAGTAATTCTAAGAAGCCAGCGACGGAGAGGCCTGCCTCGTTTTGGAAGGCGGCAACTCCGTATTTGTCAATACATTCTTCGATGCACGAAAACAGCTCGTCATGCGGCAGTGAATAATAAAGATCTTTGACGTCAAATGAGCAAGCCATGAGATTTTTGTTCTTTTGGGTTTCTAAAACCTGGATTACATCCTGTGACTTTTTCACCAGAAATGGATCGTCTATGGTCAATGAATTTAAAATAATCTTAATAAATACAGCTACAGTTTTTTGCCATGTGCCGTTTTCGGATACTATAACCCGGAAGGGACATTCCGGTTTGTGCGTCTTTGCACTGAAGAATAGCTGCAGACTGAGTCGTTTACATTTGTCGATAGAATTTTTCAAGGCATAAAGGTTATGCTTTTCACATAGTTTCTTGGCTTTAGCCTTGACTTTAGCCAAGGAGACCTTCTTTTCAACACTAAAGCACGACAGAACGGCTTCGCGACCATTAGTTGCATAAAAATGCGACGGGATCACTAGGAAACCTCCTTCTTTGTCAGCCATAAGCAAACGCAGCGAATATTCTTTCAAGTAGGACACAGTTCTCCGGACAGGAACAGAATTCACATGAACCTTACATCGTAGTAATGCATCGATCCCTTCGGACACACACCTGTCTGATTCGGCCACGGGTGCCAAACTGGATACTTGTCTCACCATGCCCAGCAGTTCTGCTCGTGACCTTCTGGGTGCGGTGGCGAACTTCGGTCCCTGGGAAAGGACACGACGCACATCGGTGGGCAGTGAAACGTTCCCTGAGGTGTGGATGACGTTTTCCGCCTTGCGCTTCTTTTCCGGCTGTAAGGCTCGGAGCTGAAGAAGTGTCTGCTGCCAAAGGAAGTCAGCAGTAGAGTTGGCCAGGTCAGAGTATTCTTTCCATTTCTTCCTTGCTTGGGCCGGGGCCCAAACGTTGTGAAGGTGGAGATAAATGCAGTGCCGGTAAAACCGAGCTTGTCTATTCCATTCAGATTTCAGGATCTGGCAGATTCGTGAGCAGTGACCTTGCGATGGCTGGAAACCCCCAAACAACTGCAGAATTTGTCTTGGAAAGCGCCTTTCCCTTACGACGAAGGCAAGGGTTCGAGCTTGGCACAGGGCGGTGGCGACGTAGGTGACAAGAACACAAGGATGGACAGACAAACAGTTAATAGGGCCCGATGTACTAGAAATGAAGGTTGTTAAAACTGATGCTTGGGCGAGTTGGTAGGCCATTTTCTGAAGAACAGCGCGACTTGAACAAGGACGGAAGGAAGACAACACGGACAGGCGCTGACTTGCAACTGAAGTTTATTGCTCGGAACGTGGTAATATATATCAGGCTCCAAACAACAAGAGAAAACACAGAAGCGATACACATTTGATTAAACACTTGAAAACTCATGTGATGTCACCACGTCACTTCCCTGTAGCTAGATATCTAAGCTCCTTTGCTGACAACGCCAAGGACGGGCTGCTGACACAGGCGTCACTTGACAATGCGATTTGTGCGGCCTCAATAATTTCACGGGTTATCTTGTCCCTTCTTTATCTTATCTTTATCTTATTATTCACTGCCGCATGACGAGCTGTTTTTGTGCATCGAAGAATGTATTGACAAGTACGGAGTTGTCGCCTTCCAAAACGAGGCAGGCCTCTCCGTCGCTGGCTTCTTAGAATTACTACAAGTGTATATAAAATCAACTTATGCGACATGGGATGGTGAACTTTACCTGCAAAAAAAAGGAGTGTGCATTGGCTCATGTGTAGCGCCCGTGCTCAGTGATCTATTGCTCACAAAAAAAGACAGAATGCTCCAACGACTTTTAGAAGGATCGAAATGTTTGCAGTGTTTTCGGTTTGTTGATGACTTTCTTGTTTTGTTAAATACCGAAGACAAAGAGTTTGATTCCGTCATGCACCAGGTTCAAGATATTTTTGTTCAGTGCCTTCACCCGCTCACGTTGACTCATGAAGTACCTCAAGATAATGAGATAGGATTTCTTGATCTCAGACTCAGCTTCCGGCCAAATCACACCTGCTGGTCTTATGAACCACGTAGCAACAAGCCATTGCTTCCGTTTGCATCGTCGCACTCTAAGCTCGTAAAACGCGCCGTGGCTAAGTCGTGCTATTCAAATGCCTTAAACAAATCATGCCTTCATTCCGTAAAAGAAAGTTTCAACCGTCAAACCGATCGCCTTGTGAAGGCAGGATATCCCAAGCAACTGCTCGTGTCCGTTTCTGAATCGATGCTTGCGTGTTTAGGCAAAACCAAAAAGAAGGAAACGGCCGAATCCGCCAAAGAAAAACAAAAGACGACAGTCGTTCCCTACATTCACAAATTTTCCCACAGGCTAAAGAAGATAGGCCACCGAGCTAATGTCAGAGTTGTCTTCTCGGCTCCCGAAAAGCTTGGGAAATTGTGTAAGATTGTTAACGCTGAATCTATACGAGAAAAGTGCACTATAAAACATGAGAATCAATTTGTTGCATGCAAAGATGGTGTTATCTACTCCATCCCACTATCTTGCGGCAAGCAGTACGTCGGCCAGACGGGCAGATGCCTTAATGAGCGCCTAAGAGAACACAATAATAATGTTTTCAACTCCGTTAAAGGGCATCTCGGCATCCATTGCAGAGATTGCGAAAGTAACGACTGCCAACCTTATTTCCAAAAAACAAAAGTGTTAAATAGGCATCGGGACAAGATAACCCGTGAAATTATTGAGGCCGCACAAATCGCATTGTCAAGTGACGCCTGTGTCAGCAGCCCGTCCTTGGCGTTGTCAGCAAAGGAGCTTAGATATCTAGCTACAGGGAAGCGACGTGGTGGCATCACACGAGTTTTCAAGTGTTTAATCAAATGTGTATCGCTTCTGTGTTTTCTCTTGTTGTTTGGAGCCTGATATATATTACCACGTTCCGAGCAATAAACTTCAGTTGCAAGTCAGCGCCTGTCCGTGTTGTCTTCCTTCCGTCCTTGTTCAAGTCGGGCTGTTCTTCAGAAAATGGCCTACCAACTCGCCCAAGCATCACTTCTTACATGAGTAGTTTCTGCAAAAACAAATTGACATCTTAGCGCTAGTTATTTACGGTAAATTTTTTATAACAGAACTGATTTTTCGAAATGAAGCTGTTATGTCTAAAACACTTGTCTTGGCTCCGCCAGGTTTTCTTCTGCGATGTCTGTCGCGGGTTTTAGAGACGCCCCGACTTTGCAGACAAGATGGCGACTGCCGCCTGTTCGGGTCGTTCCGGTTCTGGTTCGTTCACTCCGCAACGACTTGAAGCGTTTTCACCACACAAGATTCGAGTCAAGTTCAAGAGACGCTGGCTGTCGAAGCAAACGAAATAAATGATCTGCAACGTCTATGCAGGCCGAAAGCCGCGCGGTCGGACTACATGGGGGAGCGACACGTTTAAAGGCCCCGCCTCCCTACCTTTGCGCCCATTGCCAAGAAAAAGTGTCCCCGAGAGTAGTGGCGCGAACGACGACACTCGGGCCACGGCCGGTCTCGGGGGTGTCGTGACGCTGGGGCTATGTCGACCCGGCCTTCACTTGGTAGCGTGCAGAGACTCGGGGTTGAAGTAGGATTGAATCTTCGAAGTTGGTGAAATATGTACAAGCAGGTTTAATGGCACTTTGAGAAAACTTATTTACAATATTTACACGAAAAAGAAGGGTACATCAGCAAAATGGCAAGCGTTAAGAGTTCATAGCGAGAAGCGACTGGATGAGCCGTTTACCCAGGGCTCAGAGCGACATTTCGTGCTCTGCAGCGTCCTTAAAAACCCCCTATGTCCAGCCCCTCTCTGAAGATGCTGACCAACCAAATCCAGGGCACGCCCCTCAGGTATCGGCATCCAATCGAACACTTCACTGCACTGATGGTCTGAAGCACTGACTGGTCCGGCATTCATTCGTTGGGCGTGATCACTTGTTGGCGGGAAAAGCTTGGGAACGGCGAGGAGAGGAGGTACATTTCTATTCTTCAGCAAAGAAACCACAAGCTGGTTCTGACAAGGGGTTTTACTTCTCAGAAACCCGAGTGCACGTGGCGCCGCATAGGGCTCCCAACATGGTCCCTTTTCGACAATTGCAAATCTTTCCTGCATTCCCGGGAAATCACTTAATGGCCGTATGAGTCATGCTCCTTTCTTGTCCTGCACGTCAGCGGACATGTCACTCTGTCGTCTCCTTTGGATAGGAGGCATTCATCACTGGAGGATAGCACTTCTCGACTGGAAGGGTGGACAAAAGAAAGAAAGCACTTCCTGCTATTTCCCGCAGGGGGACGTTTCTTTGTGTTTTTCCAGACGTTCTCTTGACAGGGTCAATTTGGCATTTGCAGGTTGTCCACAAAGCAAAACATGCTTACAAAACAGGATTCCTGGAAACAGGCTCACTTAGAGCCATTGGACCATCACCACATATTCACAAAACTTATCCATGCCCACAGGCGAACAATAGAGCGCGCAATTGCGGATGCTTGGTCGTAACAGCCTCCTCCCCCGCCAGAAGAGTCTCGGAGGGCAGCAGTCCCAGCTGCTGCATGAAGAGACGACTTAATGGTCTGCACGTGAACGCTTGAAGCTCGCTGTTGCTTGTCGCGTTGTCTTGATTGTTGTAGGCCAAATTGCTCGAGCTGTCTGAAACTCAACCACATGTCGAAGCAAGCACTCGGCTCCCGTCTGAAGAGACCAGGTCAAAAGAAAACTGCCATTGTTGTTCGAGAAAAGCCCACTCTCAAGACGTTCAGGACCCACGTATTCCTAGAAAACCAAACGTGCTGCTTTACATAGTCACACATATACAAGCGCACGAAAAAAAAAAAAAAAAAAAAAAAAAAAAAAAACCTGATTATCAATTTGGATACATGGTGAGGAACATCTCGGACCGCTTAGAAAGAGCGGCTAAGCGCGTCCGCATTCCCATTTAACTTCCCCTTTTTGTATCTTATTTCAAAATTGTACTGCTGTAAAATCAAGCTCCACCTAAGAAGGCGACTGTTCTTCGATGTCGCAGTTTGCAGCCAAGCCAGGGGACAATGGTCCGTCTCTACGGTGAATTTGGCCCCTCCAAGATAGCACTGCAATTTTTGAATGGCCCATACAATGCAAGCGCATTCTTTCTCTGACGCGCAATAAGCCCTCTCTCTAGAACTCAGTTTTCTGCTCAAGTAGAGCACGGGGTGCTCATTACCGTCGTCATCTCTCTGGCAGAGAACAGCACCTAACCCTCGATCACTGGCATCACACTGGACCGTGAATTCTCGGCCATAGTCTGGAGCTCGCAATACCGGACGGCTAATCAGCACAGCCTTCAGGTTTACGAAGGAGGCTTCCTTTTGTTCGTCCCAGACTACATTTGTCGGTTCTGTCTTGCGGAGAGCGTCGGTCAGAGGGCTAGCCAAAGATGAATAGTTAGGGATGTAGTGATTGTAGTATCCCGTCAGACCTAGGAATGCTCGAATTTCCGTCTTCGTGCTCGGCCGCGGGTAGTCTGCTACCGCAGAAATCTTAATCTCGCTGGGTTTCCTGAAACCTTGACCTACATTGTGACCCAAGTAGTCCACGGTCGCCCTTGCCAGGCAACATTTCTCGGCCTTTACGGTTAGTCCAGCTTGACGCAAAAGGCTCAGTACAGCTCTTAGATGTACCATATGGTCCGCCCATGAGTCGGAAAAAACCGCAATGTCGTCTAAATAAGGCACCGCGAATGTTTCACACCCCTTTAAAACCCTATCCATGAGTCGTGAAAAACAAAATGGAGCATTTTTGAGCCCGAAACTCATCATTGTTGGCTGGTAGCTGCCCGTCGGAGTGACGAAAGCCGCGTATCTGCTGGCGCGTTCAGTGAGCGGTACTTGCCAATATCCTCGAGTATGGTCCAGCGTAGTCACATATGCCGCTCTACTGACCTGTTCTACTCTCTCCTCAATATTCGGAATAGGATACACTTGATCCCTGGTGAGAGAATTTAGCTTTCGGTAGTCTACCACAGGCCTAGGGTCTTTACCTGGAGCTTCTACTAAGATCATAGGCGAAGCATAATCGCTTTCCGAAGGTTTTATTACTCCCAATTCCAGCATGCGAGTTACTTCCCTATCCAGAATTTCTCTTTGCCTTGGAGAAAATCGGTAGCACCTTGATCGCACTGGCACGTCTGAAGTCAGCTCAATATCGTGCTCAGTCAAATCAGTTCTGCCTGGCCTGTCCACGAAGCAGGCCTCAAACTCTGTTATTATCTCGCCCAGATCGGACAGCTGGGATTTCTTTAGTTCTCCTCTCTGCTCCGTCTTTTTGAGAAGCTCCTGAGCGTTGCTTCCTTTTCCGCTGAGGCAAATCAAGTTGTCCCCATCTCCTCGGGAAGGTTTAACGTTAGATTTACCACGGCTTCCCTCTGCACATAAGGCTTCATAAGATTGCAATGATAAATGCGCACTTCTTTACGCCTACCGGGAATTTTCACTGCGTAGTTAGTGTCAGAAAGCTTTGCAACGACTTCAGCCGGTCCTTCCCACTGTACTTCGAGCTTATTCTGCCTTGAACTTCTCAGCAACATCACCTGGTCCCCGATACAAAATGTCCTTTGACGGGCTGTCTTATCATAGTACACCTTGGAACGAGCCTGGGCTGACTTCATGCTGGCCTCAACGAGTTCCTTAGTGTTATGTAAGCGATTCAAGAGGTTCAGAATGAATTCTACTACTGTTGGGTCTTCTCCGCGCCCCTCCCAGGCTTCGCGCACCATTCGCAAAGGTGAGCGCAGTGACCTTCCGTACACCAACTCGGCTGGGCTAAATCCAGTGGATTCGTGCGGCACTGACCGCAAAGCGAAAAGCGCTGCAGGCAGGCAGGCATCCCATTCGCGCTTGTTTTCATAGCACAGTCCCCTCAGGACTCGTTTGAGAACAGAGTGCCATCTTTCTACGCTGTTGCTCTGCGGATGATGGATCGAGCTATGCACTACCTTAATGCCGCATCGCTCGAGAAATGAGGTGGTGAGGACACTCGTGAAAACGCTACCCTGATCACTTTGGACCTCGGAAGGGAATCCAACTCGTGCAAACACTGACAGCAGCGAATCCACTACACTCTCGGACGTCACCTCGCGCAGCGGAACAGCCTCTGGAAACTTTGTGGCTGGGCATAACATAGTGAGGATATAACGGTACCCTGACTCTGTCACAGGAAGTGGCCCAACTACATCTATTACTAACCGGTGAAACGGCTCGGTAATGATTGGTACTAACACCATCGGCGCTTTCCACTTATCTTGTGCCTTTCCAACCCGCTGGCACGTGTCGCATGACCGTACAAAATTTTCCGTGTCCTTAAAACATCCAGGCCAATAGTATTCTTGCAACAGCCTCTGCTTTGTTTTCTTTATTCCAAGGTGACATGACCACGAGCTGCCATGGGAAAGTCGCAGTAAGTCTCCGCGGTACTTTTGGGGAACAACTAATTGGTCCCGCTCTACTCCGCGCTTATCCTTGAATAAGCGATACAGCACTCCCTTTCTCATCTCGAAAGAAATATTGTTTGCTGTCTTAGTGGCGCGGTGGCGCTCCCTTATCTCCTGTATCTTGGGATCATTGGCTTGCTCTATAGCTAAGTCCTCTCGGGTTCCACTTAAAAGTCTCGTGAGATTACTAGACACTGGCGGCAAGAGGTTACTCTCAAGAACGTCCTCATTCCGCGTCTCATCAAGCTCACTTTCAAGTTGACATATCTGAGATGCATCGCTCTCAAAGTTTTCTGACCTGCTATCTTCCACATCGACCACTGTTTTAACTGCCGTTTCTTCCGCTGTGGAATTTTCTGGTATGAGCAGTGTAGCTAGTTCTCGCGCCCTTGAACGTGTTAAGGCTTGCACAACTCTGTCTCCGAACAGGATGCCCCTCTTTCGCAGTAGCATGTCCGATTTGTTGGAGAACAAATACGGATAGCACTTAGGAAGCTTTCCTGAAACGGCAGCCTCGGTTGTTAATTCGCCGAAAGGGCCCTCGATGACCACGTTCGCGATCGGCAAGCACACACTCTGTTCCTCAACTACCTGTCGGATCCATGCACACTGTCCTGTATAGTCGGAAGGCGACACATACGCCGGATGGACAACATCCATCGTTGCGGCCGAATCGCGCAGTACCTTGCAAGGCTTCCCGTTGACTACTAGGTCATGCAGGTAGGGTTCTAAAAGCTGCATATTTTCATCGCAGTCCCTGACATACGAGAAAGCAATCTTTTCTTTCCGGCAGTTGACGGCAATGTGACCCTGCTCATTACACCTAAAGCATGTGAGCGGCTTCCTAGCCTCAAGCTTATTCTTTGTGTTCTGCACGTTGGTCACTTCCCCACTTTTCTCACTGCCGTCCTTTCTAGGGAATTTGCCTGAAGAAACCTTCATTTCTTCGTTTCCAACTCTAGCAAAGTGCCTTTCCTGACGGTTTTTCACACTGAACTTGGGATTGCGGGGCCTATCCACTGCTGGGTTGCTGAATTGTCGGCGCGAAGCATACTCCTCAATAAGTTCGGCAGCTTCAGTTGCCGACTTAATTTCGCCTCTGTCCTGTAACCAATTTCTTTCTTTTTCTGGGAGGCAGTTATAAAACTGCTCCAAAAGAATTCGCTCGACTACAGCGTCCCTACCACTGTAGGAATCTGTGCTCTTTAGCCACTCGCCCAAATTTACTCTTAAATTGTACAGGAATTCAGGGTAACTCTCGTCCCTGGACTTAGTAGCGTTCCGAAAACGTTGTCTGAACGCCTCGGCGCTAAGCCTATACTTTCTCAGAAGGCAAGCTTTGACCTTCTCGTAGTTGTCCGCGTCCTCCTTGCTTAGCCGCGCGACAACCTCCGCTGCCTCGCTGGGCAGAACCGTCAATAATCTCTGAGACCAAGTGTCTCGCTGGAAGGACAGTTTTTCGCAGGTTCGCTCAAAGTTAGCCAGATACAGACCGATATCCCCTGATATCACATATGGCTGCATGTACTTTGACATCTTGAAATCTGCCTCCTTGTTGAGACGAGGTACCGCTAGCTGGGGACAATCGCCCGACCTCTTGCTCAACTCTAGTTCTAATTTCCGGAGCTCAATTTCTTGGTCCAGCTTTTTTGCTTCTCTTTCAAGCTTCTCACGTTCGTGCTCCCTTTCCTCTTTTTCCCTCTCAAGTTCACGCTCTCTTTCCTCTTTTTCCCTCTGACGTTCGCGCTCCCTTTCCTCTTTTTCCCTCTGACGTTCGCGCTCCCTTTCCTCTTTCTGCTGTCTGAGCTGTTCCTTTTTTTGCCCGATGAGGTTCCATGCTTCACTGAGCTCCTCATCATCGGTTCCCAGATCAGTGATTGCCTTTATAATCAAGGGTTTTCGTGCCAAACCACTTGTATTAATTCCCAATTCCTCACACAATAGCAACAGTTCCGGTTTCTGCAGCTTTTGTAGGTCCATGATCGCTCCGAGTGTCGGCTACTTCCAAAACAACAGTGCAAACTACCAAACCTAAAGGCGTTTCAACACTTTTTACCAGTTCTTAAAATCTAACCCTGTTCTAGAACCTGGTCCACATCAGAAGAAAAGCCAAGCACTCACCCACACATGCGATCGATGTTCCGAGCTGCCCTCTTGTTGGCCGATTGTTGCGCCTGCTTGTTGCTTGAGATGCCACCTCCGATCACCAGATGTTGTGGCTTGTAGCTTCAGATCCACCTCCAATCACCAGATGTTGTGGCTTGTAGATTCAGATCCCAACGCTGGTCACCAGTTGTCGTGACGCTGGGGCTATGTCGACCCGGCCTTCACTTGGTAGCGTGCAGAGACTCGGGGTTGAAGTAGGATTGAATCTTCGAAGTTGGTGAAATATGTACAAGCAGGTTTAATGGCACTTTGAGAAAACTTATTTACAATATTTACACGAAAAAGAAGGGTACATCAGCAAAATGGCAAGCGTTAAGAGTTCATAGCGAGAAGCGACTGGATGAGCCGTTTACCCAGGGCTCAGAGCGACATTTCGTGCTCTGCAGCGTCCTTAAAAACCCCCTATGTCCAGCCCCTCTCTGAAGATGCTGACCAACCAAATCCAGGGCACGCCCCTCAGGTATCGGCATCCAATCGAACACTTCACTGCACTGATGGTCTGAAGCACTGACTGGTCCGGCATTCATTCGTTGGGCGTGATCACTTGTTGGCGGGAAAAGCTTGGGAACGGCGAGGAGAGGAGGTACATTTCTATTCTTCAGCAAAGAAACCACAAGCTGGTTCTGACAAGGGGTTTTACTTCTCAGAAACCCGAGTGCACGTGGCGCCGCATAGGGCTCCCAACATGGTCCCTTTTCGACAATTGCAAATCTTTCCTGCATTCCCGGGAAATCACTTAATGGCCGTATGAGTCATGCTCCTTTCTTGTCCTGCACGTCAGCGGACATGTCACTCTGTCGTCTCCTTTGGATAGGAGGCATTCATCACTGGAGGATAGCACTTCTCGACTGGAAGGGTGGACAAAAGAAAGAAAGCACTTCCTGCTATTTCCCGCAGGGGGACGTTTCTTTGTGTTTTTCCAGACGTTCTCTTGACAGGGTCAATTTGGCATTTGCAGGTTGTCCACAAAGCAAAACATGCTTACAAAACAGGATTCCTGGAAACAGGCTCACTTAGAGCCATTGGACCATCACCACATATTCACAAAACTTATCCATGCCCACAGGCGAACAATAGAGCGCGCAATTGCGGATGCTTGGTCGTAACAGCCTCCTCCCCCGCCAGAAGAGTCTCGGAGGGCAGCAGTCCCAGCTGCTGCATGAAGAGACGACTTAATGGTCTGCACGTGAACGCTTGAAGCTCGCTGTTGCTTGTCGCGTTGTCTTGATTGTTGTAGGCCAAATTGCTCGAGCTGTCTGAAACTCAACCACATGTCGAAGCAAGCACTCGGCTCCCGTCTGAAGAGACCAGGTCAAAAGAAAACTGCCATTGTTGTTCGAGAAAAGCCCACTCTCAAGACGTTCAGGACCCACGTATTCCTAGAAAACCAAACGTGCTGCTTTACATAGTCACACATATACAAGCGCACGAAAAAAAAAAAAAAAAAAAAAAAAAACCTGATTATCAATTTGGATACATGGTGAGGAACATCTCGGACCGCTTAGAAAGAGCGGCTAAGCGCGTCCGCATTCCCATTTAACTTCCCCTTTTTGTATCTTATTTCAAAATTGTACTGCTGTAAAATCAAGCTCCACCTAAGAAGGCGACTGTTCTTCGATGTCGCAGTTTGCAGCCAAGCCAGGGGACAATGGTCCGTCTCTACGGTGAATTTGGCCCCTCCAAGATAGCACTGCAATTTTTGAATGGCCCATACAATGCAAGCGCATTCTTTCTCTGACGCGCAATAAGCCCTCTCTCTAGAACTCAGTTTTCTGCTCAAGTAGAGCACGGGGTGCTCATTACCGTCGTCATCTCTCTGGCAGAGAACAGCACCTAACCCTCGATCACTGGCATCACACTGGACCGTGAATTCTCGGCCATAGTCTGGAGCTCGCAATACCGGACGGCTAATCAGCACAGCCTTCAGGTTTACGAAGGAGGCTTCCTTTTGTTCGTCCCAGACTACATTTGTCGGTTCTGTCTTGCGGAGAGCGTCGGTCAGAGGGCTAGCCAAAGATGAATAGTTAGGGATGTAGTGATTGTAGTATCCCGTCAGACCTAGGAATGCTCGAATTTCCGTCTTCGTGCTCGGCCGCGGGTAGTCTGCTACCGCAGAAATCTTAATCTCGCTGGGTTTCCTGAAACCTTGACCTACATTGTGACCCAAGTAGTCCACGGTCGCCCTTGCCAGGCAACATTTCTCGGCCTTTACGGTTAGTCCAGCTTGACGCAAAAGGCTCAGTACAGCTCTTAGATGTACCATATGGTCCGCCCATGAGTCGGAAAAAACCGCAATGTCGTCTAAATAAGGCACCGCGAATGTTTCACACCCCTTTAAAACCCTATCCATGAGTCGTGAAAAACAAAATGGAGCATTTTTGAGCCCGAAACTCATCATTGTTGGCTGGTAGCTGCCCGTCGGAGTGACGAAAGCCGCGTATCTGCTGGCGCGTTCAGTGAGCGGTACTTGCCAATATCCTCGAGTAAGGTCCAGCGTAGTCACATATGCCGCTCTACTGACCTGTTCTACTCTCTCCTCAATATTCGGAATAGGATACACTTGATCCCTGGTGAGAGAATTTAGCTTTCGGTAGTCTACCACAGGCCTAGGGTCTTTACCTGGAGCTTCTACTAAGATCATAGGCGAAGCATAATCGCTTTCCGAAGGTTTTATTACTCCCAATTCCAGCATGCGAGTTACTTCCCTATCCAGAATTTCTCTTTGCCTTGGAGAAAATCGGTAGCACCTTGATCGCACTGGCACGTCTGAAGTCAGCTCAATATCGTGCTCAGTCAAATCAGTTCTGCCTGGCCTGTCCACGAAGCAGGCCTCAAACTCTGTTATTATCTCGCCCAGATCGGACAGCTGGGATTTCTTTAGTTCTCCTCTCTGCTCCGTCTTTTTGAGAAGCTCCTGAGCGTTGCTTCCTTTTCCGCTGAGGCAAATCAAGTTGTCCCCCATCTCCTCGGGAAGGTTTAACGTTAGATTTACCACGGCTTCCCTCTGCACATAAGGCTTCATAAGATTGCAATGATAAATGCGCACTTCTTTACGCCTACCGGGAATTTTCACTGCGTAGTTAGTGTCAGAAAGCTTTGCAACGACTTCAGCCGGTCCTTCCCACTGTACTTCGAGCTTATTCTGCCTTGAACTTCTCAGCAACATCACCTGGTCCCCGATACAAAATGTCCTTTGACGGGCTGTCTTATCATAGTACACCTTGGAACGAGCCTGGTCTGACTTCATGCTGGCCTCAACGAGTTCCTTAGTGTTATGTAAGCGATTCAAGAGGTTCAGAATGAATTCTACTACTGTTGGGTCTTCTCCGCGCCCCTCCCAGGCTTCGCGCACCATTCGCAAAGGTGAGCGCAGTGACCTTCCGTACACCAACTCGGCTGGGCTAAATCCAGTGGATTCGTGCGGCACTGACCGCAAAGCGAAAAGCGCTGCAGGCAGGCAGGCATCCCATTCGCGCTTGTTTTCATAGCACAGTCCCCTCAGGACTCGTTTGAGAACAGAGTGCCATCTTTCTACGCTGTTGCTCTGCGGATGATGGATCGAGCTATGCACTACCTTAATGCCGCATCGCTCGAGAAATGAGGTGGTGAGGACACTCGTGAAAACGCTACCCTGATCACTTTGGACCTCGGAAGGGAATCCAACTCGTGCAAACACTGACAGCAGCGAATCCACTACACTCTCGGACGTCACCTCGCGCAGCGGAACAGCCTCTGGAAACTTTGTGGCTGGGCATAACATAGTGAGGATATAACGGTACCCTGACTCTGTCACAGGAAGTGGCCCAACTACATCTATTACTAACCGGTGAAACGGCTCGGTAATGATTGGTACTAACACCATCGGCGCTTTCCACTTATCTTGCGCCTTTCCAACCCGCTGGCACGTGTCGCATGACCGTACAAAATTTTCCGTGTCCTTAAAACATCCAGGCCAATAGTATTCTTGCAACAGCCTCTGCTTTGTTTTCTTTATTCCAAGGTGACATGACCACGAGCTGCCATGGGAAAGTCGCAGTAAGTCTCCGCGGTACTTTTGGGGAACAACTAATTGGTCCCGCTCTACTCCGCGCTTATCCTTGAATAAGCGATACAGCACTCCCTTTCTCATCTCGAAAGAAATATTGTTTGCTGTCTTAGTGGCGCGGTGGCGCTCCCTTATCTCCTGTATCTTGGGATCATTGGCTTGCTCTATAGCTAAGTCCTCTCGGGTTCCACTTAAAAGTCTCGTGAGATTACTAGACACTGGCGGCAAGAGGTTACTCTCAAGAACGTCCTCATTCCGCGTCTCATCAAGCTCACTTTCAAGTTGACATATCTGAGATGCATCGCTCTCAAAGTTTTCTGACCTGCTATCTTCCACATCGACCACTGTTTTAACTGCCGTTTCTTCCGCTGTGGAATTTTCTGGTATGAGCAGTGTAGCTAGTTCTCGCGCCCTTGAACGTGTTAAGGCTTGCACAACTCTGTCTCCGAACAGGATGCCCCTCTTTCGCAGTAGCATGTCCGATTTGTTGGAGAACAAATACGGATAGCACTTAGGAAGCTTTCCTGAAACGGCAGCCTCGGTTGTTAATTCGCCGAAAGGGCCCTCGATGACCACGTTCGCGATCGGCAAGCACACACTCTGTTCCTCAACTACCTGTCGGATCCATGCACACTGTCCTGTATAGTCGGAAGGCGACACATACGCCGGATGGACAACATCCATCGTTGCGGCCGAATCGCGCAGTACCTTGCAAGGCTTCCCGTTGACTACTAGGTCATGCAGGTAGGGTTCTAAAAGCTGCATATTTTCATCGCAGTCCCTGACATACGAGAAAGCAATCTTTTCTTTCCGGCAGTTGACGGCAATGTGACCCTGCTCATTACACCTAAAGCATGTGAGCGGCTTCCTAGCCTCAAGCTTATTCTTTGTGTTCTGCACGTTGGTCACTTCCCCACTTTTCTCACTGCCGTCCTTTCTAGGGAATTTGCCTGAAGAAACCTTCATTTCTTCGTTTCCAACTCTAGCAAAGTGCCTTTCCTGACGGTTTTTCACACTGAACTTGGGATTGCGGGGCCTATCCACTGCTGGGTTGCTGAATTGTCGGCGCGAAGCATACTCCTCAATAAGTTCGGCAGCTTCAGTTGCCGACTTAATTTCGCCTCTGTCCTGTAACCAATTTCTTTCTTTTTCTGGGAGGCAGTTATAAAACTGCTCCAAAAGAATTCGCTCGACTACAGCGTCCCTACCACTGTAGGAATCTGTGCTCTTTAGCCACTCGCCCAAATTTACTCTTAAATTGTACAGGAATTCAGGGTAACTCTCGTCCCTGGACTTAGTAGCGTTCCGAAAACGTTGTCTGAACGCCTCGGCGCTAAGCCTATACTTTCTCAGAAGGCAAGCTTTGACCTTCTCGTAGTTGTCCGCGTCCTCCTTGCTTAGCCGCGCGACAACCTCCGCTGCCTCGCTGGGCAGAACCGTCAATAATCTCTGAGACCAAGTGTCTCGCTGGAAGGACAGTTTTTCGCAGGTTCGCTCAAAGTTAGCCAGATACAGACCGATATCCCCTGATATCACATATGGCTGCATGTACTTTGACATCTTGAAATCTGCCTCCTTGTTGAGACGAGGTACCGCTAGCTGGGGACAATCGCCCGACCTCTTGCTCAACTCTAGTTCTAATTTCCGGAGCTCAATTTCTTGGTCCAGCTTTTTTGCTTCTCTTTCAAGCTTCTCACGTTCGTGCTCCCTTTCCTCTTTTTCCCTCTCAAGTTCACGCTCTCTTTCCTCTTTTTCCCTCTGACGTTCGCGCTCCCTTTCCTCTTTTTCCCTCTGACGTTCGCGCTCCCTTTCCTCTTTCTGCTGTCTGAGCTGTTCCTTTTTTTGCCCGATGAGGTTCCATGCTTCACTGAGCTCCTCATCATCGGTTCCCAGATCAGTGATTGCCTTTATAATCAAGGGTTTTCGTGCCAAACCACTTGTATTAATTCCCAATTCCTCACACAATAGCAACAGTTCCGGTTTCTGCAGCTTTTGTAGGTCCATGATCGCTCCGAGTGTCGGCTACTTCCAAAACAACAGTGCAAACTACCAAACCTAAAGGCGTTTCAACACTTTTTACCAGTTCTTAAAATCTAACCCTGTTCTAGAACCTGGTCCACATCAGAAGAAAAGCCAAGCACTCACCCACACATGCGATCGATGTTCCGAGCTGCCCTCTTGTTGGCCGATTGTTGCGCCTGCTTGTTGCTTGAGATGCCACCTCCGATCACCAGATGTTGTGGCTTGTAGCTTCAGATCCACCTCCAATCACCAGATGTTGTGGCTTGTAGATTCAGATCCCAACGCTGGTCACCAGTTGTCGTGACGCTGGGGCTATGTCGACCCGGCCTTCACTTGGTAGCGTGCAGAGACTCGGGGTTGAAGTAGGATGGAATCTTCGAAGTTGGTGAAATATGTACAAGCAGGTTTAATGGCACTTTGAGAAAACTTATTTACAATATTTACACGAAAAAGAAGGGTACATCAGCAAAATGGCAAGCGTTAAGAGTTCATAGCGAGAAGCGACTGGATGAGCCGTTTACCCAGGGCTCAGAGCGACATTTCGTGCTCTGCAGCGTCCTTAAAAACCCCCTATGTCCAGCCCCTCTCTGAAGATGCTGACCAACCAAATCCAGGGCACGCCCCTCAGGTATCGGCATCCAATCGAACACTTCACTGCACTGATGGTCTGAAGCACTGACTGGTCCGGCATTCATTCGTTGGGCGTGATCACTTGTTGGCGGGAAAAGCTTGGGAACGGCGAGGAGAGGAGGTACATTTCTATTCTTCAGCAAAGAAACCACAAGCTGGTTCTGACAAGGGGTTTTACTTCTCAGAAACCCGAGTGCACGTGGCGCCGCATAGGGCTCCCAACATGGTCCCTTTTCGACAATTGCAAATCTTTCCTGCATTCCCGGGAAATCACTTAATGGCCGTATGAGTCATGCTCCTTTCTTGTCCTGCACGTCAGCGGACATGTCACTCTGTCGTCTCCTTTGGATAGGAGGCATTCATCACTGGAGGATAGCACTTCTCAACTGGAAGGGTGGACAAAAGAAAGAAAGCACTTCCTGCTATTTCCCGCAGGGGGACGTTTCTTTGTGTTTTTCCAGACGTTCTCTTGACAGGGTCAATTTGGCATTTGCAGGTTGTCCACAAAGCAAAACATGCTTACAAAACAGGATTCCTGGAAACAGGCTCACTTAGAGCCATTGGACCATCACCACATATTCACAAAACTTATCCATGCCCACAGGCGAACAATAGAGCGCGCAATTGCGGATGCTTGGTCGTAACAGGGGAGAGCGCGCGCTCTTTCTTACGGCCTTCTCAATCGCCGCGGGAACAATGGGAACTTTTCTCCTTGAGTTGCGCTCTCCGCCACCGCAAGGGGCGCGACCTGCTCACTGTTTGCTCCGCGTCTGCTTCAGCGGCGGCGGGTGGCTTTTGCCTGGTTTCGCGCTGTCGCTCGCGAGTTTCGTGGTGAGTGCAGCCCCGAAATTAAAGAACACAGAAGGTAGATGCTGCAGCGGCATGTCGTCAACGTACTACACACGTGAACGGATATAAAAAACACTGTCGTTCAGCAAACGTTCGACAGACATGGAATACATTGCGGCATGGTAGCTACTTTTGTCCATTTTAATCTGAATTTTTCCAAAGCGTGTACAAGAATAGGAACAAAAAAAAAAAACTGAATGAGAAGTGATCACATCGAAGCTTCTTCAAGGCTAACATGACAGCAACTCGTCTGCTACAGTAAAACCGTCTTTAGCGCTAGATGCGAAACCATTCATGTAACACGGAACATAAAAATAATTTCATAAAAAAGTATTGTAAATTGCAAAATGCTTTCATGATATAAAGTATTAGTATAATAGTCAAAGTAAACGTTGTAGGGTTGAGTTTTATTAAGCTTGTTATGAAATCAATAAAAAATGGTTTGATATTCATGACACTACTTGTGCTCGAAGTGGTAAAAAAAGGCCAATAAATGATTAAGGTGATACTCGATGCAGTGACTTACCAATGAGTTCACCTACTATATCGAAATTATGCAAGAAACTTCTAAAGCGTTAAAGAAGGACACTCTCACTGAAGACTCATTTCAAGCCTTATATAGCAACCCATTGAGGCTCTCTTCGGTAAAGTAAGGTTAACGTGCGGGAGGGAATGACATATGCTAGATGCGAGGGCCGTAACAGCTAGCGGCACATGGCTACATTGCCAAGACGGACGTTTCATCTGAGAGCAAAATCAAGGCACTGAAGTAAGTGATGGCATCTCCTACCATCCCATTTCCCACTGTCACATATTCCAGTTTACCTTACGCCGCTGGATATATCGTTTAGTTATTCAACTTCGGGTGTGACGCTAGCGCTATTCTTGAATCTAGCGAAAGAATCAGACCCATGTAGTACGCTCTTCTACGAGGACAATATTCTAGTGGACTGCAATATCCGGAACCAGAGCTTGTTGCCCTATTGGACAAGCTTCTTTTTTCGAAAAAGCTGCCGTGCACCTACTATACACACAAATGTTCTCGAAGTACTTAAGATCCTGATTCAGTCAGCATTTCAGAATTCAACACTGAGTTGCCCGAAAGGAATTGACAACAGCTATGTTATTAGTCCGCTTCTTTGATATTTGAAACATTTCTCAGAATTAATTATACCAGGAAAGTGACAGAGAAGACCGAGAGGCCAACTTCTTATGTGCACAAGCCGTGCAGGAAGATTTTGAGACTGAATTTTCTAAACGCAGGTCGCATTTTGATGAATTGATGAACATATACGTGTAACATTGAAGGACAATTTTTTTATTGTTTTCCGCTCTTTTCGATTCTGCTGAATTGTTTATGCCGATTTCCTTGATTAAAAGTAGTCGCGAGACTACATTACATCGTCGGTCTTTCAACTGACTGATATGTTTTGAACGAAGCTAGAACAGCCCACTTCACTAGACAAGTGAAATTTTTACTATATGAGTAAATTTTTGTTCTTTACTCTGAATCTGAGACGCGCCATGAATTTTTGCCCGTGCCTCTTCTGATCTAAACGAAAACGGTAGCGGTTGATAGAATCTCCACCCAACAGTTCACCATGCACTCACGTCAGGTCCCGCTACACCTGCTTAAAACATTCAAAGGCACATTGCATAGCCTGGCAAATTTATTTTTGTACAAAACTTAGGGGTAAAAAATGTTGAAGTGTACCAGAAGCTTCATTCGACCGTGCACGGCCGCACTGACGAAGGAGCGCGCGCGTGAGCGGATTGCTGACTGTACTTTATTCCTCGTACACGATAAATGTTCGATGTTGATTACGGACTTTGTACAAACCATAAGGGGCGAAATGTTAGGACCTGCCGGTTGCAACTGACGCGGGCGAAGCTAAAAGCGAGCGCGCGTTTCCCTTGCGCGTGAACGGCTGTAGCGGAGAAGCAGCAGTGGGGCGGTGGCGACCCCACCGAGGCGCGGCGGGCGGTGGAAACAGACCCCATTGGAGAGGCCGTAAGAGAAGAGAAGCGCTCTCTCCCTCGAGACCGGCCGTGCTCGGGCACGCCGTTTTTTTATAGACGCCGCCAGATGGCGCCAATGCAACATTTACTAGGTGCAAGCATGGGTTGAAAGTAACAATTAGATACTCGGAGAACTTCAGAACGGCTTTAGAAATGGTAAGCGCTTAGATGATAGCCTGTTCGTGCTTACCCAATGCATCGAAATATCTAGAGTGGAAAATAGACCTTTGTATTTGGCCTTCCTGGACATAAACGGGGCGTACGACAACGTAAGCAGGGAACACCTGTGGAACATATTAAAAGAAGAAGGTATCGGTTATGAGATAATAGAGTTCCTACAGGAAATATACCGGGATAACAAAGTAGAAATTACGTGGGAAGGGATAAGAAGTACGGAGGATGTCAAAGTATGCAAAGGATTAAGACAAGGCTGTCCTCTATCACCGGTGCTGCTCATGCTTTATATGATAAACCTGAAACGGAGGATACAAGACAGTAACCTAGGTTTTAACCTGTCATATAGATTAGGTGGAAAGGCGGTAGAGCAGCGCCTCCCCGGTTTGATGTATGCAGACGATATTGTGCTGCTAGCTGAGAGTCTGGAAGAATTGCAAACTCTAGTTAAGTATTGCGGAGACGAAGGGAACGCTCTAGGCTGCAGTTTCAGCGCAGTTAAGTTGGGTCTGATGATTTTCAACGGCTCAACTGATCAGGGTCTTAAAACACAAGGCCTTGAAATACCTAGAGTAGCAGAATATAAATATTTGGGGATATGGGTAAACGAAAGATTGGCATACATTGGAAAGCATGAGCAATCACTTAAGGCCAAAGGGCGAAGGAATTGCAGCAATCTATTTTTTCCGTAGAACAGTGGTGTAAAGACTGGTGTATGGAACTTAACACGCAAAAAACGGTGCTTCTTAGAGTAACTCGTAAAAAGAATTTCAGTTCATTTCAGTATGGCTTACACAACTGTCTCATTTCCGAAGTTTCTAGTTATAAATATCTTGGCGTTACTATTACCAATAATCTCTCCTGGAGTGCTCACATTTCAAATATTTGTTCATCAGCTTTTAAGAAACTTTGTTTTATCAGACGTAAACTCAAAGATGCTCCATCCAATCTTAAACTACTGGCTTACACCACATACGTCAGGTCTAAACTTGAGTTGGCTTCGATCATCTGGGACTCTCACACTAAAAAAGACATTTATCGAATTGAACAAATACAGATAAAAGCGGTGAGGTTCATTTTTAATAAATATCAAAGAACGGACTCTCCTACTAACCTCATGACCGCCAACAACATTCCGCTCCTAGTAACTCGCAGGAAAATGACTCGTTTACTCTTTTTTGTATAAAATTTTAAACAACCAAATAAACCTCAGTCCTCCACCGTGTGTGAAAGTTCCCAACACTAGGCGGACACGTCATCACCATAGTCACTCACTGCAGCCAATTTATGCAAAATCTAAATCCTTTATGTATAGTTTTTTTCCAAGGACAATTTCTGAATGGAACACTCTCCCAGAAAGCTTAATTCAGTCTCGAGACTTTGACCAGGCTCTACAGCAACATCTGTTTGGTTGACAGTAGGGTCGGAGTTTTTTTAGGACATGTATTGTTACTTTGATGTCGCACAAAGGTTTTTCATGTTTTCCCTTTTTTTTTGTCTCTCCGGCTGTTGGTCAACAAATTTCATGTCATTACATTGCCTCTGTTTGTTAGTTTTGTGGGTGCTTCGTGTGATTTATTGCGTTTCTTGTGCGCTGTCCTGCTAGGATCGGAATACTGGTCTGCAGTATCTTGAAATAAATAAATGCCGGGATAATGAAGCATAAGGCATTGTGGGGATACAATAGGTATGAGGTTTTGAGGGGTATTTGGAAAGGAATTATGGTGCCCGGACTTACTTTCGGAAATGCGGATTTATGCCTAAAATCAGAGGTAAAGTCGACATTAGAAACAAATCAGAGATCCGTTGGACGATTAGCACTAGGTGCCCACGGCAAAACTACAAATGAGGCGGTACAGGGAGATATAGGCTGGGCATCTTTCGAAGTACGGGAAGCTCAGAGTAAAATATTATATGAGGAACGCCTGAGGAAATTGGACAGTAACAGATGGGCAGCTAAAGTATTTAAATACCTGTACCTAAGAAGCGTTGACTCACAATGGCGGAAAAGAACTAGGAAACTAACTAGTAAGTATGCTAGTAACAAGGACGGAGAAATAAAGAGCATTAAGCATTAAGCGATGTCAGTGCACGTTAAAGAACCACAGGTGGTCGAAATTTCCTGAGTCCTCCACTACGGCGTCTCTCATAGCCTGAGTTGCTTTGGGACGTTAAACCCCATAAGCCAAACCAAACCAAACCAGCATTAAGCAGCAGGTGAAAAACACAGAAGGTAAAAATTGGATAAATTCGATGGAAAAGAAACAGAGTGTGGAATTATACCGAACGTGGAAAATGCAGATCAGGAAGGAAGATTTCTTTGATAACTCAAGAGGCAGTGCCCTACTTTTTGAAGTGTGGGCCTCAGCCCTCACTCAGGGGGGTTCGTGAGCCGCCACCCATGCGACAAACGACCGGCAACAACGTGAACAAAAGAAACCGCTTTAATTTGAGCAGTCAAAAATAAACTCTATGATGAAAGGCATGGTGAAACGCATGGTGAAAGAAAACAATCTTGCGAGTTGCTGCACAGCACCGTACAAGGAATCGAGCATCGACAACACGCCACACGACCAGGTGGAAACACAAGAGCCAAGCCGCATGTGGTGAGGCCGGAAAGCGCCTGCGCTGCCGGACAAAAACGCGACGCTTCGAAAACGCACACACTCACGTAGAGGTCCCGGCGAACGCCGCTGCCCGGGCCGTCCAGCGGGAAAAAAGCCCCCTGCGGCTGTTTGCTCGTCGCTTATCTAGACGCTCGGCGAGTCACGTGCAACGTTACGCATCAGAGTCCAGGCTGCCTGACATGCGCAGTAGCGTCGGCGCCGGCCGAGTGCGGCCGGCTGCGTTGTTGCATTGATATGCTCCAAAACAGAGGGGCCAAGGGCCCCACACTCCCCCCCTCACAAGACGGTACCCCACCCTGGGGTTAAAAAAAAGAACTGTAATATTGTTCATAATGGACAGAGTAACGTTCATGAGGTTCAAAAGGCATTGCATGGGTGCTCACGACAAATTAGACAATGGATCACTGCCTTGTCGTGGCGGAGGGGCTTGCGAAACTCGATGAAGTCGTGAGCTCTGCTGTGTAGGGCCACCCAAGATAGACATATCACGGCAGAGAGTTCTGACAAAATATGATTCACTGGAGAAGGTAATGGCAACCCACTCCAGTATTTCCTGCCAAGAAAACCCTATGGCCAGTCACAATACGATTATCGATATGGCGCCGGAAGATGAGCCCCCCAGGTTGGAAGGCGTCCCACATGTTACTGGGGATGAACAAAGGGCGATTCCTAGTAGCTCCAGGACGAATGAAGCGGCTGGGCTAAAGCCAAAAGGACGCTCAGTTGTGGATGTGTCGGGAAGCGACCGGAAAGTCCGATGTTGCAAGGAGATATATCACATAGCAACATGGAATATAAGATCTATGACGCAAGGCAAACTGGATATCGTCAAGCGAGAAATGGACAGATTGAACATTGATATCTTGGGTATCAGCGAGCTCAAGTGGACCGGAATGGGAGAATTTAATTCCGGCGACAATTATCTTTTATTGTGGGCACGAATCAAGGAGAAGGAATGGGGTCGCTCTCATAGTAAAGAGAAGAATGGGCAAAGCAGTGCTAGGGTACAACCCCAAAAACGACCGAATGATTTCACTTCGGATCCAAGGTCACCCTTTCAAAATAACAGTTATCCAAGTCTATGCACCGACCACTGCTGCTGAAGAAGCTGACGTTGAGAGATTTTATGCGGGCCTACAATGCCTTTTAGACCGCACCCCATCATCAGACGTCGTTTTTCTCACAGGAGACTGGAATGCTAAGGTCGGGAGTGAAGAAATATCCGGAATTACAGGCAAGTTCGGTCTTGGTGAGCCAAATGAAGCTGGGCAGAGGCTAGTAGAGTTCTGTCAAGAAAACAACCTGACCATAGCGAATACTCATTTTCAACAGCACAAGAGGCGCCTGTACACATGGATTTCACCCGACGGTCTGTACAGGAATCAGATCGATTATATTATTTGCCGGCAGAGATGGAGAAGCGCTATACAAGCAGTAAAAACAAGGCCTGGGGCCGATTGTGGCACCGATCATCAGCTTCTTGTTGCCAAAATTAAGCTTCGATTGAGGAAAACGCAGAAAACTAGAAGGCCTTTCAGGTATGATCTGGATCAGATTCCATTAGAATATGCTGTGGAAGTGAGGAATCGATTTCAAGAATTAGATCTAGAAGACAAAGAGCCCGAAAAGATGTGGACTGATGTTCGTGATATAATACAAGAAGTTGCTACTAAGGTAGTTCCAAAGCAAAAGAAATGCAAAAAAGCAAACTGGTTATCTGAAGAGGCTTTGCAAATAGCTGAGGAAAGGAGGATGGCAAAAGGTATGGGGGAAAGAGAAAGATACAAGGTTCTCAATGCGGATTTTCAGAAAATAGCAAGGAGAGATAAGAATGCCTTCCTGAACATGCAGTGTCAAGCAGTTGAGGACAACAGCCAATTAAGGAACACAAGAGCTCTGTATAAGACAATCAAAGATATCAAAGGAAGCTTCTGTGCTAAGCTGGGCGTGATAAAGGACAAACGAGGCAAGGACCTCACTGAAGCCTCAGAGATAAAGAAGAGGTGGCAGGAATACACAGAAGAACTGTACAAGAAGGACCCGGATGTGCAAACCCAACATAGGACGGTTGTGATTACTGATCTCGAGCCGGGAATCCTGAAGAGTGAAGTTGAATGGGCCTTAGCCAGCCTAGCAAAGAACAAAGCTAGCGGAATTGATGGTATTCCAGCTGAGTTGCTTCAAATCCTCAACCACGACGCTGTTAACACACTGCATACATTATGTCAAAAGATTTGGACAACCCTGCAGTGGCCACAGGATTGGAGGAGGTCAGTTTACATCCCCATTCCAAAGAAAGGCAGTGCCAAAGATTGTTCCAACTACCGCACGATCGCGCTTATTTCGCATGCTAGCAAGGTGATGTTAAAATTCCTGCAAGGTAGGCTGCAGCAGTATGTGGATCGGGAGCTTCCGGACGTGCAAGCTGGGTTTCGCAAGGGCAGAGGAACTAGAGACCAAATTGCCAACCTTCGCTGGATCATGGAAAAAGCAAGAGTTCCAGAAACCCATTTACTTCTGCTTTATTGATTATGCGAAAGCGTTTGACTGCGTAGATCACAGCAGATTGTGGCAAGCTCTCCAAGAGATGGGAGTTCCAATTCACCTCATCTGTCTCCTCAGGAACCTTTATGAAGGGCAAGAGGCCACAGTCAGAACTGGGCATGGTCTTACTGATTGGTTTCCGATTGAGAAAGGGGTGAGGCAAGGCTGCATACTGTCGCCCTGCCTATTTAACCTATATGCAGAGTGCATCATGAGGAAGGCCGGTCTGGACGAGTCTTCAGCTGGAGTGAAGATTGCTGGAAACCGTATCAACAACCTTAGATATGCGGATGATACCACTTTAATGGCAGAAAGTGAAGTGGAACTCAAGAGACTTCTGATGCGCGTACAAGAAGAGAGTGAGAAGTTTGGGCTTAAACTGAACATTAAAAAGACGAAGATCATGGCGTCTTGCCCTATCAAGTCCTGGAGCATCAGTGGACAAGAAGTGGAAGCTGTGACAGATTTTCTGTTCTTGGGCGCCAAGATTACCTCGGAAGGAGACTGCAGCCATGAAATTAGGAGACGCTTGCTTCTGGGAAAGAGAGCAATGGTTAGCCTTGACCGCCTAGTAAAGAGCAGAGACATTAGTCTGCCAACCAAGATCCGTATAAGCCGTGCTATGGTCTTTCCAGTTGTGGTGTATGGATGCGACAGTTGGACTGTGAAAAAGGCTGACCGCCGAAGAATTGACGCGTTTGAATTGTGGTGCTGGCGAAGACTTAAGAGTTCCTTGGACTGCCAGAAGGTCAAATCAGTCGATATTGTCGACCATAAACCCTGACTGCTCATTGGAGGGTCAAATTCTAAAGTTAAAGCTCAGCTACTTTGGTCATCTGATGAGAATAGAGGAGTCGCAGGAGAAAGATTTGATGTTGGGAAAGGTTGAGGGTCGCCGGAGAAGGGGTAGGCAGCGAACGCGATGGTTAGATGGCATTCTCGAGGCATTGCAGATGAAGCTATGTGATGTTAAGAAAATAGTGAGAGACCGGAAAGCGTGGCGTGACATGGTCCATAGGGTCACGAAGAGTCGGACACGACTGAACGCCTGAACTGAACTGAAGTCCAAGAGGTTGTCAGCTGCCGCCGCGTCTTGAACTGCAGGTGCTTGGGGCAGGCTTTGGCTGTGGATTAATTAGAGCTGCGGCGAACTCTGTAAGCAGGCGGCGCCTGGCGTCATTTGGAGCACCCGGCTGCAGAGCCTGGCGCAATGTGTCGTGCAGCCGCTGCTGCTCCTGGTGTAGTGCGCTGAGGGAGAGCCTCTTGAAAGATTATGCATGTATCGCATAGTGAGCACCAGCCTACGTTGGCTTCCTCGGGGAGGGGCCGGATGGAGTCTCTACGGCGATGCTCCTCCACGGTATGCCCGGTGAATGGCGGTGGTGCCGGTAGACTGCCTCTTTCCGGCCGTACCTGCGTCTCCCAGGCGGAGGTCGATGCAAAGCACGCCACCCTGCTGTTGCCGATGTGGCACCAAGTTGCCACGTGCCGCCAGCGCCCGGGAACCTCGTCCCTTGCTTGCAGACGCCGTGGGGGAGCAAGATAGGCGGGTCAACTGTACGGAGTCTGGACCGTCCTGCGATGATTGCGGCTGCGGTAGGCCGCGGAGCTGCCATCATAGCTGGGAAGGCTCCGTTCGTTGCGGTGATCACGTGGCATCCTGTAGAGCAACGGAAAAGGATGGGGACAACAAGGATCGGTCTGCGTATGGACGTTCCAATTCGGAGTGCAGCGACAACGATGAAAGTGTTGTAAAGTCCAAGACACCGTTACTAGTGGTTTAGACGCTCGTAGTAAGGTCTTAGATCATTGATGTTAACGGGGCCAATTGTCCGACCACCATGCATGTTTCGGAGAAGGTAGGCTAGACTGCTGACGCCTTTTATTATTAAGAAAGGGCCCTCCCATCGCGGCACGAGGGAGGCTGCAAACCCCTTTGCAGCATCGCTGAGTGGTTGTGTGCGGCGGAGGACCTTGTCGCCAGCAGTGAATTCCCCGTGTCGCCTTCCCTTGTTGTACTGACTGCATTGCTCCAGGGGGGCGATGTCCAGGTTTTCTCTGGCCTCCTTCAGGGTCCCGGCAAGGCGGCTCGATAGATCCTGGGTGAACCTGGAGTAATTGGATGGTGGTAATTCAGAGCTGGAAGTAACGTCGTGCTCGATAGGAAACCGGAGTTCGCGACCAAGAAGAATAGCTGCTGGCGTAAAACCTGTGGATCGGTTCACCGTGGTTCTTGTGGCGAAGGCCATCTCCTGGATTCGAGCGTCCCAGTCCTTGTGGCGTTCTGTGAAAGCCACCAGCATTGTCTTCAGGTTTCTGTTGATCCGCTCTGTAATGTTCGCTTGAGGGTGGTAGGGTGTCGTTTTTTTGTGCTGTACTCCGAGAGCTTTACAAGAGTCAGTAAATGTCCTGCTCGTGAAATAACTTGCGTTGTCAGTTATAAGCTGCGCTGGGAAGCCAAAACGGGTGAACGTTTCTAGCAGCTTATCCCAAATTAGCTTAGAGTCGAGCTTTCGCAGTGAGTATAGTTCTACCCATTTTGAGAAGTGATCAGTGAGCACTAACCAATAGCGATTCCCTCTCACCGATCGGGGGTAGGGACCCATTACGTCACAGGCCACGATTTCCCATGGGTATCGACTCTCTACGGGTTGCATGAAGCCCGGTGGTTTCCCTTCCCTCGGCTTCGCGATCTGGCAAGTGTGACAAGCGCGAACATACTTGAGGACGTCCTTTCTCATCTGAGGCCATGTCACGATACGACACAACTTGTCATACGTTTTCCTACCATCGCTATGACCCGCGAGGCATGTGTCATGAAAGTACTCGAGGAAGGCTTTGCGAAGGCTCCTAGGGACAACGACCCGAAAGGGGGACTCACCGCCGTCCGCATCAGAAGTAGGTATATACCGCAAGAGTAGGCCGTCAGCTGCTTCCAGGTAGCTGTCGTAGTTGCCGGCTGGTACTGTGCTGGGCCTGCTCAGACACTGGCGTATCTGGATGCACTGATCATCAGTGTTCTGGGCGTTCAGGAGCTGTTGCCTAGAGACTAATGTTCCCCAGGCGTCTGCGGGCGCTGCTACAGCCAGGACTGCAGGTGTTGGCCCCCCTTCTCCGGGAAGTGGAGCTCTGGACAGGGCGTCTGCTACCTTATTGAAAGTTCCCTTGCGGTATTCCACCCTGTAATGGTAATTTTGGAGGGCGAGAGCCCAGCGGGCCAGGCGGCCAGCTGGGTTTTGCAACTTTGAGAGCCATGACAATGCCTGGTGATCTGTTGGAATGGTGAACTCGGCTCCATCCAAATACATGTCAAATTTCTTTAGTGCGAAAACTATCGCTAGACACTCCTTCTCTGTCACGCTATAGTTGCGCTCTGGCCCAGTAAGGGTATGACTCGCAAATGCCAAAGGGCAAAGCTTTCCTTGATGCTCCTGAAGCAATACCGCACCTATGCCGTACTCACGTGCGTCCGTTTGCACCGTGAATGGCAGGTTGAGGTCGGGAAGCCGTAGGCGTGCCGTATTCGCAATCGCTGCGGACAACGCTCAAAATGATCCATCCTCAGTGTCCGCCCAGGACCAACGGGCGCCTTTCCGAAGTAGCTGATGGAGGGGTCGTGCTAGGTCGGCGCAGTTCGGAATGAAGTGCCGGTAGAATCCTACCATGCCCAAATAGCGCTGGAGGCTCTTGACGTCTGTCGGCGGTGGGAACTTCAGTATGGCCTGGAGTTTTTCTTCATCTGGGCGGACTGTGCCTTGCTCCACTACGAAACCAAGGAGGTTGATTCTATTTGCCACCAACTGGACCTTGCTGGGATTAATGGTGATACCTGAATTCTGCATTCGCTGAAGAACGTTGGTTAGATGATTGAGGTGTTCTTCTAGACTCTCCGAGAACACTACTACATCATCTATGTAGGCCATAGCGTAGTTAAACTTAGCGTCTCCGAGCACAATATCCATTACTCGCTGAAAAGTGGCAGGTGAATTACACAAACCGAAGGGTAGCCGTACAAACTCGAACAGTCCTCGATGGCAAGTAAAGGCAGTTTTTTCAATGTCATTACGGTCAATCGGGATCTGCAGAAAACCTCTGCTACAGTCAAGAGTAGTAAAAAACTTTGCTGATCCAAGTGAATACATGACCGATTCGACAGATGGAAAGGGGTAGGAGTCTCGAACTGTTGCAGCGTTCAGCCGCCGATAATCGACGCACAACCGTGCTGTGCCGTCTTTCTTAGGCGCGAGAACAACAGGGAATGCCCAAGGACTTTTTGAGGGTCTCACCGCACCAGTGGCCAGCATTTCGTTGAGGGCACCATCCAACAGTGCTCGCTTGTGGACGCTCAAGGGCCTTGGGTTGAACCGGATCGGACGAGCACTGCTGGTGTCGATCCTGTGAGTCAGAACGTTGACCTTCCCAGGGTCCTCCGTGAACATTGCTGCGAAGGGCCTCAGTGTCCTCTCGATTCTGCACCTTTCGGCTGGTGATCCCCTGAAAGACTTCAAAACCGTGAGAATACCACTTCCAGTGACGGTGTCCGAATGGCTGTTTGTGGCCAGTAACTGTGAATGCAAAGCACCAGGTTGTGCTGTGAACTTAAATGCCGCAGTATTCATGCCGTACTGGTAAGTTTGGTTTCGAAGGTCTATCACGATTCCCGCCTTGGCTATGAAGTTACGGCCCAATATCACTGCACAGGAAAGGCCGGGAAGGTGTAGGAAGCGCTGTCTAATCTTTCGCCCATTGATAGTGACTGTTAAACGGGCTGCCGAGGTGGCAGATGCTACGTGAGTAGACGCCATACGCAGGTTGGTGCTTACACTCCGTAACCGGAGGTGTTTCGCATCACAGGCGTTTTTAACTCTATCGCCGAAAACTGCAACTGTAGAGCCTGTGTCTAAAAGCGCAGGCACTTCTATTCCGGCCATATTCACCGCAACCAGCGGCATATTGTCAAGGTGGGTCTCATTACAACGAGATGTTGACGGAACAGCGCTCACCGTTTGTTCCTGAAGCTTTTTGGGTAATGCCGGAGGCTCCCACGTTGATCTGGGCCGGGTGAGCGGTTCTCGTCTCTGCTTCACCGGCGGTCGTTCACAGTTGTATTTTGTGGCAGCAGGATGGTGCGACGACCAAAATATCCTGTATCGTGGTGTGGTTCTGGCCCCCCGAACTCCGTCAGCAGGAGGGGGCGAACGACGACTTGCACTCACAACTCCGTCAGCAGGAGGGGGCGAACGACGACTTGCACTCACAACTCCGTCAGCAGGAGGGGGCGAACGACGACTTGCACCCACAACTCCGTCAGCAGGAGGGGGCGAACGACGACTTGCACCCACAACTCCGTCAGCAGGAGGGGGCGAACGACGACTTGCACCCACAACTCCGTCAGCAGGAGGGGGCGAACGACGACTTGCACCCACAACTCCGTCAGCAGGAGGGGGCGAACGACGACTTGCATCTGACACCGCAGGGCAGTCGGCAGGTGCTGCAGGTTGTGTACACGGCACGCCTACCGGCACTTCATGGCAGACTGCAAGGAGGCTGGGCGGCTGCAAGGAGGCGCCCGGGACCGGTAGGTTGCGGGCCGGCAAGTGGTCATAACTGCTTACCACCGCCGGCCGTCGTCGTTTCCCTGCTTACGAGAGCCGCGGGGACTTGGGCACTGGCTTCTGTAGTGGCCTCGACCACCACACTGGAAACAGACCGGAAAGTCAGTGTTTGTGTCGTCCATACCTTGCCGCGTGCTTGGATCCGCAGACCGGCGACGGCCCTGAGTACGCCGTGGGGGTGCTCCCGGGTTCCGGCCTCGGAGTGGGAAGGGGCCCGGTGATCCAAGAGCTTGGTAGCTGAACGGGTCCACCGAGCGAGGCAGGGGCGGAGGCAAACGAGGTCCCCCATTTGCAGTGAGCGCACCAGGCCACGCGCATGAGGGCTCCAGGGCGGTTTCTGGAGGGGGCGGAGGCCGATAGGTCAATTCGGCTAACATGGCGGCCTGGGTATCAGAAGCCGCTTTTGCGAGATCGTCCAGTGACGAAAAGCTACGCCCCCGCAAATAGGCCTGAAAGCGTGGGTGGGCTTGGCGTATCGCTCGTGTGACCTTCTCTGTTTCTGGTGCAGAGGGGTCGGCACGCTCATAAAGTTCCTGAAATGAGCGTATATATTCCAAAAGGCTTTTCTCCTCTGCCTGTATGCGAGTGTACAATTCATCTTTAATGCGGACGGCATAGTCGGGGGGAAGGAACTCTGCCCTTAGCAACTGCTCGAAATGAGTCCAGTTTTGCAACGTCTGTCGACGCCGCCAGCGTGCGACGGAGCCTTTCAGGGCCACTGGCAAAACGCGTTGTAAAATAATGTCGTCTGGTAGGGCTTCCGCGTTACGGTAGACAAGCATTTCTTGTAGGAAGTCTGCTCAGATTTTTTGTCCGTGTGCCCTTCATATGTCGGCACTGCGAGCTGCAAACGGAAGGTGGGTGGTTCAGTTTGTGCCTGTCGCTCAAGCAGCGTAGTTATCCGGCTCAAAATGTCGGTCATATCTGCCGCGGCCGCCCCTTTTTCCTCGTTGTCAGACATACTGTCAGTCGTGTGGTTGGTTGGCTCGTTACGACTAGTAAGTTTACCTGAGCGTAGAAGCATTAATGGAACTGTCCGAGGAGAAATGTTTGGCCCACAGCTTACGTTCCTTGACGCAGTCGTATCCGGCAAGTTACTGGGCTGGCTCCGGACGGGGGTGGTTCTCTTGCATTGGCGGTCCTCGCGGCACGGGTGCGTGCTCAAAGTGGCGGGTAACAACTCCCTGAAAGCTCAGAAAAAATCCCATTGGGCGCCAAATGTGGGCCTCAGCCCTCACTCAGGGGGGTTCGTGAGCCGCCACCCATGCGACAAACGACCGGCAACAACGTGAACAAAAGAAACCGCTTTAATTTGAGCAGTCAAAAATAAACTCTATGATGAAAGGCATGGTGAAACGCATGGTGAAAGAAAACAATCTTGCGAGTTGCTGCACAGCACCGTACAAGGAAGCGAGCATCGACAACACGCCACACAACCAGGTGGAAACACAAGAGCCAAGCCGCATGTGGCGAGGCCGGAAAGCGCCTGCGCTGCCGGACAAAAACGCGACGCTTCGAAAACGCACACACTCACGTAGAGGTCCCGGCGAACGCCGCTGCCCGGCCCGTCCAGCGGCAAAAAAGCCCCCTGAGGCTGTTTGCTCGTCGCTTATCTAGACGCTCGGCGAGTCACGTGCAACGTTACGCGTCAGAGTCCAGGCTGCCTGACATGCGCAGTAGCGGCGGCGCCGGCCGAGTGCGGCCGGCCATAGGCCGGCTGCGTTGTTGCATTGATATGCTCCAAAACAGAGGGGCCAAGGGCCCCACAGAAGCTAGATCAGGGTGCCTTAGAACACGCAGCTACAAAAAGAAGTTTAACAATGGAGATGACGCATGTGCTGTATGTGGAAACTCCAGTGAAACAATTGACCATATTATACTCGAATGTAATGGTATCCATCCGGAAGTTGGTGCAGGCGCAATCACTGTTCCTTAAGCTCTGGGGTTTAGAGATAACAGTGGCCGGGTGAATAAACCGGCGGTGGAAACTAGCAAAAAACGACTGGAAGATTGCTGGCTTAAAAGCAGAGAAGTGACATAATGTTAGTAATGTAGGAACAAAGTTTAATAAATAGAATGATGGTTTAGTTAACCATTCTCAATCAATAATTAAGATATAGGGAGAAAAATGAGCATGATAACTACTGCTACCACCCCGTTTCAAAGGGGACGCTCCTATATTCCATCCATCCATCCATTCTAGACTTTTCAATGCTTTCTTGAAATAGTGCGACATAGTACCGATGCTTTTGTGCGCCTATTCAGTAAAAGTGGTGATGTTTTCCCTCTGCCGACGTATGTGGACCTCCACTCATGATAGAAGGCGTTTCATTCGACATTATTCGGGTTTTCGCCGTTGCACTAGGGTGAAAGCGCTCTTATTTCGCTGGCGTCTGCTACAGCTCATGCGGCACGAGTTATCGCGCACTGTAAATCATTACGGCGCATTAATTTGTACGGGACAGGTATTTTTCTGAGTCCTGAGGAACCCGTTTTATTACAGAGCCAACTCAACTGTCAGTAGCAGACTGGTAGCAGAGTGGCCAGGCATAGTGAGCACGCACGGGTTCTCGCATCTCTCCAGCCACGTCGCAGTAACTTTCCTTTAGCCAATAATGATGATTATATTACACTGCGCTATTCGGTATCCACTGGTAACCAGGAATACTCATTTTAGCGTGATATCTGCTTAGTGTTAGGAAATTTGCCAACTGGTAAAGTGAGGTGCAGCTTCAGGCTGTTACATTTCTTTTTTTTTTTTTGACAAAGTGGTCATGAAAAAAAAATCCTACGCTTTGAAACGAATCATCCGGCGATATTCTGTGGCGTCATCATTATTCTCTGTTCACAGCAACAATATCTGTTACAAATCGTCGCTGTAAGCCAGGTGCTACAATCTTTTCATCATCTCATATGCATAACATATATGCCAAAAATACATACCTGAGGAGGGTACAGCAGTTTTGTTTAGGTACTTCACAAGGCTTCTCTACTGCTGTTTTATTTTATTTGAGTGCATGGGACAAAAGCCATCAACAATGAGTTGGAAATTATTTACTACACAAACAGTCCTAAGAGCATCGATCTGCTCATCTTCAGGAGCTTTGAAGCTCGACATTGCATTGGTGCATGCGGGTAGTTAAGCAGTGATTTCAGCTGCACCAATTTGACAGTGGTCAGAGCACCCAAGTTAGCAGGTTTGCTTGGCCAGTAGCATACTGTGTACAAGCGGTCTGCTTGATCATGCTGTCTGGGCCTTGGAGTAAAGGGCTTAGGCATAGTTGTGAGTCAGCGCTTGTACTGTGGCTTTCTTTTATCTTGTCCCTTGTCTTCGTGTTCGCGCTGTTTATATTAATAATGAATAAGTACCAACTCGCCCAACAAAGTATCTGTCTGTTTGAATTTAGGCTGAAGCAGGTTGTAAACACATTCTCAAGGTCAGCCACAAACTGGTATCACTTGAAGGGTACAAAGGGCCTCTGTTGTCCTTAAAATTAGTAAAATTAGACAAGTTTAATACATGTGACTTATCTTTTTTTTTTCAAAAAAAGATTAAAGCCTTTCTCACAGTTAGTTTTCAGAATGCATTTCCTATACAAGGCGTTTGAAGTAGGATTTGAGGTAGGATATAGAGAGACCCCAATTGTATACAGCTACCAGCCAACTGGCTCACCCCAGGGAATTTTTTTTTATTTTGAAGTTAAGTAATTAATAATTATTTTTTCTAATTTACTAACTATTGCCTTTAGACAATAATTCTGGGTTTGCAGAATTTGAGAGCGCCCTCTAAAACCTCCATTCCATTTATTTCCAATAAAGAAAGCCTCATCGTTTTTCCAAGCTCTAAAGAAAGCCTGCGAAATACAAAAATTATCAGCCTGTATAGCGCTGAGACTGGGCTGTTAAGTCACAGCCGCAGCTAATTTCGGTCACTCAAACCATGCACGGTTGAGAGCACTACAATATCGTAGCGCATGAATGCATCAGTCACGTGATATTTTTTTTTTTATTTCGCGGGCTTTCTAGAGAGGTGGGAAAACGATGCACATGAGGTTTTCTTTATCGGAAATAAATGAAATTGGGGTTTCAGAACGTACTCCCAACTTTGCAAATCACATTTATTTGAAGCAATACTTAGTAAATTAGAATCGCAAAATGAAAAATTGCCTGTACCGTTTTTTTATCGATATTTACTGTCTAGGGCATCAATATGAAGGATGAATACATGATTAAATAAATGTGCCAGCTAGAGATTCAAGGACATACCATGACTACGCGGAATTGAATTTAATTTAATCTCAGCTGTCTGCTTTATTGAGCCAGTGGTAGTATTCTAGATCACGCAAACAGTCGAAGCTTTCTTCCCCGAAGTCTTGCTTTTGTTTGACCTGGTGCGCCAGATGGCTGTCAGCAAGTGGTTTCTCTGGCCTATCTCAAATGGTTTATTTTTAACCCTTGGCTGAAGTTAGCTTGGACACGCGGTATAAAATATGTCGGCTATCGTTTGGTGCCACAGACTTAATGCAAGAATCTGCACTCAGCACAACTCTCTGCAACGTCAATATTGCCCACATCCAGCCTTGGCTTCACGGGTTTGACAGTAATATATGCCGAACAACCCGAAAAGAGTGTATAGGCACCGCATCAGGTTCCAGTGATGGCTTTTCACGTGGTATATATCCTGCCGTTGATCATACATGTGCGTAGTCACGCAGCAGGATGAGATGCTGCTCGAAATGATGCTCCCACACTGCCGATGTTTCTGTGAGAGGCTTCTCCTGTCTTCACAAGCTTCGTTTCCATCTTTCTGCGGTGTTTGTTGTCCCTTGGAACAGCAAACAAAGATGACGGGAGGAGCCGGATAGCCGCGCTTCAGCATCTCGGAGCAAAACAGTGCGAGTTGGTCTTCTTCCTGGCCATTTCGAACTGTGCATGGTGCTTTTGAAGAGCTGAGATGTCTTAACTGCTGTGATGGAAGGCAGAACTGAAAGTTAGATGGGGAAATCGCAAGAATGTGCAGACTGAACGGCGCGCAAAGCCTTGACTTCCCTTAGCGGACGCGCACGCGGTCCTAGTAAACTAGTGTTCCTGTATATATACAGGAACACAACGTAACTACAGCGCTACTAGCGGCGGTCAGTGGCGTCCGGCGTGCAAGAGCACGGCTAGGGTGTCTAGCACGGCCGGTCTCGAGGGAGAGCTCTTTCTTACGGCCTTCTCAATCTCCTTGACTTACGTTCTCCGCCGCCGCAAGGGGCGCCACCTGCTCACTGTTCGCATCTGCTTCAGCGGCGGCGGGTGGCTTTTGCATGGTTTCGCTCGCTTGTTTCGTGGTAAGTACAGCCCGAAATGAAAGGGCACAGCAGGTAGATGCTGCAGCGGCATGTCGTCAGCGTACTACACCCGTGAACCGAGTCTTTATATAAGAAACACTGTCGCTCAGCAAACCGTTCGACAAGCATATGACATTCATTTGCGGCATGGTAGCTACTTTTGTCCGATGGATACATTGATAAGTTAATCAATCGGGTGTGACGCTGCGCTATCTTTCTTGAAACTAGCGAAAGAAGCAGCCCCATGTGCACTGTTCTACGAGGACAAGAATTCTAGTGGACTGCATTATCCGAAACCAGAGTTTATTGCCCTATTGGACAAGGTTTCCTTAAAAAAAAAAAAGAAAAAAAAAACTCGTGTCTCTACCACACACAAATACTCTCGAAGTACTTCAAATCTTGATTGAAGCAGCGCAGATGAGAATTCGCCATTGCTGAGTTGCCCTGAAGGAATTAACAACAGCCTATAAGGTCCGCTTCTTTGATATCTGAAATATTTATCAAAATTCTTCTTGTCAGTTATGCCAAGAAAGTGACAGACAGGAATTACAGGCCAGCTCCCTATATGAACAAACCGGCCAGGAGGACTGAGACTGCATTTTCTAGCCGCAGGTCACGTTTTGATGAATTGATGAATATGTAGTACAATGCATAATTTTGAAGGACAATTTTTTTATTGTTTGCCGCTCTTTTCAATTAGGCATAACCGTTCATGCCCAGTTCCTTGATTAAAAGTTGTTTATCTATGTATTAAACGGACTACGTCTGTTACGTACGTGCGTCAGTCGCGAGACTGTACATATACATATTCTGTCTTTCAACCAACTGATTTGTTTTGAACGCAGATAGAACAGCTCACTCCACTAGACAACTGTACTGCAATTTTAACTATAGCGTACATTTTGGTTCCTTACTCTGATTCTGAGACGCGCCATGAATTTTCGCCGGTGCCTCTTTTGCTCTAAACTAAAACAGAAGCGGTTGACAGAATCTCCAGCCAACAGTTTGCCATGCACTCACGTCACGTCACGCTACACCTGCTTACAGCTTTCGAAAGAGCACTGCATAGCCTGATAATTTATTTCTTTACAAAAGTTAGGGGCAAAAATGTTGAAATAAGTGTACCAGCTTCATTCGACCGCGCTCGGCCGCACTGACGAAGGCGCGCGCGCACGTGAGCGGTGTTGACAAAAAATATTCCTCGTACACGATAAATCTTAGACGCTGATTACGGCGTCTTTGTATAAACCATAAGGCGTGAAATGTCAGGACCTGCCGGCTGTAACTGAGACGGGCGGAACGAAGACCGAGCGCGCGTTTCCCTTGCGCGTGAACGGCGGTAGCAGAGGCGCAGCAGTGGGGCGGTGGCGACCCCACCAAGGCGCGGCGGGCGGTGGAAACCGACCCCATTGGTGAGGCCGTAAGAGAAGAGAAGCGCGCTGCCCCTCTAGACAGGCCTTGGCAAGAGGCGCCCATTTGCAGTGGTAAGACGCCTGACTACTGTGCTGGAGTGCCCGGGTTCGAACCCGACCTCGCCGGCGGCGTTTCGATGGAGGCGAAACGAAGAGGCGTCGTGTGCTGTGCGATGTCAGCGCGCGTTAAAGATCCCCAGGTGGTCGAAATTACTCCGTAGCCCTCCACTACGGCTCCTCTTTCTCTCTTTCCACTTTCACTCCCACCTTCCTCCTTTCCTTTACGGCGCGGTTGAGGTGTCCACAGAAAAACAAGTGAGACAGTTACCGCGCCTTTCCCTTCCTATAAACGAACAAATCCTTTCCGTTCGCGCCACTAGAAAGTATTCTAGTTCACTATAGAAAGAACTGTTTCTTTCCTCCAGTGTTCTGAAACTGCGCGAAAGCGGCCGCGCTTTGCGCCACTGAGATGGCGCTGCGGTCGAAGTTTGCTCCACGCCGACTACGCGCCGATACGGCAGCGCGACCGATTCTGCAGTAGCACTAATTTAGCGTTTTTTTTTTTACAAATATCCTGTTTTTCTGTGTTAATGTCTGCGAATTCTCAGCTGTACTTTACACGTTACCCTGCAGTTCAGTGTGGGCGCCGGCATTAGCCATGAATTATTAATCAATTTACAGGCACCATGGCTAATGCCGGCGCCCACACTGAACTGCAGGGTAACGTGTAAAGTACAGCTGAGAATTCGCAGACATTAACACAGAAAAACAGGATATTTGTAAAAAAAAAACGCTAAATTAGTGCTACTGCAGAATTATTAATCAATTTACAGGCACCACGCGTGGCGTGACATGGTCCATAGGGTCACGAAGAGTCGGACACGACTGAACGCCTGAACTGAACTGAACTTACAGGCACCACACGCTGTCGGACGTTTATCGAGCACAAAATTTTGAAAATAATCATTCAGAGGGTAGGTGGTGCTTTTCAGTTATCTTTTTCGGAATGTGTCAGGACTGAGGAAACATATAATGCGTTTTGAGCCATAATATTTCAGCAGGAACCGGCGTAACTGGAGAATTAAGAGACACTTCTCTCCACCGCCAAATGGCCGTTTGCCTTGCAACTTGGAGACAACGGTACCTCGAAGATCTAAATTGTTGAGAACAACATGAAGCGTGTGCAACACCCACTTCTGAGGAAAGGATATTTTGATAAATTCTACAAACATGCGTTCACCGAAGAAGTGGTCAAAATCTGGCGAGCGGCATGGTCCCTTAGGCGTCATGCACTTCCTGGCATATGACCTAATCATCTATATTATACATCTGTCTACATCAGGAAAAGCAAAAATCTAAAAAGAAGAGCCGCCAAAGTTGCACTCAGTGACACAACGCAAAGTGATGTGCGGAAGATACCGAGTAAATCAGCCGAGTGAAATTTAATCAACTGATAGGGAAAAAAATTTGCGCCTTATGGTTACATTATAGGCATCGGCACCTCTGGATGGAAATGTGCATTGATCATAGGTTTCTTTTTTTCATCCAGGAATATTACCAAGAGCTAGTGCCGCAGTTCTCGAAGTCATTAGTTGCGGATTATCTGGCCGCGGACAACTGGTGTCGACGTCGCCCATAAGGATCTGACAATCACTTCACTAAGAGATGTAGAGACGATTCTGCACGTTTTGGAAAATATGCAAGAATCCAGCACAGCAAACGGCCGTTTTTCGGAGACGTGTTCCGGAGCCATGTCAGTGGATAGTGGCCCGTCTCAATTACGAATCGAGAGCCACTGGAGCTTCTGCGTAGCCCACACTAAACAAGCGCACTCCGAGGCGCTTCTTCTCGCGCCGTGAGCTTCCTACTTACGAACACGGGGTGTTCCTCCCCATCCTCGTCGTGCTGGCTCAGAACTGCACCTCTCACTCGCGTAGCACTGAACAATTAAGGCGCGGTCATATTAAGGAGCCCTCAGCACGGGGCGGCTGCGCTTTCTTTAACGCGAGGAAAGCCTGTTCCTTGCTAGCATTCCAGTTCACTTTAACAGGTTCGCCCGTGAGCGGACTCGCCATCTCCGAATATCGCGGTATATAGTGCTGATAATATCCCGCCAACACGAGAAAGGCGCTTATGTCGGTCTTTGTTGCGGGGCCTGGGGTAATCGCGTATGGCAGCGATCTTCGCGTCCAGCGGCCTGCGGTATATCCCTGCCGATAACGTGACCAAGGTACTCAACCTCGGCCTTTCCAAGTTGAGTCTTCTCTGAAAGGACGGCCAACCCCGCCTCTCGCAGCCGGGTTAAAATATCACGCAAGTGACGCAGGTGATCCTCCCAACTATTGAAAAATATGGCAATGTCTAGGGTCCGTTCCTGATAACACTCGATCCATCAGCCGCGAGAAGCAACACGGCGCGTTTTTGAGCCCGAAGCTCATTACGAGCGGTCGAAAAGTACCGAGGGGTGAGATAAAGGCCGCGTACCGACTTGCCGCTGAGGGGACCTGCCAGTAGCCATCGGTCAAGTCAAGAGTCGATACATACTGGGCCCTGCTGATAGCTCCTCCAGGTTAGGAATGAGATAAAGCTGGTAACCTTCGATAGTAAATGCAGGGTCGTTGCTTTTCTCCGGGCTCTTCTACTAGCATGATGGTGTATTCGCTTTCCACCGATACACCGAGATCAAGCATGCGTGTTATTAAGAATCTCTTTCTGCCTCTGCGAGAGGTCTGGAGCCTCATCAGAAGTGAGCTGAACGTCATGCTCCACTAAAGGGTGTTTTTCCCGGCGTATCCGTGAAGAGGTCCTCCTTTTGTGGCTCGCCGAGATCTGAATCACCACGTATCCTCTCGAGAACTCCAGTGAAAGATGTACCCCTACCGGGAAATACAAAATCGGTCTCTACCTCTTCGAGTGCATTCAGGGCTAGCTGGACGACCGCCTCCCTTTTCGATAGGGCTTCATGAAGTTGCAGTGGTAAATTTTTACCTCTTTTTGTCTACAGGTTGGTTTCCGAAATTTTATCCTCTGCTGGTCCACGGCACATCAAGCTAGCTTGTTTACTTGGGATGCGGCCTTGTCTTCTGCCGAAAATAATCGCTGCCTCCGTGGTAGTAGAGTTCGGCTTTCTGCTGGGCCGATCTCATGTTAGCTTCGCCAAGCTCTCTGCAAGACTGGAGCCGTTCTATATTCGAGAACGGTGGGGTCGTCGCCCTCACAGGATTCGCGCAGCATGCGAATGGGTGACCTGAGCGACCGGCCGTATACTAGTTCAGCTGGACTAAACCCGGTGGCTTCATGCGGTACGGAGCGCAGCGCAAACATATTGGCCGGCAGACACGCTTCCCAGCGCCATGTTCGTAGCACAACGCCCTGAGGACTCTTTTGAGCACCGAATGCCACGCCTCTACGCTGTTACTCTGAGGGCGTCTTACAGAGCTGTGCAGTATACAAATCCCGCATTTCTCTACGGAAAGGTTAGTGAGCGCACTCGTGAAAACGCTGCCTTGGTCGCTTTGCAGCTCGGCGGGGAAACCCACCCTAGCAAACACCTGCAATAGACCGTCTCCAATCCCTACCGAGTTCAGCTTCTTCAGAGGAATCGACTCAGGAAATTTTGTCGCTGGGCAGATGATCTATAGGATGTAGCGATATCCCGATTCCACCGGATTCCACGGGAAGGAAAGCGTAACAGGGGGCGGCAGAAAGTTAGGTGGGTGGATGAGGTTAAGAAGTTCGCAGGGGTCAAGTGGATGCAGCTAGCACAGAACCGGGTTAAGTGGAGAAATATGGCAGAGGCCTTCGCTCTGCAGTGGGTATAGTCAGGCTGAGGATGATATCCCGAAGCGGTCACATGTAGTGGACCGACAACATCCACCACAAGGCACCGGAACGGATCGCTGATCAGTGGCACAAGTTTCAGAGATGCCTTCAGTTTATCCGGCGATTTTCCCACCCTTTGATAAGTGTCGCATGTCTGCACAAACCTCTCAACATCTTTAAAGCACCCTGGCCACTAAAATTCTCTCAATACAAGAGCCTTTGTTTTCTTGATGCCGAGAAGACCGGACCAGCCGCTTCCGTGACACAGCTTTAGGATAGTTGTCCGATATTTTTGTGGCACCACACTCTAAGAAAAAAAGGTGTGATCTTACCCCTTTAGGGGGGTAAGTCCACTGACGCACTGGGGAGCCCCTTTTGGGTGCAAAGTTACACCCTCGACGGGGACCTAAGTGTGTGTGGTGTAAAGTTTACGCTGCCACGAGGCTAACATTATGTCATATGGTGAAGTGTAAGTATATGCTTCTGGGGAGTAACGTTGCCCTTTCTCAGAAGGACTAAAGGTTAGGCCATGAAAGTGCAAAAATATGCTCTAAAATCTGGTGCATGTTTGCCCCCAGCTCGATTAAGCTTATGCCTAATCCTAAGGTGTAGACTTACCTTCACAGGGTCTGCATTTATGCCCGCGTAATGAGCTTACTACAGCACCTCGTAAGTGCATCTTTGCACCCACAGAATGGGCGTAACTTTGCACTTTTACGTTCATATTTATGCTTCGTTTGGAAGGGTAATATTACCACCCAGAGGAATAAAATAAATTCATATTATAGTGTGTTTTTTACACGCATTTAAGATAATGTTCCTTTCCTTCGAAGGGTATGTTTGCGCCCTTCTGAAAATATACTCTAGGCGCACACTGGTGCTCTAGTAATTTGAAAACTACCACACTTCGACTGATTGAGCAGTTAGTCACAAGAAGCGATACGAGACATATGTTTTCTTTATTTGCAACGCAAGCGACTCCGTTTGGCATATGTGTGGTAATGCTGCCTCCGCTGCAACATTAGACAGCCTTAACATACACCCTATACAGAAGAAAAACGTTTGGTGAAAAGATGCATGATGTCTTCGTCAGCCGGTCACAGGCGCTTTCGCTTCCGCAATATTGGTTTCTTCAGTAGAGTTAGTTGTTGGGCTAGTTGGTATAGGCTCCCAAAGCATCGCTGGGCGGCGCTGCGGCTCCTGATGGGCAGCGCCATCTGTGGCAGAAAAATACACAGTGGGGCGCCGCCGGCTTGGCTCGCTGCCTTTGCGGCGTGCGCCGCGCGCTTTCTCTCGCACGAGCACGCGCCCTGACGCGCCCCCGCAGGCGCATCCCGACATGCCGCCTGCATTCCGTCTTGATTATTGGACAACCTGCCGCGTATTTCCATGGAGGAAGCGTAATTATAGGCGAGAAAACTTTTATTCACGTTTGTACTGCACAGCAGACGACAGACGGCAATGAGTAAATACTGATTGTGAATGCGTTTCCCTCGTTAGCGAAAACGTAGGAAGTATATTTCGACGTAAGTCTGCTATGTAATTATATTATTGTATATAAAATGTTTAAAAACTGCAAACGTATAATCAGTACTCTGAAATAAAGAGGCTCGCTCGTTGATCATCGTTTTGGCCTGTAGCATTAGATCTGTATACGGTTTTGTTTTTATTATAACGACGTTGCTAACGCAAATCTTGCAGTAGAAGAATGAGTTATAGTCCGAAGGAGGTGTTTCTTCAAAGGCACGAACGCTAGCAGTCTCAAAAGCACATGTGTGCTGCACGCGACATAACCAGCTCGCTGGCTCGGAAGGCAGGTGGGATCCAAGCTTGTACTACATAGTGTTTTATTTCGGTTCTTATTAAATAGTTGTGCTTCATTTCTATTTGGTTTGCATTAACGAAACCTGTGACGCGAATAGGGTGCTCCGCGCGAGTATTGTCAATCGAGCCATAACTAGGATCGCTTTTGTATTGCACTTCCGACATATTTTCGTTATGAATAATAATAATAATGTTGGTTCATTTATTGGCTAATTTGCGGAAATCTGTAAAAGAGTTTCAGCTCAGCAAGGCATGTCCCCCCCCCTCCCCCCTTTCCAAGAAAAAAAAAAGGTCTCGTTCCTAGATATTGTCTTGGTCTTAGGGTACATTCACACAACATTGTCGATCGTGGACGTCGCACGCTGGATATCTGTTGATTTGGTTGCTTTCAGAGCACTCGCAAAGCAGGGAGAGAGCACAGAACAAAGCAAGACACGCGGGTAGCGAAGAGCTGGATATTCCTTCACCCCCTTCGCTTTGTATGCATGGTGTTAAACCACTGTACTCTTTCGATGCCTCTCCAAGCCGTCTTTACCAACTGTCGACATTTCTGAGTTTATGGAGGAGGAAATTAGCTCTTTTCGTTTCCACAAAGAACGCAACACTTCTTAGAACGCTGTCACGCGGTTGGAAAACAGGTTTTGTGGAAACGCTTCCAAAGGAATCTGCAAAGTTTCACACATGAGCCTCGTCTTTTGGCGCTTCGCCTACTATTGTGGCTGCCAATAACACAATGCTACTTAGTACCTCCGTTTCGCATCAGCGGAAGCGTTTTTGTATCGCCAAATAACCGCCAGGCGCAACTCAATCGCCGCACGCGCACAGGAAGCTAGCGGAGCGTCTGCTCCGGCGACGTCCCATCGTTTCACATTTCGCCACCATGCCAGGAATACGGCGCTGCCATCGCGCGGCGAAACTTGAGCTTGGGTTCCCTATTCTAGATTTAAGGACATAGTATTCAGCGCAAAGGCACGCGGCCAAAGGAAAGAAGAGGAAGGAAGACTATAGGGACGAACTCAGCGCTGACTCACAACTGTTTATTTTTCGACGCACACAAGAGTTATATACAACCACACGCGCAGGCGCATACCGTGCCAGGGAAAAGATAAACAAAACGAAACGCATCAAACCTTTATCTCAAGAACTTAGAAAGGAAAATCTTTTCTACGTTGTACAAAACAACTGAGGTATCGCTAACACAATCTGACACAGCCCTCTGAATATAATAGACTTCTATCGTTTCACGGGTGGTTTTTAATTTGCTTTTGCTTAAAATCCTGACTCCAGAAAACAACGGTGTACAATCCTTGCAAGTAGCGCAGTGCGCAACAAGGTTAGCACCTTCCTTATTCTTTAGATCTCTAGCGTGCTCCCTGAGCCGGTCGTTGATGCAACGCTTTGTTTGCCCGATGTACGATCTGCCACACGTCAGGGGAATTTCGTACACTACGCCAGTGGCACATTCCGCGAAGCGGTTCCCATGCCTCTTTTTGCACCCGGGCGTTTTATTATCCCCGGTGATGCGTCGGGCCAATTGGCCAAGCTTCCTAGGGGCTGAAAAGACCAACGGCACGTTGTGCCGGTTTGCCACCTTCTTGAGGCCAATGGGATATTTTGTGCTCGTATGGCATCACTTCAGGCCTACTTTAACCTGCGGAGGGATTATTACCTCCTTCTCAGCTCTGGGCTTCAACTTCTCCAAGAGCGTTTCTGCAACAGAAACAACTGACCCAGGGAAACCAGCTGCCTCAAGCCTTTCCAATTGACACTTGATGCTATCTTGCATATCATGCACACATGATTTTCGGAGCGCAGACTCTAAGCAGAGTTTAGCGATCCCTCTCTTAACAATTTTTGAATAGGATGACGTATATGGCAACAGCTCTTTTTGTGCTCTAGGTGAGTACGCCCAGCAAACGTGATTATCCAAGAACCTGATTCTTAAATCCAAGAATTGCAGGCGGGCATCAACTGGGAGTTCGTACGTGAAAGTGAGCCCCCTGCCATGCTTTTGAAAATCATTTAGTACACGCAAAAGTGTATCCTCATTGGGAATGGTACTAGGTATGCTTCAGTTCAGTTCAGGCGTTCAGTCGTGTCCGACTCTTCGTGACCCTATGGACCATGTCATGCCACGCTTTCCGGTCTCTCACTATCTTCTTAACATCACACAGCTTCATCTGCAATGCCTCGAGAATGCCATCTAACCATCGCGTTCGCTGCCTATTCCTTCTCCGGCGACCCTCAACCTTTCCCAACATCAAATCTTTCTCCAGCGACTCCTCTCTTCTCATCAGATGACCAAAGTAGCCGAGCTTTAACTTTAGAATTTGACCCTCCAATGAGCATTCAGGGTTTATGGTCGACAATATCGACTGATTTGATCTTCTGGCAGTCCAAGGAACTCTTAAGAGTCTTCGCCAGCACCACAATTCAAACGCATCAATTCTTCGGCGGTCAGCCTTTTTCACAGTCTAACTCTCGCATCCATACATCACAACTGGAAAGACCATAGCACGGGTTATACGGATCTTGGTTGGCAGACTAATGTCTCTGCTCTTTACTAGGCGGTCAAGGCTAACCATTGCTCTCTTTCCCAGAAGCAGGCGTCTCCTAATTTCATGGCTGCAGTCTCCTTCCGAGGTAATCTTGGCGCCCAAGAACAGAAAATCTGTCACAGCTTCCACTTCTTGTCCATTGATGCACTTTCCATTCCATTCCACAATACCATTCAAACATTTCTTTGCCTTGTGTTGACTACTAATTTTATAATTCTTCGCCAGACAATCTATACCATCTAAAAGGCAACGTCCCTGATTTTCCTGAGCTGCCTTCTCGGCTATGCGGCGGCTTAGCCCCACTAGCTCATGAGGGGGAACACAAGGTTCCAGGCCGAATTTTGGACCATTCTCAAGCAAGTTCGAGATGTTGGAAGGGACAGAAGCCTCACCCATCACTACAAAACCACCTTTGCTGCACTCTTATTTCTTATACTTCCTTGAGCTAGCAACAATCCATTTCAGGTTCACGTTCCACCAAACTTTCGTCAGTCTCGCAGCTTCACTTCTGAGGTGATGAAACCGTCTTGTAGCAATCCATTCCGGGTAGCGCGCAAAACATGCAGCACGTAGCCAGTCTGTGTATAACCTTACTTGTCTTCACAGTTCAGACCTTAAGAGTTTGCAAACGCGTTTCACGTGCCCCCACGATGGCGGAACAGCACCAAACAGGGCACTCGTGCAGGGGTCACACTCTTCTTTATCCCAGGAATCTACGTCGCACTTGCGATGTTGGTCTGGAGCACATTCAAATCCTGAAGAGCAGAAACACTGAGGAAAGGAGAGCCCGATGTATAAGAAATGCACTTCAGTAGAGTTAGTTGTTGGGCTAGTTGGTATTCTAGATTTAGGCACGCGGCCAAAGGAAAGAAGAGGAAGGAATACTATCGGGACGAACACAGCGCTGACTCACAACTGTTTATTGTTCGACGCACACAAGAGTTATATACAACCACACGCGCAGGCGCATACCGTGCCAGGGAAAAGATAAACAAAACGAAATGCATCATTATTTCAAGAACTTAGAAAGGAAAATCTTTTCTGCGTTGGTGCAAAACAACTGAGGTATCGCTAACACAACATAATATGATTCTATCGTTTCACGGGTGGTTTTTAACCCTTTGTAGGGCAATGGGACATATACATCCCACTTTTTACTCCGCAGAAAAGGGCTCTTCAAAGGCATTGGGACGCTTGCATCCCGTTTTTTACTGTGCTGCCATCTACCAGCGGATGCTGTAATTACTCCTGGAAGTAGTTTTGCTGCTTCTACGACAGGTGGTGCTAGGCGTCCGTTGTTTGGAAAATTGTGTCTCCGTTCGGAAAGGCGAAGAATTTTTTTCCTGGTGTGTCTCCAAACAAGAATAATTCGAGATTTCAGGTGAGTGTTTCCGTTTCTGTGCTTCAAAACTGAGCCCAGTAGCTTGTTTTAATCGCATTTTTTGAGGAATAAAAGCAATACTTAGCCTGAAAATCTTGTATAAATACGACCACCCTTAGAAAACAGCATGAAGTATGCTAGGCCTAACTTCCCGCTTTTCGGTGACGATGTGTTGAGGGATACGTTACTCAAACTTTTGTATTTTGTTTGCTCTTGAAAACGCAGATAAACGATTCCTAACGGCAGCAGAAGCGCTTGAGCTATATTTTAGCCTTCCGGACGACCCCACTTCGAGTGACTCGGATGAGGATACAGACGACGACTTCGTACCCGAGCTCGCTCCGCCGGACTCGGATGAAGAAAGCGGCGACGATGGAGCAGCAGCTTCAACAAGCAGACATAAAAAGCGCAAGGCTACTTACACCAGAAAGACAAGAAAACGAACGAAAGCGCCTGAAGTTTCTGCTGAAGAATAAGTCGAAGAGGAGCCTGGTTTCTGGGGTAGCAGCGAACCGGAGCATGCCGTCCGCGACCCGAAAATTTGGGACCCACAGTTCTCATCAAAATCACCGACGACGCCATGTGAAGCTTTTGCTCTATATTTTGACGACAGTGCCATGCATACACTAGTAACAGAGACAAACCGGTTTGCAAAGCAGAAAGACCGCAAGCACTGGAAAGAGCTGACAATTGATGAACTTCGCGCATATTTTGGCATACTGCTGCTGATGAGCACCAATCCAAGGCATCAAATGTATCTATACTGGAGCAGCGACAGTTTCTTCAATTGCCCTGACATATCAAGGGTCATGTCATTCCGCCGTTTTCAAAACATTATGAACTGTTTACACATCAACGACCTCACCAAAGAAAAAAAGAAAGGTGAAGACGGGTACGACAGATTGTCGAGAGTACGCCCTCTCATACAAGCGCTGAATGCCAGCTTCAAGCGGCAATACACTCCGTCTTCCCATCAAGCCATTGACGAGAGCATGATACGCTTCAAAGGGCGGTCATCTTTGAAGCAATACCTCCCTATGAAGCCAATAAAACGCGGATATAAGGTTTGGTGCCGCGCTGACTCCCAGACAGGATACCTGATTGATTTTCAGGTTTATGAAGGGAAAGGTGCCGACCGCCCAGCCGGCATGAGTCTCGGAGAACATGTTGTGCTCTCCCTGCTTGATGGTGTGGAGCCTGGCACACAGCTATATTTTGATAATTTTTTTACATCCACACGGCTAATGGAGGCCTTGAAAGAAAAGGGAATTCTGGCAGCGGGGACCGTTCGAACAAATCGCAAGGATCTCCCTGAAGAAATCAGACATGATAACAAGCTGCAAAAGGGTGACTATGTATGGCGGACAAAAGGAAACATAACGGCTTACCAGTGGAAGGATACGAAAAACGTCCACGTACTTTCCAACTTTCATCACCCGAATGACACTGCGGACGTTGTTTGAAAGCTCGCCAATGGCTCGTCCGTGTCTGTCCAATGCCCAAAGGCTATCTCAGACTACAACACCTGGATGGGTGGAGTCGACAAGTTTGACCAGAGGAGAAATGCGTATCCGGCAGACAGAAGATCTAAGAAGTCCTGGTACCGAATTTTCTACTTTCTGCTGGATGCAGCAGTAGTGAATGCTTTCCTCCAAATGAAACAAGACAATCCAATGAGCTACCTGTGGTTCCGGCTGGTCCTCGGTCGCCAGCTGATAAACGGCCAAACCTTCAAAGGCTCTAACAATCGCCCTTATAAAGCCAACAAAGAAGGTACCAAAAACGGACAAAAAATGGTAGGAGTTGAGGACGAAGTCCGATTTCTGGGAGGTGGACACCACCCTCAGAAGGTCGCGAAAAGGAGGCGATGTCGCTGGTGCTCGAGTACCAAGAAAGAAGCTCGCACCAGTCTTTTGTGCTCTGCATGCAATGTGCCGCTTTGCGCAACATGTTTTGGGCCTTTTCATGCTGGTCGGAAGTAAACTGAAAGCCCTTGAGAGGCAATGGGACAAATACGTCCCACTTCCTGAAATTCCACTGAGTGTCAGTGGGACACATATGTCCCACTTTTATTTAATAAACTACTTGTTTATATGGCATGAAATTTCGTGCAAACTATTTCTGTTGGCTTTGTTTAGTCAAATAACACAACACCACTTTTCTTAGTTTCTGAAAAAAATATACCGTGCCTTACAAAGGGTTAATTTGCTTTTGCCTAAAATCCTGACTCCAGAAAACAGCGGTGTACAATCCTTGCAAGTAGCGCAGTGCACGCAACAAGGTTAGCACCTTCCTTATTCTTTAGATTTCTAGCGTTTGGTTTCTTCGTGCTAGAGACATATTTGTGACGGGCCATGTAGCCATTCAGGGTGCAGTTTGCACACCGATATTAGTACATGAGGACGGAAGACAGGGTTTACTTTTTATTGCGTTTGAAAGTGGCAGGATAACTGAGCAGTCTTTTGTCATTGTCGTGGTTGAATCCATACTCCGAGGGAACCTGTGTGAATGAAAAACGAGAGAAAAATGAGATGTGAGGGAGTAGCCACATTTAAAATGTATGCACATATGAAAAAATGGAAGCGTGTTGGAACCGCGTCGCGGCTGCAGATACAGCAAGCGCTTTCTCTTGCATGGGAAACATTTTTCCAGCACCACACCCTCTTGTGGCCGCCAAGCGAAGAACGTCTGACGGGGCGGGTTACCGAAGATCGCTATTTTTTCTGCACAAATTCTTTCGCAGTAGTGGTGCCGGCCTATTTTCCAAGCAGTATAGTTAATTGCGGGGCTACTTTCAGCTAGTAGTGATGCTTGAAGCATCTAAGGACACACCTTGATATACCTTCCCCCTGCACTTGGCCTGCTTTCTCCATGACAGCCCTGCATTCAACTACTGCTCGAAAAATAAGTCCACTCAATTATTGTGAAAAATGTTTTGCTGGAAATATGCGAGGGAACCTCGGTAAGCCATCCTGTCAAGGGTATTTCACCTGGTGGTCACAAGAGGGGTGCGCCACTGAGAAAAGGTCCATTATTGTGCAGCAGGCCAGGGCGTCGATAACTGAGGGGACGCTCGTGGAAAATCACGCTCAGAAAACTTCTCCATTTTCGCAAGCATGGTCGTCAAAAATGGTAGATGAGGGGGCTTTGTGCAATCGCAGGAAGCTGCTGCAAAAATGTTCTTTATGAGACGTGAAATTAAGCTGCGCGAACTGGCCTTGTGGGGTTTTAAGGGGGAACGGTCTTCCGCCCCGCTCCTACTCCGCAGGTGCAGCGTCTTCGCTGGCAACCCACGGAGGGAACAAAGGGGTCAAAGGACGGGGACGACATATATAGTTAATACTCGAATGCTGTTTTTTATTACACTTGCAAATAATACAGAGCATGCCGGCTAGCTATGCATCAACAGGGTTTTCCTTGGAAGGGCAAGGCTACTACGTAAGGAGGACTTTTGACTCACCGGCTGGGGAATGGGGGTGCGACTTCGGCGGCGGACATTTGAACGCGCCGTGAATATGGCGGCCGGGATCTCCCATGCGCGCCGCATTCTTCGGACGAAGTCATACCACGGCGTTTGCCGCGGGAAGCGGCGAGAGCGTGCGGTATTTGCCGGTCGCTTCGCCGTCGGGAACCAGAAGATGGGCGGTCGTGCACGACGGGTCCTCCCGTGTGCGCAGCGTACTCCGTGCCCGCTATCCCCCGGCATTTGCCGGGAGAGGCGGCGGGAGACGACCGCTCTCGTTGCCGGCTAGATCGAGAATCTCTCTCGTCTTCTCGCGGGAACCCGCGTAGACGTCTTGGTGGCGCACCCATCCTGGATTCGCCTTCCCCCAAGGGGAGGTATTTACCTCCTCTCCCAGCCGGCGCTGCCACGACGCTCGGCGGAGGGGTGGTGACCGGTCGCGGCGAAGGGGGAGGAAACTGGTTTTCCACAGCCTAAAGTGCAAAGCTGTGCGCAGGAGAAAGGATATGACACAGTAATCAACATCGCAAGCTCTCAACTCCAGATAACTCTTGAAGGACATGTCCCAAAACTAGACCAAACTTAGGTATGCCTAAATAACAGCGCAAGGATCAACAAGGAAACGCACAATAAAGAACGGACACAGGCGCTCAGTAACGATTGAAATTTTATTTCGGAGCACAACGTATATAAACATGCATATAGGTGTGAAGCCAAGGTGATGCTGTGCGATCACCGAAAACAGTCTAGCAATCGCCCTGGCTCCACCTCTTTATGCATGTTTATATATGTTTTTCTCACTAATGAAATTTCAGTTGTTGTTCTTCGTCTCACAAGTTCAGAATAACGGCCTGGGGGGGGCGAGTTGGTGCATGATGGAATTGAACGGCGGCGCAACACGGAAACGGACACAGACAAGAAGGGGACACCACATGCGCACACTACCAACTATTTATTAAACGGAAAGGTGGCATATTTATACCTCCATCTCAGGCATCAGACTCATCGCCACAGTCCGCTCCAAACCCAACACGTGAACGCCGAGCAGCACCAACAGAAATCAGACAAGATATTTCTAACCTCAGTAGATAAACTATAAAAAAAAAAACATTTTTTTTTTAACGGAAGGCAGTCTATATCTCATAGCAAATGCAGTGTGGACCGAAAACAGTAGAGTAAGACATTAGAAGCGACCAGCCCGAACCCTAACAAATAAAAAATATAAAACGATAAAACAATCATAGCAAAAGCAGAGTCAAAACAGTTAAGCAAAAGCAGTCAGAACCCTAAGCCAACAACAAAGGATGATCGTAGCAAAAGCAGAGTCAAAACAAATGAAGCAAAAGCAGTAAAAGAAACTAGGCCAACAACAACAAAAGACGATCATAGCAAAGGCCGAGTCAAACAAAGGAAGCAAAAGTAGTAAAAAACCTAAACCAACACCAACATTTGTAGCTCAAGGAGAGTCAAAGAAATGAAGCAAAAGCAGTCAAACACAATCGTATACCAAAGGCATAGTCAAAAAAGGGGGGGGGGGGGGGGGGGGCAAAAACAGTCAGGAACCTAAAAGCAACTAAAAACGATCGTAGCAAAAGCAGAGTCAAAACAAAAGAAACAACAGCGGTCAAACCTAAAACAACAGCAACAAAAAGCACTGGTAGCAAATGCAGAATCAAACGAGCGACGAAATTAACAACCCGCCTAACTAAACATCACAAGGCCGTTAAAAATTCCGGGGTTAAAGTCGCACAGTGCATGCCGTCACAAAAAATTATCAAGGAATGAAACTTCATTTCTACGGAGGGATACAGACGAGTCGCTAACACAAATGCTACCCTTCCTTTTGATCATGAAGGCTTCAAGAATTTCCCGTACCACCTGATCGCGACTCCTGCCCAGAATCCTTATACCGTTAAGCATTGGCTCACAGTTGCAATCTTTGCAATGGGTAGACAAATTTAACCCGCCTCCGTTTTCTAACGATTTCTCATGCTCCCGTGCTCTGTCGTTAATACAGCGACCCGTCTGGCCTATATAGACCCCTCCACACGTCAGTGGGATTTCGTAGACCACTCCGACGCCACAGGAACAGTAATGCTTGCCGTGTCTCTTTTCGCACAGGGGTTTCTTCTTCTGCCCGATTTTCGAGCACAATCCGCTCAGCTTTTTGGGCGCGGAGAAAACGACAGGTACGTCGTACCGGCCGGCGACTTTCTTCAAGTTATGTGCCACTCGGTGAATATAGGGGACCACTTGTGGTCGCCTTGATCCCGGCTTAGCGTGGGATTTCTTCTTCTTCCCTTTAATTTTTTGTAGGAGGGTCTCCGCTACGCTGCAAACAACAGAACACGGGAAACCAGCCATTCGAAGTCTTTCGATCTGATTGTTGAAACTAGCCTCAGCCATGTGAGCACAAGACTTAAGTAATGCGGACTCTAGGCAAAGCGAAGCGATCGCCCTTTTCACAGTCTTAGAGTGTGCTGATTCGTACGGAAGCAGTTCCTTTTTGGCACGGGGAGAATACATCCAACACACCCGCCCTTCAAGAACTTTGACATTGATATCTAAAAATTGCAAGCTGTCCTTAACTGGTAGTTCATGAGTAAATGCCAGCCCTTTTCCTTGTTGTCTGAAAACGGATAAGATACTTTCCACTTTGCTGGGGAGCGTCAATGCAGTGTTAGTTCTTTTAAGAATTACCAGGTAGTCATCAACGTATCTAAAAATTCGCAGGACTAGGTCATTGTCAAGGGAAGAAGCTAAAGCACGGTCAATAGATGATAAAAATATATTACACAGGGCAGGGGCAACACAGGAACCTATGCAAATGCCTTTTTTCTGCAAGTACATTTCTGTGTCAAATGAAACAAACGTAGACCTGAGGTAAAATTCAAGGAGTGATAAAAAATTGTCCACACTTAGTCCAGCTGAGTTTTGAAATGTTATAACGCCATTAGATTCAATACACTCCCGTACGGATTTGAAAAGGTCGCTATGCGGAACTGAATAGAATAAATCTTCGACGTCTACAGAAAATAAGTATCCAATGGAAGACTGGTCTTTTAAAAAAGCTGTTACGTCTGCTGAATTCTTGGTGGCAAAGGGATCGTCCACTTCCAGTCCTTTCAAATGCTTCAGGAGAAATTTACTCAACTTTTGCTGCCACGAATCCCGCTCACTAACAATGGATCTAAAAGGCATGCCTGGCTTATGGGTTTTCACCGTAAAAAACACATCAAGAGACCCTTTCTTACATTCGCTGATTCCTTTGGCCAGCCTGGAGAGTTGGAGCTCATTACATAACGAGAAGGCTTTCGTTTTAACTCTACAAGCACTTTGCTTCACCTGAACAAAGTTCTTCAAAATGGCCTGCGTCGCCTTTTGTTTGAAAAGGCCCACTGGAACAACCGCAAAACTACCTTCTTTATCAGCTTGAAGGAGTCTAAGGTCGTTGTCCTTGAAAAGCGACACAACGTGTTGCGTGCGCTCCTTTGGGTAAAGGTCAAGCTTTCGAGATGTCCTCAGTAACCCGTCGACGCCATCCAAAAGACACCTTTCCCTGTCCTCACCGGCTTTATCTGCCAACTTCCTGTTCAGGGATAGGAGCTCGAAGGCAGGAATTCTCGGAGGAACACTGTACTTCGGCCCTTTCGTTAGGTTAGCAGCAACTTCATCTGGAACGGAGGCATTCCCAAGGACAACCAGGCTCCTAGGCTTTACCGTCTTCTCTTCAGGCTTCCGCGGCAGAACATTAAGGTAACGTTGCCACAAAAACTCTGTGGATTGCGCCGCAAGACGTCTCAGAGCAGCCAGTTCCTTTTCAGCTAGGCAGTTTGGGTTGAGGTTAAAACACAAAACGCGCAGCCAGTCATAAAACATTCGGACTTGTCTCCACAGTTCAGATTTCAGAATGCGGCAGAGCCGTTTCACGTGACCGATGGAAGGCCTAATGGCACCAAAAAACGCGTTCACTTCAGATGGAACGAGTCCCTTGCGGAGACAGGCGATGAATCTTGCACGGCAGGTTGATGCAGCGATATGAGCGACGAGCAGATGTACTTGAGTATAGGAAGGATTAGAACACATAAAAGGGCCCACTGTAGAAGAAAGGTACTTCAGAATAACGGCCTGGGGGGCGAGTTGGTGCATGATGGAATTGAACGGCGGCGCAACACGGAAACGGACACAGACAAGAAGGGGACACCACATGCGCACACTACCAACTATTTATTAAACGGAAAGGTGGCATATTTATACGTCCATCTCAAGCATCACACTCATCGCCACAGTCCGCTCCAAACCGCTCCAGTGTCCACAGTTCTGATGTTCACTGGAGGGGCAAGCTTATCAGGACAAAATAACGTGCGTCACCTTTGCGCTGTGTCATAGGGCGAGCGAAGGAATCAATGCCCAGTTTCCTGAATTCTCGGAACTAGAAAGGATAAGTGACCACGTGCAAGTATCACAGGCTGTACGTGGCTCTGCAGGTAGCCAGCTAGCTGGTCTTTTGTAAGTTTTCCACTCAACTTATGCTCGAAGGCATCCAATGCTACTGCAAACACGTGTGTGCTGCATTGAAAAACGCGAAGTGCACGGTGTGCGACATGGCGGAAAACATGCATGCGTCGTGTTTCATCACAAAAGCGCCCGAGAAGCGGCGAAGCACTGCGAAAAGAGATAGCCCTGGTAAACTAGGAACAGTAGAGCTAGCTCTTCGGGCAGTTTTTGCACCTTAAAATTGTAACAAAATGGAGGTACCAGCTGAAACAAAAGACGCAATGGACGGATATAAAAGAACCTGCTGAATACGGAGCGAATGAAACAATTATGAATGATGACATGCCAAAATAACATCTCTTGCAATATTAATAAAGAGCACGACGATACGGTTAATGCATTCTGGTTTCTTCAGCTTCCAAACGTATTAGCCTATCTTTGAAAATTGGAAAACAAAAAGGAATGAAGGAGGGAGCATGTGTGTAGAACAGTAAAATCAAGCGAATGAAAACCTTGGCCGAGGCAAGACGGGTTATTTACCGCATTCCGATGGCCCGTGGAAAAGTGAATTTATAGGACAGACAGGCAGGCAGGTGCCTTAACTTCGTTTGCAGAAACATGAAAACTCTCTAAAAGAGGAGACCCAGGAATATACCGGGCGTTGCACAATTGCCGGCGCGCTGTAGAATGCTCCTCCCAGCTAAACCACAAAATCCTCGCAGCTCAAATTTCGCACAGAAATGGAATTTTGCCGTTAGTATTTTTAATAATAAGTATTTTTGGGATACTTGTCTAATTCAATCAGAGGAAGTCGAATGTTCCCATATATGCGGCGGCAGCGATGCAAGACAAGCCGCTGCCTCAGCGATAGCACTGGCATCGCCGCCGCATACGATGGGAACATCCGACTTCTGATCGAATCGGGCAAGTACCTTACCATCGACAAAATGCCCTTTCTGCCCGAAATTTGAGCTGCGAGGATTTCACGGTTTAGCTGGGAGAACCATTCAACGCACGCCGGTAATTGTGCTACGCGCTCTATTTGGCAGTTCATTGCAGCAGGAGCAACGAGATGAAAAAGAAAAAGAAAAAACATGCCGACGTTCGATCTGGTCATAATTTGGGCAATATATATACGTGTGCGTGAATGTCCGACTGACATACTTTCTGCGGTACGGTAAATGAGGGTGAAGAAATCCTTATTTTCAATGTAGCTGGTCGCACTTAACAAAAAACGAGTAGAAATTTAAGAAACAACTTTTGATGCAATTTGTCCTCGAGTGTCACAGCTTTCAGCTTCCCATCAGCCTGCCTCTAGTTAACGCTACAAAATTAAATAATTTAAAGCCAGGATGACCCCAAAGCTGTAGACGCGATAGCGCCTTTAACACCGCGTTTTCTTTCCGCGAATGCTTGCCGTTAAGAGACACAGAGTTTGGCAATGTGATTACCGCCTTTAGTTGGCTTGGTTTGGGGGAAGGGAAGGTGCTGTATCTGTCTCACTTCTCGGTGAACGCCGAACTTTAAAATGAAAGGCATAAAACAGGAGGTAGAGTAGCCCAAATCTTTAGCTGGCGTGCGTATGACGACCTCATTTTCTGTGCTCCTGCGTCTTAGTGCGGACAATACTTGCCAGAAGATCAAGATCACGCAAGAGCTTGGTGAGCCCTTTCTCATACTTCGACTTTTCGCAGGTTAGCTGCTCTGTAACGCTCAGAATCACAGAAAGTGTTGCCGTCACGAACGTCAGTTAAGATTTTGGCAGCTGCACATATGTCGTTGGTTCGAATCTCTGTCGCAAACTAACTTTCAACATGACTAGCAGATGGATGCTAAATGTGACGCGAAGAGGGTATTACACCACCCTGAAAGTTGTATAAGAAATCGATTTCATCATGATTTTAATATAAATCAGAGCAAGTTGCGAGTTTCGGCGACGACAATGGCAATGGCGATGCCTTTTCGACCGAACGAGCTGTATGCGCTTCAGGTAAAATCAAATATGTGCATAATTTTGTTGCTGAACACAACCAGCACCTCTTCCTCTCTTTTCTTTTATTCCACCTTCCTTCGAAGCTTTCCAAGCTTCCCCTTAGGGTGTGGTTCAAGATTCTACCAAGAAGTGTGACAGATAATGCGCCTTTTGTTTCCTTTAGGCAGCTTAGGAAATATGTTTGCACAACGGCCCGTGACAGTTCGTTGTGCAGTCGGAGCGGCTCCAATAAGCCTGAAACAGGCTGTGTACTGCCAGAGCATTACTGCCACAAGCAAAACAAAAAGTATCTGCTGTTTCATTACAATTTAGAAGCAGTTTTGCAGTCATGAGGTCAACCCCTAGAAACCACGACACACCTGCAGCGTGCAGTTCGTGATCGGGGAGAGGTAAACGTGGAGAGGGACCCAAACCCCGCGAGAGAAAAACGGTGGCGATGGTGGCACAAAAGGCATCCCATCTCTGAAAGCGACGGTGCGGGGACAAGACATGATGGGACGGATGGATGGATGGATGGAATGGATGGAATATAGGAGCGTCCCCTTTGAAACGGGGTGGTAGCAGTAGCTATCATGCTCATTTTTCTCCCTATATCTTAATTATTGATTTAGAATGGTTAACTAAACCATCATTCCATTTATTAAATTTTGTTCCTACATTACTAACATTATGTCACTTCACTGCTTTTAAGCCACCAATCTTCCTGTCGTTTTTTGCTAGTTTCCACCGCCGGTTTATTCACCCGGCCACTGTTATCTCTAAACCCCAGAGCTTCAGGAACAGTGATTGCGCCTGCACCAACTTCCGGACAGAATGCTGCACGAGCGCCCCATCGTGACATGCGCCCAAACTAATCGCCCCGCTGTTTAAAGGGCCCATGAAAAGCTTGAAGCCGTGCTTAAGAAAGGCGCACGAGCGGTTGGCGTGCCTTCACTAGTCAGCAAAGCGCAAAAAAATTTTAGGCTAACATCTTTAATAGCGCAGATATTCCATATTAAATATGACGCTCCTCCTCTCCCGTCGCTGTAGCCCTCAACTCATACACGCCGACGCGCCGGCCAAAAAAAAAAGAAAATAGACAGTTTTAGTTTCACGTGCGTACGGAGTTACGTACGCAAACGTGAGAAGTCTACGTGCGCTGCCCGAATTTCGCCAGGACTACTTTTAGTTTCACGTACGTGGTGTACGTGAAGCAAAATGTATGGACCTTTCATGCAAGCCTCGAATATGCCGCGCCATCTAGTACAGATGAACAAAACTAATTTTGTTCAGTCGAGCTGCCTTGAGCCGAGCCATGTTGCGGCCGTAGCCAAGAGTCGGTCGAATTGGAAATTGCTGTTCTCAACGTCGTTGCTCTACAGTGAACAATTAGCAAGACGCATACCTATATGCGTCCACCGAACAGCGTGTCGCATGCAGTCTTCGAATGGATTGCATTCTCTCCCGTCGCGAAGCATATCCAGATCGTCGCTTTTGGAAAAGCGAATTCGCTGGGCAACAGAACTGATGCTTACAACTTCACGACCTTCCCCCTACAACGAATTGGCTCTGGTTGGTTGCCGGCTTGCATCTGGCACTCTAGCCACTTCTCGCTCAACTCTGGTCTGGCGTCACCTCGCGAGATCGTTGCTATGACGACGACAAACGCTTCTGCGTCAGGCTTAACAGCTGAAAAATCGTCCTTCTATCTAAAAACAAAAGGCTATTTGTCACTTGAAACTTTACGCGAGGGTAAGATTTGGTAAGCTTAAAGCGAATACAACAGTTTAGAACACGATATCGCACCGAGGAATTAGCGGCGAAGCTGTTATTGCTGTGAAGCGGGCGGGCAGGGCGTCGCCATGTTGTCAACTCTACGTACGCCAGCAACGTGAAGACGCCAACGTGAAAATCCGAATCTCACGTACGTCCGTAAAACTCCCGCAGACTCTTCACGTTCTGCGCATGCGCACTGGTCACACGTAGGCGCTTCACGTACGTAAAGCTTAAAGTCCCTTTTAGGAGAAAGGAATTCTTAGCGCCCCCTGTTGCGTCACAGGTCTGACCGCCGCCGTGGTCAGTTGTTCCGCATCCGCTGGTGACTGAAGGCCGGGGTTTTATGGAACTATAGTGCCTAGAATATGGCACTGTAATGGAACTAATCATGCAATTACTTCACCAGGGTGGCCAACTCATGTTCTGGTGAGGGAGTGCGTTGCCGGAAGTGTTCACCGGCATCAGGTCGCACCCCAAACCTGTTTATGCAATTTCATCGACACGCGGTTTTTTTTTTTTTTTTTTTTTTTTATCCGGCGGAGAATTGCGCGGCACCGGGATTTGAGTCCCGGTCCTCTTGCATGCGAGGCGGATGTTCTGCCGCTACGCCACCGCTGCTATCCCCCTTCTAAGATTAAGGCTCCTCTTTATTTTCTTTAGTCTTCGCTCCATACCATGTTTTGCCTCCCACATGTGAAGCAGTTTGCTACCAGCTATCTCCGGGCATCGTCCCCTTCAAGAGTCTTTGTTGCTTCTCCAACGTGACGCATGAGGGCCTCCATCAATTTTTCTATGTTTGTAATCTTTCGTGCGGTAGCCTTCTCTCGCTTTTCCCTAAATAGTTCCCATTGCATAACCGTCGGTTGACACACACGGCGCATCTTTACTCCTTTTTTTTAAGGATCGAGGCCAGAATGAAATGGTCGCTGCCAAAATTTTGCTCCGAATTTTGCCACTTCAGATGTGAAACATGGTAGAAGAACAAATGGTAGCGTAACTCCCATAGAAGCCTGCGTGTCGACTCTGAGCGAGGCTTTAGTTTCCCAGCGCCCCCTGTGAACTGTGAGGCACAACAAACACGTGACGTTGCTTGTGACGTCACAGGGACGTACTTTTGGCGGGGAATTTGATCGTCTTTTTACTTATGAACGAAAACAAGGCCAACAACGACGGAGGCAGAACGATGCTCGGATAAGGCAGAAAAATGAACACCGTAACTGTTCAGCCAACTTGACTTGACATGGATTTCTACAGTCAAGTTTTACGTTAACTGAAATGTTACGGCATCTTTAACCACCTTATCATAGCATCGTTCTGCCTCCGTCGTCGTTAGCCTAGTCTTTCGTCGCGCGTCATGTAAACGCATTCTGGGGCTTCGGCAAGCACATGGATAGAATCACATGGCTTGTGGCATTTCACTAAGGGCATAAATGAGTGAAGCTGTGCTGCATAGAAAGCCAGGCTTTATTAATCCACGATTACTTCCATGGACGATTCACGACAATGAAATCTTTAGTGTATGAAAGCGACCACCGCTCATTCGTCACGGTCTTCATGAAATCCTCGTGATAACAAAATGACCTCAGCGTAGGTCTCCTAACGAGACGCGGTGAGATTATAAAAGGGTAAAAAATCTTGCTAACAAAGTACATATCAGTGTCAAAGAACAACAAAAACGAACGGAATAACTAACGCTAGCGCTAGAACGCCAACCTGTAAGAGCTTAGGTAAGCAATTCAAATTGGAATTACGAGAAGTCAAAATATCTACGATATAGCTTTTCTCCAATAAATCTCGCCCTGTTCATGATTCCATTATTTTACTCGCGCTTCATTTGCCACTGAGAGGAGTCAATGTGAGGTTACAAATTTACAACTTAAGCATTTAACATGTTCATGAGAAAGATCCCATTGACAATAGGAACATCACTGTAATAACAGCTAAAGCACGTTCAGCGAACGTTGGTGCGGTAATACGACGCAGTAAGCAAAACACGCAGCAAAGGGAGCGGAACGGAAGGCTTTGAGCAATGCGACACGCATCTTGGGGGCAATAAAATCTCACCTTCACCGTTCAATTAAAACATGCAGCGATACGCCGCTCATGCAGACGTGTATCCGTAAAACAATTAAGCCACCACTTTTGCGACATGCCTGGGAGGCCGAGCCGAACCGCCGAGCTGTGACGCAGCATTGTCCCATCGTCCGGAAATGCGCACATGCAGCGGCAATCAGTTTCTCATCGAGCACACACAGTCTTCGCCCTGCTGTAAAGCTCTACCACAACCAGCAGAATGAAATACTGACTGTTTGTTACAGATAACCCACTCTGTACGCAGCACGCAACGATGAACGTTGAACCGGGGCCGATGACGCACCCAATCCGCGGATGAAAAAGCTTTGGTCTGAGCCATATCTGAGCCTCTGAGCTTTGGGCAACTACGCAGCGGATAATAAATGGCCGAGAGAGGCCGTTAGAAACAAGTTAAAAAATTATTAAAAATGTGATATGTTTTTTTTTACGCAAGAAACAAAAACTGCATTCATTCCTGAGCGCGAATATTATGCTTACTTTCTAGTTCTTTGGAGTTCTGGCAGATCTTATTTTCTGTGCGCTAGTAATTTGCCTCACAGTTCGCAGGAGCCCTCATCATCGAGTTGATGCCGCTGGCAGTAGGCAGCTGCACGCGTTCTCTTCCAAGTTGCGCGACCAGTTGTACATTGACCTTGTGTGAAACGCCTGGTGACGTCATGCCCTGTCGTGACGGTACAAGGCGCGCCCCTTGTGGAGTACAACCAGCATTTGATTGAACGCATCAAAGTTCACCGTCCTTTTATAATTCGTTTACATTAAAGGAAAGGCGCAGTATTTGTCACTCGCAGAATCCCGCTATCATCTTCACGGTAGACAAGGGAAATTACGAAGAGCGTTTCACGACCCTGGGCATAGCTAAACTCTCTTTGGCTTCTATGTCAAGCCCATCTAATGTTCACCTGAATTGATTTACAGGAAAGGCGCAACATCTGTCACGATGGATGGGTGGATGGAATATAGGAGCGTTCCCTTTGAAACGGGGTGGTAGCAGTAGCTATCATGCTCATTTTTCTCCCTACATCTTGATTATTGATTTAGATTGGTTAACTAAACCATCATTCTATTTCTTAATTTTTTTATTTCTACATTACTAACATATTATGCCACTTCTCTGCTTTAAAGCCACCAATCTTCCAGTCGTTTTTTGCTAGTTTCCACCGCCGATTTATACACCCGGCCACTGGTATCTCTAAACCCCAGAGCTTCAGGAACAGTTACTGCGCCTGAATAAACTTCTGGGTGGATACCATTACATTCGAGTATAATATGGTCAATTGTTTCACTGGAGTTACCACATACAGCACATGCGTCATCTTCATTGTTAAATTTCTTTTTGTAGCTGCGTGTTCTAATTAGGCACCGTGATCTAGCTCCAAAAAGTAGGGCAGCTGCCTCTTGAGTTATCAAAGAAAGCTTCCTTCCTGATCTGCATTTTCCACTTTCGGTATAATTCCACACTCTGTTTCTTCTTCATCGAATTTATCCAATTTTTACCTTTTGTGTTTTTCACCTGTTGCTTAATGCTCTTTATTTCTCCGTCCTTGTGACGCCCAGACCATATCTCCCTGTACCGCCTCATTTGTGGTTGTGCCGTGGGCACCTAGTGCTAATCGTCCAACGGCTCTCTGATTTATTTATAATGCCGACTGTACCTCTGATTTTAGGCACAAAACCGCATTTCCGAAAGTAAGTCCGGGCACCATAATTCCTTTCCAAATACCCCTCAAAACCTCATACCTGTTGTATCCCCACAATGCCCTATGCATCATTATCCCGGCATTCCTTCGTCCTTTGGCCTTAAAGGGACAGAACACTGGCCAAAATATGTCATGAGATTATGATGGAGATGAAAAGACCTTGCCTCATATAGTACAGATCGAGCACTACAATACCAAAGAAATGAGGCTTTACAATTTTAATTTGCCATTGAAAATTGCATAAAAACAACCGAGGCGCTATCTAGCGGAGAAACGCTAGTACTTACAGTGTAGCCGCCCACGTGACTGCATGTCAGCAAAATATAGCTGATTTTTGTAACTGCACATTGTTCTCTTTTCTTCTAGGAGTGCTTGCCGTAATTTATTATACTTTGCGCTCTGTCTAGTGCGTCCTTAAATAAAATCCACCCCTGCTTTCGCACCGCAAGAGGTATGCTTTCAGGTTTTGCCATAGATGGCGCCACAGTTTTTGCAATTTCGTGAATGAAGCAATGACAGTGCCCACTAAAACTTTCGTCGACGAGGGCGTGCGTTATTGTGCCGTAACAGCACTGAGTGTGAAACTGAACAGGACGTTACTCTACGCAAAAAAAATGTGATTACTGTCTGGCGAGTGAAAGTTATATTTGTTTTCGATACGTCTTTTTTTTTCGACCACCAGTCATCATCGCACATGGTTTCCAGCATCGGACTACATAAAAACGGGTGCACACATTGATCGAAAAATTCCCATAACGGTTTTATTAGAAACGCTGTAGAAAATTCCCGGTAAACATTTTCTACAGTATTTCTAATAAAACCGTTATGAAATCGAAAATTTTAGACATCCATCTTTCCACTGCGGCGAAAACAAATCGAGACCTAAATTCCAGTGTTCTGTCGCTTTAAGTGATTGCTCATGCTTTCCAATGTATACCAATCCTTCGTTTACCCATACCCCCAGATATTTGTACTCTGCTACTCTGGGTATTTCATGGCCTTGTATTTTAAGACCCTGAACAGTTGAGCCGTTTAAAATCATCAGACCCGACTTAACTGCCCTAAAAATGAAGCCTAGAGCGTCCCCTTCGTCTCCGCAATACTTAACTAGAGTTTGCAATTCTTCCAGAATCTCAGCTAGCAGCACAATTTCGTCTGCATACATCAAACCGGAGAGGCGCTGCTCTACCGCCTTTCCACCTAATCTATATGACAGGTTAAAACCTAGGTTACTGTCTTGTATCCTCCGTTCCAGATTTATCATATAAAGCATGAACAGCAGCGGTGATAGAGGACAGCCTTGTCTTAATCCTTTGTATATTTTGACATCTTCCGTACTTCTTATCCCTTCCCATGTAATTTCTACTGTGTTATCCCGGTATATTTCCTGTAGGAACTCTATTAACTCATAACCTATACCTTCTTCTTTTAATATGTTCCACAGGAGTTCGCTGTTTACGTTGTCGTACGCCCCGTTTATGTCCAGGAAGGCCAAATACAAAGGTCTATTTTCCACTCTAGATATTTCGATGCATTGGGTAAGCACGAACAGGCCATCATCTAAGCGCCTACCATTCCTAAAGCCGTTCTGAAGTTATCCGAGTATCTTGTTACCTTCTACCCATGATTGCACCTTTAATTTCACCGCCCGCATGGCCAACCTGTACATAACAGATGTTATGGTAATCGGCCTGTAGGATTTTATGGAAGGCATGTAGGAAGGCATGAAGCGCCGCCCGGCAGCGTTGGAGCGCAATCTTTCCCGCTTGGTCCTCATAGCTGACGGCAGAGGGGTGACGTCACATCCTTGACGTGACCCTAATTTAGTGGCAACATTTTAGTCTGGTACTTTCAAATTGCGCGCCAATCGTAGTATCTGTCACTCGCGGAATCCCGCTATCATCCTCACGGTAGACAAGCGGAAATATGAAGAGCGTTTCACGACCCGGTGCGTGGCTAAACTCTCCTTGGCTTCCATGTCGAGCGCGTCTAATGTTCACCGACGTTCTATAATTCGTTTCGGATGGATGGATGGAATATAGGAGCGTCCCTTTTGAAACGGGGTGGTATCATGCTCATCTTTCCCCCTATATCTTAATTATTGTTTTAGATTGGTTAGCTATACCATCATTCTATTTATTGCATTTTACGTCACATTTCTGCTTTTAAGCCACCAATCTTCAAATCGTCTTTTGCTAGCTTCCACAGCAGGTTCATTCACCCGGCAACTGGTACCTAAACCCTAGAGCTTCAGGAAGAGTGACTCGCCTGCATCGACCTCCGTATGGATACCATCATATTCGAGTATAAGATGGTTAATTGTTCTTGTGGATTTACCACATTGTGTTATCTTCATTGTTAAATTTCTTTTTGTAGCTGCGTTGTTCTAAGGCACCCTGATCTAACTTCGAAAAGTAGGGCACTGCCTCTTGAGTTATTAAAGCTTCCTTCCTGATCTGCCTTTTCCACTTTCGGTATAGCTCCACTCTTTCTTTTACATAGAATTTATCTAATTTTTACCTTCTGTGTTTTTCACCTATTGCTTAACGCTCTTTACTTCTTCGTCCTTGTGAACAGCATATTTACTGGTTAGTTTCCCAGTTCTTCTCCTCCATTATCAGTCAACGCTTTTTAGTTATAGGTATATAAATACCTTTAGGTATTTAAATACTATACAAGCAGTAAAAACAAGGCCTGGGGCCGATTGTGGCACCGATCATCAGCTTCTTGTTGCCAAATTTAAGCTTCGATTGAGGAAAACGCAGAAAACTAGAAGGCCTTTCAGGTATGATCAGGATCAAATTCCATCAGAATATGCTGTGGAAGTGAGGAATCGATTTCAAGAATTAGATCTAGAAGACAGAGAGACTGAAGAGATGTGGACTGATGTTCGTGATATAATACAAGTTGCTACTAAGGTAGTTCCAAAGCAAAAGAAATGCAAGAAAGCAAACTGGTTATCTGAAGAAGCTTTGCAAATAGCTGAGGAAAGAGAAAGATACAAGGTTCTCAATGCAGATTTTCAGAAAACAGCAAGGAGAGATAAGAATGCCTTCCTGAACATACAGTGCCAAGCAGTTGAGGACGACAGCCAATTAAGGAACACAAGAGCTCTGTATAAGGCAATCAAAAATATCGAAGGAAGCTTCTGTGCTAAGCTGGGCGTGATAAAGGACAAACGAGGCAAGGACCTCCCTGAAGCCTCAGAGATAAAGAAGAGATGGCAGGAATACACAGAAGAACTGTACAAGGACCCGGATGTGCAAACCCAACATAAGACGGTTATGATTATTGATCTCGAGCCGGGCATCCTGAAGAGTGAAGTGGAATGGGTCTTAGCCAGCCTTGCTAAGTACAAAGCTAGCGGAATTGATGGCATTCCAGCTGAGTTGCTTCAAAACCTCAACCATGACGCTGTTAACATTCTGCATACATTATGCCAGAAGATTTGGACAACCCTGCAGTGGCCACAGGATTGGAGGAGGTCAGTTTACATCCCCATTCCAAAAAAAGGCAGTGCCAAAGACTGTTCCAACTACCGCACGATCGCGCTTATTTCGCATGCTAGCAAGGTGATGTTGAAAATCTTCCAAGGTAGGCTGCAGCAGTATGTGGATCGGGAGCTTCCGGACGTGCAAGGTGGGTTTCGCAAGGGCAGAGGAACTAGAGACCAGATTGCCAGCCTTCGCTGGATCATGGAAAAAGCAAGAGTTCCAGAAACCCATCTACTTCTGCTTTATTGATTATGCGAAAGCGTGTGACTGCGTAGATCACAGCAGATTGTTGCAAACTCTCCAAGAGATGGGAGTTCCAATTCACCTCATCTGTCTCCTCAGGAACCTGTGTGAAGGGCAAGAGGCCACAGTCAGAACTGGGCATGGTCTTACTGATTGGTTTCCGATTGAGAAAAGAGTGGGACAAGGCTCCATACTGTCGCCCTGCCTATTTAACCTATATGCAGAGTGCATCATGAAGAAGGCCGGTCTGGACGAGTCTTCAGCTGGAGTGAAGATTGCTGGAAAACGTATCAACAACCTTAGATATGCGGATTATACCACTTTAGCGGCAGAAAGTGAAGTGGAACTCAAGAGATATCTGATGCGCGTACAAGAAGAGAGTGAGAAGTTTGGGTTTAAACTGAACATTAAAAAGACAAAGATCATGGCGTCTTGCCCTATCAAGTCCTGGAGCATCAAGGGACAAGAAGTGGAAGCTGTGACAGATTTTCTCTTCTTGGGCTCCAAGATTACCCCGGAAGGAGATTGAAGCCATGAAATTAGGAGACGCCTGCTTCTGGAAAAGAGAGCCATGGTTAGCCTTGGCCGCCTAGTAAAGAGCAGAGACATTAGTCTGCCAACCAAGATCCGTATAAATCGTGATATGGTCTTTCCAGTTCCCAGACGGCCATAGACGTCCGACGGACGTCCGGTTTCGGACCTTCGGACATCCGACGGAAGTCCGGTTATGTTCGATATACGTACAGCGGACGTCCGTCGGACTATCGTTCGCGGATCCGGATCGCGTCCCACGGACGGCCAACGGACAGCCGGAGGCGGACATTCGGACGTTTCCCGGAACTTGCTTGCAGGGCCCGCTATTGGTGTAAAAATTTGCCAATAACATTTGTGTAAAGCTCAGCAAGCATGTGCCATGGAAATTTCAGTCACATACTAATGCTCAATGCCTTTGTCGTGAGAGTAGGCAGACAATAGTATATGCAACAGGTTCAAGTATCCTGTTGTCTGCTTTACTTTCACACACAAAGCACTCAACAGCAGTGTGCAATTAAAACTTCCATCAAAGAGGCACATATGCTAGCTGAGCTTTACACAAATGCACCATTCCTGAAAACATGCGAAGTGCATAGGCATACCAGCATACGAGGTTGTAAAAAAAGCATTTTTTTTTGCTTTATTGCAAAAACTGCATGCATAAATAGCCTACACTAAAATAATATCAATGTTAATGGCATGGTAAAATGCAGGCCAACTGGAGTATTAAGAATCTACTTGAATCATCTTTTTTAAATATCCTTGGCCGTGACAGCTCTTCCCTTGGGGTGGAGGAAAGGGTATTTATTGAAACCTAATATTTCGGAATTAGCGAGGAGATGATCGAGTTCTCTGTGGGCGGCCTCCACAGGCCGGGATTCCAGGAGCAGTTGCTATCCTGTGCATTTGCTCGATCAGCTGTTGCTGGTCTTTCAGGCCTAAGGTGGAAAGAGCAGGTTGGGCTCCTCCTGCAATAGAAGGGAAAATGAAATTCAAGTTATCTGTACTGAACTTTGATTACACATCTCCGAGGGCAACTGCCAGTTTCTCTCAATTGCTTTTTCCAGATGGCACTGTACGCATGCATCTCCATTCAGAACTGTCACATACTATATAGAAAGGTCATATAACTGCAGCAAAACCCATGCAGAATAACAAGATACAAACGTAGTTTGACCAGAACCTGGCATTCAGTATTTTAATGTTTTTATGTCGTCTCTTTGAACATGCCACTCTGACCAAACATGGCATGTTATGCTTGCTGCTATGCGCCCTCAGCAATGCCCAAGACATGGAGTGCACATGCAGAGAAACTAAGCATAACGGATGGTGTATATGAATATAAAGCACAGCCAGAGCATTGCAGCATTACACAGGTACGCATTGGCGGCAGAAACCTGATTTGAGCGGTTTAACAGGCAGATTTCTAAAGTCATTGTTCCTGCTCTGAAAAGAAGTGATCAATAATAACATCATTTAAAATTGTTACCTTTTTGTTCTGTAAGGTGCACATTTCGCAGGTTTCCATGTACCCTCTACCGAAGACATTCCCTGGGCGTGTCAGGGGTATATCGACATCAACATCTAGGCTACAAGCGTCTAGAAAGCGTCTCCTTAGAGCAGCTGCGACGAAGTAACTTATCTGATAACATGCAAGCTGCTGCAGCAGAATAAAGATAGACATCTGACATGTGGCTAAAGCCCAATGTGGAAGCATAGCCCGCCGAGTGATTGCGCAGTGTTCATGCTTCTACAAGAGTTAAAAGTAGTTATTTGTTTACCCACAGCGCGATATGTGACATTACAATAGCAAGGCTTATAGTTACACAAAACACAAAAAGCTGACAACCACAAGCTCCTGATGTATTACCGGCAGCATGCAGCATGGATGTTAGTTACTGAAATATGGTTGCATAATTCTGGCAACCAGCTGTGCATGTATGTCATGGATTTCTCAACTACGCATTAACCCCGGGTAGACGCTTGGCCAGCGTCACGACGCTTTAACCCGTCGTTTGCCGGCTCCCTGATAAAGTTATACATACATACATACATACATACATACAACAAATTACAAAAAAAATAATGGTCTTTATAAATGCAGCCAGCTGTTCACAAGAAACACTGTAGCTTATTTATGGGGAAGGTAACGAAACTGCCCCTGTAAAGGCGCCTAATTTGCCCCTATGTAATATCGGGGACAAAAGTGTGTGGACTACACAAACTGCAGTCAAAGCACATAACTTTCACATCGACCAGGAAACTCGGACCATACTTGTCGATGTGAAAGTTGAACGTTAGCTCTTTCATGTGTGCAAGAGAAATAAGGTCACAATTCGTTTACATCGCGATTCTAGTCCAAAATCTCCAGACATACTGTCCAGAGACTTTCGCCCCCCGCAGTATAAGCCACCATTTGGGTAAGAGATTAGTAAAAGAAGTGTATAAAAGACATTAGTGCTGCTGGACAGCCATAGCTATAAAAATGGTATTGACATTGGAGTACTGCCTTAACGCGGGACCTAGGGCATTACAAAAGCAAGAGTTAGTGTCCGCTGGTCCTCATTTGAACGAACAAAAGGGGGGGGGGAAGAAATCTACCTCAACTACATGTTTTGATTGAGACCAAGCCGCAGTTAGCATTAAAGATATCACACAGTTTTGTGGGAGATTTGGGAGCGCTTTGCTGCTTTCTTACAGGATTGGACAAAAGAGCTCACCATCTTCAGAAAGGCATGTTATATAGAAATGAAAATAGTGAATTTACTGCATCTGGCCACAACAACTTGCACACGGAGAGTTCTCCAGGCCGCGGGGCTGTTTCATTAACTTCGGGACTCCGCCCACATTTCTTATCCCCAATCACAACGAACTCACACCTGACTGGCTAACAAACATTTTGGCATGTCTTTCCACTTTCATAAGGTTCTTCACCCTCTCCCTAATACAAGCAATGAAAAAGGGACAACAAATTCGTTTCACAACAAACGGAATTTAGAGAATGGACCTCGAAATGATTGGATCACTAGGTCGCATGCCAAACTCTCTCCACTAGGAAATAAAAAAAGAAAAAAAATTAGAACCCATCAAAACGGTGTCCCACGTGCGCAACCATTGCCCAAAGCTTGCACCCTTGGCGGCTCCTTTTACAGGGCAATTATTGCAGTTATTGGCGTCCGAGTCAGCACCATTGCGGACCACATCAGAAGAGCCAACCCACATCCTCCCGCTCCGCATCATACCGTCACTGTCACACACTTGCCCTTTTTCAACGCCGCCATCTCCCACCATTGTTGACATCCAGGATTGGAATCCTCAACGAGACCCCACTCAGCGCGCCTACACTGAATAATTGTCACTTTTATGGGCTCCCCAACAAGGAAGAGGGCCTTACACCCTTCAACCTGACAGTGTTTTTTCTTTGAACGATAAGCAGTTCTTCCAAAAGAGGTGCTCGTTTCAAAGCTGTGCTGCCTCCGGGTGATGGGTCCAGTCAGCGTACTAAGGACCCCTTAGTTATATACTGTTCGTAAAGCTCCTTAAATAAAAATGAGCCCCCTACATGACACAGCAACAAGAACAAACTGCCTGCCCCGCGTCTTCGAGTGCGACAGCAAAGTCCTCGGAAGGGGAGATTTCTTTCCCTCTCTGCCTACGTTTCCGTTAAGCACTGTAGCTGCTGTACCTGCCTCTCTGTGCGCGTCTCTCCGCCTCGTGTCCGAGGGCAAGTGGGCAAGTGGAAGACGGCCGCAGCTGGGCATTGAACAGGTGACCCAAAAAGAGCAGACTAATAATGGTGCCTAGAATACCCACCGATCCCTTACAGAAATCATTAAAGAAATGAAACAACACATCAGATAACGCTACAATGTTTCTAAGTGCAAAGTCGACAACTCCAAGTCATATAAATATATGTACATCTCCGCACATTAACTAGACAGAAACAGTGCAGAGTAAACTAATAATTCAGTGTCTAGCAACACTATTAAAAGGAGATAAAGGCCACGGGGGGCTACGATTATTAGTACCGTTCTGCCTTTAAACTACAATAAAATACTTGTTGCAAGCTTAAAATCACAGATTCACACCTGTCCCACCCACAGCAATGGAACACACATCTGACTCAAGTCTGCAGAGAAAGAGCAAGCTAGACTATTACAGACGCACCCTTGGTTGTTTTTCTGGCATTTCTGAGGGTGAAGAATTTGACTTGTCAGTAGCATGTATATGAATAAGAATGCTCTGACAGTAAATGCATCAGATTTTCTGGAGTGGCTTTTCTTTGCTGACCACATATGAGGTGAGCTATAATTTATCCAACTTGGCCTAGGTTTATTCTATGAATAACAAAGCTATAGCAGGTACACAGTCGTCCACTCAGGCTGAACATGCGAGTGCGTGGCATGCACTTTTTGAGATGCCACTGCATCCATCGCAGCCGCACACCGTAGCGAAGAGGCAGACAGCGTGAAGTACCAGCCTCTAGTCCCTCTACCACCCCTGGGGTCCCAAACTAGGGACCCCTTGTTTTTGTCAGGACAGGCCCCCTCAGGGTCAGCTAGTGAGTAACCTCCTGTATTTGTATCTGATGGAAATGTTTTCCACCACCACCCACAATACGCAGCTGCGCATCATAGCAGATGTGAAGCAACAGCTCCTGGTCCTTCTACGCATAAGCCACTTTGCCTTGATGCATGCCTGCGCACCATAGTAAAGAGGCAGACGACATGACGCAGCAGCTCATGGTACTTTACACATGAGCCCCCCATTGTACTTCGATACGCACCATAGCAAATATACAGACTACGCCACACAGCAGCTCCTGGTCCCTCTATGCATAAGCCATTTTGCCTCAATACGCACCTACGTACCTGAGCGAAGAGGCAGACGTGAAGCTGCAGCTCCTGGGCCCTCCATGCACAAGCCACTTAGCATCAATGCACAGCTGTGCACTGTAGTAAAGAGGCGAACGACGTTAAGCAGCAGCTCCTGGTCCCTCTACACATCAGCCATTTTGCCTCGATGCGCATCTGCACACCGTAACAAACAGCCAGATGTGACAAAGAAGCTCCTGGTTTCTCTACACATAAACCACTTTGCCTCAATGCACGTCTGCACACCAGAGCAAAGAGGCGGATGACGTGAAGCTGGAGCGGCTGGTCCCTCTACGCACAAGCCACTTAGCCTTGATGCATGGCTGTGACGGATGCATTGCTATTTTGCAAACTGCATGCCACACATTCCCATTCAAGCTAAGAGTGGACGACTGTGTAAACGTAAAATACTGGTTATTTACTTCAATGGACAATGACAAAAAGTAACATGGTGGACAATGTAAAAAGAATTTGCTGCATAAAGTTTGTTGAAACCAGTTCTACATCCTACATGTAAACAAGCTAAAACCTTAATGTCGAAGGGATGTCCTGTGTGTTTAAAATCATCACGCTCAAACAACTTCAACACTGACAATCATGATTCAATATTAATAATATAGATAATGATACAATACTCACTTTTAGACATACCAAAGAAATGAGAATGTAAAAAGATGTTGCTGTTTTTTCCCCGTGGATGACAGTTTTCCATGCTCAAAGTGCTGCTACCTGTTGGCCTACGAAATCGGCTACAGCAAATGTCATCTGAAAAATTTTTGGAAGCCTCATGCTAGTCTTCAACGAGAAAAGCATTGCCATACAGAAGCAGAACACAAATACTTTTACAACACACTAAAAGCACCAACTGCGGTGCTGTTTTTAGGATGACTAGGTACAGGTTTTGCTGTAGCAAGCCAAATGTTAGCCTTGAATAAGGAAAGCATTCCCATACAGAAAAAGAACACAAAAACTTTTACAACACATTAAAAGCGTCAATTGCACAAATGCTTGTAAGATGACCAGGTACAGGTTTCTGCTATAGCCCACATCATGTGACCAGCGGTTATCAGAAGCCTTGTATGTGAGCATGATGCCCTAGATTCAATTTATGGCTATCACTGTATTAACAAGCGTGGGTTTAAAGCTACTTTAATATGATAATCTAAGAACATATGGTAAGAGCTTTCAGTGCGAGACAAGCTCAGTATCATGCACTATAAGGTGCTGCATGGCTCTAGTGTAGCTTCGGCATTATCTCGCTGTCAATAATACAGTGAAGTTCTGAGGAGCCTTTGAATATCTGTAAGGACAAGGCAACAACAATTTTGTTTTCATGTCACTTTTGCTCAGCTCGGTTGCTTTTTTTGTTTTAAATAGAGCCCGCGGCTTGCATGGCCTCCCAGTATGCCTGTTTTGCATAAAAGAAGGCGTTGCAGGCACCAGAGCTCACAGCCCAACTGTATCGCGGCGGCGGTATGTCAAATTCGTGCCAGAACAGCGCAGAACAAAGGGGCAAGAAAAAGACAAGTGCTGACTTTTTTTTTTCTCTCATCTCCTTGTCCGGTTGTTCTGCGCGGTTCGGTCCCACATGCATAACCAACATGCGCAAGGTGCTGTCCTGGTTTGTCAAAGCTGAAGGAGAGTACTAATCCTTTAGTTTAGCAGCTACAGCCGTTGCTTCTAGAAACTGTAGTTGCCGTAAAAGCTCGCGACGTTTTCACAGGTGTAGGCATGTCGCACGATAGGCTCGAGTGCAAAAGTTTTCTAGTATAGTTTTTACAACTCAGCACGTTGCGCATGGTCAACAAATTAGCTCCTTTAAAGCTCGGGCAGGCACTCCTTTATCAGAGACAGAGAAGTTGCGCGGCTTACTGGCGCAGCGTCCAGTAATGCCGAGAAAGATGGCCCTCAGACTTGAGGCTGCACTTTAGTTAGTCGGCGCTGAGCCATCCTGTCAGTCTCGCCTAAAACACTCGACCGTTCGGCTGCTGTACAGAGCTGTTTCCTTACCCAAAAGCTCACCACCATCGGTGCATTGAAAAGTTCCACTAAAGAAACAAAAGTTCAGTGATATATTTACTTTGGAATCGGCGGGTGAACAAAGTGTACCAGCCGCACCAAGCCACAGCAAAAACAATGCTAGCAGTGCATTACAGCCGTAGGTATTTGTAACTGCGCAGAAAATGCAGAACACGGAAACGTGAAGCGATCTTCCATGACTAAACAATCTAGGCACTATAACTAAACTTCAACTTGTCAGGTGGATTGGATTGGCTCATTTCAGATATTTTTGAGGATAGGTTCGGTTTCGTTCTTTTTGAGCTTGCTGCTTGCTGCGTCTATTCAGCCACTGATTAAAATTTCACCGAAGCATCATGATAGAAAAATGTTTAATGGTCATTTAACGTTTAATAAAAAATTTTTGATGGAAGAATTCAGCGATGAAACATGCGGAAAATAAAAAAAAAACTTTTTAATGGAAACGCTTTCTATCGCATCTATTCGCTCTGGCATCATATAATGCAGACTTGACGGCATTACAGCATTACTGATTTATATGCAGTTCAGACGAGCACGACGACTACAAACTATATCATAGCTGTGTAAAAGCAAATCCAGTGGCCGACGTACGGCGGCTGTCCGCTGGGCGAACGGATTCGACCATCCGCTTTCGTACGTACGCCGGAATTCCGGCGGACGTCCGAAATCGGCCGCCGAGTTGCGGCCGAGTTCGGTTGTCCGTCGGACGTCAGTGGCCGTCTGGGTTGTGATGTATGGATGCGAGAGTTGGACTGTGAAGAAGACTGACCGCCGAAGAATTGACGCGTTTGAATTGTGGTGCTGGCGGAGACTCTTGAGAGTTCCTTGGACTGCCATAAGATCAAATCAGTCGATATTGTCGACCATAAACCCTGAGTGCTCATTGGAGGGTCAAATTCTAATGTTAAAGCTCAGCTACTTTGGTCATCTGATGAGAAGAGAGGAGTCGCTGGAGAAAGATTTGATGTTGGGAAAGGTTGAGGGTCCCCGGAGAAGGGGTAGGCAGTGAACGCGATGTTTAGATGGCATCCTCGAGGCGCTGCAGATGAAGTTATGTGATGTTAGGAAGATAGTGAGAGACCGGAAAACGTGGCGTGACATGGTCCATTGGGTCACGAAGAGTCGGACACGACTGAACGACTGAACTGAACTGATTTAAATACTTTAGCTGCCCATCGGTTACTGTCCAATTTACTCAGGCGTCCTCATATATTTTTCTGTGAGCTTCCCGTACTTCAAAAGATGCCCAGCCCATATCTGCCTGTACCGCCTCATTTGTGGTTTTGCCGTGGGCACCCAGTGCTAAGCGTCCGACGGCTCTCTGATTTATTTCTAATGTCGACTGTACCTCTGATTTTAGGCACAAAACCGCATTTCCGAAAGTAAGCCCGGGCACCATAATTCCTTTCCAAATACCCCTCAAAACCTCATGCCTGTTATCCCCACAATGCCCTATGCTTCATTATCCCGGCATTTCTTCGCCCTTTTGCCTTAAGTGATTGCTCATGTTTTTCAATGTATGCCAATCCTTCGTTTACCCATACCCCGAGATATTTATATTGCCGCAAAACCTTCAAAACTGTGTTTTTTTTTAACAGCCGCCGGCATGCGGCCTTATCACTGTGATTCTGGCACGCGTATCAATTCTGTATCCCGTGTTTTTTCATGCTCGTTGTCGCAATACAACGCGTTATCATTTCCTTTTCGCGAACGATGCGCCGAGATCTGTCTCGAAGATTCCGATCATTTGCGTATGTTTCTACAATGTGTTTGTAGCAGTTTTCGGCATTATCTAGATTGTTCAGAGCAGCCTTTAAATTCAGCGTTGACAAGTGTGACGGGCATTCTTTGTTCGACGATCGACGGGCACGTTTGTTGCTATCGCCGCCGCCGAGTTTCGGGCGCAATTCAGCGCTCCGTACATGTCGCTCCGTACCCCAGACGGCCATAGACGACCGACGGTCGACCGACGGACGTCCGTTTTCGGACATCCGACGGAAGTCCGGTTATGTTCGATATACGTACAGCGGACGTCCGTCGGACTATCGTTCGTGGATCCGGATCGCGTCCCACGGACATCCGACGGACAGCCGGAGGCGGACATTCGGACGTTTCCCGGAACATGCTTGCAGGGCCCGCTATTGGTGTAAAAATTTGCCAATAACATTTGTGTAAAGCTCAGCAAGCATGTGCCATGGAAATTTCAGTCACATACTAATGCTCAATGCCTTTGTCGTGAGAGTAAAGCAGACAATAGTATATGCAACAGGTTCAAGTATCCTGTTGTCTGCTTTACTTTCACACACAAAGCACTGAACAGCAGTGTGCAATTAAAACTTCCATCAAAGAGGCACATATGCTAGCTGAGCTTTACACAAATGCACCATTCCTGAAAACATGCGAAGTGCATAGGCATACCAGCATACGAGGTTGTAAAAAAAGCATTTTTTTTTTGCTTTATTGCAAAAACTGCATGCATAAATAGCCTACACTAAAAAAATATCAATGTTAATGGCATGGTAAAATGCAGGCCAACTGGAGTATTAAGAATCTACTTGAATCATCTTTTTTAAATATCCTTGGCCGTGACAGCTCTTCCCTTGGGGTGGAGGAAAGGGTATTTATTGAAACCTAATATTTCGGAATTAGCGAGGAGATGATCGAGTTCTCTGTGGGCGGCCTCCACAGGCCGGGATTCCAGGAGCAGTTGCTATCCTGTGCATTTGCTCGATCAGCTGTTGCTGGTCTTTCAGGACTAAGATGGAAAGAGCAGGTTGGGCTCCTCCTGCAATAGAAGGGAAAATGAAATTCAAGTTATCTGCGCTGAACTTTGATTACACATCTCCAAGGGCAACTGCCAGTTTCTCTCAATTGCTTTTTCCAGATGGCACTGTACGCATGCATCTCCATTCAAAACTGTCACATACTATATAGAAAGGTCATATAACTGCAGCAAAACCCATGCAGAATAACAAAAGATACATAGTTTGACCAGAACCTGGCATTCAGTATTTTAATGTTTTTATGTCGTCTCTTTGAACATGCCACTCTGACCAAACATGGCATGTTATGCTTGCTGCTATGCGCCCTCAGCAATGCCCAAGACATGGAGTGCACATGCAGAGAAACTAAGCATAAAGGATGCTGTATATGAACATAAAGCACAGCCAGAGCATTTCAGTATTACACAGGTATGCATTGGCAGCAGAAACCTGCATTTTGAGCGGTTTAACAGGCAGATTTCTATAGTCATTGTTCTTGCTCTGAAAAGAAGTGATCAATAATAACATCATGTAAAATTGTTACTTTTTTGTTCTGTAAACTGCACATTTCGCTGGTTTCCATGTACCCTCTACCGAAGACATTCCCAGGGCGTGTCAGGGGTATATCGACATCAACATCTAGGCTACAAGCGTCTAGAAAGCGTCTCCTTAGAGCAGCTGCGACGAAGTAACTTATCTGATAACATGCAAGCTGCTGCTGCAGAATAAAGATAGACATTTGACATGTGGCTAAAGCCCAATGTGGAAGCATAGCCCGCCGCAGTGATTGCGCAGTGTTCATGCTTCTACAAGAGTTAAAAGTAAAGTTATTTGTTTACCCACAGCGCTATATGTGACATTACAATAGCAAGGCTTATAGTTACACAAAACACAAAAAGCTGACAACCACAAGCTCCTGATGTATTACCGGCAGCATGCAGCATGGATGTCAGTTACTGAAATATGGTTGCATAATTCTGGCAACAAGCTGTGCATGTATGTCATGGATTTCTCAACTAAGCACAACAAATTACAAAAAAATAATGGTCTTTATAAATGCAGCCAGCTGTTCACAAGAAACACTGTAGCTTTTTTATGGGGAAGGTAGTGGGCGCCAAAGAAACTGCCCCTGAAAAGGCGCCTAATTTGCCCCTGTGTAATATCGGGGACAAAAGTGTGTGGACTACACAAACTGCAATCAAAGCACATAACTTTCACATCGACCAGAAAACTCTGACCATACTTGTCGATGTGAAAGTTGAATGTTAGTTCTTTCATGTGTGCAAGATAAATAAGGTCACAATTCATTTACATCGCGATTCTAGTCCAAAATCTCCAGACATACTGTCCAGAGACTTTCGCCCCTGCAGTATAAGCCACCACTTGGGTAAGAGATTAGTAAAAGAAGTGTATAAAACAAATTAGTGCTGTTGGACAGCCATAGCTATAAAAATGGTATTGACATTGGAGTACTGCCTTAAAGCGGGGCCTAGGGCATTACAAAAGCAAGAGTTAGTGTCCGCTGGTCCTCATTTGAACGAACAAAAAGAGGGGGGGGGGAGGAAGAAATCTACCTCAACTACATGTTTTGAGTGACACCAAGCCGCAGTTGGCATTAAAGATATCACGCAGTTTTGTGGAAGATTTGGGAGCGCTTTGCTGCTTTCTTACAGGATTAGACAAAAGAGCTCACCATCTTCAGAAAGGCATGTTATATAGAAATGAAAATAGTGAATTTACTGCATCTGGCCACAACAACTTGCACACGGAGAGGAAGATGAACTGAAAATTTTATACATGAATGTACGTATTTACAACAGGTGAAACAATGACCATGATCTATGCCGAAGAGAAAGGAGATCAAAATCTAGCTCAGAACGAGTTCTCCAGGCCGCGGGGCCGTTTCATTAACTTCGGGACTCCGTCCACATTTCTCATCCCCAATGACGACGAACTCACACATGACTGGCTAACAAACATTTTGGCATGTCTTTCCACTTTCATAAGGTTCTTCACCCTCTCCCTAATACAAGCAATACAAAAGGGACAACAAATTCGTTTCACAACAAACGGAATTTAGAGAATGGACCTCGAAATGATTGGCTCACTAGGTCACATGCCAAACTCTCTCTCCTAAAAAATAAAAAAAAAATTAGAACCCATCAAAACGGTGTCCCACGTGTGCAACCATTGCCCAAAGCTTGCACCCTTGGCGGCTCCTTTTACAGGGCAATTATTGCAATTATTGGCGTCCGAGCCAGCACCATTGCGGACCACATCAGAAGAGCCAATCCACATCCTCCCGCTCCGCATCATACCGTCACTGTTACACACTTGACCTTTTTCAACGCCGCCATCTCCCACCATTGTTGACATCCAGGGTTGGAATCCTCAACGAGACCCCACTCAGCGAGCCTGCACTGAATAATTGTTACTTTTATAGGCTCCCCAACAAGGAAGAGGGCCTTACACCCTTCAACCTGACAGTGTTTTTTCTTTGAACGATAAGCAGTTCTTCCAAAATTGGTGCTCGTTTCAAAGCTGTGCTGCCTCCGGGTGATGGGTCCAGTCAGCGTACTAAGGACCCCTTAGTTATATACTGTTCGTAAAGCTCCTTAAATAAAAATGAGCCCCCTACATGACACAGCAACGAGAACAAACTGCCTGTCCCCGCGTCTTCGAGTGCGAGAGCAAAGTCCTCGGAAGGGGGGATTTCTTTCCCTCTCTGCCTACGTTTCCGTTAAGCACTGTAGCTGCTGTACCTGCCTCTCTGTGCGCGTCTCTCCGCCTCGTGTCCGAGGGCAAGTGGGCAAGTGGAAGACGGCCGCAGCTGGGCATTGAACAGGTGACCCAAAAAGAGCAGACTAATAATGGTGCCTAGAATACCCACCGATCCCTTACAGAAATCAATAAAGAAATGAAAGCAACACATCAGATAACGCTACAATGTTTCTAAGTGCAAAGTCGACAACTCCAAGTCATATAAATATATGTACATCTCCGCACATTAACTAGACAGAAACAGTGCAGAGTAAACTAATAATTCAGTGTCTAGCAACACTATTAAAAGGAGATAAAGGCCACGGGGGGCTACGATTATTAGTACCGTTTTGCCTTTACACTACAATAAAATACTTGTTGCAAGCTTAAAATCACAGATTCACACCTGTCCCACCCACAGCAATGGAACACACATCTGACTCAAGTCTGCAGAGAAAGAGCAAGCTAGACTATTACAGACGCACCCTTGGTTGATTTTCTGGCATTTCTGAGGGTGAAGAATCTGACTTGTCAGTAGCATGTATATGAATAAAAATCCTATGACAGTAAATGCATGATTTTCTGGAGTGGCTTTTCTTTGCTGACCACATATGAGGTGAGCTATAATTTATCCAACTTGGCCTAGGTTTATTCTATGAATAACAAAGCTATAGCAGGTACACAGTCGTCCACTCAGGTTGAACATGCGAGTGCGTGGCATGCACTTTTTGAGATTCGACTGCATCCATCGCAGCCGCACACCGTAGCGAAGAGGCAGACAGCATGAAGTACCAGCCTCTAGACCCTCTACCACCACTGGGGTCCCAAACTAGGGACCCCTTGTTTTTGTCAGGACAGGCCCCCTCAGGGTCAGCTAGTGAGTAACCTCCTGTATTTGTATCTGATGGAAATGTTTTCCACCCCCACCCACAATACGCAGCTGCGCATCATAGCAGATGTGAAGCAACAGCTCCTGGTCCTTCTACGCATAAGCCACTTTGCCTTGATGCATGCCTGCGCACCATAGTAAAGAGGCAGACGACATGACGCAGCAGCTCATGGTACCTTTACACATGAGCCCCCGAATTGTACTTCGATACGCACCATAGCAAATATACAGACTACGCCACACAGCAGCTCTTAGTCCCTCTATGCATAAGCTATTTTGCCTCAATCAGCACCTGCGTACCTGAGCGAAGAGGCAGACGTGAAGCTGCAGCTCCTGGGCCCTCCATGCACAAGCCACTGAGCATCAATGCACGGCTGTGCACTGTAGTAAAGAGGCGAAGGACGTTAAGCAGCAGCTCCTAGTCCCTCTACACATCAGCCATTTTGCCTCGATGCGCATCTTCACACCGTAACAAACAGCCAGATGTGACAAAGAAGCTCCTGGTTTCTCCACACATAAACCACTTTGCCTCAATGCACGTCTGCACACCGGAGCAAAGAGGCAGATGACGTGAAGCTGGAGCGGCTGGTCCCTCTACGCACAAGCCACTTAGCCTTGATGCATGGCTGTGACGGATGCATTGATATTTTGCAAACTGCATGCCACACATTCCCATTCAAGCTAAGAGTGGACGACTGTGTAAACATAAAATACTGGTTATTTACTTCAATGGACAATGACAAAAAGTAACATGGTGGACAATGTAAAAAGAATTTGCTGCATAAAGTTTGTTGAAACCAGTTCTACATCCTACATGTAAACAAGCTAAAACCTTTTGGAAAATTTTTGGAAGCCTCACGCTAGTCTTCAACGAGAAAAGCATTGCCATACAGAAGCAGAACACAAATACTTTTACAACACACTAAAAGCACCAACTGCGGTGCTGTTTTTAGGATGACTAGGTACAGGTTTTGCTGTAGCAAGCCAAATGTTAGCCTTCAATAAGGAAAGCATTCCCATACAGAAACAGAACACATTAAACTTTTACAAAACATTAAAAGTATCAATTGCGCAAATGCTTGTAAGATGACCAGGTACAGGTTTCTGCTATAGCCCACATCATGTGACCAGCGGTTATCAGAAGCCTTGTATGTGAGTATGATGCCCTAGATTCAATTTATGGCTATCACAGTATTAACAAGCATTGGTTTAAAGCTACTTTAATATGATAATCTAAGAACACTGTAAGAGCTTTCAGTGCAAGACATAAGCTCAGTATCATGCACTATAAGGTGCTGCATGGCTCTAGTGTAGCTTTGGCATTATCTCGCTGTCAATAATGCAGTGAAGTTCTGAGGAGCCTTTGAATATCTGTAAGGACAAAGCAACAACAATTTTGTTTTCATCTCACTTTTGCTCAGCTGGTTTTTTTTTTTTTTTTTTTTTTGAGCCCGCGGCTTGCATGGCCTCCCAGTATGCCTGTTTTGCATAAAAGAAGGCGTTGCAGGCACCAGAGCTCACAGCCCACTGTATCGCGGCGGCGGTATGTCAAATTCGTGCCAGAACAGCGCAGAACGACGGGTCAAGAAAAAGACAAGTGCTGACTTTTTTTTTTCTCTCATCTCCTTGTGCGGTTGTTCTGCGCGGTTCGGTCCTACATGCATAACCAACATGCGCAAGGTGCTGTCCTGGTTTGTCAAAGCTGAAGGAGAGTACTAAACCTTTAGTTATTTAGTAGCTACAGCCGTTCCTTCTAGAAACTGTAGTTGCCGTAAAGCTCGAGAGAGAGAAAGATCAGCGGCTGTCCATTAAAAAAAAAAAAAAACTCGCGACGTTTTCACAAGTGTAGGCATGTCGCACGATGGGCTCGAGGAGTGCAAAAGTTTTCTCGTATAGTTTTTACAACTCAGCACGTTGCGCATGGTAAACAAATTAACTCCTTTAAAGCTCGGGCAGGCACTCCTTTATCAGAGACAGAGAAGTTGCGCGGCTTACTGGCGCAGCGTCCAGTAATGCCGAGAAAGATGGCCCTCAGACTTGAGGCTGCACTTTAGTTAGTTGGCGCGGAGCCATCCTGTCAGTCTCGCCTAAAACACTCGACCGCTCGGCTGCTGTACAGAGCTGTTTCCTTACCCAAAAGCTCACCACTATCGGTGCATCGAAAAGTTCCACTAAAGAAACAAAAGTTCGGTGAAATACTTACTTTGGAATCGGCGGGTGAACAAAGTGTGCAGGCCGCACCAAGCCACAGCAAAAACAATGCTAGCAGTGCATTACAGCCGTAGGTATTTGTAACTGCGCAGAAAATGCAGAACACGGAAACGTGAAGCCATCTTCCATGACTAAACTTCAAATTGTCAGGTGGGTTGGATTGGCTCATTTCAGATTTTTTTGAGGATAAGTTCGGTTTCGTTCTTTTTGAGCTTGCTGCTTCCTGCGTCTATTCAGCCACTGATTAAAATTTCACCGAAGCATCATGATAGAAAAATGTTTAATGGTCATTTAAATTTTAATCAAAAATTTTTCATGGAAGAATTCAACGATGAAACATGCGGAAAATAAAAAAAAACTGTTTAATGGAAACGCTTTCTATCGCATCGATTCGCTCTGGCATCATATAATGCAGACTTGACGGCATTACTGATTTATACGCAGTTCAGACGAGCACGATGACTACAAACTATATCATAGCTGTGTAAAAGCAAATCCAGTGGCGGACGTACGGCGGCTGTCCGCTGGGCGAACGGATTCGACCATCCGCTTTCGTACGTACGCCGGAATTCCGGCGGACGTCCGAAATCGGCCGCCGAGTTGCGGCCGAGTTCGGTTGTCCGTCGGACGTCAGTGGCCGTCTGGGACATGTCGTTTATGTGCCTTTTTGTGTCCCGTTTTTTGCGCAAGTATACATAACCTTTCAAAGATGAACCAACTCGCCCAAACAAGATATTCAGCCCAGTAGAGTTAATTTGAGTACTATCAAGCCTGTGTCTTTTAACTGTTCAGAGGACCAACTGAGGAAAAGGGGCTTGGGCTATGAGTATTGTTCCGTGCAAGCGCTTACGCATTCTAAAGCCCGTGAAATCGCAGCCCAGTTAGATCATTCGGATGAAGGTGAAGAGCATGCACTCTGCGAGGGAAATCCTGACGTATATGCCGCGGCGGTTCCTTTCGAAAATGTGACGCCTTCTGCACCGCCTAGTGAGTCCAGTGAGGAATTTGAAACTTCTCTGTAGCCTCCTCAATTAAACGGCTTCCCTGAGCTTATGAGGGTGTACCGAGATGCCATAGCGGCTGAACAGGCGCGATGACACTCTCGAAAATCTGAAGTGTCAGGTTAGTGAAGGATTAGGGAGAAAGAACATTGTTCTGAAGGACCGCACAGGAATAATAGGCAGTACAAAGACGCCAAGGGCGTGCACTACGACCAGCTAGTGCACTAATACCCTCTTTACACGGGCAGATCTAGTTAACCACGGTTAGCGTAACTGCGGTTATGCGAAACCGTGGTTAGCCCATTTACACGGCAGACCAATACCCTCTTTACACGGGCGGAGTTAACCACGGTTAGCGTAACTGCGGTTACGCGAAACCGTGGTTAGCCCGTTTACACGGCAGACCGAACCATAGTTACACCCCTAACTGTGGTTATCGCAAACCGAGTTTGGCGACCTCGGTTTGCGTCGTTAACCGAGGTTATGGCGGCGTCTGTTCACGGAAGCTGCTCGTCGGCACTCGAGTGCGCGAGACGTACGAGCGTGTCTGCTTCAGCAGTGTACTCGTTTGCCCGTATTGAATATCCGGTGTCTACTGTGCCGCCCGGCGTCTTCGGTTACGGCCTACATCCAAGCGTCTGCGTACTGAAACCCCGTCCTGTGTTTGCAGTATCGTTTGTGCGGCTTGGTGCTGAGCGCGGAACGTCAAAAAATGCGCGGTCTTAGCTTTATAATGAAAGTGCACAAGTTCGCAACGCTTGCAGTGCGGGATGCTGCGAGCAGGCTGAGGTACGTTACACTTACCGCGGCGGTGAAGCGAGCGAGCGCTGCGAACTACAGCGGGGTGCGTAACCCCCTAGTCGTCGATAGGCCTAAATTATTTCTCTTCGAAGCCGCGGCGATCGGCGCTTTGGAACTGACCAACGCTGTCGAAATGGTGTACTCATCAAACATCTTTATTGCGAATCCTATTCTGCCGCCGTAAAATAACGATACGATAAACTTTGGCGATACATTAATCGCAGAGCTAGTATATAAGTAGAACGCGGTGAGCCGCAATGTACCGGCAGCAGCTGTCTTGAACAGAAACTTGTTAGTATCGCGGTTATCGGTCTTGCCAGCAATTTGCCGCTCGTCAGTGATCAGGAGTGATTCCATTCTGATATTCGGTTCAGTATTCCAGATGCCAATAATTTTAGCACGCTTTGTTTCTGACGTCGGCGCTAGCGAACCGCCGTGTTGTTCGCGAACGGTCTGCGGGAGGAGGGGCCAACGCGGCGGCGTTTACGATGGTCAACGAGGTGCTGCCACCGTGCGGGGCTTCACCGCTTTGTTGACGCCTTGCCGGACGGCACTCCGGAAACTACATTATAAATAAAATATTTGTAAATGCTGCTTCGTTCCGCAGATCACCGCGTCGCTTCGGTTGTACTTTATGGGCAATGGCGGCCGTAACCGAGAACGGCGGCGAGCTGTGTAAGCACAGCTAACCGCGATTGGCGGTTAACCGTGGTTAAGTTCGGTAACCTCGGTTAAGCGTAACCGTGGTTAAGCCGGCCGTGTAAAGAGGAAACCGAGTTTGGCGACCTCGGTTTGCGTCGTTAACCGAGGTTATGGCGGCGTCTGTTGACGGAGGCTGCTCGTCGGCACTCGAAGTGCGCGAAGCGTACGAGCGTGTCTGCTTCAGCAGTGTACTCGTTTGCCCGTATTGAATAGCCGATGTCTACTGTGCCGCCCGGCGTCTTGCAGTTAAGGCCTACAGCCAAGCGTCTGCGTACTAAGCCCCGTCCTGTGTTTGCAGTATCGTTTGTGTGGCTTGGTGCTGAGCGCGGAACGTCAAAAAATGCGCGGTCTTAGCTTTATAATGAACGAAGTGTCTAAGGGTACGTCCGGCGTATCCATTCGATTCTCGTAAAGATACGGCGGACGTCGATATACAGGCAATACAGGCTCATGGCTATATGCACGTCGAACGCGGCCACATTCCGCTTCTATAGACAAGCGTCAGCCCGTGACGTCAGCGGAGATGCGGTGGCGCTGGCGACAGCAGTGACTTTCGTAGTGTAGGCAAAAGCGCGGGCCGTCTGCATTGGATGCGCGGCGATCGCTGTGTTTTCGGGCATAATTCCTAATATTTCTACGAGCTGTGGTGCGGTTGATTGCGCCACGAGGCACAAAAAGCAAAATGACACTTGTTTTAACATGTTTCTTGCGGTAGAATAAAGATGAGAGCGAAGGGCAGCGGCATTGAGCGCGACAAGTAGACTCTTCGGTGACGGATTGCCTTCGCGGCTAACATATATATGCGTTGCAGTTCTTCACCGAAACTAGATCAGTTCGTTTGCAACCCTTAATTATCATGATTGCTTTTCGGCGGCACGACGAGTAGCGCAAGAACAAACGCCTGCAGTTCGTGCCCATTTTGATATGCTATTAAGTTGTAAGAAGTTCAGACGCGATATATTCCGTGTGCTTATGATCCCGCAGGGAAGCTGCACTGTGAGTTCTATTCACTTGCAGTGCTGCCCGTGCATATGTTCACACAGAAAGGACGCAAACGCTGCTGTGAAGGTAATCGCAATTACTTTGAGCGCGGTCACTCCAGTACGATATTGCTGGCTATAACAGGCCCGGACCTGTGAAGTATAGCTTTTCTCTGTACTTTCACGAGTTTCAACCGGTCTCTTCATCACCGGTTCTATAGTAAACATTGTTATGATTCGGGTAGTCCCGCAGCATTATTTCTCATTTCTAAATTTTATTTTTGGAGGTCATTATAAGATCCTGACGAACGAATTAAATATCCACGTACAATCTAGCTCTGATCGAGCAGAATATTTAAGCATATGGTACATGGAGTTCAGTGTCCCAAAGAGCAATCGACTATGAGGGGTGCAAAATAAGCAGAATAAGGTGATGCGCATTTGAATAAAAAAGTTCCATGTATATTAAAAAAAGCTCAGCAGATCACGCAAATTTCGCTGAAGCGATCGTGGAGAACGTTTCATCTGCACTCATGCGTCTCTCCTATAGAGCAAAGAGAACAAAATGAGAGCTTTCGTACTGGCATTCATGTACGTATTAACCTGTGAATGACCTTGCTACATCTGTAAGATGAGATAGACGTCAACGTCTTTTTTATCGGGCAGGCGAAAAAGTTGGCAGTGCACTTTGCCAACATGTTAAAAAGATTTAAAAGATTGAGTTCTTCTTTTTAGCTACGAAATTCTATCACTTAAGTTGCCGGTAAAGTGAGCTAGAAATGTGATTTCTAGTTTACTATATATAGTTGCCGATAATATATTGTTCTTTAGAGTGAGTGCTTGAAGCAACTGAAAGGCAGTCAGATCGTCATATGACAAACACACTTCCAGTCATTCATATTGTCGTCCTCCTTGCATGCGCTAGAAATAGGCCTGGGAGTTGAACAGGGTTGACTATTAGTCTTTCTTATACATTGCGCTTTCTGGTTTTTATTTGACTTATTCACTCACGGCCGTCGCCTACGTACCGCAGCTGCGCGCTGTTGAGGCCACGGAGAAGGAAGCCAATGCAGCGCTCTTCGCCAAGCAATTCTAGCCGTAATCGGCTAATAATGGGCGGAAATACTCTCCAGGCATAAACCAAGCTATTTCTACGTATAAGCGAAGCTTACGTTTCAATATATTCGCACGCGCGAGAGGCAGCGTCGCTTTGCGCAGTGTAGGCACGCCGCGCTTTTGCCTACACCCCATGTCGCTGCCGATCGCAGCGCCACCTTTGTTTACAAACATGACGCTTGTCTATACGCGTGAACGAATCTTATCCTCTATGATATCAGCTAGCCGCCACTCCCGATGAGGTGCTACGAAGAGTGCATCCGTTCTAACATCGATTACGGTCTTCACTTAGGGTTGTGCACGGTAAGCATCGCTGTCACGCACATAGCTGCAGGTGATGCTACGTACTGCACCAGCTCCACCAGCTGGCATCGAGATACACACATTCACGAGCAGCTTTCGCTTCGCACTAAACTATCACCTCGATCTGCCTGTAATGCGAGTGAGCTATTCCTAGCATTTACGCTGTCTTAAGTCCTGCATCGACCTCCGAAGATCTAGCGCCGGCACAACACACGCACACCTCGCCGTGCAGAACATTCGGTAGTCCAAAGTATGTACGTGAAATGGCATGCTCGTTCCTCACATGCAGACCGAGGAAACAGAATGTTTCTAGCTAAATTCTTCGTTTAAATTCTACCTCAGAGCCGTGGCAGAAGACATGCCGAATCTACTAGAGGTCTGCACATCGACTCGTCGAGGCGAAGACCTACTGCACCGCACCGCAAGAGTGCACAACCGGAAAGCCGGAAATGATCCGAATTCCCTGTGAACAGCAATGTTCTTTGGTATTTAGGGGAAGACTAGACTAAAGTGCTTAGCCTACATCTTTTTCTTGTCGTTGAATTTTGCGTACATGTAGTTTAAACCCCCGCATGCTCCAGGTTAGCGTGACCCGACTGAACGGCCGCGCAGCTTTGAAACGATCGGGATCGATATGCATGCATCGCCGGACTTAGGTACGCGGTAGAAAATGTGCACTGCACATTTCGTTGCAGAAGCTGACTCTTGGAATTTTGCAGAGTGTTCCATGCAAGTGATCGTTGCTACAACCATGCATCCATGTTCCAACGGCTGGCCTACCCCGAGGCGCACAAATGTTCAACCGTGGACGTATCAATGATCGAAGAGAGGACATATTTTCACAATACTGGGCGCGAAATCGATAGCTACCAAGTCTCAGTGTTAGAGAAATTCTGCCTTGATCATGCGCAATTCAGTGTTTCAGGTGTGGTCAGTAGCTATAAGTTTGAACAGTTCGTCTTTCAAGTCAGCGGCGCCAGCGATGGACCGGCGGAGCGATTTTTCACGCTACACCGCTGTCTTGCTAGAAAGCCTACCTAGGCGGCGTTTGACATTCAGCTGCTTTTTGTGGGCTCCGTAATTGAAAGCAACGCCTTCAGAAACGCGTTAAATGTTCAAAAATGTATTCTCTTCAACAGTTTCACTCCAGGGTGTCAAAGCAGGCGGACGAATTGATAAAACAGTTGAGCACAGTCTTTAGAAATCTGTAGAATCGCCTTCAGTTTGTAAAATTATTGGAATATGTCACTTTCCGATCGCTGGAAGATAGACACTCATGACAGCGCTGTCACGTGAATAAGGACCACACCAGACCGAGAGCTTGTCTCATATAACATAGCTAACCAAGGTATACCTTACAGCATTGTGTTGATTTTTATGGGGCATAAGCATAATGCTGCCATGCACCAAGAACAAGGTTTAATGTATTTATTTTGTGTGTAATGACTAAAATGTTCTTCAGGATGTAGCTTGTTTAGGAACATTTTAGGAACCAAAAATGCAGGAAATTCGCACGTCTCTCCTAGGATCATGCTGGGATGGAAAGGGATCTGTTACAAAATTGGACAAAATGTTTCCTCTTATTTTCTCGACTCTGGGCGCACGTGTAAGATATGGTTTATTGTTAGTTCATCTCCACTTTCCTTGCATATTGGTTTGTCCTCTTTCATAAGTATGAAGCTGTGTGTGAGGTGTGGGTATGTGTTCTGTGAAGATGACCTAAAATGTCCTCCATGTTGTGTTTTTGATTACTGCATAATTTCCATTCCTTAATGACAGGATTGACAAGTATAGTTTGTAGTTTATTTCAATGTTTCAAAAAACCTGCCATTTCACTCTCACTTTTCTTTGTACAAACTTCTTGGTATCTTCATGCAGCATATGTGCACCCTCTGTAATTTAGTATTGCGTCAAGGTAACCTGGTTATTTCTTTTCATCACTTTTCAAGACAACGGTCCCGATTTCATAAAATGTAGGGTTTCTGATGACAGAAACTCCTTGGAAGTCATAGAAATAAATGAGACCCACAATCATGAGCTATCTAGGGTATGCATATACATGTCCATCGCTCAGTGGAATGGTGTTAGTACGCTGTTAGAACAGGTCTTGTGGTAATTCAACAACCATTGTCTGAGGTGGTCCTTTAATGGGCATTGAAATGCTATGTAACTACAGGTACTGATAGAACTCTTGATCGTGTTATGTGATGATGCGATCCTTGCATGCATATAGGTATACATTTCAGAATCTGCAGTGCACCACTTGACCATCTGCCACCAGTTTGTGTGAAAATGCATTTTTCATGCATGTTAACCAGTATTTAACAGATGACCCCTGTGCACAAGCCAAAAGTGCCACGAGCCAAATGTCACGAGGCCACACAACATGGCAGGAGCTGTTAAGTCAAGCTTACAAAGTTATATTTGAAATATGTTCTGGGACGTTTCAGCTCCCATTAAGAAAGGTTGAGGCTTACAGAGGTCTATGCCAGGTTGTCTATCACCTAACAGGGCAGCCTACGACCGTATGCTAATGAGTATAATCTGAGATAACAGAGACATGAATTAAGGAATTAGTAATTATGTTTGTAGCAAAGGGCATGTAAATTAACGGGAATCCACAGTGGGATCTGCAGACAAGAACCATTAACGCTGCCACAGCATACCCTTACAGGTGGAGATTAGGAGTCTCCCTAATTTTTTGTCTGCTCAAAGCTTGTCATTTCCTTCGTTCTTCCAGATGAGGAAGATGTGAAAATGATAGCATCGAAAATGCCAGAGACCATTGTTAACAAGGATGCTGATCCCAACAGCGTAAAAAGGAATTTCAGAAAAGATGGGTGACTAGTAATGCTGGCAACAGTTGAAGCTAAGTGGAAAGGCATGAAATTGAAATGCAACATATGCAGAGATATATTGCGAGACAACCAGTCTGTGGAGTACGACATCTGTCTCCGTTAGTTTCATCAAGTGATTGGCAAAAGCAGATGGGGCTTGTGGTTTTCTGATAAGTGCAGTGTAGTAGCATAGATGCAACATTGTCCACTAGTAATTGGAGTGGAGTAAGTGCATTGTTTTGTTTTTGTAAGATGCTCATGGTTTCCATGCAAATATTATGAGAAATTTTTTCCTAGAGACTGTTTGCTGAAATGTGAATATAATGTGCAATAAAACTAGTGTCTTCTTTCTATTTACTTTTCCTTGTATACATTAGTTCTGTGAAGAAAACACAGGCTAGAAGGAAATGTAATGGCATGCATTTTGATACTTGGCCCCGTTGTGGTGGCTCAGTAGTTAGAGTGCTTGGCTGCTGAACCCAAAGATGCAGATTAGGTTCCAGCCACAGCAGGGGCATTTCAATAGATTCGAAACAATAGGCCGTCATGCACCGTGCGGTGTCAGTGCATGTAAAAGAACCCCAGGTGGTCGAAATTATACCGGAGCCCTCAACTATTGTGTTCCTCATAGCCGTAGTTATTTTGAGATGCTAAACCAGATATATATCACATCATACTCTGAGTAAGATGCTATTCATGGTCAGTTAATCATACACTAAATGATCAATATTTTTCTGCATGGTACAGCAGCTGTTGTACAATTTTACTTTAACCTTCATGAAGAATATCACACTGGCTCCACATGGCCTTCTGTTGACCCTTGATATGCGTCACAATCACACACCCAAGTATGTATTTGTCTAAGGGCACCTATGCATGCAAGGAGGGGACCGTTACTTTCCACTTGTCAGAACTGAAATGCATGATCCACATCATTTCTGTAATTCAACTGCCTGCTATTTGAACTGTCCAGCATTGATGCAAGTTTCAAAAAACTGCAATTAGCAAATTAATCCAAGCAGGAAACCATGCCAAGAACTGCTTCGGTTTCATCTTTAACAACTGTTTGAGAACTAAAATTAGCCAAATGTTGCAAAAACATAGATGAGAGGTTACAAAATCTAAAAAACAATGCAGCCTACCTGTGGCATGTAGGGTTTCACATCCTAAAGTGACATATATGTAGCTATGAAGAATACCGTAGTGGAGAGCTCCAGACTAATTTGACTGCCTGGGCTTTGTACTTTGCGTTGACATCTTGTAGGAAACAGAAGCATTTGCATTTCACCTGCAACAAAGTGCGACTGCCATCACTGGCATTAAACATCACGACCTTGGGGCAAGTAGCCGAACGTGCCACTAAGATGTCGCAGCGTGTACGTACATGCTATACACGTCAACCTTTCTAGCATTAAAGCTGCCACATGCATGGCAGATATTCCTGTTCAGCTTTGGACTGACAAGTTGAAAAGTGTACTATTTGTGTTTGTCTAGCATGAAAAACAAAGGAAACTAAGGAAAAACGAAAAAAAAATGAACATATGTTGAAAAAGCCCTAGTCATTAACACATAAAGCATATTCGTTCCTTTATTAATGATAAAGTGGCCTTCAACAATAGTACAAAGCCTGAACATTTAGGAAGGTGTTGTGCCAGGCAGCTATTTTACAGAAACCTGAACCATTTCACCTGTAGTAATGCGCATCCCGGCGGTGTGGGCTGGGCACTTATATTTCGGTACACTCCAGCATGCGAAAACTGCATCATGTGCATTCCCATTTTCCGAGTTTTGAGCTCTGTAGCACAGGCTAACAAATTGTCGATGACTTATTTTCGTCTGATTGTTGCACAGCGCGTGTAAATAAATTACCACTGCACCTAATAAACACTGACATGCACATGCAACATCGCCGATCATAAACGGACACACTGATGTCCGTCCGGACATCGGCGCACTCATCACAGCACTCTTCGTAGTCTCACACAGCACTCTAGTAGGATGTAATCCGTACATCACAGCATCTCACGGTAAGCACAAACCACACCTCCAACAAACACGAATGACGCGATGCTTGGGCTAGAGACACGCCGGTGGTACCCAGCTTTTTCAGCGCCGCTTGTATATGTACTACGTAGAACTTGCAGCACCAAACCTCAATGCGAGCAGAAAGCGATGCGTTACGTGACGCATCTCATCATAGATGGAAGTGAGGAAACTTTGAAGAATCAAAACTACATAACGACCGTCGCAGACGTTAATCCACATGATAACGAGGACCAAATGAGCGGGCGTGCGGGCCACGGGCTGGCCGTCAACACCGCGATTACATGCGCTTGCGCTCTGGTCGTGCTTGCCACCCTGTCGCGGTCCAACTCACGTAAACCTATCATCATGCCATCACGTAGTATATCACCCATTCTAGGCACTATTCTTGCCACTGTACTATTAATTCTTTGTAATTTCACATTTCACGCATGCAGTATGTAGTACATAACATACTTCTTGCCCCTCGCACGTACACCTCATACCAACTTCGATTTGGCTACATATACGGCTACCATGTTGTTGCTACAGCCACATCTGGGGATCTCGGATCCGTCCGGCTACCCGACGGATCCCAAGGCCCATATCGGAGAAAAATGCGTTGGGTCCTTCGGAAGAACCCTACCGATCGGGTCCGTCCGCCGTACCTCTAAAAAATATTTCCCGGATCCGTCCGACGTATCCCGAAGAAAAACGCACCGGGTCCGTCGGACGTACCTTTAAGACCATTGATCGGGTCCGTCCGACGTACATTTAGCCATAGCCTATAATGAAAGTGCACAAGTTCGCAACGCTTGCTGTGCGGGATGCTGCGAGCAGGCTGAGGTACGTAGTCCGACGTAACGCACGCGCGCGCGCACGTCGGCCTCCGCGACGTTACGTCGGCGAAAAACTGAGGTCTATCGTCCAACGTCACGGCGTGATGGACGTAGCGAGCGCATGTAGCTTGCATGTAGACAGCGACCGCGCGCGCATTTCAGACACTGTTGCGGAAAAGCTGCTAGAAGGCATTCGAGGGCAGCCCTGCGTCTATGATACCAAGCGCATTGACTACAGAGCCGTTCAGAGGAAAGAAAAATGCCTGGGATGCAAACTGTCAGTAGAGCGGCAGGGCACAGCTGTGAGTTCTTCGCTGAGGTGCGTGTGCCATACACGTTTTAATGCATTGCTCTAGTAGGTGTAACGATGTTGTTTCACTTATCTGCAGTACATTCAGTGGAAGAATACCAAAATCTGCGGAAGCGGCTTCGCATAGAGTTGTGACCTGTACACGCCGGAATCGAAGGCCGTACTCGATTTGGCCACACGGAACGTCAGCGGCTCAACAACCAGGGAATTCGCGAAATTTATGGAATTCTACAGGAACTGCGGCCGGCCGAGAAAGTGATCCTCATTTCTGTGTAATCTATAACTCTTCTGTATTCGTACAGATACTTGAATTATGATTAGTTTTCAGTAAAACACGCACGTACACAATCATCGTCCCGTCTGTAGCCTTCGTCGCCGCGGGCTCAGACCGTTGCTGGGCTGGACGTCTCCACGGCTGGCTGTACATGATTTGTGCCATTTGAACATTCGCAGTAAACACATCGCATCATTGCCTTGGTCACAACAATAATTAGTGCCTCGATAGGCAGCCAGTTCGTCCCTGTAGGTGCCCTGTCGTCTACTCGAAAATGCACACCGAAAACGTACCAGCCCTCGAGGGCGTCTTGTGCGCATGCGCGACGCGTCACCGGGCACGCCAGCCGCGCCAGACTGTAGAAGCGGCAGTTTTTTGACGCGCCCGTCGTAGCCGACGTGCCGTGGCCGACGTCGCCGATTCAGCCAGTGGCGACGAAAACGTCGGACTATATTGGGGCCTTTACAGTTACAGCGGCGGTGAAGCGAGCGAGCGCGGCGAACCTCAGCCAACGGACGACTTCTCCGGCTACTTTACAAGGTCAATGTACAACTGGTCGTGCAACTTGGAAGAAAACGCGTGCAGCTGCCTACTGCCAGCGGCATCAACTCGATGATGAGGGCTCCTGCGAACTGTGAGGCAAATTACTAGCGCACAGAAAATAAGATCTGCCAGAACTCCAAAGAACTAGAAAGTAAACATAATATTCGCGCTCAGGAATGAATGCAGTTTTTGTTTCTTGCGTAAAAAAAACATATCACATTTTTAATAATTTTTTAACTTGTTTCTAACGGCCTCTCTCGGTCATTTATTATCCGCTGCGTAGTTGCCCAAAGCTCAGAGGCTCAGATATGGCTCAGACCAAAGCTTTTTCATCCGCGGATTGGGTGCGTCATCGGCCCCGGTTCAACGTTCATCGTTGCGTGCTGCGTACAGAGTGGGTTATCTGTAACAAACAGTCAGTATTTCATTCTGCTGGTTGTGGTAGAGCTTTACAGCAGGGCGAAGACTGTGTGTGCTCGATGAGAAACTGATTGCCGCTGCATGTGCGCATTTCCGGACGATGGGACAATGCTGCGTCACAGCCCGGCGGCTCGGCCTCCCAGGCACGTCGCAAAAGTGGTGGCTTGTTTTACGGATACACGTCTGCATGAGCGGCGTATCGCTGCATGTTTTAATCGAACGGTGAAGGTGAGATTTTATTGCCCCCAAGACGCATGTCGCATTGCTCAAAGCCTTCCGTTCCGCTCCCTTTGCTGCGTGTTTTGCTTACTGCGTCGTATTACCGCACCAACGTTCGCTGAACGTGCTTTAGCTGTTATTACAGTGATGTTCCTATTGTCAATGGGATCTTTCTCATGGACATGTTAAATGCTTAAGTTGTAAATTTGTAACCTCACATTGACTCCTTTCAGTGGCAAATGAAGTGCGAGTAAAATATGGGAATCATGAACAGGGCGAGATTTATTGGAGCGAAGCTATATCGTAGATATTTTCAGTTGTCAGACGCATTAACTTCTAAATACTAGCAATCCCAATTTGAATTGCTTACCTAAGCTCTTACAGGTTGGCGTTCTAGCGCTAGCGTTAGTTATTCCGTTCATTTGTTTTTGCTGTTCTTTGACGCTGATATGTACTTTGTTAGCAAGATCTTTTACCCTTTTTATAATCTCACCGCTTCTCGTTTGGAGACCTACGCTCAGGTCATTGTTATCGCGAGGATTTCATGAAGACCGTGACGAATGAGCGGTGGTCGCTTTCCTACACTTAAAAGATTTCATTGTCGTGAAGCGTCTATGTAAGTAATCGTGAATTAATAAAGCCTGGCTTTCTATGCAGCACAGCTTCACTCATTTATGCCCTTAGTGAAATGCCTCAAGCCATGTGATTCTATCCATGTGCTTGCCGAATTCACTTGAAGGCCCTTGTTCACAAACGTTCCCTAAGAAATGAGCCCCAGAATGCGTTTACATGACGCGCGACGAAAGACCAGGCTAACGACGACGGAGGCAGAACGATGCTATGATAAGGTGGTTAAAGATACCGTAACATTTCAGTTAACGTAAAACTTGACAGTAGAAATCCATGTCAAGTAAAGTTGGCTGAACAGTTACGGTGTCCATTTTTCTGCCTTATCCGAGCATCGTTCTGCCTCCGTCGTTGTTGGCCTTGTTTTTCGTTCATAAGTAAAAGAACAATCAAATTCCCCGCCAAAAGTACGTCACTGTGACGTCACAAGCAACGTCACGTGTTTGTGGTGCCTCACAGTTCGCAGGGGGCGCCGGGAAACTAAAGCCTCGCTCAGAGTCGACACGCAGGCTTCTATGGGAGTTACGCTACCATTTGTTCTTCTACCATGTACTTTACCTTAGTGAAGGGTTTCCACCGCCAGCATGCACAAAATTGTCATCGACATCGGAGAAGCTAGCCCTCGCCACTGAAAGATGTGAGAGGAGGCTCAAGCACCACCCTCGGCAGTGGGCGGCATCTCAAGTCCATGCTTGTGCCCCGTTGATGGGTCTGTACAGATTAAACTTTGTTTCCCCAGCTAGGGAATTGGGGATAACCTACCATATTTAAACGGCAGATTGTCTCCACCTAAACTCCTTTTTCATCAGATCATTTAAAAAGTTGTATAAAACGTTTCTTCTTCACTTCTACTCCCTGGCTGCTCCTGCTCCTTCTCCGTCTTCTCGGCTTCCGAGCCAGGACCCGGGAACATCGGCCCCGGGTCCGATGTTCCCGGGATCATTTAAAAAGTTTTATTACACGTGTAATAAAACTTTTTCTAAACACACCTGTCCTGCTTTTTGCAACTTTTTTTTTAACCAAAGCAATACCCTTCTTTAATTTTGGGTACAGAATAAGTGTTGTCGCTGTGCAGGCAGTTAAAATCTGCATTTACTGTATTGATTTTTCCTTTCTTCCTCTATTATTCTACCCGTATGGTGCTGTCGCGACCGAAGCGTGGCGATCACAGCTTTGTTCTTGCCTAGATCGTCTGTCTTTCTGTGCTTAAACTTTACTATCTGTGATTGCGCAACATATTTATGTGCCTTGTTTGACGCATCATATGCAGTGACTTTGCTTAGTTGCATAGATATATTGGAGACTTGTACGTATATTTAAATGTCATGTTGCGAGGTTTTGTGCATACATATAGTGAAGTTTGTTTCCAGTGGTAATTTTTTGCCCTTATCAAGTTGTATCATCTCTTTTATAATATTCGATTATATCTTCGCATTTGTATGTACATATGTTTCGGAACTCTCCTGCTTTTTCTGTGCGCTCTCTGTAGCGACTATAATTTCGCTTAAATTACCCACAGTATACGACCGGTGACAGGTGTTCCTGTGCAATAAATGGAAAAAAGAACAGCGTCATTGGCCGTTGGACATGTACAAAAATGTAAACAAGCGTCTTGGATGACAGATTCAATAAAGCATTTCCCGTCAAAGTGTTCATTTCTTGGCATTTACGTTTTCATATCAGCGGTATGCACTGCTTTGCTGGTTTCGAACTGATATAGTTCTAGATTTCGTTAAATATTTTCTGTACTTATTCAACAGACAGAATCAGGGAAGCATTGATGTCAGAATTATTTCTGCCACAATGTTTGTCACATACATATATGTTCTTTTATAATAAAGTTAATATTTTACATTTGTCTTGGCAGTGCGTACTGCGTGGCATTCAAGAATTCGTTTGCAGCACCTAATACACAATGGCTATTGGCTGGAATTAATCATATCTGATCTATCGACAAATTCTATATAGAGGAGGACGCGCTGCAACGTGAGCCCCCCCCCCCCCCCCCCCCGAACAAAATTTCTGGCTACGCCACTGATCAGGAGTGATTCAATTCTGATATTCGGCTCAGTATTCCAGATGCCAATAAATTTAACACGCTTTGTTTCTGACGTCGGCGCTAGCGAACCGCTGTGTCGTTCGCGTACGGTCTGCGGGAGGAGGGGCCAACGCGGCGGTGTTTACGATGGTCGATGAGGTGCTGCCATCGTGCGGGGCTTCAGCGCGCGTTGTTGACGCCTTGCCGGACGACACTTCGGAAACTACATTATAAATAAAATATTTGTAAATGCTGCTTCGTTTCATAGTTCCGCAGATCACCGCGTCACTTCGGTTGTACTTTATGGGCAATGGCGCCCGTAACCGAGAACGGCGGCGAGCTGTCTAAGCACAGCCATAGCCTCCTTTATACTCTGTGCCTGTCAACGCGCCGCGCGAACAATAGAGCGGCGCCGTCGAGTAAAGTTGCGCGGTCCCCTCGCTGAGGGCGCCGCTGACGTAGGGGTCGAGGCGCGCGGGTCGCACGGGTACGAATGTCGGCGCGGAGCGGGAGCGCTGTTATTCGCTAGCGGGATAACTGTTCCTAAGCATGAGTCGCGCATATTCAGCATATTTACTTGTAAGGCCGACATCCACTAAGCATAACAAGTGATCATAATACTTGTTAGGCAATAACACCAACTCTATATGACGTTTTATGTCAGGCAGTTTCAAGAAATTGCGCATGGCTCGAAAAACTGCATGACTGCTCCGCTAGCACCAATGGTAATAGAAAAAGTACAATGCTAGTTTACGCTGCAATAAAACAAAATTGAAGAAGAAAGGCACCAGCATTTATTTACACATTTCACAACAGCAATTGTGCTTCAAGAGTACCATGTAGAAGTGGTGTGATGAATAGCTGCCACAAGTAGGGAAAAAAGTTCACAGTGACTGCTGTCACTGATAGCACTTCAGAAGCCAGCTTGATTTACAGATGCCTGGAACAACTGCATCGCAGTATGCCATTGAGATCTGTAAGGAGAACAATTTTGGTATCAGCTGTTACTTTCAATGATTCAGTGCGTCGTACAAACGTTTCTTTTTTTAGCTAGGAAAACAAGGAAAGACAAATATACGCGCTGCATCTTTCTGTTTCGATCACTCCAAAATAATCGTCACAATAGCACAATAGGCAAAGCTCGTGTTTTTATTTTTTCACAGAATTGCGCAGTTAGCGAAACAAAAAATACTGCGCTGGAGCACATGTAACATACCACACAGACGAGCTAACCAGGGAGGAAGTTCGCATCGCAGTCCATAAAATACACGTGCACATTTAATATTGTTATTACCTTACTGACGCGTAATAAACACACTTCTGGTGCTGTCATTAGAGACTTTTAGTATAGCGTATGGACGCTTTCGTACGATAAACGCTAGAAAATTATGGGACGCTACTCCGTGTGTTGCATCGGCGCTTTTAATTGGCCGTACGAAAGCGCGAACGCAAACTACAGTGGCGACATCTAGGTTTAGAATAAGAAAACACATTTGGGCTTTTTTTTTTTACTCGCAAGCCAAACCTAGCCAAGTCGCACCGGAGCCAGTTTCTTTGCTGTGGCAGTTTTGTTGTACTCCCTAACGCTGGTATTCCTGCGCTGACTAATTTTACCTTATATTACCGCCATGGTGCATAACGGCCTCCTTTCAGCCCCGTACTGCCAAGCATATTTTTACGGATACACGCGTGTAAGGGGTCAAGCCAAGACGATTCACTTCATGGCGTTGCCATACCAACAAAGCAACGCTACTCGTCAGGCTTAGGGACTGCGCTGCCGCGGTGCAAAATAAAAAATAGAGGTAAATATTCGCTAATTATTTGTGCTCAATGCTACACGAGGCAAAGCGAAAACCCCGTGTGCCATTTATAGGCGGCAGCGCGCACAAAAACGCGGTAACGAAGACAAATTCACCCTGAAGCGGGCGGCCTGGACGCCGCCATCTTGTCAACGCTGATCTCCCATCGTACGTGAGGGCTGGGTACGAGTTTCAGCGTACGCTGGCCTATCGTACGAAAGAGTTCGGTCTCGGCTATCGTATAGCGCATGCGCAGTGCCTGTCACGATATTTTTGGCGTGCGCTATTCCTTTGCGTGTGTCTGTGTATGCTATACTAAAAGTCTCTATTATATCTCACAGGCCTAATGCGAGTGAGTGCGAGAAAAGAAGCTAATATAAGCTTTGCAATATTTGGTTTAACTCACTTTAAAGTAGTCATCTTCACAATTGGTAAATCTTGTGTTTCTATTTTATCACAAATTTTCGTAATTAGCGTATACTGCAAAAATAAAAAAGCTTCGCAGGAGCACACTAACACACTACACAGACGAGCTAGGCAGGGAAGCAATTAGCATTGCAGTCCAGAAAGCACAGGTGCGCATCTAACATTACTATTGCAGTATTGACGCTTAATAAAAACATTGGTGCTGTCACTATTTTTTACAAGCCTCAAAGCAGCTGAACACTTAGCAGCGATCGCCGGAAGGACAAAGCAAAGCTGGCACTTACCAGTTGGTGCAACGTTGTATTCCTGCAGCACCCGAACGCAGAAAAAAGTAGAAGCATGATCTTGCACACAGCAGAACAGTCCACGAAACAGCGAGACAGCGGCAGCGCGTGGCTATCCGGACCGCTGTGCAACACGGCGCACCCGGCACTCGCCTGGCGAAGGTGACCCTACGTCGCTGTCGCCATCTCTTGGCAGCCAGTGGCGTAACTTGTCAACGGAGAAGGAGCGGCGGCGACGGCCGCGGAGCGCGGAGTTGACAGGCACAGTGTATAAAGGAGGCTATGGCACAGCTAACCGCGATTGGCGGTTAACCGTGGTTAAGTTCGGTAACCTCGGTTAAGCGTAACCGTGGTTAAGCCGGCCGTGTAAAGAGGGTATAAGAAAAAAGGATGTGGGAAAGGGGTAAAAAGGGCATAGCATAGTCGTTTACCTCCTTTAGAAGGCCATGGGGGTAACTTTGCACCTGCTGGAAGCAGTTCTCTTTTCACTTACGCCCTCTTAGAAAACTTGCACCCTACCGTAACCCTATACTTACCCTCTGTACCAGCGTTTGTGTGTGTGTTCCTGCCCCTTAAAGGGCCCCTGAAACGCCATTTACGGCCGTATTTTGATGCTACATGTGTTTAGAGGTGGTCTTAGTGAGCATCGAGATCACATTCAAAAAGCTCTGCGTGTTAGCTGTAATTTACAAATAATTTTGGAAAATTGCCGCTCGCAGCCGATTTGGGCGACTCACCACCGTGCGTTTTCAGCCGCCCAGCCCATGCGACGTCATTGGGGTTAGCGTTATCATTGGCCATGGCCATATGACGTCACGTGTAATTTTTGCAATTATGGATTTTAAAATTAGCACTATTCTTCCTGAAAGTAGTATTTTGTTCGTTAGTTATTATTATTGTACATTAAAGAAAGATAAGAATTCTGCGCGCATCTTGATAGAAGCGGAACACTTCCGGCCGAGAGAGATCCGTCTGCTCGCAAAAACACGTGTTGCCCGGTTGTCAGTCTTGAAATCTCGCGATCCCAACTGCTGCTGTTTTTTTTTTCTGGTCTGCAATGGACCACCATTGCTGTGTAGTTGGCAGTAAAGCTGAAGACAGGAAATATGTTATAATGCGACATCGTGTCCCTACAAAGCAAGGTGTCACGCGGGAAAGCTGGCTCCAACGCGTCGGGCTGTCATCGTCGGACAAGCGCCAGGAGCTCGGAGTTTGTGGCCGCCACTTTTCCCGTGACGCATGCCAGTATAATCCCAGTTTGGCGCAGCAAACTGGCCTCAACGTGAGACGTCGACGCCTCAAGTCCGACGCTTTGCCGACGCAGTTTCTCCCTGGAATGGTAAGTTTTCTGGGTTGCGAGTTATTGTGGAAACACGCGTAGCATGGCGCGGAGTCTCGCATGAAGCCTAGCACAAGTTTTGCATGCGCAGATTCCTTGCGCGCAAACCGCTCTTGCGAGAGGACCACAAGTTAAGGCGCTGAAAATGTATGAAAGGGAGCTCTCGCCCTGCGGCGCACGGATAAGGAAAAAAAAAATAAGGCGACCTGCGCACATGGAACCACGAATTAAATACACTAACGTGTACGCGATCACAACAATCGCAGTATAATTTGCCTGGGTGGTGCAGTGGGTTAGGGTGGTCGACTGCTGTGCCCAAGGCACAGCGGCCGCTTTTCGACGGAAGGGCAGGTGCCCGCGTACCGGTGCGGACAAAAGTAAACGGAGCACGCTTTTTCTTAATTTTTCACTCGGTGCATATTTGAAACTGGTAGTCGTGGTATGCGTGGACCGGTAGTAGACGCAAGTGCCCTTTCACGGACAAATATTTCCTGATCTCCAGTGAGGAAGGCGTTATTTTAATTTGACTGAAAAAGCCTAGCTGCTCCGTTTACTTACGTCCGCACCTGTGCATGTGCTGTGCGATGTCACTCAGTGCTGTGCGGCGCCTCGTCTGAGTCGAATTTGGGGCTTTGAACCCCATAAACCAAGCCTGACTTGTAATAAAAAAAATACCAGCACACTAATAGCAATACAGACCAACTGTATCCCCTCCCCCCCCCACACCCCCATCCACCTAAATATATGCTTATTTTACAGTGCATTTAGTCTACTCTTGATCTTTGCCTTTTAACACCTGTATATGCATGTCTTTCTCATTCATGAAGCGGAAAATTGAAGGGGAAATTGGCTCGTTATGATACAATTAATGAAAGGAGCTAACAGTCGAGTCCAAGGTAAATGTAGGTTTTTTTTAAATACTTTTGTGGTTGATATTGATCAGAATTAGTCCTGTAACGATTTTAGGCAGAAAGATAATTAAATACCAAGTGGAAGGAAAAATAACATGTGGTATATAGATAAAAAAAAAGAAGGTATCCCCTATGACGTTGCACTTGCAGACTGTTGTCTCCTTTCATTCTCATTCATGTGCAGAATAACAAAACTGCCATTAACACAATGTTGATTACGCACAAATTTCCTTCCTTTTCCTAGCATGGCAAACCATCATCGCCAGGAAGCCCGAAAGACCTCAGCACTACACAGGTTTCCTCTGGACAGGTTAGTACTGTTATCATGGTATTAATAACAATGTATATATACTTTTATATTTATATTTATGTATATTTAGGCCACATATATAACTTTGGAATATGTTGCACACATATATGATGGCTCTATTGCTAGAAGCTATATAAACTAGCACAACTGTTGCTATGTCATTATGCTTTCATGCAGTTAGTTACGTGTTCAACCATTGCTTCAGGCACCTACCGGAGGTGATCCAAATACCACAGCTCTTCCTGTAGAGGTGAGAATATTTTGGATAGTTCATTTTGTCCAGTGGATGATGCAAGTCTTTTGACATATGTACATGCTTAATTTTCAACTGTACTGAACAGCTTTGTATTATATTGCATATGATGGCTGTATTGACCGAGTAAGTAAGCTATGCAAATTAGTGCAAATGTTACGTCTGCTTCCATGCACAAGCTCGATCATCGCTTGAGGCACATTCTGGAAGCAATTAAAATGTAGCTCTTCCTGTATAGATGAGATTATTTTGGAGTTCAAATAGTTAATTTTGTTTAGTGGATGATGCAAGGCTTTGGTGTGCACTGGCACACCAAAAACAGAAACTCGGAGCACATATATTAACTGGATTAACATGGGAGACCCGACGTTCAAAAATAATGAGCTGCTGGATTGGTTCATGGAACAGTGTATTAGTCGACTGTCCTGCACTGTGTCTTTTGTTTGTGCTGCTAACATGCCTCCAAATTTTTCAGGGCTCTTGAAACTCCACAAACTACAGAATGTCTGTGCAAATTTTTTAGTCATATCAGTTCTCCACTTCCAGAATATTTGTGCATGCGTAGCAAGTTGACAATGTTTGCATTTTGTTACGGGCAGTTCACTCTATACAGCACCTGAAAATGAAAGCATGAAAAATTTCAAATCTGCAACAATCATTATAATTATGAATATCTGTCTGCAGGAAGCATCACCAGCGGGGCCTTCAACTACTCGCACGCATACTGTGGCAACACAATGTGGGAGTGCCATTCTGTTGGTAAGTCATTATTGATAAAGATGTTGTAGTGTTGTGAAAATGTATTGAAGAGCTATATGATTGATTACATTAAACGTAGATGGGGTGCTTGCCAATAATTTTAAATATATGAAATTTTTCCAGGCACACAGGTGTCTATTCGACTTAAATCTCTAGTCAGCACCAAGGTTCAAACAGAGAAGCCTGCCACCAGAGAAGTCGGTGGCAGGCTGCTATCACTGGCCAGGTACTGCTATCACTGGCCGCTCGTTAGAACAGAACTTCTTTCATCCACTTTTGTGCATTTGCTGGCTATGGCAGGCAAGAAAATTTGGCAATGAAGCACTGTTCATTAGGCAAAAAAAAAAAAAACTTAACGAAATACGTCACCTATGTGTCACATATTCACTCATTCAAACCTGCAAATATACCCTCCTTGTGACACAGTCCATTCGAATGATAGCGTTCATAACTCTCATGCATGGCTTATGATTAAGGATGTGGTAATACTCACAATGGGTCAACAAATATTGCCTTGCTGAGTCTATAGAGACCATGCCTCATACATACCTTGCACACCACTAATCTCGGACGTGGTGTTAGGATATTCACAGTTGCGTCAGGTAGCAAAAGGGCAATTTTTCCTTGCATAATATGGTCATGCTGTGTCTGCCTAGTGTACATTAGTGCTGTCTTTAGAGCTACTACGGAGCCATCACATGCACTTTGAAGTTTAATTTTGCACAAATATTTGAACAAGTCACTAAGATGCACAAGGATATTTGATTCTGTTGTGAAAAAAATATAAGTTGCGTAGCCCTAAAGTGTACCTAATTTGCCATGGCATTTTTCTGTTCCCTGTTGATAGAATGAAAAAAAAAAATGCATACTTACTATAAACTTTGACAGCAGCTTTATTTAGCACATTTTACAGCCAAGACATTCCGAGATGAACATCCACGGCTGCTACGTATTAGTTCATAATATTAACAATCACATGGCACCAATCGTTGACGTCACTGCACTTCTTTTTCAGCGACCATCAGGATGAAACGGCCCAGTCAGCGATTGAGGAACCCCTCTACAAAGAACGAAAATTCCTTGTGTTCGAGGGTTGCCTGCGGCAGCTTCTTGAGACCTGAACAATGTGCGGGCAAACAAGAACCCTTTACTTTAGCATAGCGGGAAGCCTTGTGACTGTGAAGGGGACATGCTCACTGCAGCATTCTTTCCTCTGGAAAAGCCAACCACTGGTTGAAGGAAAGGCAGCAAGAAATGTCCTCCTGGCTGCAGGCATCTTGTTCTCTGGCTGCGGTATAGCTTCAGTTCTTCGGTTCCTGCAATCCATTGGGGTGCAAGGCATCACAGAGAGGACCTACTACAACTACCAACGGGCATACTTGCTACCTGCCAGAAATGAGGTTTGGCAATAAGGATATCTCTCGTACAACATTCAAGTCAAAGTATATGTCATTAACTCGATAACTAGATGTCGCATCCTTTCATGACAACAACTTGAAGCTACAATGCAACATATAAAACATATAAAATCAGCATATATGCAACAGCGGAGGCATTGCAGTGCAATGCACCTGCTACTGCACATCTCTGTTGCCTTTTGCTACATGTTTAATAGACCAGCTGCATGCTCTAGTACTGAAGGCATAATTTTTGCAATATTTTTTTTTTAGTAAATGTGCTGTGAGAAAAGTGAAAAGCAATGCAGCATTTGAAACCTGCCCCCCTCATCCTAATATGCATTAAGGCAACCACATGACTGCAAGTTTGTAGCCTCTAAATTGAACATCTCCTTCTTTGCAGCTTTTTCAGTAAAGGCAAGCAGAACTTGCTAGTGAGCTTGTAGGGACAACAACAGACCTGGCAGGGGATGGTCGCTGTGACTCGCCAGGCTACAGCGCAAAGTACATGACTTGCAGTGTACTAGCTGTGCAGAATGGAGCCATTTTGCACACTGCACAAGTTCAAGTCGGTGAGGTAATGCGACTCATCCTTTCCGACAACTGAGGTTCCTTCTAACATCACATCCTATCTTACGGCATTTCAACCCTTCTGCTCAGGCCTCAGTGCTGTCCTCGTTTAGCGCTATGACGACTGTGAACATGTGATTGCTTACGCCAGTCGGACCCTAAGCAAGACTGAGCACAACTACACCATCACCGAGCAGGAATGTCTCGCGGTGGTTTTCGCCGTGCAGCGGTTTCGCTGCTACCTGTACGGAGAGCCTTTCGTAGTAGTAATCGATCACCATTCCCTATGCCGGCTACTCAATCTCTGTGATCCGTCTAGTCGCCTAGCCCGCTGGGCACTTCGCTTGCAAGAATACGACTACAGCATTTCACACAAAAGTGGCCGACGGCACGCAGATGGAGACTGCCTCTCCTGGTTGCCACCTGCCACGACGGAATGGACGCGGACAACTTTGATCATTACGTCACTGCTTTAGCTGAGATTTCCAAATACTCATACCTTTTGAACCGAGGAACACACTGATCAGCATCTGGAGTCGTTCTTAGCTGCTGCTCAAGACCCAACCTCAAACAGCCAGTTTTGCCTATGCCTATGTGATGGCCTGCTATACAAAAAAGTTTACTCAGACACTGGCCTTCGCTTCCTGCTGGTAATACCTGAAATCTTCCGTCTTTCTGTTTTACGTGTCATGCATGATGATCCAGCTTCGGGACACCTGGGATCTTCGAGAACTTTGTACTGCACTCGGGAGCGATTCTACTGGCCACGGATGCACCACACGAATGACCAGAAAGTTGCAAGCTGTCCTCAGTACCAGAGTCGCAAAGATCCTACTGGTGTTGCACAACAAAGGCTCAAATGTTTGTGGGAGTACTTCATGCAACACGAAGGCAGGCAAGTGGTCAAGTAGTGAGAAGAAGCAAGCAATGTTTCAGAAAACATTACTGCATATAGCAAGGATATGTCACAAGATGCCTCACATATAGAGCAAAGTTACGGGATCTCTTGGCTCACATATAGAGTGGAACTAACGGGACAGCATGCTTCGACAAGACGCTCCGGGGCAGCGACTGGGAAGAGCACATCCTTGCCGGTCGGGCCGCAGCGCAACCAGCAGAGTATAAAAAGGCAGACCGGAGTATGCCGCAGCAGTGTGCCCTGGGAAGATTCAGTCTTCTGGGCCTCTCTCGTGGCTACTTGCTCCAGGAAAGTGTCTTGTTTTTTTCACCGAGCCCACGACCAACTTGTCGTCCCCACTCCCTCTACGGCCGCCGCTACCAACCAACTCTGCGATTACGATACCTCATTAGATAAGAAGGCTGTGAGAATCCGTTTTGCTACAGACTGTCGGTTACTTGAATATTCTTTTTGCCTTTGTTTAAACCTTGACCTGGCTTAGTATTTTACGCTGTGTTTTTGTGTAACTCTCGCCCTTACTATCTCTGGAATACTTGCTTTGTTATTTTATAGTCTTCTTTATCGCAGCGTTTGTTCATTATCGTTTTTTTCTCTCGTCATTTATTGAGTCGTTTTTTATTACTATCATGTCCTGGTGTTTTATTAATTTTTTTTAAGCAGTGTAATTTGGACTACTACCTATATATGTTCCCATTGTGTGTTAAAAAAGTGACGCATAAATTTATTCCTTGATCACACACCAACACACGCACTTGACTGGTTGACCGGCCTAACTTTTAACTGTGTTCTCAAACCTCATAGAGGGACGACGGGTAACCGTAAAGGGGATCCCGCGCCTCTGTTAATCGTTAAGGCGGGGTTTGTGACAATATAGAACAGACCAAAACTGCAGGAAAGGTATTACATATGCTAAAAAATTACAAAAAGGTCAATGAGCTGCAAGGATTCACGGGATTTGCCAACTTTGAGAAAAATTTGTGGCACAACCTGCACACTCTAGTGCAGTGAAAAGAACTGCTTCCCCCCCCCCCCCCCCCAAGAAAAGAAATTGCACGAGTGCACTCAATTCTGCTTAGGTGCAGTAATGTGAAAGCACTGCGAATTATGTCACACTGCTTAAATTGGTCCGACATTACGCTAGCAATCCTCGGCAGCACTCGTCCAGATGGCGTACGTGTATGCCATATTTACCCAGGTTAAATGAAGGAGTGGTGCAGATGGTACTTCATGAAGATCACAATGTTTGCCGCACAGCTGAACAGTACGTTGTAGTTTGAACTTGATGAAGAGAACGATGCTTACTGCACAGCATGAGAGTGTGTTGCAAAGTGCACTGCTCGTACCGTAGACGGGGAATGCCTCAGCCCACATAACCAAAGCAGAAGCCAGTGGAGGCTGCTTGGAACCGTCAAAGCCGACAGCCCACCATCACACACCCGCGTAACTGATCGGAATGCTCTGCCCCAAGGCAGGTGACCTCTTCCCCTTGGATAAGTGCTCCCTTCTTCTCTCCTTGCAAATTTCATCGTGGTCTTTTTCTGCAAAGCTGTAAGTCCTTCAGTTCTGTTCCTTCTATCTGGTGCTCTGTTCTATACTGCCTTTCGTTTTCCTTTGACTATCCTGCACAGATGAATAAAATGTAAACACCAACACTGGAAAAAGCGACCATGAAAAAAAGCCACAGAAGAGGAGATATGCGGATAGAAAAGCGACAGTAAAAACTAGAAACATATTCACAGATCTCAAGGAAGCAAGATAACAAGCCAAGCTGTCGACAAAGTTCAGGCCCCAGAAATTGCAAGAGAACAAGTTAAAAACATCCTTATCAACAGTGCCAAATGAATGAATTATGAAAGAAGCTCCTCGCTCTATAAAATGTCAGAGGGATAAATATTAGAACAGGCAATGACAAGGTCTCCCAGCCCAACTAAGTGATTCCTGCGGTACAGGCCACAAAATGAGAAGCAGTGGCTACCTTAGCTGGCAGAATTCGTGTACATATATTCACTGTGAAAGGAGAGCGATGTAATGCACAGTTAGATACAGCTGATAATCAAGAAATAGGGGATTATGTCCAGGCATGACAGCTGGTGATAGCCGAGACAGCTAAAATAAGGCTTTTAGAGCATTCGCTCTACTTCTTCCGTGCACAAACCTCAAAGTGAATGCAATGTTGACTTTGAACTCTCACGCTGTGCAGCAAACAATGTCATCTTTATAGCTTAGACACGAGAGCACTATGCTATTGCCACAACCTATCACACCTCGTAGTAAAACTACAACACTCTCTCGACTTGTACAGTAAACATCGCCTCCATCAATTTCTAATTGCAAGACATTTTCGTGCGCTACAATGATCATCGTCTTAATGTTTCATCTACTCCTTCTCCTTCATTAAACTTACGGAAATACACCATGCACATACGCCACCTCACTAAAGACTGAGGTTGCAACCGTGCCAGACAGCCTGCCGAGACCATTGAACAAAGAGAAGCCAGACTAGCCCATTGCCAAAAAGCTGAGCAAGAGTGCAAGCGAGCCAAGATCAAAGTGGCAGCAGCAACTGTGACTGCGGCCAATGGCTAACGCTCATGAAATTTGGTTCAAGGACGGTTGAACCTGCACAACGTTTTGAATATATGCAGTGCTGCCCCTACACTTTGGCAAACACACCTGAAAGGGACCAGCTATTACTGCAGCTTGGAGATAAGAAATGTAACACTCTGCAAGCGTATTAGACTGTAAATAAATTCAAATTAATAATTCAGATCAGCAAATGCAGGAACAAGAGTTGTGGTTTGATCTGTGCTTCACCTGTATTACTCCACTGCTGGAATGGATGTATTCTGCGATCTGTTGTCATGTATTCACGGCTAGGAGTATCAATAAACAAACCTTCAAGCACTCATTTCATTGTGTCAGTATTGAGCACTCACACACTCGGTATCAATCAAAACACAGAATGCTTGTGCTGCCTCGGCACAAGCATACTGTGTTTCGATTTTAATTTTTTTTTCTATAAAATTCCATTCCAAATAAATGAATGTTTATGGTAGATGCTTGGAAGCATGTGCTCAAGCAGACTTGGCGATGCTCAGCATTGTCCTCCATTCTGGATTGTTTTTGGATGTGTATCTTTTTTTTTACTAGGATTTGAATTTTCTTCTCAGACTTTGCCCCGCCGGGGTGGTGCAGTGGTAAGACGCCCGACTACTGTGCCGGAGTTCCCGGGATCGAATCCCGGCCTCGGCGGCTGCGTTTCGATGGAGGCGAAACGAAGTGGCGTCCGTGTGCTGTGCGATGTCAGCGCACGTTAAAGATCCCCAGGTGGTCGAAATTACTCCGTAGCCCTCCACTACGGCTCCCCTTTCTCTCTATCCACTTTCACTCCCACCTTCATCCCTTCCCTTACGGCGCGGTTCAGGTGTCCACAGAGCAAGTGTGACAGATACTGCGCCTTTCCCTTCCTATGAACCAACCAACCAACCAACCAACCTTCTCAGACTTTATTTTTCACTAAGTAACAGTTCTATACCTTTCTTGCTTAGATATCTACAAGTTCTGGCACTTTAGAGGAATGAGATGTCTGTTCTTAAACAGTGCCACAAAACAGACACTTGACGCAGTGCATAACTTGGCGTTCATAAAATAGCATTCTCTATTTTTCCACCTTAAAAATAAACGCACTTCCATGCACCACTCGAAGCAGTGCGCCTGGCACACGTGATAAAGTTTAGAATACAGCATGCAGTGAAGCGACAATCACCTGAGATTAAAGGGGAGGGTGCCTGAATCCCACGTAGCTCGCCGACGGAAATTCACGCCGAACCCGGCAAACGACGCAGGCTGGCAGGACCACCCTGTTGCCTTCGCCCAGCCTGCCCCAAATCCACTTGGTAAACAAGCTGTAGGCTATGAAGCGGTGCTGCCTGAAAATACCACGCTTTACAGTAAATGGATCATACAAAAAAAAATAATAATAATAATGCGAATCTGTCACCTGACGCTTCCGCACTACCTACTTGTTTACATCTCCGTCTCCATCGATGTTCGCTCCCTCCTCCTCCAGTGCAATGTGCACAGCCCGAAGGACTTCGGGCGTTAGGCACACGCTTTGGAACGCTGGGTGGATCGTAATGCAGCCGCCGTCTGCTGGCACACCACCAGCACCTCCGGCATGCTGCGGCAGCACACATCTTCTTCAGGTGTGGGCATGCTTTCGCAGCGGCCGCAGCGGCACCTGCGCATAAGTAAAATGTGAAAAGGCCACGAAGCAAACACGAAACGGCATTTCGTGAAATAAGAAAGTTGTAATAACTTATGTGCAGTGGCGCGTGCGCCACGGAACGCACCATGGTAGGCCGTCGTCTCCGTCGCCAGCGGGTGGTTCAGAAGGGCCAGTCGATGGAGTGCTGCTGTCGTCGCTGTCTAGCGGATCACGAAACGGAGTATAATCATATGGATCAAAGTCCAGCTCGGCAGCGGCTTCACGATGCCGCGCTTCGAGCTCGGGATCCATGCGATCCATGGCGAGTGGCGACCGACACGCGAACCGCCACAAACACGAAGGGGAGGAAATCGGAGCACTACCGGAAGTAAACAAACCGAGAGTCGGTGGCGTCACTTCGTGACGCATTATGGGCGGGGCGTCGGCCCGGACAAGTTTCACGTACGTGGGAGCTTTACGTACGTGAAGCGCCTACGTGTGACCAGTGCGCATGCGCAGAACGTGAAGAGTCTGCGGGAGTTTTACGGACGTACGTGAGATTCGGATTTTCACGTTGGCGTCTTCACGTTGCTGGCGTACGTAGAGTTGACAACATGGCGACGCCCTGCCCGCCCGCTTCACAGCAATAACAGCTTCGCCGCTAATTCCTCGGTGCGATATCGTGTTCTAAACTGTTGTATTCGCTTTAAGCTTACCAAATCTTACCCTCGCGTAAAGTTTCAAGTGACAAATAGCCTTTTGTTTTTAGATAGAAGGACGATTTTTCAGCTGTTAAGCCTGACGCAGAAGCGTTTGTCGTCGTCATAGCAACGATCTCGCGAGGTGACGCCAGACCAGAGTTGAGCGAGAAGTGGCTAGAGTGCCAGATGCAAGCCGGCAACCAACCAGAGCCAATCCGTTGTAGGGGGAAGGTCGTGAAGTTGTAAGCATCAGTTCTGTTGCCCAGCGAATTCGCTTTTCCAAAAGCGACGATCTGGATATGCTTCGCGACGGGAGAGAATGCAATCCATTCGAAGACTGCATGCGACACGCTGTTCGGCGGACACATATAGGTATGCGTCTTGCTAATTGTTCACTGTAGAGCAACGACGTTGAGAACAGCAATTTCCAATTCGACCGACTCTTGGCTACGGCCGCAACATGGCTCGGCTCAAGGCAGCTCGACTGAACAAAATTAGTTTTGTTCATCTGTACTAGATGGCGCGGCATATTCGAGGCTTGCATGAAAGGTCCATACATTTTGCTTCACGTACACCACGTACGTGAAACTAAAAGTAGTCCTGGCGAAATTCGGGCAGCGCACGTAGACTTCTCACGTTTGCGTACGTAACTCCGTACGCACGTGAAACTAAAACTGTCTATTTTCTTTTTTTTTGGCCGGCGCGTCGGCGTGTATGAGTTGAGGGCTACAGCGACGGGAGAGGAGGAGCGTCATATTTAATATGGAATATCTGCGCTATTAAAGATGTTAGCCTAAAATTTTTTTGCGCTTTGCTGACTAGTGAAGGCACGCCAACCGCTCGTGCGCCTTTCTTAAGCACGGCTTCAAGCTTTTCATGGGCCCTTTAAACAGCGGGGCGATTAGTTTGGGCGCATGTCACGATGGGGCGCTCGTGCAGCATTCTGTCCGGAAGTTGGTGCAGGCGCAATCACTGTTCCTGAAGCTCTGGGGTTTAGAGATAACAGTGGCCGGGTGAATAAACCGGCGGTGGAAACTAGCAAAAAACGACAGGAAGATTGGTGGCTTAAAAGCAGAGAAGTGACATAATGTTAGTAATGTAGGAACAAAATTTAATAAATGGAATGATGGTTTAGTTAACCATTCTAAATCAATAATTAAGATATAGGGAGAAACATGAGCATGATAGCTACTGCTACCACCCCGTTTCAAAGGGGACGCTCCTATATTCCATCCATTCCATCCATCCATCCATCCGTCCCATCATGTCTTGTCCCCGCACCGTCGCTTTCAGAGATGGGATGCCTTTTGTGCCACCATCGCCACCGTTTTTCTCTCGCGGGGTTTGGGTCCCTCTCCACGTTTACCTCTCCCCGATCACGAACTGCACGCTGCAGGTGTGTCGTGGTTTCTAGGGGTTGACCTCATGACTGCAAAACTGCTTCTAAATTGTAATGAAACAGCAGATACTTTTTGTTTTGCTTGTGGCAGTAATGCTCTGGCAGTACACAGCCTGTTTCAGGCTTATTGGAGCCGCTCCGACTGCACAACGAACTGTCACGGGCCGTTGTGCAAACATATTTCCTAAGCTGCCTAAAGGAAACAAAAGGCGCATTATCTGTCACACTTCTTGGTAGAATCTTGAACCACACCCTAAGGGGAAGCTTGGAAAGCTTCGAAGGAAGGTGGAATAAAAGAAAAGAGAGGAAGAGGTGCTGGTTGTGTTCAGCAACAAAATTATGCACATATTTGATTTTACCTGAAGCGCATACAGCTCGTTCGGTCGAAAAGGCATCGCCATTGCCATTGTCGTCGCCGAAACTCGCAACTTGCTCTGATTTATATTAAAATCATGATGAAATCGATTTCTTATACAACTTTCAGGGTGGTGTAATACCCTCTTCGCGTCACATTTAGCATCCATCTGCTAGTCATGTTGAAAGTTAGTTTGCGACAGAGATTCGAACCAACGACATATGTACAGCTGCCAAAATCTTAACTGACGTTCGTGACGGCAACACTTTCTGTGATTCTGAGCGTTACAGAGCAGCTAACCTGCGAAAAGTCGAAGTATGAGAAAGGGCTCACCAAGCTCTTGCGTAATCTTGATCTTCTGGCAAGTATTGTCCGCACTAAGACGCAGGAGCACAGAAAATGAGGTCGTCATACGCACGCCAGCTAAAGATTTGGGCTACTCTACCTCCTGTTTTATGCCTTTCATTTTAAAGTTCGGCGTTCACCGAGAAGTGAGACAGATACAGCACCTTCCCTTCCCCCAAACCAAGCCAACTAAAGGCGGTAATCACATTGCCAAACTCTGTGTCTCTTAACGGCAAGCATTCGCGGAAAGAAAACGCGGTGTTAAAGGCGCTATCGCGTCTACAGCTTTGGGGTCATCCTGGCTTTAAATTATTTAATTTTGTAGCGTTAACTAGAGGCAGGCTGATGGGAAGCTGAAAGCTGTGACACTCGAGGACAAATTGCATCAAAAGTTGTTTCTTAAATTTCTACTCGTTTTTTGTTAAGTGCGACCAGCTACATTGAAAATAAGGATTTCTTCACCCTCATTTACCGTACCGCAGAAAGTATGTCAGTCGGACATTCACGCACACGTATATATATTGCCCAAATTATGACCAGATCGAACGTCGGCATGTTTTTTCTTTTTCTTTTTCATCTCGTTGCTCCTGCTGCAATGAACTGCCAAATAGAGCGCGTAGCACAATTACCGGCGTGCGTTGAATGGTTCTCCCAGCTAAACCGTGAAATCCTCGCAGCTCAAATTTCGGGCAGAAAGGGCATTTTGTCGATGGTAAGGTACTTGCCCGATTCGATCAGAAGTCGGATGTTCCCATCGTATGCGGCGGCGATGCCAGTGCTATCGCTGAGGCAGCGGCTTGTCTTGCATCGCTGCCGCCGCATATATGGGAACATTCGACTTCCTCTGATTGAATTAGACAAGTATCCCAAAAATACTTATTATTAAAAATACTAACGGCAAAATTCCATTTCTGTGCGAAATTTGAGCTGCGAGGATTTTGTGGTTTAGCTGGGAGGAGCATTCTACAGCGCGCCGGCAATTGTGCAACGCCCGGTATATTCCTGGGTCTCCTCTTTTAGAGAGTTTTCATGTTTCTGCAAACGAAGTTAAGGCACCTGCCTGCCTGTCTGTCCTATAAATTCACTTTTCCACGGGCCATCGGAATGCGGTAAATAACCCGTCTTGCCTCGGCCAAGGTTTTCATTCGCTTGATTTTACTGTTCTACACACATGCTCCCTCCTTCATTCCTTTTTGTTTTCCAATTTTCAAAGATAGGCTAATACGTTTGGAAGCTGAAGAAACCAGAATGCATTAACCGTATCGTAGTGCTCTTTATTAATATTGCAAGAGATGTTATTTTGGCATGTCATCATTCATAATTGTTTCATTCGCTCCGTATTCAGCAGGTTCTTTTATATCCGTCCATTGCGTCTTTTGTTTCAGCTGGTACCTCCATTTTGTTACAATTTTAAGGTGCAAAAACTGCCCGAAGAGCTAGCTCTACTGTTCCTAGTTTACCAGGGCTATCTCTTTTCGCAGTGATTCGCCGCTTCTCGGGCGCTTTTGTGATGAAACACGACGCATGCATGTTTTCCGCCATGTCGCACACCGTGCACTTCGCGTTTTTCAATGCAGCACACACGTGTTTGCAGTAGCATTGGATGCCTTCGAGCATAAGTTGAGTGGAAAACTTACAAAAGACCAGCTAGCTGGCTACCTGCAGAGCCACGTACAGCCTGTGATACTTGCACGTGGTCACTTATCCTTTCTAGTTCCGAGAATTCAGGAAACTGGGCATTGATTCCTTCGCTCGCCCTATGACACAGCGCAAAGGTGACGCACGTTCTTTTGTCCTGATAAGCTTGCCCCTCCAGTGAACATCAGAACTGTGGACACTGGAGCGGTTTGGAGCGGACTGTGGCGATGAGTGTGATGCTTGAGATGGACGTATAAATATGCCACCTTTCCGTTTAATAAATAGTTGGTAGTGTGCGCATGTGGTGTCCCCTTCTTGTCTGTGTCCGTTTCCGTGTTGCGCCGCCGTTCAATTCCATCATGCACCATCTCGCCCCCAGGCCGTTATTCTGAAGTACCTTTCTTCTACAGTGGGCCCTTTTATGTGTTCTAATCCTTCCTATACTCAAGTACATCTGCTCGTCGCTCATATCGCTGCATCAACCTGCCGTGCAAGATTCATCGCCTGTCTCCGCAAGGGACTCGTTCCATCTGAAGTGAACGCGTTTTTTGGTGCCATTAGGCCTTCCATCGGTCACGTGAAACGGCTCTGCCGCATTCTGAAATCTGAACTGTGGAGACAAGTCCGAATGTTTTATGACTGGCTGCGCGTTTTGTGTTTTAACCTCAACCCAAACTGCCTAGCTGAAAAGGAACTGGCTGCTCTGAGACGTCTTGCGGCGCAATCCACAGAGTTTTTGTGGCAACGTTACCTTAATGTTCTGCCGCGGAAGCCTGAAGAGAAGACGGTAAAGCCTAGGAGCCTGGTTGTCCTTGGGAATGCCTCCGTTCCAGATGAAGTTGCTGCTAACCTAACGAAAGGGCCGAAGTACAGTGTTCCTCCGAGAATTCCTGCCTTCGAGCTCCTATCCCTGAACAGGAAGTTGGCAGATAAAGCCGGTGAGGACAGGGAAAGGTGTCTTTTGGATGGCGTCGACGGGTTACTGAGGACATCTCGAAAGCTTGACCTTTACCCAAAGGAGCGCACGCAACACGTTGTGTCGCTTTTCAAGGACAACGACCTTAGACTCCTTCAAGCTGATAAAGAAGGTAGTTTTGCGGTTGTTCCAGTGGGCCTTTTCAAACAAAAGGCGACGCAGGCCATTTTGAAGAACTTTGTTCAGGTGAAGCAAAGTGCTTGTAGAGTTAAAACGAAAGCCATCTCGTTATGTAATGAGCTCCAACTCTCCAGGCTGGCCAAAGGAATCAGCGAATGTAAGAAAGGGTCTCTTGATGTGTTTTTTACGGTGAAAACCCATAAGCCAGGCATGCCTTTTAGATCCATTGTTAGTGAGCGGGATTCGTGGCAGCAAAAGTTGAGTAAATTTCTCCTGAAGCATTTGAAAGGACTGGAAGTGGACGATCCCTTTGCCACCAAGAATTCAGCAGACGTAACAGCTTTTTTAAAAGACCAGTCTTCCATTGGATACTTATTTTCTGTAGACGTCGAAGATTTATTCTATTCAGTTCCGCATAGCGACCTTTTCAAATCCGTACGTGAGTGTATTGAATCTAATGGCGTTATAACATTTCAAAACTCAGCTGGACTAAGTGTGGACAATTTTTTATCACTCCTTGAATTTTACCTCAGGTCTACGTTTGTTTCATTTGACACAGAAATGTACTTGCAGAAAAAAGGCATTTGCATAGGCTCCTGTGTTGCCCCTGCCCTGTGTAATATATTTTTATCATCTATTGACCGTGCTTTAGCTTCTTCCCTTGACAATGACCTAGTCCTGCGAATTTTTAGATACGTTGATGACTACCTGGTAATTCTTAAAAGAACTAACACTGCATTGACGCTCCCCAGCAAAGTGGAAAGTATCTTATCTGTTTTCAGACAACAAGGAAAAGGGCTGGCATTTACTCATGAACTACCAGTTAAGGACAGCTTGCAATTTTTAGATATCAATGTCAAAGTTCTTGAAGGGCGGGTGTGTTGGATGTATTCTCCCCGTGCCAAAAAGGAACTGCTTCCGTACGAATCAGCACACTCTAAGACTGTGAAAAGGGCGATCGCTTCGCTTTGCCTAGAGTCCGCATTACTTAAGTCTTGTGCTCACATGGCTGAGGCTAGTTTCAACAATCAGATCGAAAGACTTCGAATGGCTGGTTTCCCGTGTTCTGTTGTTTGCAGCGTAGCGGAGACCCTCCTACAAAAAATTAAAGGGAAGAAGAAGAAATCCCACGCTAAGCCGGGATCAAGGCGACCACAAGTGGTCCCCTATATTCACCGAGTGGCACATAACTTGAAGAAAGTCGCCGGCCGGTACGACGTACCTGTCGTTTTCTCCGCGCCCAAAAAGCTGAGCGGATTGTGCTCGAAAATCGGGCAGAAGAAGAAACCCCTGTGCGAAAAGAGACACGGCAAGCATTACTGTTCCTGTGGCGTCGGAGTGGTCTACGAAATCCCACTGACGTGTGGAGGGGTCTATATAGGCCAGACGGGTCGCTGTATTAACGACAGAGCACGGGAGCATGAGAAATCGTTAGAAAACGGAGGCGGGTTAAATTTGTCTACCCATTGCAAAGATTGCAACTGTGAGCCAATGCTTAACGGTATAAGGATTCTGGGCAGGAGTCGCGATCAGGTGGTACGGGAAATTCTTGAAGCCTTCATGATCAAAAGGAAGGGTAGCATTTGTGTTAGCGACTCGTCTGTATCCCTCCGTAGAAATGAAGTTTCATTCCTTGATAATTTTTTGTGACGGCATGCACTGTGCGACTTTAACCCCGGAATTTTTAACGGCCTTGTGATGTTTAGTTAGGCGGGTTGTTAATTTCGTCGCTCGTTTGATTCTGCATTTGCTACCAGTGCTTTTTGTTGCTGTTGTTTTAGGTTTGACCGCTGTTGTTTCTTTTGTTTTGACTCTGCTTTTGCTACGATCGTTTTTAGTTGCTTTTAGGTTCCTGACTGTTTTTTCCCCCCCCCCCCCTTTTTTGACTATGCCTTTGGTATACGATTGTGTTTGACTGCTTTTGCTTCATTTCTTTGACTCTCCTTGAGCTACAAATGTTGGTGTTGGTTTAGGTTTTTTACTACTTTTGCTTCCTTTGTTTGACTCGGCCTTTGCTATGATCGTCTTTTGTTGTTGTTGGCCTAGTTTCTTTTACTGCTTTTGCTTCATTTGTTTTGACTCTGCTTTTGCTACGATCATCCTTTGTTGTTGGCTTAGGGTTCTGACTGCTTTTGCTTAACTGTTTTGACTCTGCTTTTGCTATGATTGTTTTATCGTTTTATATTTTTTATTTGTTAGGGTTCGGGCTGGTCGCTTCTAATGTCTTACTCTACTGTTTTCGGTCCACACTGCATTTGCTATGAGATATGGACTGCCTTCCGTTAAAAAAAAAAAATGTTTTTTTTTTATAGTTTATCTACTGAGGTTAGAAATATCTTGTCTGATTTCTGTTGGTGCTGCTCGGCGTTCACGTGTTGGGTTTGGAGCGGACTGTGGCGATGAGTCTGATGCCTGAGATGGAGGTATAAATATGCCACCTTTCCGTTTAATAAATAGTTGGTAGTGTGCGCATGTGGTGTCCCCTTCTTGTCTGTGTCCGTTTCCGTGTTGCGCCGCCGTTCAATTCCATCATGCACCAACTCGCCCCCCCCAGGCCGTTATTCTGAACTTGTGAGACGAAGAACAACAACTGAAATTTCATTAGTGAGAAAAACATATATAAACATGCATAAAGAGGTGGAGCCAGGGCGATTGCTAGACTGTTTTCGGTGATCGCACAGCATCACCTTGGCTTCACACCTATATGCATGTTTATATACGTTGTGCTCCGAAATAAAATTTCAATCGTTACTGAGCGCCTGTGTCCGTTCTTTATTGTGCGTTTCCTTGTTGATCCTTGCGCTGTTATTTAGGCATACCTAAGTTTGGTCTAGTTTTGGGACATGTCCTTCAAGAGTTATCTGGAGTTGAGAGCTTGCGATGTTGATTACTGTGTCATATCCTTTCTCCTGCGCACAGCTTTGCACTTTAGGCTGTGGAAAACCAGTTTCCTCCCCCTTCGCCGCGACCGGTCACCACCCCTCCGCCGAGCGTCGTGGCAGCGCCGGCTGGGAGAGGAGGTAAATACCTCCCCTTGGGGGAAGGAGAATCCAGGATGGGTGCGCCACCAAGACGTCTACGCGGGTTCCCGCGAGAAGACGAGAGAGATTCTCGATCTAGCCGGCAACGAGAGCGGTCGTCTCCCGCCGCCTCTCCCGGCAAATGCCGGGGGATAGCGGGCACGGAGTACGCTGCGCACACGGGAGGACCCGTCGTGCACGACCGCCCATCTTCTGGTTCCCGACGGCGAAGCGACCGGCAAATACCGCACGCTCTCGCCGCTTCCCGCGGCAAACGCCGTGGTATGACTTCGTCCGAAGAATGCGGCGCGCATGGGAGATCCCGGCCGCCATATTCACGGCGCGTTCAAATGTCCGCCGCCGAAGTCGCACCCCCATTCCCCAGCCGGTGAGTCAAAAGTCCTCCTTACGTAGTAGCCTTGCCCTTCCAAGGAAAACCCTGTTGATGCATAGCTAGCCGGCATGCTCTGTATTATTTGCAAGTGTAATAAAAAACAGCATTCGAGTATTAACTATATATGTCGTCCCCGTCCTTTGACCCCTTTGTTCCCTCCGTGGGTTGCCAGCGAGGACGCTGCACCTGCGGAGTAGGAGCGGGGCGGAAGACCGTTCCCCCTTAAAACCCCACAAGGCCAGTTCGCGCAGCTTAATTTCACGTCTCATATAAAGAACATTTTTGCAGCAGCTTCCTGCGATTGCACAAAGCCCCCTCATCTACCATTTTTGACGACCATGCTTGCGAAAATGGAGAAGTTTTCTGAGCGTGATTTTCCACGAGCGTCCCCTCAGTTATCGACGCCCTGGCCTGCTGCACAATAATGGACCTTTTCTCAGTGGCGCACCCCTCTTGTGACCACCAGGTGAAATACCCTTGACAGGATGGCTTACCGAGGTTCCCTCGCATATTTCCAGCAAAACATTTTTCACAATAATTGAGTGGACTTATTTTTCGAGCAGTAGTTGAATGCAGGGCTGTCATGGAGAAAGCAGGCCAAGTGCAGGGGGAAGGTATATCAAGGTGTGTCCTTAGATGCTTCAAGCATCACTACTAGCTGGAAGTAGCCCCGCAATTAACTATACTGCTTGGAAAATAGGCCGGCACCACTACTGCGAAAGAATTTGTGCAGAAAAAATAGCGATCTTCGGTAACCCGCCCCGTCAGACGTTCTTCGCTTGGCGGCCACAAGAGGGTGTGGTGCTGGAAAAATGTTTCCCATGCAAGAGAAAGCGCTTGCTGTATCTGCAGCCGCGACGCGGTTCCAACACGCTTCCATTTTTTCATATGTGCATACATTTTAAATGTGGCTACTCCCTCACATCTCATTTTTCTCTCGTTTTTCATTCACACAGGTTCCCTCGGAGTATGGATTCAACCACGACAATGACAAAAGACTGCTCAGTTATCCTGCCACTTTCAAACGCAATAAAAAGTAAACCCTGTCTTCCGTCCTCATGTACTAATATCGGTGTGCAAACTGCACCCTGAATGGCTACATGGCCCGTCACAAATATGTCTCTAGCACGAAGAAACCAAACGCTAGAAATCTAAAGAATAAGGAAGGTGCTAACCTTGTTGCGTGCACTGCGCTACTTGCAAGGATTGTACACCGCTGTTTTCTGGAGTCAGGATTTTAGGCAAAAGCAAATTAACCCTTTGTAAGGCACGGTATATTTTTTTCAGAAACTAAGAAAAGTGGTGTTGTGTTATTTGACTAAACAAAGCCAACAGAAATAGTTTGCACGAAATTTCATGCCATATAAACAAGTAGTTTATTAAATAAAAGTGGGACATATGTGTCCCACTGACACTCAGTGGAATTTCAGGAAGTGGGACGTATTTGTCCCATTGCCTCTCAAGGGCTTTCAGTTTACTTCCGACCAGCATGAAAAGGCCCAAAACATGTTGCGCAAAGCGGCACATTGCATGCAGAGCACAAAAGACTGGTGCGAGCTTCTTTCTTGGTACTCGAGCACCAGCGACATCGCCTCCTTTTCGCGACCTTCTGAGGGTGGTGTCCACCTCCCAGAAATCGGACTTCGTCCTCAACTCCTACCATTTTTTGTCCGTTTTTGGTACCTTCTTTGTTGGCTTTATAAGGGCGATTGTTAGAGCCTTTGAAGGTTTGGCCGTTTATCAGCTGGCGACCGAGGACCAGCCGGAACCACAGGTAGCTCATTGGATTGTCTTGTTTCATTTGGAGGAAAGCATTCACTACTGCTGCATCCAGCAGAAAGTAGAAAATTCGGTACCAGGACTTCTTAGATCTTCTGTCTGCCGGATACGCATTTCTCCTCTGGTCAAACTTGTCGACTCCACCCATCCAGGTGTTGTAGTCTGAGATAGCCTTTGGGCATTGGACAGACACGGACGAGCCATTGGCGAGCTTTCGAACAACGTCCGCAGTGTCATTCGGGTGATGAAAGTTGGAAAGTACGTGGACGTTTTTCGTATCCTTCCACTGGTAAGCCGTTATGTTTCCTTTTGTCCGCCATACATAGTCACCCTTTTGCAGCTTGTTATCATGTCTGATTTCTTCAGGGAGATCCTTGCGATTTGTTCGAACGGTCCCCGCTGCCAGAATTCCCTTTTCTTTCAAGGCCTCCATTAGCCGTGTGGATGTAAAAAAATTATCAAAATATAGCTGTGTGCCAGGCTCCACACCATCAAGCAGGGAGAGCACAACATGTTCTCCGAGACCCATGCCGGCTGGGCGGTCGGCACCTTTCCCTTCATAAACCTGAAAATCAATCAGGTATCCTGTCTGGGAGTCAGCGCGGCACCAAACCTTATATCCGCGTTTTATTGGCTTCATAGGGAGGTATTGCTTCAAAGATGACCGCCCTTTGAAGCGTATCATGCTCTCGTCAATGGCTTGATGGGAAGACGGAGTGTATTGCCGCTTGAAGCTGGCATTCAGCGCTTGTATGAGAGGGCGTACTCTCGACAATCTGTCGTACCCGTCTTCACCTTTCTTTTTTTCTTTGGTGAGGTCGTTGATGTGTAAACAGTTCATAATGTTTTGAAAACGGCGGAATGACATGACCCTTGATATGTCAGGGCAATTGAAGAAACTGTCGCTGCTCCAGTATAGATACATTTGATGCCTTGGATTGGTGCTCATCAGCAGCAGTATGCCAAAATATGCGCGAAGTTCATCAATTGTCAGCTCTTTCCAGTGCTTGCGGTCTTTCTGCTTTGCAAACCGGTTTGTCTCTGTTACTAGTGTATGCATGGCACTGTCGTCAAAATATAGAGCAAAAGCTTCACATGGCGTCGTCGGTGATTTTGATGAGAACTGTGGGTCCCAAATTTTCGGGTCGCGGACGGCATGCTCCGGTTCGCTGCTACCCCAGAAACCAGGCTCCTCTTCGACTTCTTCTTCAGCAGAAACTTCAGGCGCTTTCGTTCGTTTTCTTGTCTTTCTGGTGTAAGTAGCCTTGCGCTTTTTATGTCTGCTTGTTGAAGCTGCTGCTCCATCGTCGCCGCTTTCTTCATCCGAGTCCGGCGGAGCGAGCTCGGGTACGAAGTCGTCGTCTGTATCCTCATCCGAGTCACTCGAAGTGGGGTCGTCCGGAAGGCTAAAATATAGCTCAAGCGCTTCTGCTGCCGTTAGGAATCGTTTATCTGCGTTTTCAAGAGCAAACAAAATACAAAAGTTTGAGTAACGTATCCCTCAACACATCGTCACCGAAAAGCGGGAAGTTAGGCCTAGCATACTTCATGCTGTTTTCTAAGGGTGGTCGTATTTATACAAGATTTTCAGGCTAAGTATTGCTTTTATTCCTCAAAAAATGCGATTAAAACAAGCTACTGGGCTCAGTTTTGAAGCACAGAAACGGAAACACTCACCTGAAATCTCGAATTATTCTTGTTTGGAGACACACCAGGAAAAAAATTCTTCGCCTTTCCGAACGGAGACACAATTTTCCAAACAACGGACGCCTAGCACCACCTGTCGTAGAAGCAGCAAAACTACTTCCAGGAGTAATTACAGCATCCGCTGGTAGATGGCAGCACAGTAAAAAACGGGATGCAAGCGTCCCAATGCCTTTGAAGAGCCCTTTTCTGCGGCGTAAAAAGTGGGATGTATATGTCCCATTGCCCTACAAAGGGTTAAAAACCACCCGTGAAACGATAGAATCATATTATGTTGTGTTAGCGATACCTCAGTTGTTTTGCACCAACGCAGAAAAGATTTTCCTTTCTAAGTTCTTGAAATAATGATGCATTTCGTTTTGTTTATCTTTTCCCTGGCACGGTATGCGCCTGCGCGTGTGGTTGTATATAACTCTTGTGTGCGTCGAACAATAAACAGTTGTGAGTCAGCGCTGTGTTCGTCCCTATAGTATTCCTTCCTCTTCTTTCCTTTGGCCGCGTGCCTAAATCTAGAATACCAACTAGCCCAACAACTAACTCTACTGAAGTGCATTTCTTATACATCGGGCTCTCCTTTCCTCAGTGTTTCTGCTCTTCAGGATGTGAATGTGCTCCAGACCAACATCGCAAGTGCGACGTAGATTCCTGGGATAAAGAAGAGTGTGACCCCTGCACGAGTGCCCTGTTTGGTGCTGTTCCGCCATCGTGGGGGCACGTGAAACGCGTTTGCAAACTCTTAAGGTCTGAACTGTGAAGACAAGTAAGGTTATACACAGACTGGCTACGGGCTCCATGTTTTGCGCGCTACCCGGAATGGATTGCTACAAGACGGTTTCATCACCTCAGAAGTGAAGCTGCGAGACTGACGAAAGTTTGGTGGAACGTGAACCTGAAATGGATTGTTGCTAGCTCAAGGAAGTATAAGAAATAAGAGTGCAGCAAAGGTGGTTTTGTAGTGATGGGTGAGGCTTCTGTCCCTTCCAACATCTCGAACTTGCTTGAGAATGGTCCAAAATTCGGCCTGGAACCTTGTGTTCCCCCTCATGAGCTAGTGGGGCTAAGCCGCCGCATAGCCGAGAAGGCAGCTCAGGAAAATCAGGGACGTTGCCTTTTAGATGGTATAGATTGTCTGGCGAAGAATTATAAAATTAGTAGTCAACACAAGGCAAAGAAATGTTTGAATGATATTGTGGAATGGAATGGAAAGTGCATCAATGGACAAGAAGTGGAAGCTGTGACAGATTTTCTGTTCTTGGGCGCCAAGATTACCTCGGAAGGAGACTGCAGCCATGAAATTAGGAGACGCCTGCTTCTGGGAAAGAGAGCAATGGTTAGCCTTGACCGCCTAGTAAAGAGCAGAGACATTAGTCTGCCAACCAAGATCCGTATAACCCGTGCTATGGTCTTTCCAGTTGTGATGTATGGATGCGAGAGTTGGACTGTGAAAAAGGCTGACCGCCGAAGAATTGATGCGTTTGAATTGTGGTGCTGGCGAAGACTCTTAAGAGTTCCTTGGACTGCCAGAAGATCAAATATCGGTCGATATTGTCGACCATAAACCCTGAATGCTCATTGGAGGGTCAAATTCTAAAGTTAAAGCTCGGCTACTTTGGTCATCTGATGAGAAGAGAGGAGTCGCTGGAGAAAGATTTGATGTTGGGAAAGGTTGAGGGTCGCCGGAGAAGGGGTAGGCAGCGAACGCGATGGTTAGATGGCATTCTCGAGGCATTGCAGATGAAGCTATGTGATGTTAAGAAGATAGTGAGAGACCGGAAAGCGTGGCATGACATGGTCCATAGGGTCACGAAGAGTCGGACACGACTGAACGCCTGAACTGAACTGAAGCATACCTAGTACCATTCCCAATGAGGATACACTTTTGCGTGTACTAAATGATTTTCAAAAGCATGGCAGGGGGCTCACTTTCACGTACGAACTCCCAGTTGATGCCCGCCTGCAATTCTTGGATTTAAGAATCAGGTTCTTGGATAATCACGTTTGCTGGGCGTACTCACCTAGAGCACAAAAAGAGCTGTTGCCATATACGTCATCCTATTCAAAAATTGTTAAGCGAGGGATCGCTAAACTCTGCTTAGAGTCTGCGCTCCGAAAATCATGTGTGCATGATATGCAAGATAGCATCAAGTGTCAATTGGAAAGGCTTGAGGCAGCTGGTTTCCCTGGGTCGGTTGTTGTCTCTGTTGCAGAAACGCTCTTGGAGAAGTTGAAGCCCAGAGCTGAGAAGGAGGTAATAATCCCTCCGCAGGTTAAAGTAGGCCTGAAGTGATGCCATACGAGCACAAAATATCCCATTGGCCTCAAGAAGGTGGCAAACCGGCACAACGTGCCGTTGGTCTTTTCAGCCCCTAGGAAGCTTGGCCAATTGGCCCGACGCATCACCGGGGATAATAAAACGCCCGGGTGCAAAAAGAGGCATGGGAACCGCTTCGCGGAATGTGCCACTGGCGTAGTGTACGAAATTCCCCTGACGTGTGGCAGATCGTACATCGGGCAAACAAAGCGTTGCATCAACGACCGGCTCAGGGAGCACGCTAGAGATCTAAAGAATAAGGAAGGTGCTAACCTTGTTGCGCACTGCGCTACTTGCAAGGATTGTACACCGTTGTTTTCTGGAGTCAGGATTTTAAGCAAAAGCAAATTAAAAACCACCCGTGAAACGATAGAAGTCTATTATATTCAGAGGGCTGTGTCAGATTGTGTTAGCGATACCTCAGTTGTTTTGTACAACGTAGAAAAGATTTTCCTTTCTAAGTTCTTGAGATAAAGGTTTGATGCGTTTCGTTTTGTTTATCTTTTCCCTGGCACGGTATGCGCCTGCGCGTGTGGTTGTATATAACTCTTGTGTGCGTCGAAAAATAAACAGTTGTGAGTCAGCGCTGAGTTCGTCCCTATAGTCTTCCTTCCTCTTCTTTCCTTTGGCCGCGTGCCTTTGCGCTGAATACTATGTCCTTAAATCTAGAATACCAACTAGCCCAACAACTAACTCTACTGAAGAAACCAATATTGCGGAAGCGAAAGCGCCTGTGACCGGCTGACGAAGACATCATGCATCTTTTCACCAAACGTTTTTCTTCTGTATAGGGTGTATGTTAAGGCTGTCTAATGTTGCAGCGGAGGCAGCATTACCACACATATGCCAAACGGAGTCGCTTGCGTTGCAAATAAAGAAAACATATGTCTCGTATCGCTTCTTGTGACTAACTGCTCAATCAGTCGAAGTGTGGTAGTTTTCAAATTACTAGAGCACCAGTGTGCGCCTAGAGTATATTTTCAGAAGGGCGCAAACATACCCTTCGAAGGAAAAGAACATTATCTTAAATGCGTGTAAAAAACACACTATAATATGAATTTATTTTATTCCTCTGGGTGGTAATATTACCCTTCCAAACGAAGCATAAATATGAACGTAAAAGTGCAAAGTTACGCCCATTCTGTGGGTGCAAAGATGCACTTACGAGGTGCTGTAGTAAGCTCATTACGCGGGCATAAATGCAGACCCTGTGAAGGTAAGTCTACACCTTAGGATGAGGCATAAGCTTAATCGAGCTGGGGGCAAACATGCACCAGATTTTAGAGCATATTTTTGCACTTTCATGGCCTAACCTTTAGTCCTTCTGAGAAAGGGCAACGTTACTCCCCAGAAGCATATACTTACACTTCACCATATGACATAATGTTAGCCTCGTGGCAGCGTAAACTTTACACCACACACACTTAGGTCCCCGTCGAGGGTGTAACTTTGCACCCAAAAGGGGCTCCCCAGTGCGTCAGTGGACTTACCCCCCTAAAGGGGTAAGATCACACCTTTTTTTCTTAGAGTGTGGTGCCACAAAAATATCGGACAACTATCCTAAAGCTGTGTCACGGAAGCGGCTGGTCCGGTCTTCTCGGCATCAAGAAAACAAAGGCTCTTGTATTGAGAGAATTTTAGTGGCCAGGGTGCTTTAAAGATGTTGAGAGGTTTGTGCAGACATGCGACACTTATCAAAGGGTGGGAAAATCGCCGGATAAACTGAAGGCATCTCTGAAACTTGTGCCACTGATCAGCGATCCGTTCCGGTGCCTTGTGGTGGATGTTGTCGGTCCACTACATGTGACCGCTTCGGGATATCATCCTCAGCCTGACTATACCCACTGCAGAGCGAAGGCCTCTGCCATATTTCTCCACTTAACCCGGTTCTGTGCTAGCTGCATCCACTTGACCCCTGCGAACTTCTTAACCTCATCCACCCACCTAACTTTCTGCCGCCCCCTGTTACGCTTTCCTTCCCGTGGAATCCGGTGGAATCGGGATATCGCTACATCCTATAGATCATCTGCCCAGCGACAAAATTTCCTGAGTCGATTCCTCTGAAGAAGCTGAACTCGGTAGGGATTGGAGACGGTCTGTTGCAGGTGTTTGCTAGGGTGGGTTTCCCCGCCGAGCTGCAAAGCGACCAAGGCAGCGTTTTCACGAGTGCGCTCACTAACCTTTCCGTAGAGAAATGCGGGATTTGTATACTGCACAGCTCTGTAAGACGCCCTCAGAGTAACAGCGTAGAGGCGTGGCATTCGGTGCTCAAAAGAGTCCTCAGGGCGTTGTGCTACGAACATGGCGCTGGGAAGCGTGTCTGCCGGCCAATATGTTTGCGCTGCGCTCCGTACCGCATGAAGCCACCGGGTTTAGTCCAGCTGAACTAGTATACGGCCGGTCGCTCAGGTCACCCATTCGCATGCTGCGCGAATCCTGTGAGGGCGACGACCCCACCGTTCTCGAATATAGAACGGCTCCAGTCTTGCAGAGAGCTTGGCGAAGCTAACATGAGATCGGCCCAGCAGAAAGCCGAACTCTACTACCACGGAGGCAGCGATTATTTTCGGCAGAAGACAAGGCCGCATCCCAAGTAAACAAGCTAGCTTGATGTGCCGTGGACCAGCAGAGGATAAAATTTCGGAAATCAACCTGTAGACAAAAAGAGGTAAAAATTTACCACTGCAACTTCATGAAGCCCTATCGAAAAGGGAGGCGGTCGTCCAGCTAGCCCTGAATGCACCCGAAGAGGTAGAGACCGATTTTGTATTTCCCGGTAGGGGTACATCTTTCACTGGAGTTCTCGAGAGGATACGTGGTGATTCAGATCTCGGCGAGCCACAAAAGGAGGACCTCTTCACGGATACGCCGGGAAAAACACCCTTTAGTGGAGCATGACGTTCAGCTCACTTCTGATGAGGCTCCAGACCTCTCGCAGAGGCAGAAAGAGATTCTTAATAACACGCATGCTTGATCTCGGTGTATCGGTGGAAAGCGAATACACCATCATGCTAGTAGAAGAGCCCGGAGAAAAGCAACGACCCTGCATTTACTATCGAAGGTTACCAGCTTTATCTCATTCCTAACCTGGAGGAGCTATCAGCAGGGCCCAGTATGTATCGACTCTTGACTTGACCGATGGCTACTGGCAGGTCCCCTCAGCGGCAAGTCGGTACGCGGCCTTTATCTCACCCCTCGGTACTTTTCGACCGCTCGTAATGAGCTTCGGGCTCAAAAACGCGCCGTGTTGCTTCTCGCGGCTGATGGATCGAGTGTTATCAGGAACGGACCCTAGACATTGCCATATTTTTCAATAGTTGGGAGGATCACCTGCGTCACTTGCGTGATATTTTAACCCGGCTGCGAGAGGCGGGGTTGGCCGTCCTTTCAGAGAAGACTCAACTTGGAAAGGCCGAGGTTGAGTACCTTGGTCACGTTATCGGCAGGGATATACCGCAGGCCGCTGGACGCGAAGATCGCTGCCATACGCGATTACCCCAGGCCCCGCAACAAAGACCGACATAAGCGCCTTTCTCGTGTTGGCGGGATATTATCAGCACTATATACCGCGATATTCGGAGATGGCGAGTCCGCTCACGGGCGAACCTGTTAAAGTGAACTGGAATGCTAGCAAGGAACAGGCTTTCCTCGCGTTAAAGAAAGCGCAGCCGCCCCGTGCTGAGGGCTCCTTAATATGACCGCGCCTTCATTGTTCAGTGCTACGCGAGTGAGAGGTGCAGTTCTGAGCCAGCACGACGAGGATGGGGAGGAACACCCCGTGTTCGTAAGTAGGAAGCTCACGGCGCGAGAAGAAGCGCCTCGGAGTGCGCTTGTTTAGTGTGGGCTACGCAGAAGCTCCAGTGGCTCTCGATTCGTAATTGAGACGGGCCACTATCCACTGACATGGCTCCGGAACACGTCTCCGAAAAACGGCCGTTTGCTGTGCTGGATTCTTGCATATTTTCCAAAACGTGCAGAATCGTCTCTACATCTCTTAGCGAAGTGATTGTCAGATCCTTATGGGCGACGTCGACACCAGTTGTCCGCGGCCAGATAATCCGCAACTAATGACTTCGAGAACTGCGGCACTAGCTCTTGGTAATATTCCTGGATGAAAAAAAGAAACCTATGATCAATGCACATTTCCATCCAGAGGTGCCGATGTCTATAATGTAACCATAAAGCGCAAATTTTTTTCCCTATCAGTTGATTAAATTTCACTCGGCTGATTTACTCGGTATCTTCCGCACATCACTTTGCGTTGTGTCACTGAGTGCAACTTTGGCGGCTCTTCTTTTTAGATTTTTGCTTTTCCTGATGTAGACAGATGTATAATATAGATGATTAGGTCATATGCCAGGAAGTGCATGACGCCTAAGGGACCATGCCGCTCGCCAGATTTTGACCACTTCTTCGGTGAACGCATGTTTGTAGAATTTATCAAAATATCCTTTCCTCAGAAGTGGGTGTTGCACACGCTTCATGTTGTTCTCAACAATTTAGATCTTCGAGGTACCGTTGTCTCCAAGTTGCAAGGCAAACGGCCATTTGGCGGTGGAGAGAAGTGTCTCTTAATTCTCCAGTTACGCCGGTTCCTGCTGAAATATTATGGCTCAAAACGCATTATATGTCTCCTCAGTCCTGACACATTCTGAAAAAGATAACTGAAAAGCACCACCTACCCTCTGAATGATTATTTTCAAAATTTTGTGCTCGATAAACGTCCGACAGCGTGTGGTGCCTGTAAATTGATTAATAATTCATGGCTAATGCCGGCGCCCACACTGAACTGCAGGGTAACGTGTAAAGTACAGCTGAGAATTCGCAGACATTAACACAGAAAAACAGGATATTTGTAAAAAAAAAAAAAAAAACACTAAATTAGTGCTACTGCAGAATCGGTCGCGCTGCCGTATCGGCGCGTAGTCGGCGTGGAGCAAACTTCGACCGCAGCGCCATCTCAGTGGCGCAAAGCGCGGCCGCTTTCGCGCAGTTTCAGAACACTGGAGGAAAGAAACAGTTCTTTCTATAGTGAACTAGAATACTTTCTAGTGGCGCGAACGGAAAGGATTTGTTCGTTTATAGGAAGGGAAAGGCGCGGTAACTGTCTCACTTGTTTTTCTGTGGACACCTCAACCGCGCCGTAAAGGAAAGGAGGAAGGTGGGAGTGAAAGTGGAAAGAGAGAAAGAGGAGCCGTAGTGGAGGGCTACGGAGTAATTTCGACCACCTGGGGATCTTTAACGCGCGCTGACATCGCACAGCACACGACGCCTCTTCGTTTCGCCTCCATCGAAACGCCGCCGGCGAGGTCGGGTTCGAACCCGGGCACTCCAGCACAGTAGTCAGGCGTCTTACCACTGCAAATGGGCGCCTCTTGCCACGGCCTGTCTAGAGGGGCAGCGCGCTTCTCTTCTCTTACGGCCTCACCAATGGGGTCGGTTTCCACCGCCCGCCGCGCCTTGGTGGGGTCGCCACCGCCCCACTGCTGCGCCTCTGCTACCGCCGTTCACGCGCAAGGGAAACGCGCGCTCGGTCTTCGTTCCGCCCGTCTCAGTTACAGCCGGCAGGTCCTGACATTTCACGCCTTATGGTTTATACAAAGACGCCGTAATCAGCGTCTAAGATTTATCGTGTACGAGGAATATTTTTAGTCAACACCGCTCACGCGCGCGCGCGCCTTCGTCAGTGCGGCCGAGCGCGGTCGAATGAAGCTGGTACACTTATTTCAACATTTTTGCCCCTAACTTTTGTAAAGAAATAAATTATCAGGCTATGCAGTGCTCTTTCGAAAGCTGTAAGCAGGTGTAGCGTGACGTGACGTGAGTGCATGGCAAACTGTTGGCTGGAGATTCTGTCAACCGCTTCTGTTTTAGTTTAGAGCAAAAGAGGCACCGGCGAAAATTCATGGCGCGTCTCAGAATCAGAGTAAGGAACCAAAATTTACGCTATAGTTAAAATTGCAGTACAGTTGTCTAGTGGAGTGAGCTGTTCTAGCTGCGTTCAAAACAAATCAGTTGGTTGAAAGACAGAATATGTATATGTACAGTCTCGCGACTGACGCACGTACGTAACAGACGTAGTCCGTTTAATACATAGATAAACAACTTTTAATCAAGGAACTGGGCATGAACGGTTATGCCTAATTGAAAAGAGCGGCAAACAATAAAAAAATTGTCCTTCAAAATTATGCATTGTACTACATATTCATCAATTCATCAAAACGTGACCTGCGGCTAGAAAATGCAGTCTCAGTCCTCCTGGCCGGTTTGTTCATATAGGGAGCTGGCCTGTAATTCCTGTCTGTCACTTTCTTGGCATAACTGACAAGAAGAATTTTGATAAATATTTCAGATATCAAAGAAGCGGACCTTATAGGCTGTTGTTAATTCCTTCAGGGCAACTCAGCAATGGCGAATTCTCATCTGCGCTGCTTCAATCAAGATTTGAAGTACTTCGAGAGTATTTGTGTGTGGTAGAGACACGAGTTTTTTTTTCTTTTTTTTTTTTAAGGAAACCTTGTCCAATAGGGCAATAAACTCTGGTTTCGGATAATGCAGTCCACTAGAATTCTTGTCCTCGTAGAACAGTGCACATGGGGCTGCTTCTTTCGCTAGTTTCAAGAAAGATAGCGCAGCGTCACACCCGATTGATTAACTTATCAATGTATCCATCGGACAAAAGTAGCTACCATGCCGCAAATGAATGTCATATGCTTGTCGAACGGTTTGCTGAGCGACAGTGTTTCTTATATAAAGACTCGGTTCACGGGTGTAGTACGCTGACGACATGCCGCTGCAGCATCTACCTGCTGTGCCCTTTCATTTCGGGCTGTACTTACCACGAAACAAGCGAGCGAAACCATGCAAAAGCCACCCGCCGCCGCTGAAGCAGATGCGAACAGTGAGCAGGTGGCGCCCCTTGCGGCGGCGGAGAACGTAAGTCAAGGAGATTGAGAAGGCCGTAAGAAAGAGCTCTCCCTCGAGACCGGCCGTGCTAGACACCCTAGCCGTGCTCTTGCACGCCGGACGCCACTGACCGCCGCTAGTAGCGCTGTAGTTACGTTGTGTTCCTGTATATATACAGGAACACTAGTTTACTAGGACCGCGTGCGCGTCCGCTAAGGGAAGTCAAGGCTTTGCGCGCCGTTCAGTCTGCACATTCTTGCGATTTCCCCATCTAACTTTCAGTTCTGCCTTCCATCACAGCAGTTAAGACATCTCAGCTCTTCAAAAGCACCATGCACAGTTCGAAATGGCCAGGAAGAAGACCAACTCGCACTGTTTTGCTCCGAGATGCTGAAGCGCGGCTATCCGGCTCCTCCCGTCATCTTTGTTTGCTGTTCCGAGGGACAACAAACACCGCAGAAAGATGGAAGCGAAGCTTGTGAAGACAGGAGAAGCCTCTCACAGAAACATCGGCAGTGTGGGAGCATCATTTCGAGCAGCATCTCATCCTGCTGCGTGACTACGCACATGTATGATCAACGGCAGGATATATACCACGTGAAAAGCCATCACTGGCACCTGATGCGGTGCCTATACACTCTTTTCGGGTTGTTCGGCATATATTACTGTCAAACCCGTGAAGCCAAGGCTGGATGTGGGCAATATTGACGTTGCAGAGAGTTGTGCTGAGTGCAGATTCTTGCATTAAGTCTGTGGCACCAAACGATAGCCGACATATTTTATACCGCGTGTCCAAGCTAACTTCAGCCAAGGGTTAAAAATAAACCATTTGAGATAGGCCAGAGAAACCACTTGCTGACAGCCATCTGGCGCACCAGGTCAAACAAAAGCAAGACTTCGGGGAAGAAAGCTTCGACTGTTTGCGTGATCTAGAATACTACCACTGGCTCAATAAAGCAGACAGCTGAGATTAAATTAAATTCAATTCCGCGTAGTCATGGTATGTCCTTGAATCTCTAGCTGGCACATTTATTTAATCATGTATTCATCCTTCATATTGATGCCCTAGACAGTAAATATCGATAAAAAAACGGTACAGGCAATTTTTCATTTTGCGATTCTAATTTACTAAGTATTGCTTCAAATAAATGTGATTTGCAAAGTTGGGAGTACGTTCTGAAACCCCCATTTCATTTATTTCCGATAAAGAAAACCTCATGTGCATCGTTTTCCCACCTCTCTAGAAAGCCCGCGAAATAAAAAAAAATATATCACGTGACTGATGCATTCATGCGCTCATCATCATCATCAGCCTGATTATACCCACTGCAGGGCGAAGGCCTCTCCCATATTTCTCCACTTAACCCGGTTCTGTGCTAGCTGCATCCACTTTACCCCTGCGAACTTCTTAATCTCATCCGCCCACCTAACTTTCTGTCTCCCCCTGCTACGCTTTCCTTCCCTTGGAATCCAGTTTGTTACCCTCAGCGACCATCGGTTATCCTCCCTTCGCACTACATGTCCTGCCCATGTCCATTTCTTCTTTTTAATTTCCACTAGAATGTCATTAACTTGAGTTATTTCTCTGACCCACTCTGCACGCTTTCTATCTCTTAATGTTACCCCTACCATTTTACGTTCCATAGCCCTCTGGGTTGTCCTCAACTTAAGTAGAACTCTCTTGGTTAGCCTCCACGTTTCAGCCCCATAGGTGAGTACAGGCAAGATGCAACTGTTGTACACTTTCTTCTTGAGCGATACCGGTAAGCTGCTAGTCATAATCTGCGAGTGCTTGCCAAATGCGCTCCATCCCAATCTTACTCTTCTTGATATTTCCTTTTCATGGTCTGGATCTGCGGTTACTACCTGTCCTAAGTAGACATATTCGCCTACTATTTCCAGTATTTCGCTACCTAATGTAAACTGCTGTTCCTTCCCGAGGCTGTTGAACATTACCTTAGTCTTCTGCATATTGATTTTCAAGCCTACCATTCTACTTTTTCTGTCTAGGTCATCAATCATTATTTGCAGTTCATCCCCCGAGTTGCTTAGCAAGGCAATGTCATCAGCAAATCGCAGATTACTGAGGTATTCTCCATCTACCCTTATCCCTAACTGCTCCCATTCCAAGTCTCTGAATACTTCCTCTAAACAAGCTGTGAATAGTACTGGGGAGATTGTGTCTCCTTGCCTAACACCTTTCTTTATGGGAATTTTATTGCTTTCTTTATGTAGAACTATGGTTGCTGTGCAGCCACTATATATATCTTCCAGCACTTTCACGTACGGCTCGTCTACCCCCTGATTTCGCAATGCCTGCATCACCGCCGAGGTTTCATGCGCTACGATATTGTAGTGCTCTCAACCGTGCATGGTTTGAGTGACCGAAATTAGCTGCGGCTGTGACTTAACAGCCCAGTCTCAGCGCTATACAGGCTGATAATTTTTGTATTTCGCAGGCTTTCTTTAGAGCTTGGAAAAACGATGAGGCTTTCTTTATTGGAAATAAATGGAATGGAGGTTTTAGAAGGCGCTCTCAAATTCTGCAAACCCAGAATTATTGTCTAAAGGCAATATTTAGTAAATTAGAAAAAATAATTATTAATTACTTAACTTCAAAATAAAAAAAAATTGCCTGGGGTGAGCCAGTTGGCTGGTAGCTGTATACAATTGGGGTCTCTCTATATCCTACCTCAAATCCTACTTCAAACGCCTTGTATAGGAAATGCATTCTGAAAACTAACTGTGAGAAAGGCTTTAATCTTTTTTTGAAAAAAAAAAGATAAGTCACATGTATTAAACTTGTCTAATTTTACTAATTTTAAGGACAACAGAGGCCCTTTGTACCCTTCAAGTGATACCAGTTTGTGGCTGACCTTGAGAATGTGTTTACAACCTGCTTCAGCCTAAATTCAAACAGACAGATACTTTGTTGGGCGAGTTGGTACTTATTCATTATTAATATAAACAGCGCGAACACGAAGACAAGGGACAAGATAAAAGAAAGCCACAGTACAAGCGCTGACTCACAACTATGCCTAAGCCCTTTACTCCAAGGCCCAGACAGCATGATCAAGCAGACCGCTTGTACACAGTATGCTACTGGCCAAGCAAACCTGCTAACTTGGGTGCTCTGACCACTGTCAAATTGGTGCAGCTGAAATCACTGCTTAACTACCCGCATGCACCAATGCAATGTCGAGCTTCAAAGCTCCTGAAGATGAGCAGATCGATGCTCTTAGGACTGTTTGTGTAGTAAATAATTTCCAACTCATTGTTGATGGCTTTTGTCCCATGCACTCAAATAAAATAAAACAGCAGTAGAGAAGCCTTGTGAAGTACCTAAACAAAACTGCTGTACCCTCCTCAGGTATGTATTTTTGGCATATATGTTATGCATATGAGATGATGAAAAGATTGTAGCACCTGGCTTACAGCGATGATTTGTAACAGATATTGTTGCTGTGAACAGAGAATAATGATAACGCCACAGAATATCGCCGGATGATTCGTTTCAAAGCGTAGGATTTTTTTTTCATGACCACTTTGTCAAAAAAAAAAAGAAATGTAACAGCCTGAAGCTGCACCTCACTTTACCAGTTGGCAAATTTCCTAACACTAAGCAGATATCACGCTAAAATGAGTATTCCTGGTTACCAGTGGATACCGAATAGCGCAGTGTAATATAATCATCATTATTGGCTAAAGGAAAGTTACTGCGACGTGGCTGGAGAGATGCGAGAACCCGTGCGTGCTCACTATGCCTGGCCACTCTGCTACCAGTCTGCTACTGACAGTTGAGTTGGCTCTGTAATAAAACGGGTTCCTCAGGACTCAGAAAAATACCTGTCCCGTACAAATTAATGCGCCGTAATGATTTACAGTGCGCGATAACTCGTCCCGCATGAGCTGTAGCAGACGCCAGCGAAATAAGAGCGCTTTCACCCTAGTGCAACGGCGAAAACCCGAATAATGTCGAATGAAACGCCTTCTATCATGAGTGGAGGTCCACATACGTCGGCAGAGGGAAAACATCACCACTTTTACTGAATAGGCGCACAAAAGCATCGGACTATGTCGCACTATTTCAAGAAAGCATTGAAAAGTCTAGAATGGATGGATGGATGGAATATAGGAGCGTCCCCTTTGAAACGGGGTGGTAGCAGTAGTTATCATGCTCATTTTTCTCCCTATATCTTAATTATTGATTGAGAATGGTTAACTAAACCATCATTCTATTTATTAAACTTTGTTCCTACATTACTAACATTATGTCACTTCTCTGCTTTTAAGCCAGCAATCTTCCAGTCGTTTTTTGCTAGTTTCCACCGCCGGTTTATTCACCCGGCCACTGTTATCTCTAAACCCCAGAGCTTAAGGAACAGTGATTGCGCCTGCACCAACTTCCGGATGGATACCATTACATTCGAGTATAATATGGTCAATTGTTTCACTGGAGTTTCAACATACAGCACATGCGTCATCTCCATTGTTAAACTTCTTTTTGTAGCTGCGTGTTCTAAGGCACCCTGATCTAGCTTCTGTGGGGCCCTTGGCCCCTCTGTTTTGGAGCATATCAATGCAACAACGCAGCCGGCCTATGGCCGGCCGCACTCGGCCGGCGCCGCCGCTACTGCGCATGTCAGGCAGCCTGGACTCTGACGCGTAACGTTGCACGTGACTCGCCGAGCGTCTAGATAAGCGACGAGCAAACAGCCTCAGGGGGCTTTTTTGCCGCTGGACGGGCCGGGCAGCGGCGTTCGCCGGGACCTCTACGTGAGTGTGTGCGTTTTCGAAGCGTCGCGTTTTTGTCCGGCAGCGCAGGCGCTTTCCGGCCTCGCCACATGCGGCTTGGCTCTTGTGTTTCCACCTGGTTGTGTGGCGTGTTGTCGATGCTCGCTTCCTTGTACGGTGCTGTGCAGCAACTCGCAAGATTGTTTTCTTTCACCATGCGTTTCACCATGCCTTTCATCATAGAGTTTATTTTTGACTGCTCAAATTAAAGCGGTTTCTTTCGTTCACGTTGTTGCCGGTCGTTTGTCGCATGGGTGGCGGCTCACGAACCCCCCTGAGTGAGGGCTGAGGCCCACATTTGGCGCCCAATGGGATTTTTTCTGAGCTTTCAGGGAGTTGTTACCCGCCACTTTGAGCACGCACCCGTGCCGCGAAGACCGCCAATGCAAGAGAACCACCCCCGTCCGGAGCCAGCCCAGTAACTTGCCGGATACGACTGCGTCAAGGAACGTAAGCTGTGGGCCAAACATTTCTCCTCGGACAGTTCCATTAATGCTTCTACGCTCAGGTAAACTTACTAGTCGTAACGAGCCAACCAACCACACGACTGACAGTATGTCTGAAAACGAGGAAAAAGGGGCGGCCGCGGCAGATATGACCGACATTTTGAGCCGGATAACTACGCTGCTTGAGCGACAGGCACAAACTGAACCACCCACCTTCCGTTTGCAGCTCGCAGTGCCGACATATGAAGGGCACACGGACAAAAAATCTGAGCAGACTTCCTACAAGAAATGCTTGTCTACCGTAACGCGGAAGCCCTACCAGACGACATTATTTTACAACGCGTTTTGCCAGTGGCCCTGAAAGGCTCCGTCGCACGCTGGCGGCGTCGACAGACGTTTCAAAACTGGACTCATTTCGAGCAGTTGCTAAGGGCAGAGTTCCTTCCCCCCGACTATGCCGTCCGCATTAAAGATGAATTGTACACTCGCACACAGGCAGAGGAGAAAAGCCTTTTGGAATATATACGCTCATTTCAGGAACTTTATGAGCGTGCCGACCCCTCTGCACCAGAAACAGAGAAGGTCACACGAGCGATACGCCAAGCCCACCCACGCTTTCAGGCCTATTTGCGGGGGCGTAGCTTTTCGTCACTGGACGATCTCGCAAAAGCGGCTTCTGATACCCAGGCCGCCATGTTAGCCGAATTGACCTATCGGCCTCCGCCCCCTCCAGAAACCGCCCTGGAGCCCTCATGCGCGTGGCCTGGTGCGCTCACTGCAAATGGGGGACCTCGTTTGCCTCCGCCCCTGCCTCGCTCGGTGGACCCGTTCAGCTACCAAGCTCTTGGATCACCGGGCCCCTTCCCACTCCGAGGCCGGAACCCGGGAGCACCCCCACGGCGTACTCAGGGCCGTCGCCGGTCTGCGGATCCAAGCACGCGGCAAGGTATGGACGACACAAACACTGACTTTCCGGTCTGTTTCCAGTGTGGTGGTCGAGGCCACTACAGAAGCCAGTGCCCAAGTCCCCGCGGCTCTCGTAAGCAGGGAAACGACGACGGCCGGCGGTGGTAAGCAGTTATGACCACTTGCCGGCCCGCAACCTACCGGTCCCGGGCGCCTCCTTGCAGCCGCCCAGCCTCCTTGCAGTCTGCCATGAAGTGCCGGTAGGCGTGCCGTGTACACAACCTGCAGCACCTGCCGACTGCCCTGCGGTGTCAGATGCAAGTCGTCGTTCGCCCCCTCCTGCTGACGGAGTTGTGGGTTCAAGTCGTCGTTCGCCCCCTCCTGCTGACGGAGATGTGGGTGCAAGTCGTCGTTCGCCCCCTCCTGCTGACGGAGTTGTGAGTGCAAGTCGTCGTTCGCCCCCTCCTGCTGACGGAGTTCGGGGGGCCAGAACCACACCACGATACAGGATATTTTGGTCGTCGCACCATCCTGCTGCCACAAAATACAACTGTGAACGACCGCCGGTGAAGCAGAGACGAGAACCGCTCACCCGGCCCAGATCAACGTGGGAGCCTCCGGCATTACCCAAAAAGCTTCAGGAACAAACAGTGAGCGCTGTTCCGTCAACATCTCGTTGTAATGAGACCCACCTTGACAATATGCCGCTGGTTGCGGTGAATATGGCCGGAATAGAAGTGCCTGCGCTTTTAGACACAGGCTCTACAGTTGCAGTTTTCGGCGATAGAGTTAAAAACGCCTGTGATGCGAAACACCTCCGGTTACGGAGTGTAAGCACCAACCTGCGTATGGCGTCTACTCACGTAGCATCTGCCACCTCGGCAGCCCGTTTAACAGTCACTATCAATGGGCGAAAGATTAGACAGCGCTTCCTACACCTTCCCGGCCTTTCCTGTGCAGTGATATTGGGCCGTAACTTCATAGCCAAGGCGGGAATCGTGATAGACCTTCGAAACCAAACTTACCAGTACGGCATGAATACTGCGGCATTTAAGTTCACAGCACAACCTGGTGCTTTGCATTCACAGTTACTGGCCACAAACAGCCATTCGGACACCGTCGCTGGAAGTGGTATTCTCACGGTTTTGAAGTCTTTCAGGGGATCACCAGCCGAAAGGTGCAGAATCGAGAGGACACTGAGGCCCTTCGCAGCAATGTTCACGGAGGACCCTGGGAAGGTCAACGTTCTGACTCACAGGATCGACACCAGCAGTGCTCGTCCGATCCGGTTCAACCCAAGGCCCTTGAGCGTCCACAAGCGAGCACTGTTGGATGGTGCCCTCAACGAAATGCTGGCCACTGGTGCGGTGAGACCATCAAAAAGTCCTTGGGCATTCCCTGTTGTTCTCGCGCCTAAGAAAGACGGCACAGCACGGTTGTGCGTCGATTATCGGCGGCTGAACGCTGCAACAGTTCGAGACTCCTACCCCTTTCCATCTGTCGAATCGGTCATGTATTCACTTGGATCAGCAAAGTTTTTTACTACTCTTCACTGTAGCAGAGGTTTTCTGCAGATCCCGATTGACCGTAATGACATTGAAAAAACTGCCTTTACTTGCCATCGAGGACTGTTCGAGTTTGTACGGCTACCCTTCGGTTTGTGTAATTCACCTGCCACTTTTCAGCGAGTAATGGATATTGTGCTCGGAGACGCTAAGTTTAACTACGCTATGGCTTACATAGATGATGTAGTAGTGTTCTCGGAGAGTCTAGAAGAACACCTCAATCATCTAACCAACGTTCTTCAGCGAATGCAGAATTCAGGTATCACCATTAATCCCAGCAAGGTCCAGTTGGTGGCAAATAGAATCAACCTCCTTGGTTTCGTAGTGGAGCAAGGCACAGTCCGCCCAGATGAAGAAAAACTCCAGGCCATACTGAAGTTCCCACCGCCGACAGACGTCAAGAGCCTCCAGCGCTATTTGGGCATGGTAGGATTCTACCGGCACTTCATTCCGAACTGCGCCGACCTAGCACGACCCCTCCATCAGCTACTTCGGAAAGGCGCCCGTTGGTCCTGGGCGGACACTGAGGATGGATCATTTTGAGCGTTGTCCGCAGCGATTGCGGATACGGCACGCCTACGGCTTCCCGACCTCAACCTGCCATTCACGGTGCAAACGGACGCACGTGAGTACGGCATAGGTGCGGTATTGCTTCAGGAGCATCAAGGAAAGCTTTGCCCTTTGGCATTTGCGAGTCATACCCTTACTGGGCCAGAGCGCAACTATAGCGTGACAGAGAAGGAGTGTCTAGCGATAGTTTTCGCACTAAAGAAATTTGACATGTATTTGGATGGAGCCGAGTTCACCATTCCAACAGATCACCAGGCATTGTCATGGCTCTCAAAGTTGCAAAACCCAGCTGGCCGCCTGGCCCGCTGGGCTCTCGCCCTCCAAAATTACCATTACAGGGTGGAATACCGCAAGGGAACTTTCAATAAGGTAGCAGACGCCCTGTCCAGAGCTCCACTTCCCGGAGAAGGGGGGCCAACACCTGCAGTCCTGGCTGTAGCAGCGCCCGCAGATGCCTGGGGAACATTAGTCTCTAGGCAACAGCTCCTGAACGCCCAGAACACTGATGATCAGTGCATCCAGATACGCCAGTGTCTGAGCAGGCCCAGCACAGTACCAGCCGGCAACTACGACAGCTACCTGGAAGCAGCTGACGGCCTACTCTTGCGGTATATACCTACTTCTGATGCGGACGGCGGTGAGTCCCCCTTTCGGGTCGTTGTCCCTAGGAGCCTTCGCAAAGCCTTCCTCGAGTACTACCATGACACATGCCTCGCGGGTCATAGCGATGGTAGGAAAACGTATGACAAGTTGTGTCGTATCGTGACATGGCCTCAGATGAGAAAGGACGTCCTCAAGTATGTTCGCGCTTGTCACACTTGCCAGATCGCGAAGCCGAGGGAAGGGAAACCACCGGGCTTCATGCAACCCGTAGAGAGTCGATACCCATGGGAAATCGTGGCCTGTGACGTAATGGGTCCCTACCCCCGATCGGTGAGAGGGAATCGCTACTGGTTAGTGCTCACTGATGACTTCTCAAAATGGGTAGAACTATACTCACTGTGAAAGCTCGACTCTAAGGTAATTTGGGATAAGCTGCTAGAAACGTTCACCCGTTTTGGCTTCCCAGCGCAGCTTATAACTGACAACGCAAGTTATTTCACGAGCAGGACATTTACTGACTCTTGTAAAGCTCTCGGAGTACAGCACAAAAAAACGACACCCTACCACCCTCAAGCGAACATTACAGAGCGGATCAACAGAAACCTGAAGACAATGCTGGTGGCTTTCACAGAACGCCACAAGGACTGGGACGCTCGAATCCAGGAGATGGCCTTCGCCACAAGAACCACGGTGAACCGATCCACAGGTTTTACGCCAGCAGCTATTCTTCTTGGTCGCGAACTCCGGTTTCCTATCGAGCACGACGTTACTTCCAGCTCTGAATTACCACCATCCAATTACTCCAGGTTCACCCAGGATCTATCGAGCCGCCTTGCCGGGACCCTGAAGGAGGCCAGAGAAAACCTGGACATCGCCCCCCTGGAGCAATGCAGTCAGTACAACAAGGGAAGGCGACACGGGGAATTCACTGCTGGCGACAAGGTCCTCCGCCGCACACACCCACTCAGCGATGCTGCAAAGGGGTTTGCAGCCTCCCTCGTGCCGCGATGGGAGGGCCCTTTCTTAATAATAAAAGGCGTCAGCAGTCTAGCCTACCTTCTCCGAAACATGCATGGTGGTCGGACAATTGGCCCCGTTAACATCAATGATCTAAGACCTTACTACGAGCGTCTAAACCACTAGTAACGGTGTCTTGGACTTTACAACACTTTCATCGTTGTCGCTGCACTCCGAATTGGAACGTCCATACGCAGACCGATCCTTGTTGTCCCCATCCTTTTCCGTTGCTCTACAGGATGCCACGTGATCACCGCAACGAACGGAGCCTTCCCAGCTATGATGGCAGCTCCGCGGCCTACCGCAGCCGCAATCATCGCAGGACGGTCCAGACTCCGTACAGTTGACCCGCCTATCTTGCTCCCCCACGGCGTCTGCAAGCAAGGGACGAGGTTCCCGGGCGCTGGCGGCACGTGGCAACTTGGTGCCACATCGGCAACGGCAGGGTGGCGTGCTTTGCATCGGCCTCCGCCTGGGAGACGCAGGTACGGCCGGAGAGAGGCAGTCTACCGGCACCACCGCCATTCACCGGGCATACCGTGGAGGAGCATCGCCGTAGAGACTCCATCCGGCCCCTCCCCGAGGAAGCCAACGTAGGCTGGTGCTCACTATGCGATACATGCATAATCTTTCAAGAGGCTCTCCCTCAGCGCACTACACCAGGAGCAGCAGCGGCTGCACGACACATTGCGCCAGGCTCTGCAGCCGGGTGCTCCAAATGACGCCAGGCGCCGCCTGCTTACAGAGTTCGCCGCAGCTCTAATTAATCCACAGCCAAAGCCTGCCCCAAGCACCTGCAGTTCAAGACGCGGCAGCAGCTGACAACCTCTTGGACTTCAGTTCAGTTCAGGCGTTCAGTCGTGTCCGACTCTTCGTGACCCTATGGACCATGTCACGCCACGCTTTCCGGTCTCTCACTATTTTCTTAACATCACATAGCTTCATCTGCAATGCCTCGAGAATGCCATCTAACCATCGCGTTCGCTGCCTACCCCTTCTCCGGCGACCCTCAACCTTTCCCAACATCAAATCTTTCTCCAGCGACTCCTCTCTTCTCATCAGATGACCAAAGTAGCTGAGCTTTAACTTTAGAATTTGACCCTCCAATGAGCAGTCAGGGTTTATGGTCGACAATATCGACTGATTTGACCTTCTGGCAGTCCAAGGAACTCTTAAGTCTTCGCCAGCACCACAATTCAAACGCGTCAATTCTTCGGCGGTCAGCCTTTTTCACAGTCCAACTGTCGCATCCATACACCACAACTGGAAAGACCATAGCACGGGTTATACGGATCTTGGTTGGCAGACTAATGTCTCTGCTCTTTACTAGGCGGTCAAGGCTAACCATTGCTCTCTTTCCCAGAAGCAAGCGTCTCCTAATTTCATGGCTGCAGTCTCCTTCCGAGGTAATCTTGGCGCCCAAGAACAGAAAATCTGTCACAGCTTCCACTTCTTGTCCACTGATGCTCCAGGACTTGATAGGGCAAGACGCCATGATCTTCGTCTTTTTAATGTTCAGTTTAAGCCCAAACTTCTCACTCTCTTCTTGTACGCGCATCAGAAGTCTCTTGAGTTCCACTTCACTTTCTGCCATTAAAGTGGTATCATCCGCATATCTAAGGTTGTTGATACGTTTTCCAGCAATCTTCACTCCAGCTGAAGACTCGTCCAGACCGGCCTTCCTCATGATGCACTCTGCATATAGGTTAAATAGGCAGGGCGACAGTATGCAGCCTTGCCTCACCCCTTTCTCAATCGGAAACCAATCAGTAAGACCATGCCCAGTTCTGACTGTGGCCTCTTGCCCTTCATAAAGGTTCCTGAGGAGACAGATGAGGTGAATTGGAACTCCCATCTCTTGGAGAGCTTGCCACAATCTGCTGTGATCTACGCAGTCAAACGCTTTCGCATAATCAATAAAGCAGAAGTAAATGGGTTTCTGGAACTCTCTTGCTTTTTCCATGATCCAGCGAAGGTTGGCAATTTGGTCTCTAGTTCCTCTGCCCTTGCGAAACCCAGCTTGCACGTCCGGAAGCTCCCGATCCACATACTGCTGCAGCCTACCTTGCAGGATTTTTAACATCACCTTGATAGCATGCGAAATAAGCGCGATCGTGCGGTAGTTGGAACAATCTTTGGCACTGCCTTTCTTTGGAATGGGGATGTAAACTGACCTCCTCCAATCCTGTGGCCACTGCAGGGTTGTCCAAATCTTTTGACATAATGTATGCAGTGTGTTAACAGCGTCGTGGTTGAGGATTTGAAGCAACTCAGCTGGAATACCATCAATTCCGCTAGCTTTGTTCTTTGCTAGGCTGGCTAAGGCCCATTCAACTTCACTCTTCAGGATGCCCGGCTCGAGATCAGTAATCACAACCGTCCTATGTTGGGTTTGCACATCCGGGTCCTTCTTGTACAGTTCTTCTGTGTATTCCTGCCACCTCTTCTTTATCTCTGAGGCTTCAGTGAGGTCCTTGCCTCGTTTGTCCTTTATCACGCCCAGCTTAGCACAGAAGCTTCCTTTGATATCTTTGATTGTCTTATACAGAGCTCTTGTGTTCCTTAATTGGCTGTTGTCCTCAACTGCTTGACACTGCATGTTCAGGAAGGCATTCTTATCTCTCCTTGCTATTTTCTGAAAATCCGCATTGAGAACCTTGTATCTTTCTCTTTCCCCCATACCTTTTGCCATCCTCCTTTCCTCAGCTATTTGCAAAGCCTCTTCAGATAACCAGTTTGCTTTTTTGCATTTCTTTTGCTTTGGAACTACCTTAGTAGCAACTTCTTGTATTATATCACGAACATCAGTCCACATCTCTTCGGGCTCTTTGTCTTCTAGATCTAATTCTTGAAATCGATTCCTCACTTCCACAGCATATTCTAATGGAATCTGATCCAGATCATACCTGAAAGGCCTTCTAGTTTTCTGCGTTTTCCTCAATCGAAGCTTAATTTTGGCAACAAGAAGCTGATGATCGGTGCCACAATCGGCCCCAGGCCTTGTTTTTACTGCTTGTATAGCGCTTCTCCATCTCTGCCGGCAAATAATATAATCGATCTGATTCCTGTACAGACCGTCGGGTGAAATCCATGTGTACAGGCGCCTCTTGTGCTGTTGAAAATGAGTATTCGCTATGGTCAGGTTGTTTTCTTGACAGAACTCTACTAGCCTCTGCCCAGCTTCATTTGGCTCACCAAGACCGAACTTGCCTGTAATTCCGGATATTTCTTCACTCCCGACCTTAGCATTCCAGTCTCCTGTGAGAAAAACGACGTCTGATGATGGGGTGCGGTCTAAAAGGCATTGTAGGTCCGCATAAAATCTCTCAACGTCAGCTTCTTCAGCAGCAGTGGTCGGTGCATAGACTTGGATAACTGTTATGTTGAAAGGGTGACCTTGGATCCGAAGTGAAATCATTCGGTCGTTTTTGGGGTTGTACCCTAGCACTGCTTTGCCCATTCTTCTCTTTACTATGAGAGCGACCCCATTCCTTCTCCTTGATTCGTGCCCACAATAAAAGATAATTGTCGCCGGAATTAAATTCTCCCATTCCGGTCCACTTGAGCTCGCTGATACCCAAGATATCAATGTTCAATCTGTCCATTTCTCGCTTGACGATATCCAGTTTACCTTGCGTCATAGATCTTATATTCCATGTTGCTATGTGATATATCTCCTTGCAACATCGGACTTTCCGGTCGCTTCCCGACACATCCACAACTGAGCGTCCTTTTGGCTTTAGCCCAGCCGCTTCATTCGTCCTGGAGCTACTAGGAATCGCCCTTTGTTCATCCCCAGTAACATGTGGGACGCCTTCCAACCTGGGGGGCTCATCTTCCGGCGCCATATCGATAATCGTATTGTGACTGGCCATAGGGTTTTCTTGGCAGGAAATACTGGAGTGGGTTGCCATTACCTTCTCCAGTGAATCATATTTTGTCAGAACTCTCTGCCGTGACCTGTCTATCTTGGGTGGCCCTACACAGCAGAGCTCACGACTTCATCGAGTTTCGCAAGCCCCTCCGCCACGACAAGGCAGTGATCCATTGTCTAATTTGTCGTGAGCACCCATGCAATGCCTTTTGAACCTCATGAACGTTACTCTGTCCATTATGAACAATATTACAGTTCTCTTTTTTAACCCCAGGGTGGGGTACCGTCTTGTGAGGGGGGGAGTGTGGGGCCCTTGGCCCCTCTGTTTTGGAGCATATCAATGCAACAACGCAGCCGGCCGCACTCGGCCGGCGCCGACGCTACTGCGCATGTCAGGCAGCCTGGACTCTGATGCGTAACGTTGCACGTGACTCGCCGAGCGTCTAGATAAGCGACGAGCAAACAGCCGCAGGGGGCTTTTTTCCCGCTGGACGGCCCGGGCAGCGGCGTTCGCCGGGACCTCTACGTGAGTGTGTGCGTTTTCGAAGCGTCGCGTTTTTGTCCGGCAGCGCAGGCGCTTTCCGGCCTCGCCACATGCGGCTTGGCTCTTGTGTTTCCACCTGGTCGTGTGGCGTGTTGTCGATGCTCGCTTCCTTGTACGGTGCTGTGCAGCAACTCGCAAGATTGTTTTCTTTCACCATGCGTTTCACCATGCCTTTCATCATAGAGTTTATTTTTGACTGCTCAAATTAAAGCGGTTTCTTTTGTTCACGTTGTTGCCGGTCGTTTGTCGCATGGGTGGCGGCTCACGAACCCCCCTGAGTGAGGGCTGAGGCCCACACTTCAAAAAGTAGGGCACTGCCTCTTGAGTTATCAAAGAAATCTTCCTTCCTGATCTGCATTTTCCACGTTCGGTATAATTCCACACTCTGTTTCTTTTCCATCGAATTTATCCAATTTTTACCTTCTGTGTTTTTCACCTGCTGCTTAATGCTGGTTTGGTTTGGTTTGGCTTATGGGGTTTAACGCCCCAAAGCAACTCAGGCTATGAGAGACGCCGTAGTGGAGGACTCAGGAAATTTCGACCACCTGTGGTTCTTTAACGTGCACTGACATCGCTTAATGCTTAATGCTCTTTATTTCTCCGTCCTTGTTACTAGCATACTTACTAGTTAGTTTCCTAGTTCTTTTCCGCCATTGTGAGTCAACGCTTCTTAGGTACAGGTATTTAAATACTTTAGCTGCCCATCTGTTACTGTCCAATTTCCTCAGGCGTTCCTCATATAATATTTTACTCTGAGCTTCCCGTACTTCGAAAGATGCCCAGCCTATATCTCCCTGTACCGCCTCATTTGTAGTTTTGCCGTGGGCACCTAGTGCTAATCGTCCAACGGATCTCTGATTTGTTTCTAATGTCGACTTTACCTCTGATTTTAGGCATAAAACCGCATTTCCGAAAGTAAGTCCGGGCACCATAATTCCTTTCCAAATACCCCTCAAAACCTCATACCTATTGTATCCCCACAATGCCTTATGCTTCATTATCCCGGCATTTATTTATTTCAAGATACTGCAGACCAGTATTCCGATCCTAGCAGGACAGCGCACAAGAAACGCAATAAATCACACGAAGCACCCACAAAACTAACAAACAGAGGCAATGTAATGACATGAAATTTGTTGACCAACAGCCGGAGAGACAAAAAAAAAAGGGAAAACATGAAAAACCTTTGTGCGACATCAAAGTAACAATACATGTCCTAAAAAAACTCCGACCCTACTGTCAACCAAACAGATGTTGCTGTAGAGCCTGGTCAAAGTCTCGAGACTGAATTAAGCTTTCTGGGAGAGTGTTCCATTCAGAAATTGTCCTTGGAAAAAAACTATACATAAAGGATTTAGATTTTGCATAAATTGGCTGCAGTGAGTGACTATGGTGATGACGTGTCCGCCTAGTGTTGGGAACTTTCACACACGGTGGAGGACTGAGGTTTATTTGGTTGTTTAAAATTTTATACAAAAAAGAGTAAACGAGTCATTTTCCTGCGAGTTACTAGGAGCGGAATGTTGTTGGCGGTCATGAGGTTAGTAGGAGAGTCCGTTCTTTGATATTTATTAAAAATGAACCTCACCGCTTTTATCTGTATTTGTTCAATTCGATAAATGTCTTTTTTAGTGTGAGAGTCCCAGATGATCGAAGCCAACTCAAGTTTAGACCTGACGTATGTGGTGTAAGCCAGTAGTTTAAGATTGGATGGAGCATCTTTGAGTTTACGTCTGATAAAACAAAGTTTCTTAAAAGCTGATGAACAAATATTTGAAATGTGAGCACTCCAGGAGAGATTATTGGTAATAGTAACGCCAAGATATTTATAACTAGAAACTTCGGAAATGAGACAGTTGTGTAAGCCATACTGAAATGAACTGAAATTCTTTTTACGAGTTACTCTAAGAAGCACCGTTTTTTGCGTGTTAAGTTCCATACACCAGTCTTTACACCACTGTTCTACGGAAAAAATAGATTGCTGCAATTCCTTCGCCCTTTGGCCTTAAGTGATTGCTCATGCTTTCCAATGTATGCCAATCCTTCGTTTACCCATATCCCCAAATATTTATATTCTGCTACTCTAGGTATTTCAAGGCCTTGTGTTTTAAGACCCTGATCAGTTGAGCCGTTGAAAATCATCAGACCCAACTTAACTGCGCTGAAACTGCAGCCTAGAGCGTTCCCTTCGTCTCCGCAATACTTAACTAGAGTTTGCAATTCTTCCAGACTCTCAGCTAGCAGCACAATATCGTCTGCATACATCAAACCGGGGAGGCGCTGCTCTACCGCCTTTCCACCTAATCTATATGACAGGTTAAAACCTAGGTTACTGTCTTGTATCCTCCGTTCCAGGTTTATCATATAAAGCATGAGCAGCACCGGTGATAGAGGACAGCCTTGTCTTAATCCTTTGCATACTTTGACATCCTCCGTACTTCTTATCCCTTCCCACGTAATTTCTACTTTGTTATCCCGGTATATTTCCTGTAGGAACTCTATTATCTCATAACCGATACCTTCTTCTTTTAATATGTTCCACAGGTGTTCCCTGCTTACGTTGTCGTACGCCCCGTTTATGTCCAGGAAGGCCAAATACAAAGGTCTATTTTCCACTCTAGATATTTCGATGCATTGGGTAAGCACGAACAGGCTATCATCTAAGCGCTTACCATTTCTAAAGCCGTTCTGAAGTTCTCCGAGTATCTAATTGTTACTTTCAACCCATGCTTGCACCTAGTAAATGTTGCATTGGCGCCATCTGGCGGCGTCTATAAAAAAACGGCGTGCCCGAGCACGGCCGGTCTCGAGGGAGAGAGCGCTTCTCTTCTCTTACGGCCTCTCCAATGGGGTCTGTTTCCACCGCCCGCCGCGCCTCGGTGGGGTCGCCACCGCCCCACTGCTGCTTCTCCGCTACAGCCGTTCACGCGCAAGGGAAACGCGCGCTCGCTTTTAGCTTCGCCCGCGTCAGTTGCAACCGGCAGGTCCTAACATTTCGCCCCTTATGGTTTGTACAAAGTCCGTAATCAACATCGAACATTTATCGTGTACGAGGAATAAAGTACAGTCAGCAATCCGCTCACGCGCGCGCTCCTTCGTCAGTGCGGCCGTGCACGGTCGAATGAAGCTTCTGGTACACTTCAACATTTTTTACCCCTAAGTTTTGTACAAAAATAAATTTGCCAGGCTATGCAATGTGCCTTTGAATGTTTTAAGCAGGTGTAGCGGGACCTGACGTGAGTGCATGGTGAACTGTTGGGTGGAGATTCTATCAACCGCTACCGTTTTCGTTTAGATCAGAAGAGGCACGGGCAAAAATTCATGGCGCGTCTCAGATTCAGAGTAAAGAACAAAAATTTACTCATATAGTAAAAATTTCACTTGTCTAGTGAAGTGGGCTGTTCTAGCTTCGTTCAAAACATATCAGTCAGTTGAAAGACCGACGATGTAATGTAGTCTCGCGACTACTTTTAATCAAGGAAATCGGCATAAACAATTAAGCAGAATCGAAAAGAGCGGAAAACAATAAAAAAATTGTCCTTCAATGTTACACGTATATGTTCATCAATTCATCAAAATGCGACCTGCGTTTAGAAAATTCAGTCTCAAAATCTTCCTGCACGGCTTGTGCACATAAGAAGTTGGCCTCTCGGTCTTCTCTGTCACTTTCCTGGTATAATTAATTCTGAGAAATGTTTCAAATATCAAAGAAGCGGACTAATAACATAGCTGTTGTCAATTCCTTTCGGGCAACTCAGTGTTGAATTCTGAAATGCTGACTGAATCAGGATCTTAAGTACTTCGAGAACATTTGTGTGTATAGTAGGTGCACGGCAGCTTTTTCGAAAAAAGAAGCTTGTCCAATAGGGCAACAAGCTCTGGTTTCGGATAATGCAGTCCACTAGAATATTGTCCTCGTAGAAGAGCGTACTACATGGGTCTGATTCTTTCGCTAGATTCAAGAATAGCGCTAGCGTCACACCCGAAGTTGAATAACTAAACGATATATCCAGCGGCGTAAGGTAAACTGGAATATGTGACAGTGGGAAATGGGATGGTAGGAGATGCCATCACTTACTTCAGTGCCTTGATTTTGCTCTCAGATGAAACGTCCGTCTTGGCAATGTAGCCATGTGCCGCTAGCTGTTACGGCCCTCGCATCTAGCATATGTCATTCCCTCCCGCACGTTAACCTTACTTTACCGAAGAGAGCCTCAATGGGTTGCTATATAAGGCTTGAAATGAGTCTTCAGTGAGAGTGTCCTTCTTTAACGCTTTAGAAGTTTCTTGCATAATTTCGATATAGTAGGTGAACTCATTGGTAAGTCACTGCATCGAGTATCACCTTAATCATTTATTGGCCTTTTTTTACCACTTCGAGCACAAGTAGTGTCATGAATATCAAACCATTTTTTATTGATTTCATAACAAGCTTAATAAAACTCAACCCTACAACGTTTACTTTGACTATTATACTAATACTTTATATCATGAAAGCATTTTGCAATTTACAATACTTTTTTATGAAATTATTTTTATGTTCCGTGTTACATGAATGGTTTCGCATCTAGCGCTAAAGACGGTTTTACTGTAGCAGACGAGTTGCTGTCATGTTAGCCTTGAAGAAGCTTCGATGTGATCACTTCTCATTCAGTTTTTTTTTTTTTGTTCCTATTCTTGTACACGCTTTGGAAAAATTCAGATTAAAATGGACAAAAGTAGCTACCATGCCGCAATGTATTCCATGTCTGTCGAACGTTTGCTGAACGACAGTGTTTTTTATATCCGTTCACGTGTGTAGTACGTTGACGACATGCCGCTGCAGCATCTACCTTCTGTGTTCTTTAATTTCGGGGCTGCACTCACCACGAAACTCGCGAGCGACAGCGCGAAACCAGGCAAAAGCCACCCGCCGCCGCTGAAGCAGACGCGGAGCAAACAGTGAGCAGGTCGCGCCCCTTGCGGTGGCGGAGAGCGCAACTCAAGGAGAAAAGTTCCCATTGTTCCCGCGGCGATTGAGAAGGCCGTAAGAAAGAGCGCGCGCTCTCCCCCGAGACCGGCCGTGGCCCGAGTGTCGTCGTTCGCGCCACTACTCTCGGGGACACTTTTTCTTGGCAATGGGCGCAAAGGTAGGGAGGCGGGGCCTTTAAACGTGTCGCTCCCCCATGTAGTCCGACCGCGCGGCTTTCGGCCTGCATAGACGTTGCAGATCATTTCTTTCGTTTGCTTCGACAGCCAGCGTCTCTTGAACTTGACTCGAATCTTGTGTGGTGAAAACGCTTCAAGTCGTTGCGGAGTGAACGAACCAGAACCGGAACGACCCGAACAGGCGGCAGTCGCCATCTTGTCTGCAAAGTCGGGGCGTCTCTAAAACCCGCGACAGACATCGCAGAAGAAAACCTGGCGGAGCCAAGACAAGTGTTTTAGACATAACAGCTTCATTTCGAAAAATCAGTTCTGTTATAAAAAATTTACCGTAAATAACTAGCGCTAAGATGTCAATTTGTTTTTGCAGAAACTACTCATGTAAGAAGTGATGCTTGGGCGAGTTGGTAGGCCATTTTCTGAAGAACAGCCCGACTTGAACAAGGACGGAAGGAAGACAACACGGACAGGCGCTGACTTGCAACTGAAGTTTATTGCTCGGAACGTGGTAATATATATCAGGCTCCAAACAACAAGAGAAAACACAGAAGCGATACACATTTGATTAAACACTTGAAAACTCGTGTGATGCAACCACGTCGCTTCCCTGTAGCTAGATATCTAAGCTCCTTTGCTGACAACGCCAAGGACGGGCTGCTGACACAGGCGTCACTTGACAATGCGATTTGTGCGGCCTCAATAATTTCACGGGTTATCTTGTCCCGATGCCTATTTAACACTTTTGTTTTTTGGAAATAAGGTTGGCAGTCGTTACTTTCGCAATCTCTGCAATGGATGCCGAGATGCCCTTTAACGGAGTTGAAAACATTATTATTGTGTTCTCTTAGGCGCTCATTAAGGCATCTGCCCGTCTGGCCGACGTACTGCTTGCCGCAAGATAGTGGGATGGAGTAGATAACACCATCTTTGCATGCAACAAATTGATTCTCATGTTTTATAGTGCACTTTTCTCGTATAGATTCAGCGTTAACAATCTTACACAATTTCCCAAGCTTTTCGGGAGCCGAGAAGACAACTCTGACATTAGCTCGGTGGCCTATCTTCTTTAGCCTGTGGGAAAATTTGTGGATGTAGGGAACGACTGTCGTCTTTTGTTTTTCTTTGGCGGATTCGGCCGTTTCCTTCTTTTTGGTTTTGCCTAAACACGCAAGCATCGATTCAGAAACGGACACGAGCAGTTGCTTGGGATATCCTGCCTTCACAAGGCGATCGGTTTGACGGTTGAAACTTTCTTTTACGGAATGAAGGCATGATTTGTTTAAGGCATTTGAATAGCACGACTTAGCCACGGCGCGTTTTACGAGCTTAGAGTGCGACGATGCAAACGGAAGCAATGGCTTGTTGCTACGTGGTTCATAAGACCAGCAGGTGTGATTTGGCCGGAAGCTGAGTCTGAGATCAAGAAATCCTATCTCATTATCTTGAGGTACTTCATGAGTCAACGTGAGCGGGTGAAGGCACTGAACAAAAATATCTTGAACCTGGTGCATGACGGAATCAAACTCTTTGTCTTCGGTATTTAACAAAACAAGAAAGTCATCAACAAACCGAAAACACTGCAAACATTTCGATCCTTCTAAAAGTCGTTGGAGCATTCTGTCTTTTTTTGCGAGCAATAGATCACTGAGCACGGGCGCTACACATGAGCCAATGCACACTCCTTTTTTTTGCAGGTAAAGTTCACCATCCCATGTCGCATAAGTTGATTTTATATACACTTGTAGTAATTCTAAGAAGCCAGCGACGGAGAGGCCTGCCTCGTTTTGGAAGGCGACAACTCCGTACTTGTCAATACATTCTTCGATGCACGAAAACAGCTCGTCATGCGGCAGTGAATAATAAGATAAAGATAAGATAAAGAAGGGACAAGATAACCCGTGAAATTATTGAGGCCGCACAAATCGCATTGTCAAGTGACGCCTGTGTCAGCAGCCCGTCCTTGGCGTTGTCAGCAAAGGAGCTTAGATATCTAGCTACAGGGAAGTGACGTGGTGGCATCACACGAGTTTTCAAGTGTTTAATCAAATGTGTATCGCTTCTGTGTTTTCTCTTGTTGTTTGGAGCCTGATATATATTACCACGTTCCGAGCAATAAACTTCAGTTGCAAGTCAGCGCCTGTCCGTGTTGTCTTCCTTCCGTCCTTGTTCAAGTCGCGCTGTTCTTCAGAAAATGGCCTACCAACTCGCCCAAGCATCAGTTCTAACAACCTTCATTTCTAGTACATCGGGCCCTATTAACTGTTTGTCTGTCCATCCTTGTGTTCTTGTCACCTACGTCGCCACCGCCCTGTGCCAAGCTCGAACCCTTGCCTTCGTCGTAAGGGAAAGGCGCTTTCCAAGACAAATTCTGCAGTTGTTTGGGGGTTTCCAGCCATCGCAAGGTCACTGCTCACGAATCTGCCAGATCCTGAAATCTGAATGGAATAGACAAGCTCGGTTTTACCGGCACTGCATTTATCTCCACCTTCACAACGTTTGGGCCCCGGCCCAAGCAAGGAAGAAATGGAAAGAATACTCTGACCTGGCCAACTCTACTGCTGACTTCCTTTGGCAGCAGACACTTCTTCAGCTCCGAGCCTTACAGCCGGAAAAGAAGCGCAAGGCGGAAAACGTCATCCACACCTCAGGGAACGTTTCACTGCCCACCGATGTGCGTCGTGTCCTTTCCCAGGGACCGAAGTTCGCCACCGCACCCAGAAGGTCACGAGCAGAACTGCTGGGCATGGTGAGACAAGTATCCAGTTTGGCACCCGTGGCCGAATCAGACAGGTGTGTGTCCGAAGGGATCGATGCATTACTACGATGTAAGGTTCATGTGAATTCTGTTCCTGTCCGGAGAACTGTGTCCTACTTGAAAGAACATTCGCTGCGTTTGCTTATGGCTGACAAAGAAGGAGGTTTCCTAGTGATCCCGTCGCATTTTTATGCAACTAATGGTCGCGAAGCCGTTCTGTCGTGCTTTAGTGTTGAAAAGAAGGTCTCCTTGGCTAAAGTCAAGGCTAAAGCCAAGAAACTATGTGAAAAGCATAACCTTTATGCCTTGAAAAATTCTATCGACAAATGTAAACGACTCAGTCTGCAGCTATTCTTCAGTGCAAAGACGCACAAACCGGAATGTCCCTTCCGGGTTATAGTATCCGAAAACGGCACATGGCAAAAAACTGTAGCTGTATTTATTAAGATTATTTTAAATTCATTGACCATAGACGATCCATTTCTGGTGAAAAAGTCACAGGATGTAATGCAGGTTTTAGAAACCCAAAAGAACAAAAATGTCATGGCTTGCTCATTTGACGTAAAGATCTTTATTATTCACTGCCGCATGACGAGCTGTTTTCGTGCATCGAAGAATGTATTGACAAATACGGAGTTGCCGCCTTCCAAAACGAGGCAGGCCTCTCCGTCGCTGGCTTCTTAGAATTACTACAAGTGTATATAAAATCAACTTATGCGACATGGGATGGTGAACTTTACCTGCAAAAAAAAAAAAAAAAAAAAAAAAAGGAGTGTGCATTGGCTCATGTGTAGCGCCCGTGCTCAGTGATCTATTGCTCGCAAAAAAAGACAGAATGCTCCAACGACTTTTAGAAGGATCGAAATGTTTGCAGTGTTTTCGGTTTGTTGATGACTTTCTTGTTTTGTTAAATACCGAAGACAAAGAGTTTGATTCCGTCATGCACCAGGTTCAAGATATTTTTGTTCAGTGCCTTCACCCGCTCACGTTGACTCATGAAGTACCTCAAGATAATGAGATAAGATTTCTTGATCTCAGACTCAGCTTCCGGCCAAATCACACCTGCTGGTCTTATGAACCACGTAGCAACAAGCCATTGCTTCCGTTTGCATCGTCGCACTCTAAGCTCGTAAAACGCGCCGTGGCTAAGTCGTGCTATACAAATGCCTTAAACAAATCAAGCCTTCATTCCGTAAAAGAAAGTTTCAACCGTCAAACCGATCGCCTTGTGAAGGCAGGATATCCCAAGCAACTGCTCGTGTCCGTTTCTGAATCGATGCTTGCGTGTTTAGGCAAAACCAAAAAGAAGGAAACGGCCGAATCCGCCAAAGAAAAACAAAAGACGACAGTCGTTCTCTACATCCCCAAATTTTCCCACAGGCTAAAAAAGATAGGCCACCGAGCTAATGTCAGAGTTGTCTTCTCGGCTCCCGAAAAGCTTGAGAAATTGTGTAAGCTTGTTAACGCTGAATCTATACGAGAAAAGTGCACTATAAAACATGAGAATCAATTTGTTGCATGCAAAGATGGTGTTATCTACTCCATCCCACTATCTTGCGACAAGCAGTACGTCGGCCAGACGGGCAGATGCCTTAATGAGCGCCTAAGAGAACACAATAATAATGTTTTCAACTCCGTTAAAGGGCATCTCGGCATCCATTGCAGAGATTGCGAAAGTAACGACTGCCAACCTTATTTCCAAAAAACAAAAGTGTTAAATAGGCATCGGGACAAGATAACCCGTGAAATTATTGAGGCCGCACAAATCGCATTGTCAAGTGACGCCTGTGTCAGCAGCCCGTCCTTGGCGTTGTCAGCAAAGGAGCTTAGATATCTAGCTACAGGGAAGTGACGTGGTGGCATCACACGAGTTTTCAAGTGTTTAATCAAATGTGTATCGCTTTTGTGTTTTCTCTTGTTGTTTGGAGCCTGATATATATTACCACGTTCCGAGCAATAAACTTCAGTTGCAAGTCAGCTCCTGTCCGTGTTGTCTTCCTTCCGTCCTTGTTCAAGTCGCGCTGTTCTTCAAAAAATACTCATGTAACTAGGGACTATATTCAGCTGCGTAGGAAGATGGTGCGTTTTGGCTCTGTAGCTTTGGCTTCATTGCCAAGAAAAGGTGTAGAAAGTATTCTAGTTCATCCATGGTATGCAAGGTCATAGCCTCCTTTATACACTGTGCTTGTCAACTCCGCGCTCCGCGGCTACCGCGGCCGTCGCCGCCGCTCCTCCTCCGTTGAAAGCTACGCCGCTGGCTGCCGAGAGATGGCGACAGCGACGTAGGATCACCTTCGCCAGGCGAGTGCCGGGTGCGCCGTGAGTGTGCCGGGTGCGCCGTGTTGCAAAGCGGTCCGGATAGCCACGCGCTGCCGCTGTCTCGCTGTTTCGTGAACTGTTCTGCTGTATGCAAGGTCATGCTTCTATTTTTCTCTGCCTTCGGGTGCTGCAGGAATACAGCATTGCACCAACTGGTAAGTGCCAGCTTTGCTTTGTCCTTCCGGCGATCGCTGCGTATCGTATATAGTGACAGCACCAATGTGTTTATTAAGCGTCAATACTGCAATAGTAATGTTAGATGCGCATCTGTGTTTTCTGGACTGCAATGCTAATTGCTTCCCTGCCTAGCTCGTCTGCGTAGTGTGCTCCTGCGAAGCTTTTGCTTTTTGCAGCATACGCTAATTACGAAAATTTGTGATAAAATAGAACCACAAGATTTACCTATTGCGAAGATCACTTTAAAGTGAGTTAAACCAAATCTTGCAAAGCCTTTATTAGTTTCTCTTTTCGCACTTAGCCGCGTTAAGGCCTGTGAGAAATAATGACAGAACCAAAAGTGTGTTTATTACGCGTCAGTAAGGTAATAATAATATTAAATGTGCACGTGTATTTTATGGACTGCGATGCGAACTTCCTCCCTGGTTAGCTCGTCTGTGTGGTATGTTACATGTGCTCCAGCGCAGTATTTTTTGTTTCGCTAACTGCGCAATTCTGTGAAAAAATAAAAACACGAGCTTTGCCTATTGTGACGATTATTTTGGAGTGATCGAAACAGAAAGATGCAACGCGTATATTTGTCTTTCCTTGTTTTTCTAGTTAAAAAAAAAAGAAAAAACGTTTGTACGACGCGCTGAATCATTGAAAGTACCAGCTGATACCAAAATTGTTCTCCTTACAGATCTCAATGGCATACTGCGATGCAGTTGTTCCAATCATCTGTAAATCAAGCTGGCTTCTGAAGTGCTATCAGTGACAGCAGTCACCGTGAACTTTTTTCCCTACTTGTGGCAGCTATTCATCACACCACTTCTACATTGTACTCTTGAAGCACAATTGCTGTTGTGAAATGTGTAAATAAATGCTGGTAGCTTTCTTCTTAAATTTTGTTTTATTGCAGCGTAGACTAGCATTGTAATTTTTCTATTACCATTGGTGCTAGCGGAGCCGTCATACAGTTTTTAGAGCCATGCGCAATTGCTTGAAACTGCCTGACGTAAAATGTCATTAGCGCTGGTGTTATTGCCTAACAAGTATCATGATCACTTGTTATGCTTAGTGAATATCGGCCTTGCAAGTAAATATTCTGAATATGCATGACTCATGCTTATTAACAGTTATCCCGCTAGCGAATAACAGCGCTCCCGCCCCGCGCCGACATTCGTACCCGTGCGCCTCGACCCCTACGTCAGCGGCGCCCTCAGCGAGGGGACCGCGCAACTTTACTCGACGGCGCCGCTCTATTTTTCGCGCGGCGCGTTGACAGGCACAGAGTATAAAGGAGGCTATGGCATGCTGTGTCCCATAGTCTGTCCCTGTCCAATCTGAACGAGTCGAAAAGCGCTCCGGGTAATTCCAACTTCCGGGTCTTTCTGCGAGACGCGCGTCTGCTGTGTTGTGCTTGAAACTCGGCATCGACAAGCTTAAATTCGACCCTTCACGTGTATTATAAGTGCGAATGAAGTCGTAGAAAAGGTCATAAAGGTTTGCACACATGTTATGACCTTATTTAACGTTTCGTATCTGAAGAGAACGGCTGAAAAATCGTTGCAAGTGCAACCATTACAATGCGTCATTGTTCGTGCTGAAATTTAGCATGCATCATTAATTCGGCCAAAGTTCGCTTTTCGTTGATGTTATCACGCAGTCGCTGTATATACCTCTAAAATATACTATAGTAATCATTTTTAAAGGGATTTCGCTACCAGAAGCAGGGTAATTAGACTGCCGCAAGCCGCAGTTTAGCGATACGTATGTGCGCGTTAGGAGCGGACTGTCGTGCAAGTTGTAGCTGCGAAGGCTAAGAGCTGAAAGCATGCAAATACCAGGAGGACATTGTGCACTTTGTTGCAGCCTTTACAAAGCTTTATCGGTTTATGCTGTACTGCCCCATAGTCAGAGCAGCTATAGGGTTTCTTGTCTTGCAGTGTACTGGAGCTGCCTGCAAGCATATGGCGCATGGCTGGTACATCGGGTTTTAGTTGCTCAGCTACAAAATTCTGATGCGATTCTAACAGTGTGCTGTGCTATTCCAGAAGATCTAGGTTTACTTACCAGTGCTTCGAAACCTAAAAAGTGTGTACTGCCGCGAAACCTTCAAAACAGTATTTGTTGTTTTTTAACAGCCGCCGGCATACAGGCTTATCTGAGTTCCGTAATCTTTGTTTGTTACTGCTCGATGTCGCGAGTCACACCTTTATCAGTTTTGTTGTAGCGCAAGACGCACCGAGATCTGTCTCGAAGGTTCCGGCCACTCGGGTGTCTTTCCACAATGTTCCAGCCCGTGCTGGTAGCTGTTTGCGACGTTATCTAGATTGTTCTGTGCAGCCTTTAAATTGAGCGTTGCCGAGTGTGACGGGCATTCTTTGTTCGACAACCGACGAGTGCGTTCGTTGCTATCGCCGCCGCCGAGTTGCTTAGTTCTTTTTGCGGGCGCAAGTCAGCCCAAATAAACAGTTTCTTTAGTGCAATCATCGACCCTTCAATTGTGTCGTCGACCTCGTCACCACTACGTGACATCTGGTGGAGGTGCTGCCTTTGATCCTTCAAGCGAAGACCCAAGCCGTGTTCCTGTCGCCCTGGAAGACCAGCCTACAGGTCACCGAGCCAGCCGCCGACTTCAAGGCCTACAACCCGAACACGGTCTGCTGCTTGACCCCATTCGATCTCGGAAGGCGTCGACGCTGACAATGGCCCAGCCTACAGCACCGGTTGTTTTCGTCCAACCCCGTGAGCCTCCCTGCTTCCATGGACGATCGGATGAAGATGCGGGTGACTGGATGGACATTTTCGACCGTGTGGCAGAATTCAACGGTTGGAACGACGCTGCGAAACTCAAGCAGGTCTACTTTGTTCTTCAAGGACATGCCCGAGTTTGGTTTGAAAATCACGAGACTTCTTTCAAGGATTGGGAGATATTCAAAGCACAGTTCTTGATGGCCTTTACAAGTTCTGTCAGAAAAGAAAGAGCTCAGGCCCTCCTCCAATCAAGAATTCAACTACCAAACGAGCCCGTCCTGGCCTACGTAGAGGAGATGAAACGCCTGTTTCGCCGCGCCGACCCTAACATGACCGAAGATGACAGAGTGAAATTCTTAATGCGAGGCGTTAAAGAGTCGCTTTTTGCGGGGCTTGTCCGGAACCCGCCGAAAACTGTGGAAGAATTTGAGAATGAAGCATCGACCATCGAGAAGACGTTGGATACCCGGATGCGCCACTACGAGCGACCACTTCAACCAAACTACCCATGCCACTACCCCAGCACATCTGCAAGCGGAGAGAACCTTCGGGACCTAATCCGGGAGATCGTGCGAGAGGAGCTCCGCCGAATGTTGCCATCATCGCAACAATCCCAGGTGGCGACGCTCGCGGACGTCGTCCGTGAAGAAGTTCAGCAGGCGCTGGGCGTTCCTGAAGCGACGGCTGCGACTGTTCCAGCACAAGAAGCAACAGCGATGAACTACGCTGGTGCATTACGTCGCCCTCCGCCCCGACGTGATGACTTTCCCAGCCCTCGCCGCTACTGTCCTGTTCCTGAAAACCGCCCCTTGGCCCCGCCCGCCAAGCCTACCAACGACCCCCAAACCCCAGGAAGTGCGACGCCTGGAGGACTGCAAACAACCGGCCATTATGCTTCCACTGCGGTGAGGCCGGCCACATTCTGCGCCACTGCCCGTACCGACGAATCGGTCTCCGCGGATTTGCAGTCGACGCTCCACGACCACGCCCAGGTGAACGACCACAAGAAATTGACAACTACCTGCGTAGCGGTGAAATTGCGCCACCAAGCCGTCGGTTCAGATCTCCATCGCCGTACAGGGCCCGCTTTGCGTCGCCAGGCCGTACCTATGATGAGAGTATGCGCGGAAGGTCCCCAAGCCCGCGCAGGGGAAACTGAACAGAGCAACCTTTGGAGGTGAGGTTGCTCAACGGCGAAAAGACGAACATCCTCCGCCGCCGACGACCACTAACGACGACGCAGCCATTCCACCGCCGCTCCACACGACGTCATCGACGACATCACGACCATACTGCAAGCAGACACCGCCGCCCAGCGAAGTAACAACGGTATGCCCCGGCCATGAGCTGAAGAAACGACGGAGCCGAGATCGGACACTAAGGCCCACGTGCAATGTGAGGACGCGAACAAGTGACCTTGAAGTTGATGTCGACGGTCGCAGAGTCACTGCCCTAGTAGACACGTTGACTATTCAGTCATTAGTGGACCGTTAGCCTCTCAGCTAAGTTACCACCGCTTGGGATAGCCCGCTGATTCGCACAGCAGGTGGCAACCTGATTACTCCATCGGGACGATGCACTGCAAGAATAACCGTAAATGGGCGTACTTACCCCACCAGCTTTGTGGTCTTGCAGCAGTGCTCCCGCGACGTGATTTTAGGCATGGACTTCCTAAATGAACATAGGGCTATCATCGACCTGCGATCCAAGCTCATCAAGCTTTCTGCAGACAAAGCCATTTCTGCTACGACGACGTCGATGCAACACATCGCTCTAAACATCCTCGACGAAGAATTGACCGTCCCGCCCCGATCAAGCATCGCAGTCTGAGTAGGTAGCGCAAACATCGAAACCGCTGAAGGCATCGTCGAAAGAAATATCCAATTGCTCTTGGAACGAGGTGTCGGCATCGCAAGAGGCATCGCGAAATTCCGGAGAGGTCAAGCTCAGGTGCAACAAACTTCACCGAAGAATACCGGCATCTCAACAAGGGCACGACGATCGCTTTTCTCGACGAATTAGCCAACCTCAAAGATGTATTCGCCCTCCACGACCAAACGCTGGAAGACGCACCGGACAAATTCCGTCAGCCCAAATTTGACATCAACCCGGCATTGACCCACAGCAGGAAAGACCAGATTCTCAGTCTTCTTCGAAGCTACGGGGAGTGCTTCTCGTCATCATCGAAGGTACGACAAACACCACTGGCCAAGCACCGCATTATAACGGACGAACACGCCCGACCTCTGCGCCAAAGCCCTTATCGTGTATCGCCGCGAGAACGCTAGGCCATTCGCGATCAAGTTGAGGAAATGCTGCGTGATGACGTAATCCAGCCCTCGAACAGCCCCTGGGCGGCACCAGTCGTTTTGGTCAAGAAAAAAGACAGCACACTTCGCTTCTGCGTTGATTACCGCCGCTTGAATAGAATAACGAAGAAGGATGTCTACCCGCTTCCCCGCATCGACGACACTCTCGACCGGCTCTGCAATGCAAGGTACTTCTCATCGATGGACCTGAAGAGCGGATATTGGCAAATTGAGGTCGACGAAAGAGATCGCGAGAAGACCGCATTCATCACACCGGACGGCCTTTATGAGTTCAAGGTGATGCCATTTGGCCTCTGCTCCGCACCAGCCACGTTTCAACGAGTAATGGACACAGTCCTGGCAGGCTTGAAGTGGCAAATTTGTTTGGTATATTTGGACGACGTTGTTGTCTTCTCGTCAAACTTTGAAGACCACCTAAAACGACTACAGACAGTGCTGGAAGCCATCAAGTCATCGGGACTAACACTAAAAGCAGAGAAGTGTCACTTCGCCTACGAAGAACTCCGGTTCCTAGGTCACATCGTTAGCAAGGACGGTATTCGCCCAGACCCGGAGAAAACAGCTGCAATCGCACAATTCCCACCGCCTGCCGACAAGAAAGCTGTGCGCCGATTCCTTGGGCTGTGCGCTTATTATCGACGATTTGTCAGAAACTTTTCGCGGATTGCCGAACCGTTGACGCAGCTTACAAAGGCTGACGTACCTTTTACATGGGGAACGCCGCAAGGAGAAGCCTTCGACGAACTCAAGCGCCGCCTGCAATGCCCTCCTGTACTTGGCCACTTTGATGAAAACGCCGAGACCGAAATTCACACCGACGCGAGCAGTGTGGGCCTAGGTGCCGTTCTTGTCCAGAAGAGTGCCGGACAGGAGAAAGTAATCGCCTACGCTAGCAGATCCCTCACAAAAGCCGAAGTAAATTACTCGACGACCGAGAAGGAGTGTCTTGCAATCATCTGGGCAACTTCTAAGTTTCGTCCATACCTATACGGCCGACCATTCAAGGTGGTAAGCGACCATCACGCGCTCTGCTGGAGGCAGACTGCTTATCCCGCGCTCCCGTCGATGCTTCCCCGAAGGCCGATGACGACGACGCCTTTTTGGGACCGGTAAGCGCCAGCAGTTACGCCGAACAACAACGATCAGACCCTGAGCTAAAAGCGCTAGCCGATTACTTGGAAGGAAAGACCGCTTCGCCTCCTGGTGTGTACAGGCGACATTTATCATCCTTCACGTTAAGCAATGGCCTCCTCGTGAAGAAGAACTTCGCACCCAACAAGACCGCGCAGCTTCTCGTAGTGCCTAAAACCCTTCGGCAAGAAATTCTGCAGGCGTTGCACGATGAGCCCACAGCAGGCCACCTCGGATTTGCGCGCACGTTGCGTCGAATCCAGGAGAAGTATTACTGGCCGCGACTGCCTGCCGAAGTTGCCCACTACGTGAAGACGTGTCGTGAGTGCCAACGACGCAAGACGCCGCCGAACAGACCAGCAGGACTACTAAACCCGATTCCGCCCCCAATCCTGCCCTTTCAACAAATTAGGACGGATCTCCTCGGCCCCTTTCCATCTTCGTCTATGGGTAACAAGTGGATCATAGTGGCCACTGACTACCTTACCCGTTACGCCGAAGCAAAAGCACTACCAAATGGTACCGCAGCAGAAGTCGCCAAATTTTTTGTCGAACAAATTCTCTTGCGACACGGCGCCCCAGAAGTGCTCATCACGGATAGGGGAACGGCGTTTACGGCAGAGTTGACGCAAGCCATCCTGGAATACAGTCACACAAGCCATCGACGAACAACTGCGTACCATCCCAGACCAATGGCCTTACGGAGCGCCTGAACAAAACGATCGCGGACATGATCGCTATGTACGTCGACGCTGAACACAAGACCTGGGACGCCATCTTGCCGTACGTGATCTTCGCGTATAACACGGCAGTCCAGGAGACGACCAGAGCGACCCCGTTTAAGCTTGTGTACGGCAGGGAGCCCACGACGACGCTCGACGCAATGCTGCCGCACGTAACCAGCGAAGACAACCTTGACGTCGCCGCCTACCTGCAGCGTGCAGAGGAAGCCCGACGACTCGCACGGCTGCGTATTAAAGACCAACAGCGCACCGACAGCCGACGATACAATTTACGACGACGCCACGCAGAGTACAATCCAGGAGACCAAGTGTGGGTTTGGACACCAATTCGCCGTAGCGGATTAAGTGAAAAGTTGTTGCGTCGATAATTTGGGCCATACAAAATCCTTCGCCGCGTCGGACCACTGGACTATGAAGTCATTCCCGACGGAACGTCAGCATCACAACGGCGACGCGCACGCCCAGAAATTGTACATGTTGTACGACTGAAGCCATATTACGCGCGTTAAAGAATCTGTGGTGTTTAAACTTTGCAGTGTTTATGTTCAAGTTTCTTTGTTTTGAAACATCGAGGCGATGTTTTTTTTAAGGGGGGAGTAATGCCGCGAAACCTTCAAAACAGTATTTGTTGTTTTTTAACAGCCGCCGGCATACAGGCTTATCTGAGTTCCGTAATCTTTTTTTGTTACTGCTCGATGTCGCGAGTCACACCTTTATCAGTTTTGTTGTAGCGCAAGACGCACCGAGATCTGTCTCGAAGGTTCCGGCCACTCGGGTGTCTTTCCACAATGTTCCAGCCCGTGCTGGTAGCTGTTTGCGACGTTATCTAGATTGTTCTGTGCAGCCTTTAAATTGAGCGTTGCCGAGTGTGACGGGCATTCTTTGTTCGACCACCGACGAGTGCGTTCGATTCGCCGCCGCCGAGTTGCTTAGTTCTTTTTGCGGGCGCAAGTCAGCCCAAATAAACAGTTTCTTTAGTGCAATCATCGACCCTTCAATTGTGTCGTCGACCTCGTCTATTTTAATCTTCGCTACTTTAAGCTGCACGCTCTTAACAGCTCAACTGATTTGTTTACATATGTGCTGTTTTTTTTTTTCTGAAAACTGTAGGAGGTGGAATGCAAAGAACTGTATCATGGTTAACCTCATACTGTCAATCAATGAAAACATTAGGAGGATCACAAAATAAAAATCTCTCTCAAGCATTTCATTTTTGCTTGAGTTCTATTACAAAAATGCAACAGCATGATGTATGAGTTGTATTTTTAGCACTGTTGTATTCATTCTGCATACATCATACCCCAACATGTATGTAGCCAAGACTACATGGCCAAAAACCTCTACTAATTTGCTTGTTGAGGGCCTAGGTCGGCTACTAACATAGCTATTCTGGCAGTCAGAAAGACATCCACTTGCCGAGGCTGCAGTGCAGGCGAGAAAACCCCTCTTAAACAATATTCACCACGTATAGTGTGTGGGACATTTTACACCATTCACATACAACTGTGGAAGCTCTCCATGTTTGAAATTCCCATGATTGATTTCCCAATACTGATTGCTGCATTATGTCGGTCAAAGAAGGGAAGTACTAAAACAAAAACTTTGTTTTAATGGCATCTTGAAACCTCCAGAAACTTCAGAATGCGAAACCATTATTTCTTCCAATCAAAGCTGGAAAGAGCCTGTAACTATTTTGCTGTTGAGTACTTTGTGCTTGGGGTCTGGTTGGACAGAAAAAATTAGATTGTGTGCATTAAGATAAAATCTGCTAGCTAGGCCAGCCTCTGCCTACCTTGCAGAATTTTGCACTTCTTGAAAAAGCCAATGGCCACCAGTGCCTTGTTTTTCATCTGAAGGCCACACAGCGAATGAAAATGCACAAACTTCATGTATGCAGCCCAAGTAGCTTACGTAGACATTCATTTAATTTTCACATGCATATGTTTAGCAGCACCTAGGCCATTATAAAACTGCTTTGATGAACAGCAAAATTTGGTTTTATACCATATGTATCTTAGCTGTCAGCTTTTCTACATGCCATATACAATGAAATATGAAAAATAGCTGGACAATGTTAGTGCTGTCCTGAAGCAAGATTTTCATGACTCTGACCCATAATATAGAAAAATGCTACACACAAACACATTTTTTATCCCTGCAACAGTCTTTAACTGTCTCGCTTTCTACACAGGATAAGAATAGACACCACAGCCCCATGAGTAGGTCTGCAGGAAACTTTATCCATCTTGCTTGTATTTCTCTGCAATTTCTGTGTGCTCACACTGGTTGCTTTGCTGGTGAAAGCATGTTTAGTTATCTGGAGTTAAATCAGCAAATAACTGCTTACACAAGAATGTATAAACCTTACAACTGCTAGCATTGACACGCTGGCCTAGTCAGGCAACGAGATCAATTCCATCGACAGCTGATTGGCAAGCACTGTCCATGGTCCTAGAAACTTGCATTTAGCAGAAATGGTCGACGAGAAAATCATTCAGTACTTATATATCGTATCACATTGTACTGACGGAGGCCAAAGAACACAACTCGCGAACCTTTTGAAGACTTGGAACGACCACTCGCTGCTACCATCATCGTGCGAAAACAGCTGCCAAGGTCGCCCGAGCGAGAACTTGGTGCTCCTGAATGGGAGCAAACAACCTACTTTACAAAACTTCGTAGCTTTCACAGCGCTATCCAACACTTGCTTGCCATTGACAAAATACTCGAAATAAAGCCTCGTGTTCAATGTACGGGCAGCTCACCGTCGACAGTCAGCCGGCGGATCGCAATGGCTTCACTTTCATCGCAAGAGCTTCACTTTCCACTCTCCATTCCGAAATAGACGCCCTGAAAACTCTGAACTCTGAACTTACCTGCAAGATTGACAAGCTGGAAGCACGTATGGACGATGCTGAAAATCGCTCTCGTCGCAACAACCTCATATTTTACAACATACCCGACACTAACCCCGCTGAAAGATATGCAGACTCGGAAGAAACAGTCATTCGCCATTGCTCCACCCAACTAGATTTTGCCATCGAACCTAATCTAATCGAGCGTGCTCACCGCCTTGGATGCCACTCCACTGATCGTAAAAGGCCGATTATCGTGAAATTCACCTCATCCAAAACCAAAGAAAACATCCTTTCCTTAGGCACCAAACTAAAAGGCACTGACTACATTATTGGCGAAGATTTTTCCCTTCCTGTACGTAATGCTCGCAAACATCTTGTAGCCTTTGCCAGATCGGTAACCGACAAGTTCTCCTTGCGCTTCAAAACTTTACACATTGGTCCCAAATGATACACGTTCGATGAATCCTCACAAACCGTAAAAGAGGTAAAATAGCAACCACCTCATCACCAATCGACAGGCTGTTCTAAACATGCACAACAAGCACTTTCATTGTCAGCGATCTTTATTAACATCCGAAGTTTGATTTCAAAGCGCGACATTATTTCCAATATCGTCACATCATCCTCCAGCAACCTACTAATCTTGACAGAAACGTGGCTGAGTAGTGACGTTTCTGATAGTGAGGTTCTTGCCGACTTGCCCAAAATCCGTGTTTTCCGTAAAGGTCGTCCAGAGGGAAGGGGAGGGGGGGTACTTATTGCAACTGCACAGGAGCTATCATGCACGGCCATTCACCTTTCATCGGATATTGAAATGTTACGAGTCTTGTGTCATGCCTCACCAAAGTCAGTTGTGATAGGCGTTTGCTACAGGCCTCCTAGCAGCCCAGACTTTCCTCAAAAACTTAATCACGCATTAAATGAAATTAAAACCAAGCACCCTAACACATGCACTATCCTATTCGGAGATTTTAATTTTTCCAGTATCGACTGGCATAATCTAACCGCTACAGGTAACGGGGATGCTAATGATTTTCTTGACGTTTGCCTTAATTTTAATCTCGTTCAACTAATATCCGAACCAACCCATGTAACGGATGTCTGCGCTAACATTCTCGACCTAATATTAACGGATAGCCCTGAATACGTTCATTCTATCACCTATCTACCAGGTATCAGCGATCACCAAGTCATACATGCCGGCTTCACGATTAAACCATCTTCACGCGCAACATGTAAGCGAACAATCTGACTTTACGATAAAGGGAACTATATTGCTATAAATAATGAACTTCGTGCATTTTTGCCAGGGTTCCAATTTAACTTTTATCAAAGATCCGTCCACGAAAACTGGTTCATGTTTAAGAAGAAAATTGAAGATTTGGTCGACAGGTTTATTCCCAACATAAATATACAAACTAACCCTCAAAACCCTTGGTTCACAAACACACTCAAACGTCTTGAAAATAAAAAGAAGCGTCTTTTCCATTCGGCCAAGTCACGCCCTAGTCAAAACGCTTGGAACAAATATTACGCAGCTGAAAAAACGTATTTATTAAACATTCGAGAAGCTAAACGCACGTTTTTCCATACCGCTCTGCCCAAAATGTTGACTACTAACCCCCGAAGGTTCTGGCAAGTCATTAACCCCCAGCACACACGCACTATTTCCCTCACAGACGCATCAGGTGCTACCATCTGTGAAACTGAATGCGCCAATATGTTCAACACAGCCTTTTCATCCATATTTACCAATGAAACAGATCCGATATTTCCTTCAAACCCGGTTATTATCCAGGATACCATGCCCTCTTTTACATTTTCTTCAACAGGAATTTTGTCACTAATAGAAAACATTAAACTTTCATCCTCGGCTGGAATTGACAATATCAGTGCCAAAATACTGATTAACACCAAAGATATATGTTCATCCCTGTTGTGCTTGTTATTCACTCAGTCACTCCTCACAGGTCAACTGCCCAAAGAATGGAAACATGGGAAGGTTGTTCCAGTCTACAAATCGGGTAACAAGAACTCACCGCTAAATTACCGTCCCATCTCGCTAACTAGTATCCCTTGCAAAATCATGGAACATGTCATCTATACCCACATCATGGCATTTCTTGATTCCAACGATTTTTTCCATCCTGCTCAGCACGGTTTTTGCCGAGGTTACTCCAGCGAGACCCAACTTTCTACATTCATTCATGACCTGCATGCTAACCTTGATTCTAACCTACAAACTGATGTCATATTTTTAGATTTCGCTAAAGCTTTTGATAAAGTACCTCATAAACGCCTACTGATAAAACTTTCCCGATTAAATTTACACCCCAATATATTGAAGTGGATTGAAGAGTTCTTAACTAATCGTTCTCAGTTTGTCTCCGTTAACAATGTGAACTCTAACTCTCTCTTAGTAACGTCAGGCGTCCCCCAGGGGTCTGTGCTTGGCCCGCTACTCTTTCTAATATACATTAATGATCTGCCCTCAAACGTAACATCTAACATACGTATGTTTGCTGACGACTGTGTACTGTATCGTGCTATTCTCACCACCGCTGACCAATCTTCTCTTCAAAACGATCTTAATGCTGTTCAAGACTGGTGTAACGAGTGGCTAATGGAACTTAACCCACGTAAGTGTAATCTTTTGTCCATTAACCGTCGCCGCAACCCTCTTGTTTTTCCTTACGTAATCTCTGAAGTTCCCGTACAGCTAGTTCCATCATATAAGTATTTAGGCATAACAATTTGTAGCAATCTTTCTTGGAGTATGCATGTTACTAACATAATATCGTCAGCTAACAGGACGCTAGGTTTCTTAAAGCGCCATCTTCATCATGCTCCCGAACACGTAGCCTACAAATCATTCGTCAGGTCCAAACTAGAATTTGCATCGCCCATTTGGAATCCTCATCAAGCTTACCTCATTAGTGCCCTCGAATCTGTTCAAAATCGCGCCGCTCGTTTTATTCATTCATCGTATTCTTATGAAATCAGCGTTTCCTCCTTAAAAACAGCATCCGGATTATCCCCCTTATCGCTCCGTTGTCGCATTGCCAGCCTATCTTTATTTCAAAAACTTTTCCAAAGTCCTATGCGCATCGCACCTTATATTCTTCCCCCCACACGCATATCTCATCGCACCAGCCATCAGCTACAAGTTGCCCGTCCACGTTCACGTACCGTCACATTTTCAAATTCCTTTTTTCCTCGAACAGCTGCAGACTGGAACGGCCTTCCGGACAACATTGCTCTCATCACTTGCACACCACAGTTCATCGATAGTGTCAAAACTTTCCTGTTATTGTGATTATGTATTTTTGCTCTTGCCACCCCTTACGTAACACCCCTTTTTAGGGGCCTTTAAGGTAATAAAATGAAATGAAATGAAAAAACTGGCCATGGTCCTAGAAACTTGCATTTAGCAGAAATGGTCGACGAGAAAATCATTCAGTACTTATATATCGTATCACATTGTACTGACGGAGGCCAAAGAACACAACTCGCGAACCTTTTGAAGACTTGGAACGACCACTCGCTGCTACCTTCATCGTGTGAAAACAGCTGCCAAGGTCGCCCGAGCGAGAACTTGGTGCTCCTGAATGGGAGCAAACAACCTACTTTACAAATCTTCGTAGCTTTCACAGTGCTATCCAGCACTTGCTTGCCATTGACAAAATACTCGAAATAAAGCCTCGTGTTCAATGTACGGGCAGCTCGCCGTCGACAGTCAGCCGGCGGATCGCAATGGCGAACTGTTTTCGCCTTTCACAGCTCGGCGGCACTCCGAACATTTTTTATCGCATTCTAGTTGAGTTGCCGTAGATGGAAGCCAAGTACAACGCCACAATTCCAGCAAATTGAGCGCAAATATCGAGAGGATAAAAGTCGAAACCGCACGCCTGTAAGCAATGCCAGTGGAAATCAAACCACAGGAACGACCCGGAAGTCAAAATTCACGTGACAAAGCCTCGCCGTGATGCAATGCCCGCCAAAACTTGGGCACCATCTATGACGAGGGAGGGCCAGGAAATTGTTTAAAATGAGGGTGAGGGAGGGCTACTAATTTAAAAGTGAGGGCGTGAGAGGAAATACCAAAACGAGGGCATTTGCCCACCTCTGGTCATGGATGTCAAAATTTGAAGCTTGATGCTGCAGTGCGTGCGATGGTGTAACCGCCGAAGGGTTGGAGAGAAAGTCGAGAAGAGGCCTAATCCAAGGATCTTTGCACTGCTCAGAAGGCACGTCCCTGATGCCAAGAGATGATGCAGGTGTCTTGACGTCGCAGAGGCTGGCTCTTTCTGCTGGTAGCGGGGAGCAGGACAAGGCATCGGTGTCCTGACGATTACGGCCCGACCAGTAGACAACGTGGATGTCATATTCCTGGAGCTGCAGCGCCCATTGTGCCAAGCGGCCAGAAGGATCCTTTAATGAACAAAGCCAACAGAGGGCATGATGGTCCGTAACGACCTCGAAAAGACGCGGCCATACACCTAAGGGCGGAATTTGCCGACAGCCCACACAATAGCGAGGTATTTTTTTTCTGTTACAGAGTATAGTTCTTCTCGGCTTTGGTAAGTGTGCGGATGGCATATGCAACCACATATTCATCGAATCCAGCCTTGCGCTGGACAAACACTGTTCCGAGACCAGTACCACTGGCCTCCATGTGGACTTCCGTTGGAGCCGCCGGGTCAAAATGGCACAAAATGGGAAGGGTTGTAAGGAGACGACGTAGGGTGGTGTAGGCGTCATTGCACGCAGGTGACCAAGCCAAGAAAGTGGTATTGCTGCTGAGACAAAGGGGCAGCAATTGACGTGAAATTGCGAATGAACCGCCTAAATTAAGAGCAAAGCCCTAAGAAACTTCGTAGTTCCTTATTGGAAGAGGGCTTGGGAAACGCTCGAAGTTTGGCGGGATCAGGGCACACACCATCTTTGAAACAACATGACCTAAAATTTTGAGTTCACGGGCAGCAAAAGTGCATTTTTTTTTAAGTTCAGCTGCAGACGACCATTTGTCAGGCAGGTCAAAACATGTTTCAGGCAGCATAGATGTGTCCCGAAATCTGGCGAAAAGATTAGGATATCGTCCAAATAGCACAGGCACATTTTCCAACTGAGACCATGCAAAACTGTGCTGTGTCCATCATTCACTCGAATGTGGCCGGAGCGCTGCATAGACCGAAAGGCATGATTGACGGTGAAATGATAAAAGCCGTTGGGGTCACGAATGCGGTTTTGGCTTGATCTTCAGCTGCCATCGAGACCTGCCAATAACCAGAGCTCAAGTCGAGTGAAGAAATGAGCTCCGCACCTTGGAGGTAGTCCAGAGCGTCATCGATGCAGGGCAGAGGGACGTCTTTTCTTGTGATCTTGTTAATACGGCGGTAATCGCCGCAAAACCTGATGGAGCCATATCTTTCTTCACGAGTATAATTGGAGGGCTGAATAACTCCACTTTGAAGCATTGTGTCCACCTGTTCTTCAATATCATGGCGTTCGGTGGCGGAAATGCGGTATGAATGCTGATGCAGAGGAGCATGGGCACCGGTGTCAATGTGGTGTTCGACAGTAGATGCGAGTGCCAAAACAGGTTGGTGGCAATCGAAAGAGGCATGGAACTCTTCAAGGAGTGCAAGAAGCTGGTTTCGCTTAGGTGAAGGGAGTGAGGCATCACTAGAGCGAAGAAAGAGATCTGGCGACAATGTAGCGGGCACAGTAGTAAGTGGGCTGAGTGCGTTCATGTCGAATGAAGGTGACTCTCGAACACAAAACTGAAGACCTGCACGATACCGATGCATTCAACGCGGTACAAAATGAAGGGGCTTGAAAACGGGTTCGATATCTTAATGAGGAGAGGCTAGCGGATATGGTGAGCAGGGCATAAGGCAAAGGCAGACAGTGGCGGCGAAGAAAAATATCAGACGGTGTGAAGATGACACTTGCATCGTGAACAGAGTCACAGGAGAGAGACACAATCACAGATGAGCATGCAGGAACTTCAGTACTGTCGGCGACAAGAACTTTGACAGAAGCAGAGCTATCAAAAAGCTCAGCGTCCTGCATGGCATCGGGCAGCGCAGAGTGCGCTAGCTGAGCTCGGGCAAAATCTATGACCGTGTCGTGAAGCGATAGGAAGTCCCAGCCCAAGATGATCGCATGTGAACATGACGGCAAAACGGTGAACTCGATTGTATACAAAATGTCTTGGATGAGTACTCGAGCAGTACACGCATTTGACGGCTGAATGAGCTGTGCACTCATAGTTCGTAACATGTCAAAAAGGGGCGTCCTCACTTTTCTCAGAGTGGCAAAACGCGGCATCCATCACAGAGACCGCCGCACCGGTGTCACAGAAACACCCTCTATGAAAGCTTCAGCTAAATTAGCTGTAGATAATCGAGGACTTTTAAACTTCGACAACAGCGCAGTTCTCGCTTCAAGAACTGCAGCACCTAGATTTCCTTTTGGGTTGCCGAGGGACGGCGTCACATCGGAGAAATGGAACGCCGACGCGGCAATGGTGAACGGCGACGTGAGACAAAGTGCTCAGTAGACAGTGGATGGCTTTAGGGTGGCTCAACAGAAGAGTACTGGTGTTGGTTCCAGTAGCCGGAAGAATCTGAAGGCGGACGAGACACGTGCATTTGGCGACGGCAGTTCTGCACCCCGTGACCTGGGAAGCCGCAGAAGTAGCAGATCGGATGATTGTCAGTCGTGTGTCAGGAGTTTGCCGGTTGAGCAGGTGATTGAATAAACTGCAAAGGTTCTCGAGCAGGACCAGGAAGCTGAACGTAGGCATGTTGTCGAGGCAGAGCATATTTAGGTGGTGGCCGGGAAGCAACGACCGCACATGTCAACAGGGCCGCAACAAGAATGGTTTTAGGGGCTGGAGGAAGAGCTTCAGCTACCTGTTCTTGAATAATCTGGTGCAGACTGGGAGCTAGGTGTGATGAAGCCTTTTCGTGGCGGGACATAAAGGAGAGCTGTCAAGCAACTACTTCCTGAATGCTCTTGATTTGTGGCAGGAGCACAAAATGTTCACCTGCATCTGTCAGGTCAGCAAGCAACTCAGTCTGCATGGTGTTCACACGAGTCAGGGCCCTTTGCTTGTGCAGTTCATCAAAACTTTGACATAGTGTGACAACTTCTGCAACGGTGCGGAGGTCTCGCGCTAACAGCATCCGAAAGGCGGCGTCATCGATGCCTTGTAGAATGTGCTTGACCTTGTCGGTCTGTGACATCTGTGCGTTCATGCGCTTGCACAAGTCGACAATGTCCTCCGTACAACTCGTAAAATTCTCGCCAACCTGCTGAGACTGTGCATGCAAGCACTGTTCAGCGCGGAGTTTCCTCACAGCCGGAGAGCCAAAAACTTCAGAGAAGCTGGTTTTGAACATGGACTATGATGGAATGTCCGCTTCATGGTTCTGAAACCATAGATTTGCTACGCCGGTGAGATAGAAAATCACATTGTTCAGCTTGGTTTCCCCGACCCATTTGTTATAGGCACTCATCCGCTCGTAGGATATGAGCCAATCCTTGAAGTCTTGGTCGTCAGTGCCGCTGAAGATGGTGGGGTCTCGCTGACGGAGGGAGCTGGGACAAAAGATGGCTGAGCTAACTTGTACAGCTTGATGGTTGGCATCTTCAGGCTTCGCAGGAGGTGGTAATGTGCGGCTGTGGAATTCCAGCGCGAGAGGATGGATTTTAACTGGCACCATCAGCAAATGTAAGGTGAGGGTTTATTTCTAGAACTAAACTCAAGAACTGAAGCAGGCATAGCAGCAGTCACCGGTAAGCGAAACCAGCTAGGTGCGTGAACAGGCAAATACCATGCGGCTCAAGCAAAAGCTAGTCTTCTTTACACATGCAAGAACTAAGCTCTTTCAAACGTCTTTTTTTCCACACACCATCGAGCAATGGAACCGTCTGCCGTTGTCTGTTGTTGAATGCGCTGATACTGTTATGTTCAGGCACTCAGTAAAGACACCCTTTCTGTAATCTCTTCTGCTTGGGCAGCGATGCTGCCTGCAGTATTGTGAAATAAATAGCTGCCATGTCAAAAATCTGCTTTAAAGGCTGCTCACCTAGAGTCTTCCTAATACCCTTACTGGCCTGCTTTTTACCCAGCCATTTTGTCAATATTTTTCATGCAGTCTTAAAATGTATTGTGAATGCAGAATGATTTTGCAATAAAGCTAAAAAAAAAAATGGAAATTTATATTTTTATGCACTTCGCATGTATTCACAGAAAACGGATTAGTGGAACGCTCGACGGGCATGTGTGCCATTTGGATGGAAATTTTTATTTCTGCTCAGTGCCTCATTGTGTTCATGAAAGTAAAGCACACGACAGAGATCTCAACAGTTGCTACATATTCTGTTTGCTTTACTTGTTCACAACAAAGGCACAGAGCAATAGTGTGGAACTGAAATTCCGGTAAAAGTGGTACACACACTAATGCTACTGGCAAATCCAATGGTGCCCCTGCAAGCAATTTTCGGGAAACGTCCAAGTGTCTGCCTCTGACCTGATGTCCATAGTATGTATATTGACTTTTAAATAGATTTCTTTCAGACATCTGAACCTCCAGAAAAGGATATGCCAGTAGTACCTAGATGGTCGCCTGGGTCTTTGGGTGTTTGAAAAATGCACCACATAGGAGTGTTTTAGCAGCTGCCAAAAAAAGTCCTAGAAACGTCCATACATTTGTTTTGACAGGTCCAATGATAACAGTGCAAGTTGTGGTCTTTTATGAAGAGGTACAGTGGGGCCTTAAACAGAGGGTAAAAACAGGCTGTACAACAGAGGTTTGAAAATTTGAGTTGTGACGACTAGCAAATGTGAGCCAGACATCAAATTTAATTCAGGATGTTCGACGGACATCATTGAGAATCTTCAGTTCAGTTTCTCATGCCTGCAGGGCAGGACGTCAGAATATTCACTTACATGTCGTATGTTCACTCAACCATCTTTTATTAAGTTGGACAGCCCCAGATATGCCTGCACTTCCTGTTTGGGATCTTTGCCCACTGGACGTTCATACATCTGGCAACAGGATATCCATCGGACATTCATCAGAAACACGTGGTCCAATGGGAGCTGGAAAGCTATCGTCACTTTCTATTCGAGGAGGAGAAAGTCTACACACCTCCACTCCATCAAGGGCTACACCGCTGTTACCGCAGCTAAAAGGCGATCACCAAGGCATCTCTGTCATTGTTGATGGCCAAGCTGGAGCTTAGTGTTCCAGCAGGTGGACTGGGCTTGAGTTGTTCTCAGCGTCACTGGCGCTTTGTAATTCGGGCTCCATCCTTGAAGCTGAGGGCAAAAGGGGGGACGGTGGCAGGGCCACCACGCAGCTCTCCATAGACCAGTCACTGGTGTTTTTAATGAAGTTATAACAATAACATCATTTTTATTGCACTCCCGTTTTCCCTTCAAACTGCTGTTTCATTAATCTTGAGCCAGTCAAAGCATTTAGGTTTAGACGAGGAGAAATAAAATAGTGAATGGTGTGCTTTCAGGCTGTCAGTGCTTTCAGGCTAGTAGTATTTCTCTTTCCAACTTTGAAGCCCTTTCGAAATGAAAAAAAAAGACCAAGAGCCATGCAGTATAATGTCAGCCCTTTGGGCAGAACTCCTCAAATGGGTTGCTCGCATAGCCGCTCTTTTATTCACATCACAGTTTCAGTTGGTGCAGCAAACACAAGACTCTAGTATACACATTCTTTTCTTCCAAAATGCAAGTCAACAAAATGCAGGCGAGATTCCGATACTAAAAAGAAGCACAACCACACAAGAGGAGATTCACAGCTAACCCAGCAGAAAAAAAGAAAGAAAACTGCTAAAACAAAAATATGGGAGATTGTCTCCCTTGAGCACGGACAGAATCTGAGCCAAGTTGCTCCAGATCCAAAGTTCATCTGGTACACTGCCGATCGCTTCTCACCAAGTGGCCCAATGAGAGGCATTGTGGGTCGCATCCTTTGGCACCCAGTGTAGTTGTGAATGACGATTCTCTGCATTTGTGGCTGATCGGGCATCTGCGTTTGCAGCTCTCGGTTGCAGTGGTGCTCCCATGAATGCCTTTCATGTTCCACCAACCATAAAAGTGCAATGGCACTTTGTCTGCAGGTTCAACAAAGGAGAGTACAACGCACTTCAAGTCTACTTGTGTTCTATCGGCATTGAATTAGATTGAAATGGGGGAGTGAAATGCAAAGAAATGCTGGAAGGTCAAACACTTGAAAAGTACAATAACTGCCTTATAGTACTGATAACCATGTTTACATTATACGCTTTTTGTAGTTATTGTAGGCGTGTACTCATCCACATTTCGTTCAACACTGAGAGTACCCGATGAGAGCCTATGCACACAGACTTTGAGGACAATTTGCGAAGGCAATAATGGCATGCTGAATGCTTTGCGGCCTCCCAACCGTGTCCAGTAGAAAGCATAGAAACTGCACATCCACCACAAAATGTGTAGCGCTAAAAATTCTCCCAACAAAGCTGGTCATTGTCAAAATTGATGGCCAAAAGCTATGTGCCATGCCACCATCATCAGGAGCACTTTTCCTGAGGATGCCATGGCCACAACCACAAAGCCAGCACCACCTCTCAAGAAAGCAGGTGTTCCTCCGTTACACTTCCTCCGTCAGTAAAACATATCACAAACAGCTGCAGAGAGAGCACACTCAAGCCGCAAGAGGGCGCACCTGAGTGCCATGTCAAAGAGAGACTGCAGAACAGAGAAACAGGTTAGGATCCCAAGGGACAATTCCAACATGGGCAACATGTCGCCCATTTGATTGACTGTATCATAACTTTTTGTGTAATAAACCAGGGCTGTTAAGTTACAACTTTGCGATGCATGTTGCAAATCACTGGCACATGTTTTGTCTTGATCCACTCCAGTGAAGCTCTTTTAAGGCCGAACAAATATATAATATTAATAATAATAAAAAGACGACGACCATATCTGTGGCTCTGCAGCAAGCTGTATGCTGCTATGCCAGGAACTACCACCCCGTGCTAAGCCACCCCAGCAGAGCACATGCTTGCCAGTTGCGGTGTGATTGTCACTGCATGTCACAGTGGCATCTCTGGTGACTGTGCCCAACCTCCCTTGGTGGTTCCTATCACACCGGCCGGTAATGTCCCCGGGGGGTATACCAGAGCTCGCCAGCCAGCAGGCGCCGTGCCATCTCACGCCTCAGGAGGCCCAACTCCTTGGATAGCTTCTGCAGCAGGCTGTTGTTTTCAATGGCACGCCGGGAGAGGTACGGCATCACCTCATCAATGGGGCCATACGGGACGTACTTGTACACCGAGTAGCCTGCCTGGCCTGCAAGGAAGCCATTGGCCAGCCACTTCCACCCATGCATAGCAGCCTCAAATACGCTACAATCTCACTGGGTCATGGAAATATTGCAATGAATAAGGTCGTGAATGAAACAAACTTCATATGCATGAGGAAAAGCACATCTGTTTATGGCTGACGGGAAACATTTAGAACCGTGCCAATACTCAGTGGGCACAAGAGCAACACTGACAGTATGTCATACATGCAGTGCTCTTGCATTTTGCTGGTGTACTTGGCCTTCCTGCTCTGTACTCGTCATCCAGACCCATTACCAGAAGATAACTTCGACTGGGTGAGCTACTCCAAGTGTTTTTATCTGCCCAATTTTAGGAAAATAACATTTTATGTTAGGAACATAAAATTCTAAAAAGTGCTTCCTTAACAAGTGCAAATTATTTTTACCCTAAACTGCAGCAACAAGCAAAAGTGTGAAAATACTGTTTTGCCTGCAACTTTATCGATAGTACTTGCGAGCGGGCTAGTTGGCTATACGACTCCGACAATCTCCGTCGCTGCATGGTTATACACAAACGCAATACGCACACAAGAGAATTAAACTAAGACGTTAACACAGATGATGCACTCGCATCATCCGTGTTAACCTAGTATTGTGCTTGTGTATAACCATGCAGCGCCGAACACAGATGATGCAAGTGCATCATCTGTGTTAGGGTCTTGGTTTAATTCTCTTGTGTGTGTATTGTGTTTGTGTATAATCATGCAGCGCCGGAGGTCGTCGGAACTTTATCGAGTTTAATGTAAAAATTTTCAACAATGTTGCATCTTTTAGTAAGTACATTACGTACCAGGTATTTACTAAGGTAATTGCTAAGGATTAGGACAACCTTAGGCTTTAATCAACCAAAGGATCAAGCAGGATCTCGAAAAGGGTACTCTAGCATTGATCATATCCATAACATAAACCAGGTAATAGAAAACTGCTCGGAATGATTTTGAGATGAAAACTTTTGTATAGCCATCTCAGTAGGTTGTTTTCCATAAGTTACAGGAGCTGTTCATGTGTATTCATATCAGTTTTATTTCCCTAAATTGTTCCATATAGATGAAAATGTGTTGTGCGAAATGTATGATTTTGAGATGAAAATTTTTCTTGTTTAATTAGTATATGGTAGAAGTAACTGTAACCATTTTTCACTGTCGGTATTATGTGCATTTTTATCCTAACAGTGTGTGAAATGACAAACTGCTACTGATACATGTTTTTAATTTTTAATGCCAGAATCTGTGTGAGGGGCAGGGACCTCTGTAAGGCTTTCACATAGCCTTTAGTCACTGCCTCCTCTCGCTTGTACGAGGAATCAATAGACCAATTCCAATTCCAATATAATCAGCCCCTATACATAGCATTCATTCACTACGAGAAAGCATTTGACTTGGTTTAAACTTCTGCGATCAGACAGGCATTGCGAGATCAAGGTGTAGGTGAGCCATGAGAAAGTACTGGAAGATATCTATAGTGGCTGCACAGAAACCACAGTTCGGCATAAAGAAAGTAACAAAATTCCAATTAAGAAAGGAGTTAGGCAAGAAGACATGATCTCCCCAGTGCTATTTACAGCTTACTTAGAAGGCGTACTCAAAGATATGGAATGGGCACAGTTAGGCATTAGGGTCTATGGAGAATATCTCAGTAATCTGTGATTCGCTGATGACATTGCCTTGTTAAGTAACTCAGGGGACCAATTTCAACGAATGAATAATGATCTTGACAGAAGAAGCAGGAAGATAGGCCAAAAAGTTAATATGCAGAAGACTAAGTTAATGTTGAACAGCCTGGGAAAGGAACAGCAGTTTAAAATAGGTAGCGAAGTTCTGGAACTGTGGTAGGTGAATATGTATACTTAGGACAGGTAGTGAGTGCAGATCTAGACCACGAAAGGGAAATAACTAGGAGAATGTTGGGATGGAGCGCATTTGGAAGGTACTTAAACATTATAACAAGCAGCTTACCGGTATCGCTCAAGAGGAAGGTGTATAACAGTTGCATCCTATTGGTACTCGCCTATGGGGCTGAAATATGGAGGTTAACGAAAAGAGTTCTACTTAAGTTGAAAACAATTCAGAAGGCTATAAAACGAAAAATGGTAGGGGTAACGTTAAGAGATAGGAAGTGTGCACAGTGAGTCAGAGAAATAATTCAAGTTACTGACATTCTAGTGCAAATCAAGAACAAGAAATAGGCATGGGCAGGGCATGTAGTGTGTAGAGAGGACAACCGACGGTCGCTTAGGGTAACAAACTGGATTCTAAGGGAAGGAAAGTGTAGCAGGGGCGGCAGAAAGTTAGGTGGGCGGATGAGGTTAAGAAGTTTTCAGGGGTCATGTGGATGCAGCTAGCACAAGGCCGGTTTAATTGGAGGAAAACAGGAGAAGCCTTTGCCCTACAGTGGGTATAATCTGGCTGCTGCTGCTGATGATGATGATGACATCTTTTACATTTTCACTGGTCCAAGAAAATGTGAAAAATTTTCACATTTTCTTCGCAGGGCCACATTAAAACACAAGTGAAATATCCCAGAATTATTTTTACCATTGCATCACTTTCAAGTTGATTTAAATTTTTTTCGCACCACCACCACTGATAAATGATCACAGTTTATTTAAAGAATGCATCAGCTAACATTATATAACTAGCAACCATTTATAAAATTTTGCTCATATTGTTTTGTTACTTTGTATAACCAAATCCCTCTGTGATGCTGTTGGCCCTGAAGGTATTTTAAATAAATAAACATTGGCAATCCCTCACTGCAGTAAGTGCACTGTGACTGATGACCCACATTTAGGTGCTCGAGGGAGGGGTCACAGTTCATGTGTTTTTCCCATCCCACCTGCGACCAAATCGGTGTGGTGGTGTGCCACTCACCCAGGGGGAAGCTGACCTGGTCACACATTCCCAGCAGCTGGCCAAAGCAGACCACTCGGTCGTCGGGTCGGATGCCCAGCTCCTGCATTCTGCAAAGGGGTGCACCTCCATTTTCACCTAACTGGATGGTCCCAAGAATTAAGTTTTGGTAAACCTGCCTGTGCATGCACGCAGACGTGGCAGCACACCCATCTCTGCTGACGCTCCACTGTAGCCAGTTAATGTCGTTCCCTTTGCATTCTGAGACATTTTTATATCTGCTACTATGTACATCATTCTCAGTGGCTAGCACCTAAATATTTTAAAAATCTTGAGCGCCGAAAATATCACGAATTGCATTATACACTATATATAGTTGCAGTACACATACTGTAAAGATTATTGATGCCAAATTTGGCCTTGAAGTGACTAAAACAAATGCATGAGGTGTAGTGCACAAAAGCCATGTTTGGCCCAAACAAGATGCTGAGAGAAACATGACTGAAAAGTCTAAAACGGTGTAGTCAAAAATCTTGGTTTTGGCGGTGAAAATGGTTTTTTTCTTTAATTATTACTGTTACTTCCTGGGAGTGTAAAATAGAAAACCCACCGACTGGCGCAAGCCTGACTACAGATGACACCATTATTTGGAGCGTTACGTGCATTTGAGAATGAGTCAGATGTGCGCACCTCATAAATGGTGCGAATGCTTCAACTAAGGTTTTTAATAAATTAAATTGGCAACCATTTCTAGCTCTCATCTTTTTCTATGCAAAAGAGGAATGATCAATGTACTGGTCAAAATAACAAGGGTACTTTAAAAAGATGACTGCTCTTTTCCCACACAAGTGTCCCTTGATTTTCACTGGGGAAACAACTTACTTCTTCATCAAGCACCAGAATGCATGACTGAATGATGCATGTAAAAGCAGCCCTGCCTACACAAACATTCCACTACAGAGGGCTTGCCTACAATGCCCGATTCGGCCTTTGCTCTTGTTGGGCTTGTTGGTTCATAGTTCGATGCAGTAAAAAGCTGCACAGCAAGACACGGACAAACGAAAGACAGAACGCACACAAACGCAGACTGACAAATTTATTTTGTGAAGAAATCCAAGGCATATACAGTCGAACCCGGATATATCGAACTCGAAGGGGATCGCGAAATAGTTCGATACAGTCGAAACCCGCGATAGCGAAATCTCGAGAATACGAAATTCTCGCCGCAACGAAATATTTCCGAGATCCCGGCAAATGCCCATAGGGGCCAATGTATTTCGTATCTCTCGGTAACGAAACATTTTTGTACCGAAATCCCACGATAACGAAATTTGCTGCAGCGTCGATCCGGCGCTAGCCACCATACCGGTGCAACGCATGTCCTCTGTGATCCGCGTGTCCGTGTGGTTGTTTATCTCGGAGGCTATGTTCAGGGAAGGCAGCCTCGCAGCGACACCATCAGGGGGCGACACTAGATCATCAGCGCTGCACTTTTAGGCCTGCGAGCGGTGCACATGTGTTCGTTGTGTGTGGTGGCGGTGTGTATGAGCAGCAGTCCGCACGTTTGCGTTTGAGATGTCTCCGCCAGCCAAAAAACGAAGATTTTTGTCTCTGCAAGAGAAGGCTGCCATCATTGCTCAAGCAGAAAAAGGCAGGAAAAAAATGGATATCGCCGACGAGTACGGGATTGCGTGCAGCTCACTGTCGACAATTTTGAAAAGCAAGGCAGCTATTCTCGGTGCGCTTGAGAATGGTGCTCGAGCACAGCATAAAACAGTGACGGCTGCGGTGTTCCCGGACGTTGACAAGGCGGTGTTTGCCTGGTTCTGTGAACAGCGCGCAAACGAAGTGCCTCTGTCTGGCAAACTGCTGCAACAGAAGGCTCTGGACTTTGCCTGCATGCTCGGGCATGACCAATTCAGAGCAAGCGCTGGCTGGCTGGGCCGCTTTAAAGCCCGTCACGATATTGTGGCCAAGGTGATTTCGGGCAAAGCAGCAGGAGTGGACCCGGTGGCAACATCGTTGTGGCAGCTGACTGCCGAAGAAATCCTGGGGCAGTACGAACCCTCAGACGTGTATAATGCGGACGAAACGGGTCTATTCTATCAGATGCTGCCTTCGAAGACCTTGGACCTGAAAGGTAAAAAATGCCACAGAGGGAAGCACAGCAAGCAGCGCGTAACAGTACTGTTGTGCTCCAATATGGACGGCAGTGACAAACGGCCGCTTCTTGTCATTGGCCGGAGCAAGAAGCCCCGCTGCTTCAAGGGGAACCGCACGCTGCCTGTCCAGTACACCTCGAACGGGAAGTCATGGATGACCCGTTCAATATTTTCCAGCTGGCTTGAGGCCTTCGATGCGGACATGAGAAAGGCAGGCAGGTTGGTGAGCCTTTTTTTAGACAACTGCACCGCCCATCATGTTGATATTTAGCTCACAAACATGCGCTTGTTTTTTTTTCCGCCCAGGTGCACTTCTGTTGTGCAGCCACTCGACCAAGGCGTCATACGAAGTGTGAAGTGCGCCTACAAAGAGAGGCTAATTCAGCGTCTCATTCTTAACCTCCATCACAAGCGCCCCACCAACGTGGACTTGTTCATGGCGCTTGAGATGCTGGCCACTGCATGGCTTGCGACGCCTCCGACCGTGATTGAGCACTGTTTCAAGCATGCGGGCTTCGCCCCCACCCAGCAGACATCATGCGTGAACGAGTCGCCAAATGAAAGCGTGCTTGAAGAGACACTTCACGATGACTGTGCTGCCAGTGCAGTGCCACAATTGCTGGCCAACGCATGGGGTGCACTTTGTGCTGTCGACACCTATGTTGTTCCAGATGGCCTCAGTGTCGATAATTTCGTTCGCGCTGATGACGACGTAGTTGTCCATGAAGAAATGACTGATGAGGCTATCATCAGCAGCGTGTGCGAAACTGACGACACCGAGGACCAAGGTGCACAACATGGAGAGACGGTAAACCCGAACCCGAGGAATGTGTTGGACGCCTTTGACACGATCTGGTCATTCTTAGGCGCACACGACGACGACGTGGCAATGGATCACTTCTTGCAGTGTGAGAATAGAACCATGAAGTTGCTGCAAGGCAAGGCTCGGCAAACTAAGCTGACTGACTTTTGGCAATAAATTTTCTTTTTGCGGGCTGTTTTCTATCTTTTCTGTCTCATTTTCGCGGCAACGAAATTCTCGCGAAAGTGAATTTTTTTGCTGTCCCCGGCGATTTCGTTATTGCGGGTTTCGACTGTATATCGATAATTCGATATACAAAAATCAGCTTGTGATGGCACTTACGATACGAAAACACGATACCGTATTTGTCGCCTAATCAACCCACTCGCATAATGAACCCACCCTCCACTTTTGCACCCGAGAATTTGAAAAATAAAAAATGCGTTGACCGGCTCGCTCACATGCAAGCGATTGAGCGATCTCAGCGACAAGCGGCAGCGACAGAGCGAAAAATTTCAAACTTCTTGGAACTGTGTCCCTCTTGCCGCTCTCGAGCCACCGCGACAGCTCAATACAAGGTTTCTGTGTCGCTGCGGCAGAAATCGCGAGCGTTTTCGCTTGCATGTCGATGGCGCGCATCACTCCGTTTTGGTCGTCGCATCCGCAGCTCATTTCTTGGCAGCGTGCCAAGATGCTGCGCAGAGATAACGTCAGGTTTATCTTTTTATAGCTCCTACGGTGGCGGGGAGCGAACTTGGCGGACTGCCCGTGATGGCTTGATTGCACAAGCCTGTTCGATTTATCACGCCGCGCTTGGGGCGGGCGTCATGATCGCAGCAGCCTGACTGCGTGCTTCCGCTGATTCATACATGTAAAGATAGACGGCTCCCGCAAAAAAAAAAAAAAAAGCCTGCCGCTTCTCAACGTCCGCAGCTGCCATATCTTACGCTACGTCGCGCGTACAGTACAACGGTAAGAAAGATTGACTCTCGAAAAAAAAAAAAAGAAGAAAAACAGAGAGCTGCCGCTTCTTAACGTCCACAGGCGCCATAGCCACGTCAGCCGCCGCGCGCATTGGGTTCGCAACACACGCTGGAGAAAGCGTCCGACGTCTGTCTTAAAACGGGCTGAGCTGGCTTGGCGCATGCGTAGCGCGTGCTGAAGGAGAGAGATAGCTCAGCAAAAGAATGGGCACACCCACGCACATGGCTTGCAAACGTCATGTGTTGGCGCGCGGGAAACGATAACTGCAGATGCGCGCGCCTTTGGGGAATGGGCGCAGCGCTGTCCAGAACTGTCCCCTCTCATTCCTTCCGCGCGTGGCTTGAAAACGTTACGCGGCAAACGGCCGAGGGTGATGCGATCGTCTTCGGGGAAGGCACACTTTCCAGTGAGTGGTGCGGAGTTCGATATATCGAACGACCGGTGAAATTGAGTTCGATATATGATGCGGCTTTCCTATACTTTTACATGGGATGTTCAAGGGGATATTCCGTGAGTTCGATATAACCAAAATTCGATATATCCGGGTTCGATATAACCGGGTTCGACTGTATACGTGATCTCCACTACTATCTAATCACAAAAAAAAAGAAAAGAAAAAGAAAGCAGCACACGAAGAAGTGGCGTACACAAAAAAACACGAAATAGCAAAATTCTGCTGCAAAGATGATAAACTTAACTAGGGCCGGCCCACTAAGTAAACCAACAAAAAAACACGAAATAGCAAGATTCTGCAGCAAAGATGATAAACTTAACTAGGGCTGGCCCACTAAGTAAACCAACAAAAAAACACGAAATAGCAAAATTCTGCAGCAAAGATGATAAACCTAGGGCCGGCCCACTAAATAAACCGACTAAGTTGGTTTACTTAGTGGGCCGGTCCTAGTTAAATTTAATATCTTTGCAGCAGAATTTTGCTATTTCATGTTATTTTGTGTAAGCCACTTCTTCGTGTGCTGTTTTCTTTTTTTTTTTGTGATTAGATAGTAGCGGAGATCACGTATATATGCCTTGGATTTCTTCACGAAATAAAGTTGTCAGTCTGATTTTGTGTGCGTCCTGCCTTTTGTTCATCCGTGTCTTGTGCAGTTTTTTATTGCATCTTCTCTGTGAGTCCTGCTGTTATACTCGCTGCTGCAGTGCTGGATGCACAACAGAAGCACACCGTACATTTCGCGAGGAAAGATCCTAGGTAGTAGTGAAGCCATCTTCTCTTCACATGCATACCATTTCAAGAGTGCACAAAGAGTGTGTGGTGACAATGCTAGCAAAGGCATGACTACCAGTGAATTCTCATTCTGTACTCAGTCTGCTTCTAAGTGAACAAACTATGTAAGTGAACAGTCGCAGCACTAGTGATTCTGCACCGATGGCCTGGATTGAGGACTCGACGTACATTCTGCCCTGCAGTGCAAATATTGCTAGCCCTGTGTCAGTAAAAAGCAGACTGTTCTGTTTTCCTTTCCAAATAGCCTGCCTCACAGCCAGGGAAAAAGAGATATGTTCTGTATGGTGGCGGTATAAAGAGCTAAGCAAAGATGGCGAGGGGACAAAAGAGATCTATACCGACATGACGCCCTAAGAGAAGGGTGTAGTAAACAAGACCAGTGTAGGCAATTGGAAGGGACCCTCACTTGTTCACAGTGAAGCGAATGGTGTCCTCGTTGTGGGAGGCCACCATGATGGCGATGCTGCGGCGTTCCTTCCCTTCGACCACCTGGCGCAGGCACTCGGTGAGCGTGCGGTAGTACATGGCGTTGGTGTCCTCGTACGTGGCATTCACTGGGTCCTCATAGCCCAAGGTGCGCGCGCGCAGCCGCTCCTGCTCCAGGTAGGCACCGCGCACCAGCTTGGCACCAAAGAAAAAGCCCTGGCGCCGCGCCAGCTCCAGGTCGCGCACCACGTGGTCGTAGGCGGCACGAAGATAGCACTGGTACGTGTTGAACACGATGGCCTTCTCCTTGTTGTACTTGCGCATCAGCTCCATAGTGATGCGGCTGATGGCCGGCTGGAAGTAGGTCTGCTCGGCATCCACCATCACGCGCACGTCACGCGCACGTGCTGCCTGCATCACAAGGAGCGCACACAGTCTGGCCACCAGAAGAACAACACAGGTAAAAGTTTAGAAAGCCCCACACCACAGGAATCAAACACTTCCCGGTAAGGCAAAGTCCTTTGCAGGCTTTAATCATAAGTGACCAGGAATTAAACAAATACATAGCGGAACTGTAGAAAAACCATGCATACAGTGGTAGTCCAGCCAAACCGAAAATAGCAAATATATTTCTTTCTTTTTAGTAAAGAAATAAGCCCCAGATATTAAAGCACACACTTAGCTTTTATTCACTTCAGATACTCATTATTTATGACCAAAGCAGCCTGTTAGGATCTCTTGTTCCACACGATGTTGCTTTGTCCTCAAGCACCACCATAGATTTCTCCTTGACATACTATATGATGTCGAAATTCTCCTTCAACACAATGGATGTAATTTTGGAAGTGTTTATCTTTTGACTATACTTTTGATAAATCCCGCGGTGATGGGGAGTGAACTTGACAGAGTGCCCGTGATGGCTTGACTGCACAAACTCGGTTCGATTTATCACGCCGCGCTTGGGGCGAGCGTAGTCAACATCCACAAAATCATTGGAAAGCGCGATAGCTGCAAATGCCGTTTGAAGCAAATAATGCTAAATGTCGGTGTCATGGTCACAGCTGACCGCATGCTTTCGTTGATTCATAGATGCAAGAATAGACGACTCTCGCAAAAAAAAAATTGCCCCTTAATTCTTAACGTCCGCAGCCGCCACAGCTTACGCTGTGCCGCACGTTCAGCACAAGTAAGGACAATTCTCACAAAAAAAAATTTGTGCTTCTTAATGTCCGCAGCCACCATAGCATACACTACGCCGCACGTTTAGCAGGACAGCAAGGATGAACGACTCCAGCAAGAAAAAAAACAAACAAAAAAACTAACTGATAAAGGACAAACGAGGCAAGGACCTCACTGAAGCCTCAGAGATAAAGAAGAGGTGGCAGGAATACACAGAAGAACTGTACAAGAAGGACCCGAATGTGCAAACCCAATATAAGACGGTTGTGATTACTGATCTCGAGCCGGGCATCCTGAAGAGTGAAGTTGAATGGGCCTTAGCCAGCCTTGCTAAGAATAAAGCTAGCGGAATTGATGGCATTCCAGCTGAGTTGCTTCAAAACTTCAACCATGGCGCTGTTAACATTCTGTATACATTATGTCAGCAAATTTGGACAACCCTGCAGTGGCAAAGGATTGGAGAAGGTCAGTTTACATCTCCATTCCAAAGAAAGGCAGTGCCAAAGATTGTTCCAACTACCGCACGATCGCGCTTATTTCACATGCTAGCAAGGTGATGTTGAAAATCCTCCAAGGAAGGCTGCAGCAGTATGTGGATCGGGAGCTTCCGGACGTGCAAGCTGGGTTTCGCAAGGGCAGAAGAACTAGAGACCAAATTGCCAACCTTCGCTGGATCATGGAAAAAACAAGAGAGTTCCAGAAACCCATCTACTTCTGCTTTATTGATTATGCGAAAACGTTTGACTGCGTAGATCACAGCAGATTGTGGCAAGCTCTCCAAGAGATTGGAGTTCCAATTCACCTCATCTGTCTCCTCAGGAACCTGTATGAAGGGCAAGAGGCCACAGTCAGAACTGGGCATGGTCTTACTGATTGGTTTCCAATTGAGAAAGGAGTGAGGCAAGGCTGCATACCGTCGCCCTGCCTATTTAACCTATATGCAGAGTGCATCATGAGGAAGGCCGGTCTGGACGAGTCTTCAGCTGGAGTGAAGATTGCTGGAAAACATATCAACAACCTTAGATATGCGGATGATACCACTTTAATGCAGAAAGTGAAGTGGAACTCAAGAGACTTCTGATGCGCGTACAAGAAGAGTGAAAAGTTTGGGCTTAAACTGAACATTAAAAAGACAAAGATCATGGCGTCTTGCCCTATCAAGTCCTGAAGCATCAAGGGACAAGAAGTGGAAGCTGTGACAGATTTTCTCTTCTTGGGCTCCAAGATTACCTCGGAAGGAGACTGCAGCCATAATATTAGGAGACGCCTGCTTCTGGGAAAGAGAGCAATGGTCAGCCTTGACCGCCTAGTAAAGAGCAGAGACATTAGTCTGCCAACCAAGATCCGTATAACTCGTGCTATGGTCTTTCCAGTTGTGATGTATGGATGCGAGAATTGGACTGTGAAAAAGGCTGACCGCCGAAGAATTGACGCATTTGAATTGTGGTTCTGGCGAAGACTCTTGAGAGTTCCTTGGACTGCCAGAAGATCAAATCAGTCGATATTGTCGACCATAAACCCTGACTGCTCATTGGAGGGTCAAATTCTAAAGTTAAAGCTCAGCTACTTTGGTCATCTGATGAGAAGAGAGGAGTCGCTGGAGAAAGATTTGATGTTGGGAAAGGTTGAGGGTTGCCGGAGAAGGGGTAGACAGCGAACGTGATGGTTAGATGGCATCCTCGAGGCACTGCAGATGAAGTTATGTGATGTTAGGAAGATAGTGAGAGACCGAAAAGCATGGCGTGACATGGTCCATAGGGTCACGAAGAGTCAGACACGACTGAACTGAACTGAACTGAACTGCCGCTTCTTAGCGTCCGCAGCCGCCGTAGCTTACGCACGTTCAGCAAAATGGCAGCGATGAATGACTCCCACAAAAAACGAAACCAAAAGAACTAAGAACTGCCGCTTCTTAGTGTCTGCAGCCATGGTAGCTTACACACGTTCAGAACGATGTCACAACACGAGACGTGCATCTCACGTCAGCTGCCGTGCGCAGAGCGTTCACAGCACACACTGGAGAGGCAGAAGAGTGGACACACTTTTTCGCTTCGCTCTATCGCGTTTTTCCTGTCTCCCGAATACCACGACTTCATTGGTTCCCTCGTGCTTTCATGCACATGGCTTGCAAACGTTACGTGCTAGCGAGTGGCAGCGATCACAGCAGATGCGCGCACCTTTGGGGAAAGGGCGTGGTGCTGCCCTAGACCAGCCGTCGCCGAACTGTGCCCTCTCATTACCTCCGCGTCTGGCTTGAAAACGTCACACGGCAAATGGCCGAGGGTGATGCGACATTTTTGGGGAAGGCGCACCGTCCAATGCGTGGTGCGGAGTTCGATGTATTGAACGACCGGTGAAATTGAGTTCGATATACGACGCAGCTTTCCTATACTTTTACATGGGATTTTCAAAGGGATATTCCGTGAGTTCAATATAACCAAAATTCGAATTATCCGGGTTCGACTGTATAACAGAGTCCACATCCCGAATAACGCAGAACGAAAATTCTAAGCGTATGGAAGAAAAAAGGTTTTCAAAAGACTACATGAAGTATTCTTTTTTTGTCGAAGAAGTGCGAGACTGTGCTACCAAGGCTCTTATTTGGGCTTGTTCGTTGCTAGAGTCGGATGTAGTGGCTATCGCACGAGGAACTGTCAACCTATCTTCTGTATGTGTCTTCCACATGTGCTAGCCGCTATGTCCAAACCGAAGTTATAATAAACTTATCAATGATATTGCATATGCTAAGAGCCATGAGTAATTCTCTCTGTTGTCTCAATTGCTGGATCCGCGATGGTAGGTATGCTGTTCACATTTATTTTCCTTCGGTCATGACTGTATTTCAGTAAGCATACTTTTGATCTAAGCAATGCACTCCTATCTTAGCCCTGAATAAGACTGATAGTATTGTTAAATTAAATAACATTGCTTAAGTGGTACATAATAACAAATCAAGATGGGAGAAAATGTGACAAAATATTCTTCTGAGCATATGGGACCACCACCGGCTTTGAAGACAAGAGATCAGATCCTCTTTTTTGGGTTTTGCAGGAGGGTTTCCGTGACTACTGATACAACCAGTCCAGGGAAGCCTACCGCCAAGCGACGGGAAACCTGATTATTGAGGCTATGAAGGCACGATTTATGAAGTGGATTCCAAACAGAGAGATGCAATAGCCCTTTTCACAACCTTGGAGTGCGATGAGTCATATCTCGGCAACTCTTTGTTGGCACGGGGGGAGTACATACAGCAAATATGGCTGCCACAGAACAAGAGCTTTAGGCCCAAGAACAGTAACTCTTGGTTGTCAGGTAGTTCATGTGTAAAAACCAATCCTTTTCCTAATTCATTAAAAGCAGTTAAAATTTGTAAAACAGCCAGGTCAAGGGATGTAAAGGTCCCAGACTTTAAAAGGATTAAACTATCGTCAATATATCTAAAAACTTTGAAAACCGGACCATCATGAAAGGTTGATTCCAATGAGCGGTCAATAAAAGATGAAAATATATAGCATAATATAGGTGCTACACATAAACCAACGCAAATTCCTTTGCGCTGCAGATAAAACTGACTGCCATAAAGAAAAGATTAAAAAAAATTGTCTATTGGAATGCCAACTATGTTCTGAAAGGCCACCGCCTCCGAGCCTTCAGTACAATCTCTAACAGAAGCAAAACTCATCATGTGGTATTGGACAATGTCCAAAGAGTCGTCCATCTTTGTCGTCATGATGAACGTGTGACGTAGCGTAAGCTATGGAGTCTGCGGATGTTAAGAAGCAGCAATTTTTATTATTTTTTTTTTCTGCGAGAGTCGTCCGTCCTTGCACCTATGAATCAATAAAAGCACGCTGTCAGCTGCAATCATGACACCGGCTTTTAGCATTGTTCGCTTCAATGAGCATTTGCAGCTATCACGCTTTCCAATGATTTTGTGACAGTGTACTCTGCCCGCCCCAGCACGGTGTGATAAATTGAACCAGTCTTGTGTAATCAAGCCATCACGAGCACTGTGCCAAGTTCGCTCCCTGCCACCGCAGGAACTAGCATCAAAACTATAGTCAAAAGATAAACATGCTGCAATGTTATCGCTGCGCGGCATCTTGGTGTGCTGCCAATAAATGAGTTGTAGATGCGACAGCCGAAACGGAGGGATGCGCCACCGCCCAGCGCTTTTTTTCAAATTCTCGGGGGCAAAAGTGGAGAGTGAGTTCATTATGCGAGTGTGTTGATTATGCGACAAATACGGGATCATTTTTCACGATGGTAAGTGGTATCTCAAGCCGATTTCTGTATATCAAATTATCAATATATCGAACTATTTCGCGATCTCCTTCGAGTTCGATATACCCGGGTTCAACTATATGGGCAAAGCAAACTGTCTGGCAACCTAGTAAATCTCTCCTGTGTGCACTTGCACATTCGAGCAATACACGTGGCTTCCCTTTTGCAGTCTCCAGCCCACAAGGTATTTTTCTTGGAGCCGCTCACAACCACACACTTCAAAATGCAGAAAACATACATGTGCACATGAGGAACGCACACACAGACTTGCACATGTGTGCTGCCATAGCAAATCACATGCTTAAGGATAGGATGAACCAGGCAAAAAAATGCACCCAGGAAAGAGACTGCCTGGTCAATGCCCAACATTTTCTACTGAAAGCGCATGCTGTCAGGCAAGCAGTTGCTTTTTGCTGCAAAGAGTTTAAGTGAGGGCAAAAATCGACAATGCGGCATGTCTTTATTTTTCTCTCAACCTGCATTGTCTTGTTTTAGAACTTTCGGAAAGTAATAGGTCTGGCCCGCTCAGACTGGGTCTTTAAGCGTGCGCTTTAGCCGCTCACTGACTGACTCTGACTCTCAGAGAGGGGTCTACAAGCATGAAGGGAACTCCTCTTACACAATGACACTCTTTCAAAATAAGCTCTTGGGCAGGGATAATAAAGTTAGTCGTTTCCTATTCTTTTTCCTATCATTATTAGGCGCAGTGGCAATTTCCGATCCATTTAATATAATCTGTAACTCAACTATGCGAACTGTGAGAATGAAAAAAAATCAAAGAAATACTAAATTCATACTATTAGCTCGCACGGCAAGTCAACGCTTCTAACTGTGCCCAAACACTTGCAGCTGCCGGTGCGCCAAAGCCTGGTTTGACTGCGGTGTCACTGGCCGCACAGCGCTCCGGAGTTTTTAAACTGAAGCTGGTAACATTGATTCGTGCATAGTCTGTTCATTTCACAGTGGTTGACATGTTTGGTTTGGATGTGTTGCGTTAACTGTTGAAACATAATGATTCACATTAAAGGGCCCCTGTGGTAATATTCGAATGCAAGAAATCCATAGCAGTGGTCCTTATGAGTATTCGGGTCAAATATGAAAGCTTTGCGTGGGGCACATGATTTACAAATAATTTTTCAAAAGGGCTCCTAGCGACTGCCCGTGACTGATTAGGGCAGCAAACCTCCGCGCGTAAACCTCCCATGCAGTGTCACATAGGGTAGCTCGACACACCTGGTCACTGAATGCTCCTAAGTTATACGGGCGGTTTTCTTTTTTACTTGCGCCCTGCTGTGGGATCACATGAGGAGGGAGAGGAGGAGCATCATATTCGATCGCCCATATCTTGATTGCTAATAAAGGTAGCTTAACAATTTTTGTGTTGTGGTGACAATTAATGGGAGGCCTATAACTCATGCACATTTTTTAGTTTTCGTAAGTAGCCTTTCATGGGCCCTTAAAGCTAAGAAGAACTTAAGATGAGTCAACCTGTTTTGCATTACTTGTATCTCGCAGCTGGGGTTCTTCAGTTCTAAGCTCAATCAGATCAGGCCAGAGGGAACCGTGGGGCTCTGGAGTCCCTGAAGCAGTACCACTCACCCGGGCGATGGTGTGCACCCGGCGCATCATGTTGCGGAACATCTCCTCTTCTTCCTCGGTCAGAGCTGAGATTATCGGCTCCATACGCCCAGTCTGCAACACGAGGCGGAAAACACTGTCTGTAGTGCACCCTTCATGCATTGCATAACCAAACATAGACCAAAACATACATTGATAAAATTAGAAAGTCCAGTTTTAACTAAAGAATGCCAGTATTTCCAGTATGGATCTCACACTTGACTGGCAACTTACTTAGAACATGTAATGGTCATGGTAAAGAAAATGCTAGTTTAGGAGAACATGTTGAGACTATGGTAATTCTGTTACCGACAAGTTACCGACATTCTAGTGGAAATTAAGAAGAAGAAATGGACATGGGCAGGACACGTAGTGCGAAGAGAGGATAACTGATGGTCGCTTAGGGTAACAAACTGGATTCCAAGGGAAGGAAAGCGTAGCAGGGGGTGGCAGAAAGTTAGGTGTGTGGATGAGGTTAAGAAGTTCGCAGGGGTCAAGTGGATGAAGCTAGCACAGAACCGGGTTAAGTGGAGAAATATGGGAGAGGCCTTCGCCGTGCAGTGGGTATAGTCAAGCTGATGATGATGATGATGAATTATGGAATAAATATGGTGGTTGTGAGTTTAGCAGTGGTCTGTGAATTTAGACATGAAGTTGCTAACTGCACTTTTGGCTAGTTCACAGCATTTACCAACTCTAGGCTGATGAATGCAGGTCTTTCCACTGCATCTAAGGCAACCTTAGGAAGGGACTGTCAAAGTGAAACTGCATAAATGACACAAAAATAGTCCTGTTCTAGCTTCTGCAACGGTTAAGCAGCAATTCCACCATTACCATCCATTTCAGTACTACAAGGTAAAGATGTTGCACATTATTCACAATGCCTCGCACACATAGAAGAAAGGGGAAAAGACAGTGGTATGTCATAAAAGGAAGGACAGTATCCCAATTGGTGTGATCAGCTGTGACATACACAGTCAACATGTCTCTGCCAGTATGACTCAAGTCAGCCAGTTAGTTTGAGAGTGGTGGGCTGTGGTGGTCTGATGTATGGTGCAAAATTTGGCAAGCAGAGCTTCTACGGCATTGGAAAGGAAGACTCGGCCTCTGTAACTTAATGACGCCAATGCAATCGAGAGGACGTTCCATACATGGGAGTGGTTGTAAGGGGCCGGTTGCACAGGGTGTGGACAATCGTTGCACTGCTGACAGGCAATGCAGGTACGAAGATTTCGTGAATCTAAGCACCCCAAAAGGTTTTTGAAAAAAAAAAAAAAATGAAGAGAAGAGAGTTTGCATGAGAGTATAAGCTCCCTTTATGTGAGAGAGGGCGCGTGCCACCAAGCACACTTGTTTACTCCGTCGTCAAGCCAGAGCTGTCAAAGTGGCATGCCGTCATCACCAGTCTCACGTGCTGCTGCGCTCCAACACTACATGACAGATGACGGCACACAGCGCCAAAAGCCAGCTGAAAGTGACCCCAAATGTTAGGAAATCATATGCCACAATTCGTATCGAACGAATTAGTATCGCCAAGCTTTTACAGCATTTACATTGTCATAAGCACTACTTATGACGAGGAAAACTAAATATAAAGACGTAGGTCCTTAAGTATTACAATACGTTTGGTAAGCACAAATCAGATACAGTCGAGCCCGCTTGTAACGAAACTAAGCATCACACGGCATCCAAAGAAGTCAGGGTAGTTTTTGTGGTGCAGATTCGATGAAGGCAGTCTCCATTCTATTTAAAGCAGAAGCATGGACCCTTTATGTGGAGAATTGCTACCGGCGTGCTTATGGGTGCTGGTTCCAAAGTTCCATCGTCAACCTGTCCTTCCACGTCCCTCTCGGCCTGCACTTCACAATGCCCTCATCTTCGCACAGTTCCGCAATATCAGAGTCTTCACCACGAGAAAAAAAATTCATCCCAACCCATGTCTACCAGAGTCAACGTCACGCTGCCACACACCGCCACCGAAATGATAATCTTCGGATCAGGAACTGCGTCGACCTCATGGATACAGTTATGCGTGTCACCTCCATCCAGGCTGCCTTCGAGGTAGCAGTCAATAGTGATGAGCTCATTGCTTTACATTTTGTGACTGCTGCAGGCATTCGCGTCCGTTATCCCGAAGAGAACTCGAGCGACTCGTGCCAGACTAAAACGAAATGCTTGCATCATACCCACCGAAAAAGAGAACAAAGGGCCGCAATTGATGGAACAGAAGTGCATGTGCAGCAATGAAGCAAGAAAGTGTCTAAACCATAGCCCGTTACGGCCATAAAAGGAAACTTCTGGACTTGAAGCCAGTGCAAGGCGACGGAGTTGCAAGAAAGGGTGAGGGGAGGACCGAGGAGAGGCAGGTGAGGGGAGCAGAAGAGCGATCTCGCGCCAATACCCATGGGCAGCACGTGCTGGGAGGGAAAGGGTAGCCCTTTGAGAAGGGGCACAAAACAGATAGCTCGCTTGCAAGGAAGTTGGGTAAAAAGATCAGGTGCGCAAAGGGGTTTTAGGCCGTAACTTTCACTGTAACTGATCTGCAGAGCTCAGAGATGTTCGTTACATATGCAATTATGCGCCATTCAAAATAATGTATATTCATACAAGTCTGGTTCGTTGTAAGCGTTTCATGTGAGCTTGACTGTAGTATCATCCAAATGCCATTCTCAAGTTCTCCCAGGAGATTACTTCTATAAGGGGTATGTATTTTTCTTAACTGAATCAGGAACGAATAGTTTACTTCTACTGCTGAATCGAATATGAATCAAATTCACATGACAAGATGTGGGCTCCAAAGGGTCTCAAAATGCAACCTCAAGGCGAAAACCACCAGAGGAAATTGTAAATGATTTTGTAACAGGTAACGTTGTTTAAAAAGAAAGAGATGGAGTATCAAGGTGCAAATAATGATTTTGGCTTCAATTTATCTCAGAATGCAAACTAAATGGTAGCACATATCCCCAGGCCAAATGATGTTTGCTGCTAATTGTTGGTTTTTAGAAAGAAGAAATGCAGGAAGGAATTCAGAAGGAAGGAATTCAGCACTTTTAGAGCATGCACACATATTTTTCCTCGAGTTCGTACACTTTCCCCTTCCAATTTTCAGTTGTAAGTTAGCGCTCGTCCTGTGTGCCTCTCTTGTCCTTGTCTGTTCCGCACTAAGCCTCCCAGTAATCATGTCCCAGAACCAACTAGCCCAGAACTCTACTTTGCTCAAGAAAAAGCTCCCTCTGAGTTAAAAACAGAGCGATAATCCACTGCTGCAAGAAACCGATGGAAATGAGTGCATTTATTTGTGCCGCTTTCCATTCACACAAAAACTGTTCTTTTTTTGTTAGGATATGCTGGGCAGAAAACATCATGTTGCACCCTGGCGATGTAAAAGAAGAAGCCTAGCATTCACGGTGGACAAAGCTAGCAATAAGTCCTAAACAGGAACTAAACAAGCACTGTGTTAAGCACTCTGGCAGATATGCTGCGACCGAGCTGAGCCTTCGCTTACCATCAACTAGGGAAATCGTGCGTTGATCGCTGCAAAGCAGAGCCTACGTTCGCGGCATCGCTTCCAACAGTGCCCACTCGTCGGTCAAGCTATACAGCAAGCCCAGCGACTACTCACACTGTCAGCAGCAGTAATTCTCTGGCATTGCAGGTTAATACCTGTCCCCATTTCTATTATGGCTGCAGCCAAAGTGCATCTAGAGGAGTGTGGAATGCAGCTGGAAGAACTTGGTGCAGAAATAGATTGCAGTGCAGGAATTTTTGATGCCACAATAAAGGGAGAGCAGTGCGTGGCACTGCATAGCTTGCAAAGGGTCGTGCTCCACTGCCTGATAATGACTCATATGCACAGAATATTCGAGCCATGCTGCAATCCATCAACAAAAAACTGGAATATCTTCTACTCCTCAAAGAAACAGTTGAAAGCCTTGAAGGCTCTGCCCAATCCATGACTGAACAACTGAACAACTATGAACAACTATTAACACGAATAGAAAAAAAAAAAATGAAAGTGAAGTAAAGGAATTAAAGCCAGAAGGGTAGATACTTGGACTCCTTTTTTTGCCCTTGTCTTGGTGCACTACATTTTGTTCCCTTCGAACTAAAGCCCAAAACCGTGAAATTTTGCAACTGAAGGTAGGCAATCTGGAATGGCAAAGCAGAAAGCTGTGTTACAGGTGTTAACGGAACTAGAGACCAGATTGCCAACCTTCACTGGATCATGGAAAAAGCAAGAGAGTTCCAGAAACCCATCTGCTTCTGCTTTATTGATTATGCATAAGCGTTTGACTGCGTAGATCACAGCAGATTGTGGCAAGCTCTCCAAGAGATGGGAGTTCCAATTCACCTCATCTGTCTCCTCAGGAACCTGTATGAAGGACAAGAGGCCACAGTCAGAACTGGGCATGGTCTTACTGATTGGTTTCCGATTGAGAAAGGAGTGAGACAAGGCTGCATACTGTCGCCCTGCCTATTTAACTTATATGCTGAGTGCATCATGAGGAAGGCCGGTCTGGACGAGTCTTCAGCTGGAGTGAAGATTGCTGGAAAACGTATCAACAACCTTAGATATGCGGATGATACCACTTTAATGGCAGAAAGTGAAGTGGAACTCAAGAGACTTCTGATGTGCGTGCAAGAAGAGAGTGAGAAGTTTGGGCTTAAACTGAACATTAAAAAGACAAAGATCATGGCGTCTTGCCCTATCAAGTCCTGGAGCATCAAGGGACAAGAAGTGGAAGCTGTGACAGTTTTTCTCTTCTTGGGCTCCAAGATTACCCCGGAAGGAGACTGCAGCCATGAAATTAGGAGACGCCTGCTTCTGGGAAAGAGAGCCATGGCTAGCCTTGACCGCCTAGTAAAGAGCAGACATTACACTGCCAACCAAAATCCGTATAGCTCGTGCTATGGTCCTTCCAGATGTGATGTATGGATGCGAGAGTTGGACTATGAAGAAGGCTGACCGCCGAAGAATTGACGCGTTTGAATTGTGGTGCTGGCAGAGACTCTTGAGAGTTCCTCGAGTGGCCAGAAGATCAAATCAGTCGATATTGTCGACCATAAACCCTGGCTGCTCATTGGAGGGTCAAATTCTAAAGTTAAAGCTCAGCTACTTTGGTCATCTGATGAGAAGAGAGGAGTCGCTGGAGAAAGATTTGATGTTGGGAAAGATTGAGGGTCACTGGAGAAGGGGTAGGCAGCGAACGCGATGGTTAGATGGCATCCTCAAGGCGCTGCAGATGGAGTTATGTGATGTTAGGAAGATAGTGAGAGACCGGAAAGCATGGCGTGATATGGTCCATAGGGTGACAAAGAGTCGGACACGACTGAACGACAGAACTGAACTGAACTGACATGCAGTCAGCATGGCGGTTGTCCAACCAGCCCTAGCCCTAACATAAGCACACGGAACACAGAGCACCAGACACCGCATGAGACACCGCGTCCAGTCCAGTCAACGCTCCCATCCAGTCTGCCTTCTGCACTCCACCTGGATGTCCACTCCATGCCGCTGGTTACGAACACAACACCTCGGCGACGCTAGTTACCACAACAACAGCTTGACCTTGAATTTCATGGCATCACACAAAACGAAAACTTCCTCCATGACAGCGCTGAACATTTTGCCGCAGCTTCTGGAAACAAATGTGGTGGCCACCCATAAAAGGCAGATAAGACACCAGGAATAATCTGCCTTTTTGCGCACCAGGTGGTCAGGGATAATGGTGGCAAAAGAGGGAAGAACTGGCCAGCAAAAGCAACAGCATTTTTGTGTCTGAGAACTTGACTAAAAGGACACGCGCTTTGCTGATTGGAACAAGGCTTTGGACTAATAACTACAAATACATATGGCACAGCAATAACAGGGTTCTATTGCAGAAAACTGTCCGAGCGATTGCGGTGGTCATTTCAAACTCCAGTCACCACGATAAACTCAAGTAAGGTTTCAGCTGACTAGAAAGAACTAAATGGTAATTGTACCCAATATGTTCTATGTGCTACCGCACACTTTTACCAGTCAGTTAAGGGTCAACATTTCTCAGGGCTTTCAAGTGTTTCACCTCAACACACATTCTTTTGTTAACAAGGAAAATGACTTAAGACTCTTCAAACAAACCAACCAATCATTTTATGTCATTACGCTGACAAAGACATGGTGCACTGATAACGTGAATATTTTCCGGCTTCCATCTTACAATACTTTCTATCTGAATTGGCCATCAGATGAGGTGGTGGGGTGTGCTCCTAACTAGAAAACCTGCGAAATAGTTAGTGAGTTTTCGACGGTAATACAGGACTATGAAATCCTGCCAGTAAAACGTAATAACACTATGTTTTCTGTTTGCTATCACCGCCTAATGGCTCTGTCGTGCATTTTCTGGAATATTTATAACATTTCCTTTCCTTCATCAATGATAACAAATTACACTTATCTTTGGCATTGCCATCAATATTAACATGATGAAAAATGATTCTGCAAAACTTAGGTTAGATATGCTATTAAAAAGTAATGCGTGCTGCAATACTACCAATCTTCCTACAAGAGTGACCGAGAACTTGTCACCTCTAACTGACGTATTCATTACAAATATAATTCCTGATTTGATTAAAGCTGGAGTCTCAGATCTAAGTGACCATCTGCAAATATTTTAATGTCCTAAGGGGCATCAGTGGAATAAGGAGCCTCAGTCCGCACATTTTACTCAGCCAATAACACAATACAGTCTTTCTACCTTTCGTAATAGAATACTTCTTGGTATACTCTATTTCAAACTGGAGACCCTAATGATGCTTATGAAGCTAAGCTTTCTTTACTTCATTTAAAAGAATATATGAGGCTAGTTTTCCATTGAAATATGTTAAACAAGAATAAAAAATACAAAAAACATGGATTTCCGCTGAGCTATCTGCTCGAATACAAAAATAGAATGCCTTATATGGTGAATTTATAACAACCAGGGAGCAACAAGCTTTCCAGGATTTACAATAATCATCATCATCATCATCCGCCTGACTATACTCACTGCAGGGCAAAGACCTCTCCCATATTTGTCCAATTAACCCAGTTCTTTGCTAGCTGCATCCACTTGACCCCTGCGAATTTCTTAACCTCATCCACCCACCTAACTTTCTGCCACCCCCTGCTACGCTTTCCTTCCCTTGGAATCCAGTTTGTTACCCTAAGCGACCATCGGTTATCCTCTCTTCGCACTACATGTCCTGCCCATGCCCATTTTTTCTTCTTAATTTCCGCTCGAATGTCGGTAACTTGAGTTATTTCTCTGACCCACTCTGCACGCTTCCTATCTCTTAATGTTACCCCTACCATTTTTTGTTCCATAGCCCTCTGGGTTGTCCTTAACTTAAGTAGAACCCTCTTGGTTAGCCTCCACATTTCAGTCCCATTGGTGAGTACAGATAAGATGCAACTGTTGTATACTTTCCTCTTGAGTGATACCGGTAAGCTGCTAGTCATAATCTGCGAGTGCTTGCCAAATGCGCTCCATCCCAATCGTATTCTTCTTGTTATTTCCTTTTCATGGTCCAGATCTGCGGTTACTACCTGTCCTAAGTAGACATATTCGCCTACTACTTCCAGTGCTTTGCTACCTAATGTAAACTGCTGCTCCTTCCCGAGGCTTGGATTTGAATGGGATTTTTCCGAGCGAGGAGGACTTATTGTTGTCCGATGGCGGAACCGATCACTGCCACATCGGTGCAACTATTTGGGCCGCGACCCCTTGTTCCAAGCATTTCACCCAGAAGAGCCGAGCACCAAACCCGGGGAAAGCTTGTACCCATTGAAAAACCGGTGGGTAACTGGCGCCACCAGGGATCAAAACCGGTACCTCCCGAATGCAAGGCAGATGCTCTACCACAAGGCCACCGCTTAGGTGGCCTTGCATTGCGAGATATTTGAGGCATTTTGTATTGATAAGGCAGGGAATAAGCGTGTGAGCACACCCTCAATAGCTTTCATGAAAAAAGAGATATTCTATTTGTCAAAACACTTGCGTGTCAATTTGGTTTAAATTTTTACTCTTGAGTAGTATAAATTTTTTAGCTTTTGGGTAGAGGAGAAAATTTTTGTCTTGTCTTTAAAGCTAGCAAATCTGGCGATAATAGGGCGGTTCTTTTCGGGCTTGAAACGGCCCACTCTGTGAGCGCGTTCAAGCGCACTCTCACTGATAGTTATGTCTAGTTCCTTTGAGCGCACAATAATTACATATGATTCAGATTGTGTCCATGTTTCGTCACTGGCATCAGGAATTCCAAAAAACACCAGGTTAGATCGGCGAAGATGGTTTCCCGCGCTACCGCATTTGTCGTTTAGCCATTTAACTAGCACTCTGTTCTTCCACAGAATCTGAGTCTACACTGCTTGACTTCGGATTTTTTACTTTTTCCAATGCATCTACGCGCAATGAAAGGCAATTGATTCAAGCGAGGCACCTGCGCTATTTCTGTCAGGTCCGGGATTGAGTTCGACATCACCAGACACAACAAGCAAACTTAGACGAATGGACGCGTAGAAAAATTAGTATAAAACAAAAGTTGCAATATTTAGAACTAAAAAAAAAACAATCAGCAGATCTATCGCATTAAATGGTACACCCATGAAAGTAACTTCCACAGTTGAGACACTAGGCACTATTTTCCAAGAAAATATGTCATCGGATGCCCATGTAGGTAACCTGGCAATTAAGCTTTTACAATTGGTAATTGGGTTGGTATACAGAGATCATCCCATACTTCCACCAAAAATTGCAATGTTAGTTCCTTAGATTGAACTATTGCCATTTAATCTGGGGTACCACAACACATGGTAACTTCACAAGCTGCAGAAAATTTTTCGCCGAGTACTACAAGCTCTGCCCTTTTATTCTCACACACAGCACCTTTTTGACAAATACAATGTTATCCCGGCTATCAAACTGTTAGACTATATCTTATGCAAAGCACTAAATATGAAAAAATAAAGAGATATTTTTCAGAACGTTTAGCCAATTTAAAGGAAAATACTACCACCCCCAAACACACAACACTAACCCTTGGAAAGTGAGAACTTTCAGAACAACATTTTAAAAATGGACGAAGCACTAACAACACATTCACATGAAAGGGGACACAGTAAAGCACTTGTCCGTGTCCCTTTTCATGTAAATGTGTTGTTAGCGCTTCGTCCATTTTTAAAATGTTGCACCAACTGGCCCAGCAAAAAGTCCTTTCAGAACTCCAGAACAACTTACCCAGGTTACTAAACAGATTACGCCAAGAACATGTACAGCTTGAATACACCCTGTTCAAAGAACTTGGACAGTATTTTAAAAAAAACGCTAGGCACTTTTTTTCCCTTTCTCGCCCAAGTTTACCAGCCCCATTATTTGTAATAGTGTGCCTTGTTAATGAAATGTTTCCATGTTTCTTTTTTTTCCTTTCTTCAAATCAAGGTATTTCCATTCTTTTACCTCACCATTATTGCACGTATTTTTATGATTTTTGCTGGATAAGTGAAACTACATTTATTTCTTTTTGCCGAGAGTGTATTTCTTCCTGCATGAGCAGCTATTTTTGCTTTATTGAATGAAGCGTTTCGTATGCTACATCAGAGTGCATTTCGATTGTGAGCATGTATCATACTTTTTCCCTTTAAACAATGCCGTTGTGACGCTGTTCAGTGCACAGGGGCCTGTGGCTCGTCAAGCTGTCTTTTATGACAGCTTTTTCTGCAGGCCTCCAGTGTCTTGTATTCTTTATGGGACACATATTATTATTATTATTATTATTATTATTACACCAAGATATGCCCCCTCACCTTAAGGTTGGGAACCTTGAACAAATCCGAGATGAAGTAGTTGGTGTCTACCAAGCCACTCCAGGAGAAGATGTTCATCAGCCTGGAAGAGAGGGTTTTTAGCTGCACTGCAGACCAATCTGCTGCAGCCGCCATCGTACCCTTTGCGATCGTAGTCCATGCGCTCGAGCCACCTGCGGAAAGCGTCCTGGTCGGCAGGTGACACCTGCAACTTCTGGCGAATGGCCGAGGGGCTGACTGAGGAGAGCGCCATGGCCTGCTCTGCACCAGTTACCTCCTGGAAGAACTGCCTCGTGTGCACCACTACCTCGCTCAGCTGCATCTGCACAGCACCATTACAAGTGTTCACCTGAATGAGAGTGCACGAAGGAACTTCTGAGAATGTGTTCCTTATATGCAAAATGACATCTCTGAAATCATTTGCTTGCTTGTTTGTGAACAGCAAAACAGCCATGTTCGTTCTTGCTTTGTCACAGTGAATTTTAGGTATGGTTCCTCCCGGAAAATGATGATGAGACTTGACAAGAGCTAAGAGAAGTTTGTGTACACAAGGTTGAGCAAAGTTGGATCGGCTGCCTCAGCCTAGCCACAGCTCAGAACTCTCGACTGGACCCTTGGTCGCAATGCCTCGGGGTCACACTCGAATGCAGTAAGCATCCCTTGCTGCCCTTCACACTCCTTTTGACTTTACTCTCTCCAGAGACATACGAAAAAAGGGTATGAAATAAAAAGTAAAAACATACAAATGACAAGGACCCCTGAAAGCAAAATGATGAATTCCTTCCTGCCCAATGTGTTCAGATTAGGCCACCACTACTCACCAGAAGCTGTGGCCTTCCCAGGGCAGTTAGCTTGATGGCTGCCAGGCCAGTACCCTCGGTGGCACCTGCGACAGGGTTCACCCATTACGGCAAAGCAGAAGGCTCTGACTGAGCCAGGAAGAGGCCAGATGAAAATTATGCGTGTGCTCGTGAGCAGACACTGTGCCGCTCATTCCAACAAAAGAAAAACTGAATAACCAACAGCAAACACTGAGCCGAGCAGCGCTGTGGCACCACAGGCAAAGGTACGGGTGCTTTTTTTCTACTACACTACCAGCACCCCCAGACAACAATGTGCCCCATAGTGCAGGAATAGAACACGTCAAGTGGCACTGAAAGCTTCCAACTATCGACGTCGCCATAAAATATTACTAATTTGTTAGGCCATTAGATGAGGTTAGATAAAGCATACGAGTGATAGGTATTCCCTTACTTGTCACTCCACTGCAGTAATTTCTGACCTAGCTTCATTAGCACTGCAGATATTGGCAATTATAAGCTTCTTTCCTTCTCCACTAATACACTTTTTATTTACTAGAAAAACAAAAAAATGACCGCTTGGAGACTGACCCGGCCATGACTCTCACGCTGAAAGAAGAAAAAGCAGCAAAGAGCTCTTTCTGCGTCTTACCCAGCCAGGATGAGCAACAGCTTTGTTCAGCGAAACCATGTCATTGGCAGCATTCGTGCTCTCTCCCACCTCTTTACCTTGCTGTGCTGGTCATGAAGGTGATAAGGTGATGAAGGTGGTCATGAAGGTGAAGGCCATAAGTGATGCATGCCCCCACCGCATGACTCAGCTGTGCTTTCAGCAAGAGGGTCTTATCTGGGGTGCTACCGAGGACACCACTGCATCAAGGCCACTCTGTCAGCCATTGGTAAAATTCACATTGCCACAATAGCAGATGTTTGAACATTTTTTTGCGTTGTTTTTTTGTTCATTTCTTGCACCTGTTCAAGTTGCTTAGTTGTGAAGCTCCCTATGTGGACAGTTAAGGGGGCTTTGAAGTCCACATGATCCATGATAAATCATAATCATCATATGCCTCTTCCATCTTCCTCCAATAAATCTCTCCCTGTTTGCAACCAATGTGATGTCAGGGTGACAAGGAGGGGCGCGCTGAGGGAAAACCGGCTTGGTGGGCAAATGCGGCCTTTCCAGTCGGGTCTCCCTGCTGCAAGAAGCTTCGTGGATGCAGTTTTTGCTTCAAATTGTGCGTTAGCCATATTCAGACCTGGCACAATATGCAGCACTATAGTTACAGGGAGGCTTAGCGCAAGAGAGAGACACAGGACGAGCGCTAACTTACAACTGAAATTGTATGCAAAAGAAGTTATATGAGCTCGAGGAACTATGTACCTTGAAAAAGATGACAGTCTCAGCAAGCATGCAATTAGTTTTATGTCCATGAAATGGCATGGCCCATTGTGGACGATTTCAAGTCCTACCGAACACTTCAAACGCATAGGACGTAAGCATGCTGTAAAAGGGGTCAATGTAGACCTATTACAGGCCTTGTTGTTTTTTTAAATGTCCTTCACAAAAGCGACTGCTGAGCCTCACGAAGCCTGGGCAGTTGTGAGTGAAAACAGTAGCATACGCACGAGCTTCGTGCTTGGCTGGGTGATTTGCCGCCCAAGTACAGACTTTTTTAGCTTGTGTTATGTCACGTCCACAAGGAATGACACGACAAGTCAGCTGTTCCAGTGCTGGCGCCCGACTGTCTTGGCCGGCCGCAACATATATATTAATAGCTGTTTAACAAATGCCCCCTGCCGGATTGGCAGGTTGTCAGTATACAACATCCCTCCCGTCTTTACAGGAAAGGGACATGCACAATAAAAGTTCATGAACAGAACGAACCACAACAAAAAAAAAGTCTGAGGCGAATATCGCACCACAGCCCTCCGGGTTCGGGTGCTGCGACGAAGGGGTGTCCGCTGCGTTGGCTGTGTTGTTCCGGTACACCCCAAGACGCCAGCGTTCGCACAGGAAGACTCATGCGGTGAGTTCGCATTCTCCTCAGAATGGCCTGAGGCGATGTCTCCAGCAGCAGTAGCAGTCGTAGTGTCAGGTGACAGCGCATCCTCTTCCCCAGCAACGACGTTGTCAGCCAAAGTGCTCGGGACAACCGCGTGCGGTGCTGCTCGTACATGATCGTGGTGCCTCGTCCACACGCGGCCCTCCAGAAGTCTCACCACTGCTGCAAACCCTTCGTCCGACTCCACCGCCGCTGGCACACAACTCGGCCCAGGTCAGAAATTCCCCACGAATACCTGTTTTCCTGGCTCCAGGTTAGTCACCCTAACTGACATCCGGTTCCTGCGAACATTTTCGTCTAGCTGCTTCACCATGACTGCCTTCCGGAGATCCGGTCGAAGTAAGTCAAGGGCTGTTTTCAGCTTCCTGCCCAGTAACAGCTCAGCAGGACAGCATCCAGTTACCTCGTGCGGTGTGGTCCTATATGTTAGCAGGATTCTAGCTAGCTGTGTACGAATATCTCCCGATCCGGCTTTCTTCAGTTTCTGCTTGATGGTCTGCGCGGACGCTGGGTGGTACAGTGGCACCAGTACCTGTTGGATGCCATTCTTCTGTAAAAACACCTTGAACTCCTCACACGCAAACGCCGGGCTGGTGTCCGACACGACGACGTCTGGCAAGCCCTGACCTGCAAAAAATCTGTCTCAGACTCTGGATTGTCACTGCTGGGAATGGAGTCGTCACCGGATAGACCTCTATCCATTTCGAAAATGCGTCCACCACAATGAACAAATACACATTCCGCACCAGACCGGTGAAATCCACATGCAAACGAGACCACAGCCTCTCAGGGAACGGCCATGGCCTAACAGGCGCTGGCTTAGGCATCCGCTGGTTCTCCTAACAAACCCGGCATGTCTGGACCGCTGCCGTAATGTCTCTATCCAGTCCCGGCCACCAAACATGACTGCGGGCAACAGCTTTCATTTTTGAGATTCTGGGATGACTTTCGTGCAGAAGATGCAGTACTTCAGCCTGTAGCGATGCAGGAATCACCACTCTGTTCCCTAATAAAATGCAGTTACTCTGGACGCTCAATTCTGGGAACCTAGCTTCAAATGCTTTCCAAGGCTCTCAAGAGAGGCCCTCTACCCATCCACAAAGCTTCTCGCAACTGTACCAAATATGGGTCTTTGTTAGTGGCCGCTGCCACGACGGATGCTGATAGCACTTTTGGATAACAACCCTGGAGCATGAAAACTTCTGGAGGGCATTCAACATTAGCCTCCCTCACTGGCAGGGGCAGCCGACTCAGGCCATCAGCGTGAGGAATCTGTCCACCAGGCTTATACCTCAATACATAGTTGTATCCTGATAAGAATAATGCCCAGTGGAGGACACGTGGAGAACATGACTCTGGTATAGGCTTGTCTACTGCCAAAAGACCCAGCAGCGGCTTATGATCAGTCACAATTTCAAATTTGCGACCCCAAGGTATTGCTTGAAGCGCGTAACTCCGAACACAACAGCAAGTGCCTCTTTGCCCAGCTGACTGTAGTTCCTTTCCGCCGAGGTCAGGCTTCGCGACGCAAAAGCTATCGGTCGCTCCACTCCGTCTGCTTCCCTCTGTGTGAGAACCGCGCCAACGCCATAGGGCGACGCATCTGTGACTGTACTCCGTTTCATACATCAGGTGCAACGCAGCAAAAGCTACGCAATTAGTCCGCAAGAAAAAAAATGGAGGCGTATCACTACACGCTCGTTTTGTGGTAGAGTGGTTCTTGAGGAAACGGACTGTATTCCGAGCATACAAGTTTGCAATAGCTTGCTTCACGTGCTTAAACATCTTCACAGTGCGGATCTTATAGAAAAAATGCGCACCGAAGAACCATTTTCTCAAAAAGAAATGCGCAGCGCAGAGGGCACAGCCAGCGCCATCTAGTGGCACAGCTGGAAAGGTTGCGGGGCAGCGAAAACGCGACACGAACGCAAACGACATAAAAACATACAAATTCACCGAATCCGATCCTTTCTCCTTAAAAAAGGTGCTCTTTATGAAGTTGATGGCAAATGTAAGGCGTGTTAAACTTGCAGAAAAAATAACTATTATTTGCTCTCGTCAAGAGTAGGCACTATTTTTCATCGCGGATGCGGAGAGCGCAAACAAGAACTGTAGCATTGGCAGTGTTGCACTTGATGTATGAAACGGAGTATAACACTGTAGCCCTCCCCGGATCGAAATGTGCCAACGTCGATGCTGATGCCAGTAATGCCTTACTTTGGCAGAATGCATCTTCCTGAGCTGGCTCCCAAGACCATGGTGTGCCTGGACTCAGCAGGTGGTTGAGCGGGTGAAGTACTGTTGAAAGCTGAGGAATGAATTTCCTGTAAAAATTAATGAGGCCGATGTAGCTTTGAAGCGTTTTGCAGTCTCATGGTTTTGGAGCCAAAAGGACCGCTTCAATGTTCTTAGGGCTTGGCTGCAGGCCTTTGCTTGTAATGACATGGCCCAAGTACTCAACTGTTTCCTTCATGAATTCGCACTTGGCCAGTTTCAGGCAGAGCCCTGCTTCCTGCAGGCGTCCAAGGACACTGCACACATTCTTCCAGTGATCCTCATCGGTCTGGCCAGTCACCAAAATGTCATCGAAGTAAACAGCAATGTGCGGCAGATCACCCAGCAAGTTGTCCATTTCGCGCTGAAACAATGCGGGCGCTGACACCATGCCAAATGGAAGCCTGGTGAATTGGAAAAGCCCTTTCAGCGTATTGATTGTGACCAATTCCTGCGAGTCTGGTTCCAACTGTACTTGTTGATACGCATCCTTTAGGTCAAGCTTAATGAACTTAACACCACCACTCAGTTTCGCAAACAGTTCTTCAATTCTGGGAATCGGATAGCTTTCGTTGACCGTTACTGGGTTAACGGTGACCTTAAAATCACCACAAATACTTACCCTGCCTTCTTGTTTGACCACAGGCACGACAGGTGCGGCCCACCTCGACGTCCGGACAGGGCGTATGATGCCTTCCCTCTGCATGCGTTGCAGCTCTTCTATTACTTTCTCTCGAAATGCAAATGGCACCTGCCTCGCTTTAAAAAACTTTGGTTTTGCCCCTTCCTGCAGTGAAATCTTGGCCTGTATGCCTTTTAACGTACCAAGCGACTCCGAGAAAATGTCTACGAATTCCTTGACGTGGCTTGTCACGGAACAGACTGCCTTAAGCTCCTTTGGTTTCGTTATGGTAATCGCGAACGCTTCCATCCAGTCTCTCCCCAACAACGTCGGACATGGTCCTTTCACAACGAACAGTGGCAGCGTTGCCTCACGGGCTCCTAACTTCGCAACGGCCGTAATTTTCCCCAGAACTGCCGAGAGCTGCCCTGAGTAACTTACTTTTCAACTTGACATCAGAGTGCTCTAGCTGTGCTCCGGGAAACACGACGTTGAACTTGTCCTCACCTATGATGGAGACACTGGCTCCGGTGTCCAATTCCATCTCTAGTGGTACATCATTAACGAAGACTTGGACCTGCATGGGCTTGGGTCCGGCCGCTTGTAACGTCCACATGTCGTAAGGTGCATCCGTGTCGTCCGTCTCTGGCTCGGCAACCTCGTCCATTTTGTGCACTGAACGCGGTCTCATCCGATTTCTCTGGTCCACCTTCGGGTTGCTGCAGACTCTTGCAAGGTGCCCTTCCTGCCCACATTTGAAACAAACACTAGTGCGGTGGCAGCACCGCGTCGCTGAGTGTTTGCCACTGCACCGGACGCAACCCTGCCGTTCAACCGCAACTCTTCTCGGCGGTCGTTCCACGAAATTGGCCGTCGCTATCTCGCTTGTCGACGCTGCTTGGGTGCACAGCACGTTTGCATCCTTCCTCACGGCTTCAATGGCAGTCACCAACTGCTTGGCCGATTCCAAGGTTAAATTCGCGGCTTCCAGGAGGCGTGTCTGCATTCCTGTATCATTGATACCACAGACAATCTGATCCCTCAACATGCGGTCACGCGACGCCTGTCCAAAATTGCAGTCATCCACAAGCTTGTTAAGTGCCGCAATGTAGTCATTCACAGACTCACTTCCATGCCTCCGCCTCGAGAAACATTTGAAACTTGCGACGACTTCGGACACTCTCGGCTTGAAGTGGGAACTCAAAACTGCGAAAACTGCTGTGAGCGTCGCATCCGCAGGCTTCGTAGGTGCAAGAAAACTTCTCAGCAGCGAATATGTTGTCGGCCCGCAGGTTGTCAGAAATACCGCTTTCTGCCTTTCTTCAGTGACGTCTTTGGCAGCGAAGTACAGCTGAGCGCACTCCTGGTACTCCGCCCACTCGGTTGTGTCCGCGTCGAACGGTTCCAGCTTTCCGGTGGTCATCTTCACCTGTTAATGGCACGCGCTTGCCACGCAGCACATTAAACCAATTTGCCACCGGATCCCATCCTTGTCGCCAGTTGTCACGTCCAGAAGGAACGACACGACAAGTAAGCTGTTCCAGTGCTGGTGCCCGACTGTCTTGGTCGGCCGCAACACATTTATTAATAGCTGTTTAACAAGCGCCCCCTGCCGGATTGGCAGGTTGTCAGTATACAACAGTTATATTCGGCCAAACAAAATATCTTGTAGCGGGAAAAACTTATTTCTGCCTATTCGTTTAATTCAGTCACCTAAAGCATGTTGCGAGGAAGCGTAAATTTTCCCCGCTGCTAGCAATACCATGCGAATGAGTACGGTGGTGTGGAAAGTAACAATGTGCATTGTGTAGCATTCATAGCTGCACTTAAATGATACTTTTCGATTGGGACATGACAGCCTTTGAATGCGCTTTACTATTACGATTCCGTCTAGGCGTGCGGCTTGAGTGATCATGATGCTGGCATGAGAGGCCTTCAAAATGGATGGCTGAACTAGAATAAATTCAATGCCGACCAAGGATCTCTAAATGTGTTGCCCTTGATTGCATACCATCCGGGCCTTTGAGAGTGCGGTCGGTCAGCATTCAAGCCCAATTCTTTCACAAGATGCAAACTAATAAGTGCATTCTCCCATAATACATGAACGCATGAGTATACCAGAAAAAAATGTGCTTACTGCCAAGTACAATATCGAGGCATGACGTCTGTCGCTTTGTCGCTTCGCTCTTTGCACAGCTGAAAAACACATTTTAGGCCACTTCTAGAATGGAAGAAACACATGCCGTTGGGCATCTTAAATTGAATATAGCATTCTGTCATGTGAAAGCTTGATGGCATTGAAGAAAACACGATGTCACCAGATGAGACCGTATCTTCTGCACCACGCCACAGCCAACGAAACATTTTGCCCACCAGGCCAGGCCAAGTGGCGGCCGTACCCTTCGCCCCTCCTCTAATAAGTCATTCGTGATGTAGGCCAGGAGAGGTCTATTAACTCGGTCCTGTGCTAGCTGCATCCACTTGACCCCTGCGAACTTCTTAACCTCATCCACCCACCTAACTTTCTGCCGCCCCCTGCTGCGCTTTTCTTCCCTTGGAATTCAGTTTGCTACCCTAAGCGACCATCGGTTGTCCTCTCTTCGCACTACATGCCCATGCCCATTTCTTCTTGAGTTCTTCTAGAATGTCAGCTATTCGAGTTATTCCTTTGAGTCCCTCTGTATGCATGCTTCCTAGCTATCTCTTAATGTTACACCTACAATTCTCCATGACAGAAGAAACAGTCATGTCACACACTAGAATGTGCCCAACTGTTAGGTAAGCACACATTTAGTGCATTTATTTATACCTCAACAGTCTCTATCATACGTGCAGGGGTAGCAAGACAGTGGTTCGCATAATCAATGTACTCCCTAAATGGCAGATCTGAAGCGCTGCAGGTAGATGATTGTTGCCACTTCGATAGGAAGGCCATTACAGTTGTGAACAGTCTTAAAAAAAAAAAAAAAAAACGCAAGCAACTGCTGGAATCTTGCGGGTAAACAATGTTCGGTTGGTTACGATGTGGTTACCCAGGGTGTCTAACAAACCACTATTTTCAGAATCCCTGACTTTTCCAGGTGTTCCCTGATTATTTCAGATCAAATTCCCTGACGAGTGAACAGGCTAAAAAATGTAGCTGCTGATGATAATGAGCACAGACGAATAATTCCCAACAAAACGCTTTTTATTAATATTCTGCAGTTTACATTAGTAAGAGGCTGTTATGTTAATGGCGGGCAAAAACGTCGCAAGTCTATTGAAAACTAAAAACGCACTGATGCCAGCCTCAGCAGAGCTCTCTGATACTACCAGTTGCAAAATTTCCTATAGGCCCCATGTATCAAAAAACGGCGGTTTTGATTGGTCAAAATTCGGATGTATATAGGGTGCCTCGATGCGAGGCATCCTAGGTCGCGGCCGATCTCGAGGGAAAATGCTCTTCTCTTAGCACGCTCTTAGCGAAAATTCTAAACAGGCATAGAGTTAATTAAGGGGAGACATGAGTCTTAAAACAGTCGAAGATGGTCAAAAATTGATTTTGAGAAAAACTCATTTTCGAAACGTTTACCCTTTCGAGCACCTGCACTCAAATTATTAACGCTGAATTCTGTCAGGAAATGCGATAAAATCGGCTTTCCAAACGTCATGGCAGCCACTAAATGCCCCCCCCCCCCCCCCCCCCCCCGATAAAATAAATTAAGTTCAAAATTCCCGCGCGCGCCGCGGGCGTTGCAGCCGGCCGATCACCGCCATCTTAGGCTTGGTTTAAAACTGCTTTCTTTTTGCGCAATCTGCGCTATCTCAAAATGGCTTTGCTCAAGCGGACTGGCTGCGCGTGCAGGTTTTCCGAACGCCGTATATGATCTCTGATTAGCTGTCACGTGTGCGGCGCGCTTTTCAAGCGCGCCGGTCCGCGTCTCCCATTGGCTGGCGTGATCAGCGCCGGCGCGTCATTTTGTTTTTCTTTCGCCGCCGTGGCCGCTGTTAGCGCTCGCGTTTCTCGATGCACTGCTTTGTGCAGTTTTTTTTTTTTTTTTCCTTGCGATCGAGATGCCGGAAAACAGCAGATTTTAGCCGTGCACGCAACGAGCCTTTGGAAGCCGTAAGAAACGGGCGAGGAACAAAATCCAGAAGACGTCGGCCACAAGCGTGCCGTTGGGACAGTTGAGTTACAGCCGGTGCCAGACTGTTAGATCTGCAGGGAATATCAACCACGCTGCCCGATGGCAACATCAGCAATTTTATCGCGCACACGAAATGCAGAACCTGTGGCAAGATCGCGAAGACGTGAGCGATCATGCTGTAGCTCAGCTGTAGCTCAGCTCGCCGATCGCTTTTGCTCTGGCCGCTGACGGCGCGATTATTTCTGCTTTTTGTCGCGTACTACTCCCACGCAGCGCTTCTGCATATTTTATTGGGTACCCAACTCACGTGTGAATTGGTTCTTCTATTGTGGCAGCTAGCTCAGCCGCGCTGGCGTCAAAGTAATATATCGCGCATCGCCTTGCGGCGCGGCCGTGGTGGGGACCGCTCGCTCAGCCCCCCCCCCCAAAAAAGAAAAACAAATCTGCATGTATAACATACTTGCTGTGCGCCAGCTTAAAATGAAAATGAACTGCAGAATATATATCGCGCTATTTTCCCTGACTTGGCGAAATTTTTGATGGTTTCCCTGACATTTCCCTGACAATTCCCGGTTTTCCCGGTTGCTAGAGTGGTGAAAAGCACTACAGTTCACAAGTGAGGAAAAAACCACGGTGCCACGTCACCTGCAACAGCATCAATGCACTCCAAGAAAGTGTCCATGTTCCTCTCGCATTGAGCTTCGTTGAGGTAGAAGTAGGTGCGGGCCATCACGTGCGGCTGCCGCCGGTCGGCAAACTGCTCACTCGGCTGGAACTGCCGCAGCTGGCCCCCGCCTGCTAGACAGGGCAAGGGATGGGCACCATGAATGAACAGCATATTGGCATGTTGGCTGTTGCCCTGGTGGTGTCATGTAAACCTTCTTCCTCAGCTTAACACACAAGCACCAGAACAATGAAACGATGTCAGTATATATTCAGGAACCTGTCCTGTGTTTAAACCTGAATGCGCGGAGCATACTAAATAAATTGGAGGATATAAAGACTATATTAATAGCGCATGAACCACATACAGTTATTATAACCAAAACTTGGTTACACCTCAATACCGCTGATGTCGAGGTAACACCACCAGGCTACTGAATCAATTTAAAGGATACAAATACTAGGAGTGACAGAGTTGCCCTATTTGTTAAAGAAACACTAGAAGTTATCAGGTTGCCTGACATATCTGGCATTAAGTCTGCTGTAATAAAAACTAGTCTGCTTCGATGGACTTGACCTAACTATAGAGACATATTACAGGCCCCTTATAATACCAACAATCCGTTCTTTGACAAATTGAATGACTGTTCTTCGACCAACTGAAATATAGTAACAATTGAAATTGGATTAATGTGAGTGCAAAAAATATTCATGCAACATAGCTGTGGTGGCACCGAAGAAAGATGCCACAGTTCGTGGGCGGCGGACTCTTGGCGGACTACTAACTCCTCCATTTATTCTGACGACAATGTATACAGATGAATATAGGTGGTGCTTGCAACAGTAGCGCCATCTATACATAACACCTTTCCCCTTTAGAACAACAAAAAGAACAAATTTGTTTCAGGCAAGAAAAAAAAAACAAAAAACACACAACTGGCAACTTTCTAGTCCTGGTGCCATGTGGGCATTTTCTGTTTGCGCCGAGGTCTACGCAGCACTTCCAGATCCATATTTTCCATCTGTAAAGTGGTCCCTTGTTGTTTACTTTGTTCCGTTTGCAGCCCACCATGCACTTCACATTCTGCACCCGCAGTTTGTGAAATTTCTTGGTGCCTTGTGTTGTCTGGCTACACTGCATCCTGTAACAACTCATGATAATCATCAGCTGCTTTGGTAGTGTAGCGTCTGCTGCTGCAAAGGTCGCATCCTGGGTGTGTGGCAAGGTCGTGTCAAGGCCTGCAGAAGACTCAAAGTAGGACAGACCAGTCTCCGAATCAACTGCTCCTTCACGATGCCCTTTCACCTTCTCAGCCAGCATTCGAGCGCCTTGTTGACCTCCCCGGGCAACTATTGTCAACTCTGACCTATATGAATTCATACCTTAATGGTTTTTCGGTTCTTCACTTCCAGCAGCAAGGAAAACTTGTGCTCCCCTTTCATGCTAGTATCTCTCTGTATCCTTAATAAGTCTCCTGTGTTGATGCCGGAATCTCTGGCACCACGTTTTGCATCTGTGTAGCCTTTCACTTGTTGGTGGTCCCCGCTGTTGCAAGTCAGCCATGCACACTGCTGGTTCATTGAAGAATCCCTCATCTGGAAGGCCAACAACATCCAACCGAGTTTCCTTTCCTGTAGCGCAAGAAAGCAGAAGACACCCTTGTTGTAGCGTGTGGTGTAGCCCTGCAGATGCCAGAGCTTTTGGATCATACCAGTTGCGAAACTCTGCTTCAAAAAGTGACCAGATTTTGTACGCATTTTTCGGGTGTCTATGAATTGTTGCGCGATCTGGAAGCTTTCAATACAAACTTTTTGCTATTGCTGCCATTGCCTTTTGGAAATCAAATTTTTCTCTCCTCTTTTCCATCTTAACTAACTATATGGCTGTTATCCTAATAATCTTTGCTGCTACAAGTCTTCAACTAGTTTTATTTTCCATTACGGTTGTGCATTTATAAACAATCAGACAGTTTGGAATTTAGACGCAGTTTCTTTTAATGGCCGCGGGTGCTGCCACCATTCGTAAACACCCGAATTTTGACCAATCAAAACCGCCGTTTTTTGATACATTGGCCTTATGGGATGTTTCGCAACTGGTAGTATGGTGGAGCTCTGGTAGATGCTCAAGTACTCCAGGATGGCTTCTCTCAATAGCCTGTGCTCCAGTGACTCAGTCTACCTGTACTCCTTCAGGACACGATTGAACGGTTCAACCTGACCATTACATAATGACATAATGCTGGATGACCCTGTCCTGCAAAAATTGCTGATATGCGGACATGAATTGAGGTCCATTGTCTGTAACCACCTCCCTGGACACCCTTCCCGTCAGGCTTATGTAAAAACACATAAGCCTGACTCACCCTTCCGCGCGATTGTGTCCGAAGCTGGTTCGTGGCAACATGTCATTTCAGGTTTCCTGCTCAGGTGCCTTTCAGCTTTAGCAATCGATGACCCTTTCCTAATTCCCAATTCAGAAAAAATTGTCCAGCATCTACAGATTTCCGACACGGAGGGGCTGCGGGCTTTCAGCATAGACGTAGAAAATCTTTATTATGACATCCCCCACAACGCCCTTATGCAAAGTGTGAGGGCGTGCATTTCTGACTTTAATGATGAAGCACGGTTCATAAATCATTGTGGCATTCCTGTAGAATCTTTTTTAGAATTAGTTTCTTTTTACCTTAAGTCAACTTTTGTTGGATGGAAGGGTTCTTTACACTTACAAAAATCTGGCGTTTGCATCGGTTCGCGTGTAGCGCCAGTTCTTTCAGACATTTTTCTTAGCCAAATAGACAAAGCTATTCAAAAGAATCTAGATGGCCTTTCATTGAGTATTTTTCGTTACGTTGATGATTATTTAGTCCTCCCTTCCAATCGGTTCAATCTTTCTGTTGTTAATATCTTAAAGGTTTTCAAAGAAAGTGCTCATGGTTCGAACTTTACTTTTGAGTTGCCCATTGATGATGTTCTACAATTTCTTGACTTATCTCTTCATTTTGGGAATAAGCATGTGTGTTGGGGTTATCACCCTAGATCATCTAAGCCTTTACTACATCTTCGCTCCGGACATTCCAAAGTGGTGAAAAACGCAATTGTCTCGTCTTGTTTGCGCTCTGCTTTAATTAAATCTTGCGAGTATAAAATTTGTAAATGTTTTCTCGATCAAGTCAATAGATTGAGCAATTCTGGTTATCCGCTTCCTTTAATCAGTAGTTGGGTTAAGGGAAAGGACACAAAAAAGTCTAAGTGTTGCAGCAATAGAAGGAAACCAGTGGTTCTGCCGTACGTGCACCGTTTTTCACATGGCTTGCGGAATGTCGCCAATCGCTATGATGTAGGCACAGTAATGTCAGCCCCCACGAAATTGTCAGGTGTGTGTGCCTTGGTAAGAAGAAAGGCAGACGCGTCAAAAGTGAGCATCGCTGCTATGTCAACCATAAATCTAGGTTCGTACAGTGCAGAACGCAGGTAATCTACAAAATTCCTCTTTCTTGTAAAAAATACTACATAGGGCAGACTGGCCGTTGTTTGAATATCCGGCTCTTCGAACATAGAAATTCTTTAACCCCTACATCACAAGATAATTTGCCTAAACATTGCACGAAGTGTAAATGCCGCCCCATTTTCGATAAAACTATCATTCTTGGCACATCGCGCAATCAACATACACGAGATATTATAGAGGCATATCATATCACGAAAGGAGGGGATAAGTGTGTCAGCGAAGCTTCTATTAACTTAACAAAAGTAGAGATTACATACCTAGAATCAGTGGTCAAGTAGTTTTTTCACGTGTGTATCTTTGCAGACTTGCCTTTCTCCACATTTTTGTCAATTTTTGTCAATTTCACCACTTTATTAGATGTTTTTGATAATTTTTTGTATCCTATATATTCTGTTAGCTTTTCTAATAAAAAATCAGTTGTGAGTAAGCGCTCGTGTGTGTTTCCTTCTTTTTTGTCCTTGTCTTCTTTGCGCTACGTTTCCTAAAATGCTGATATACACGATGCCTCTAGAGGCAGAGCAAGAAAATTCTGGAACCATATAAGCTGGCTAGGGAAGAAGAATCAAAGAAAGCAGGATCAGATTCAAGATAACGCTGGAAATTGTTTAAAGGGAGATAACGCAGTGAACTACATTACATCAGTTATAGCCGAGTAATTTAAGAGTGACGATAGGGTAATCTCCGCAAATCAGGAAGCAACACAAGGTAGCAGAATACAAAGCAGCTTAGAACTGACCAATCTAAACTGGAAAAAGGCCGAAAAAAATATTCCTAAAAACACATCTACAGGAATAGATGGAATTCCGATCAAGCTGATTAATGAACTCGGTCCAAAAAGTAAGGAAACCTTGTTTAAAGCTCTGGAAACAGTCATAACGAATAAGCAAATTCCGGACAGCTGGAGGCAGAGTAAAATGAATTTGATTTATAAAGGGAAAGGAGACAGGATGCACATAAAATCCTACAGACCGATTACCATAACATCTGTAATGTACAGGTTAGCCATACAGGCGGTGAAATTAAAGGTGCAAGCATGGGTAGAAAGTAACAAGATACTCGGAGAACTTCAGAACGGCTTTAGAAATGGTAGGCGCTTAGATGATAGCCTGTTCGTGCTTACCCAATGCATCGAAATATCTAGAGTGGAAAATAGACCTTTGTATTTGGCCTTCCTGGACATAAACGGGGCGTACGACAACGTAAGCAGGGAACTCCTGTGGAACATATTAAAAGAAGAAGGTATCGGTTATGAGATAATAGAGTTCCTACAGGAAATATACCGGGATAACAAAGTAGAAATTACGTGGGAAGGGATAAGAAGTACGGAGGATGTCAAAGTATGCAAAGGATTAAGACAAGGCTGTCCTCTATCACCGGTGCTGTTCATGCTTTATATGATAAACCTGGAACGGAGGATACAAGACAGTAACCTAGGTTTTAACCTGTCATATAGATTAGGTGGAAAGGTGGTGGAGCAGCGCCTCCCCGGTTTGATGTATGCAGACGATATTGAGCTGCTAGCTGAGAGTCTGGAAGAATTGCAAACTCTAGTTATGTATTGCGGAGACGCAGGGGATGCTCTAGGCTTCAGTTTCAGCGCCGTTAAGTCGGGTCTGATGACTTTCAACGGCTCAACTGATCAGGGTCTTAAAATACAAGGCCTTGAAATACCTAGAGTAGCAGAATATAAATATCTGGGGGTATGGGTAAACGAAGGATTGGCATACATTGGAAAGCATGAGCAATCACTTAAGGCCAAAGGGCGAAGGAATGCCGGGATAATGAAGCATAAGGCATTGTGGGGATACAATAGGTATGAGGTTTTGAGGGGTATTTGAAAAGGAATTATGGTGCCCGGACTTACTTTCAGAAATGCGGTTTTGTGCCTAAAATCAGAGGTACAGTCAACATTAGAAATAAATCAGAGATCCGTTGGACGATTAGCACTAGGTGCCCACGGCTAAACTATAAATGAGGCGGTACAGCGAGATATGGGCTGGGCATCTTTCGAAGTACGGGAAGCTCAGAGTAAAATATTATATGAGGAACGCCTGAGGAAATAGGTCAGTAACAGATGGGCAGCTAAAGTATTTAAATACCTGTACCTAAAAAGCGTTGACTCACAATGGAGGAAAAGAACTAGGAAACTAACTAGTAAGTATGCTAGTAACAAGGACGGAGAAATAAAGAGCATTAAGCAACAGGTGAAAAACACAGAAGGTAAAAATTGGATAAATTCGATAGAAAAGAAACAGAGTGTGGAATTATACCGTAAGTGGAAAATGCAGATCAGGGAGGAAGATTTCTTTGATAACTCAAGAGGCAGTGCCCTACTTTTTGAAGCTAGATCAGGGTGCCTTAGAACACGCAGCTACAAAAAGAAATTTAACAATGGAGATGACACATGTGGTGTATGTGGAAACTCCAGTGAAACAATTGACCATATTATACTCGAATGTAATGGTATCTATCCGGAAGTTGGTGCAGGCGCAATCACTGTTCCTGAAGCTCTGGGGTTTAGAGATAACAGTGGCCGGGTGAATAAACCGGCGGTGGAAACTAGCAAAAAACGACTGGAAGATTGGTGGCTTAAAAGCAGAGAAGTGACATAATGTTAGTAATGCAGGAACAAAATTTAATAAATAGAATGGTGGTTTAGTTAACCATTCTAAATCAATAATTAAGATATAGGAAGAAAAATGAGCATGATAGCTACTGCTACCACCCCGATTCAAAGGGGACGCTCCTATATTCCATCCATCCATCCATCCACGCGCCAGAGCGTCGTCTGCTCGAGTGCTCCTACGGGATATGGTTTGGTAATAAGCGTCCCAGTCACCCGACCCTCATGTTTGTGTGGAAACCAGTAGAAATGAATTCGCTTAGAAGAGTACGACAAGTTTGCATAGCTGCCAGTGCTGCCAACAACCTGACATATTTGCCCAGACTTGGTTTTACCAGACATATTCACGCACAACGTCGCCTAAAAATTGGGAGTACCAAGAGAATCTCACACAAACCAGTGACAGACTGCGCACTCCAATGCGCTGACTGGTGCCAGTGCATTTCAGCAACGAGCGGAGCGCCGAGAGGCGGCGCCACCCGTCCGGTTCCTACAGTTCTGCCGCCAGTGCAGTCATCATTTCAACTATGGCAGCTCCCAAATCAAGGATGCGCAACTAAAGCGTGCCGTAGCAGCCTGGGCAGTCTCTGCGCTGTATTTTTCCATCATAAAATGTGCCACCAGCCACCTGTGCAATTCTCATGATTACAGCATAGTACAATACTATATGGCTGGCTATAATTGGATGGGATCACATTATTTGTAGACAATTCAATGGCTCATTGTGTCGCAAATACCAGCCTTCCGCTAAATTTGATGGCAAAACACTTAGGCAGCTAGTTTAGAGCAGTTATGGAGCAATACTGTGTTTTGAAGCAGGATGGAGCAGAAAAAGCAGTCTGGAGCAGAATGGAGCAGCACTTGCACCCCTGAGGGGTGAGCCTTACCTGATGGCTGGCTCTCGTCTTTGCTGGCCTGCGCTGCCTGGGAACTGCATGACCTGCACAAGCACAAGTGCTACATCACCCATCTGCACAGCACACCACCTAACCTCTTGCTGCTATTATCTACCTGAAAATTAATTACACCACTGACTTTCAGCACTCAATGACAACCTAAATTAGGAAAAATGAAAATTGTTACATACGCTTCACTTAAAATTATTATCAGGGACTGTTGGTTTAATAATTTTGCCCATCTGATGCTGTAGCAATTAACAAATGTGGACGTTATCCTGGTACTACCAAGAATAATATTCTACAGTTGTGTGCGCCACGGCAATTTCGCATGTCATAGGTGAAATCCTACACATTATTTAATATTCAATCTGTGGTCTAAATGCTTATATAATGTTAAAATTAACTGAAGAAGAAATTTACGCCAAAGGCGAGCTCAGCTGAGCTGTTTGTGGTGGAATCTCATAATGGTCCACCATATTGGGAAGACAGATCACACATGCTCAGAGATAAAGGGCACATAATGTGCTATTTGATACTGCAGGTTACCAGAGAAATGGTAGATGGATGCAGGATTATTGGCTACACAAGTATACAGCTTATCATGTCTATAGATTCATCAACTACAGAGTGACAGCTGTCACTATATCAGGTACCTCTTTTACCCCTGAAGTCTGTCATAGCAATAACAGTAACAAAAGAATAAATAGTGGGGTAAGTAAGTGGCTATGGTTTGTTTCAACTTTATATCACGAATACTAATGGCATCTCCGTTGCCTTGATTTCTTTGCAAGGTTGCCTGGTGACTTTTAGTATCTGCTGTGTCACAGTCAAATTTCTGCACCCCGCAAGGCTACGAAGGGCTAATCTGGAATCCGATAATATTGTATCCGTGCCACTGCTAGCTATGGCCAGTGCCACAGATGCCTGTTCTGCTGTTTTCAACAACAAACAAACAAAATTCTGTATGCAGAAGCATGCAATTCAAGTCCAACTGTTACAGCTGAGGGTATTTTTAAGGTGAACTGGCCTTTTATGTCTCATGCAACACAGAATGTGTCACCAGAAGCAATGGCACCAAAAATCCCATCTTGGCTCGCTTGCGTTACAGCTGGCATAGTAACTGTGACGGCAGCCGTTGTGGAGCCACCAAAGTGGCGGGACAACAGATACTCCGGTTGAACAGTTCTTCCCCTTTATCACCTCTGGCATGCCATTGACTCTTAAGGAATCACCAATGAAACTCCATGCGGCACCAGATGTCATCTCTTTCGTACCAAGATTGTGATGCGAGTAGCATTCCGAATTATGTCCCGCCATTTAGCTGCCAAATTGGCACGCACCTGCTAGTCAAGTCAGCGAGAGGAGTCACTACAACTGTGTGCACTAATCACGTCACTGCACCACATGACCTAGTACAGTGGGAGTTTTAAGAGAAGTAGAGTGGGCGCCGTCAGAGAGGCAGAACGATTAAAGGTTATGAGGCAGCACCAAAACAGAGAGGATAACCGATGGTCGCTTAGGGTAACAAACTGGATTCCAAGGGAAGGAGAGCATAGCAGGGGATGGCAGAAAGTTAGGTGGGCAAATGAGGTTAAAAAGTTTGCAGGGGTCAAGTTGTTGCAGCTAGCACAGAACTGGGTTAATTGGAGGAATATGGGAGAGGCCTTCGCCCTGCAGTGGGTATAGTCAGGCTGATGAAGGTCATGACGCAGGAAACAGAGTATCACATTTTGTTTCTGCGCGCCGTCGGCCTGCCTATTGGCTGATCATCGTATGAATAGGGCAACTGTGCTAAAAAACACACCGGCAACAGAAAATGAAAGACAGGATGTGCACAAACTCACAACTGAATTTTCTGTATGAACATGACAGATATACAATGAACAAAAAACCACAGCTCAAGGGTATCAATTCGATTCCGCCATAGCCTTGCATCCAGAAACCGCATCTCACAATCATCAAGCATAATCGAGGGATTACTAACACACACTTGTCTTTTCCTCAATAACATACGTCTCTTGTGTACGATGGTCCTTATGCCCATACAAAGTCTCTCTCTTATCTAGAAGCAGAAGGCACTTCTTTGTCTCCTTTTCCCAGGCCCTTAAGTGTTAGGCAACAAAGGAATACTCATCGGAAGACAGATTGTTAAAATGCTCCTTTAACCGAATGTTAAAAAATCCGACAGCACTGTGGAATCTACACTGCACAAATGTGAAAGCCTGAGCATTGCTGGTGCACACGGTGAATCACGTTTGCTCTCATTATCATTATCAACTAAATGCACCATCATTATCATTGCTAATGTCATCATTGTTATTATCACTAATTGCAGCATCATTGTCATCACTACTATCATCTTCACGGTAGACAAGGCGAATTATGATGTGCGCTTCACAGTCCCCGGGCGTGACACAGTTGGTTAAAGCGCTGGGCTGAGGATCAAGGGATGGAGGTTCGATTCCCCGAGGAGACATGATTTATTTATTCCTCACGGTAGACTGGCCGATGAGATCACCAGGTGATGACATCCCAACCTTGCGGTATATCACGGAATCTCGCGAAGTGTGACACTTCTCGTGGCCGGATGAACAGTCATGGCTGTTAGTATGAGCCATTAAAAGTTTTCCCCTTAACACAATTAAACCTGGTTATAACGAACTTGTAAAATGTCTGCAATATTTCGTTACATCCAGGTTTTCGTTACATGCAGTTTTAGTGTGAAGTCACCCAAGGATCGTGCACAGCGAAAACCAGATTAAGAATTCATTGTAAGAGAAATCACCTTGAAAACGTTTACAGTAAATCAGAATATTCGAAGTTATAGAAGTGGTGAGAAGTTTCACGATCGCGCTAAGAGCATGCAGCGAGACTGGGGCGGCAGCCTCTACGCCACTGCTCGCGCAATGCGTCTACGAAAGAGTAGGGAAAAGGGGTAGTGGAGGAATCAGTCTGGGGGAGAGCGCGCACTTTGTTTGTGCCATCACCGAGTGAGGAGGTGCCTGCACCTTCAAGCATGTTCCCGCTCGCCCACCACTGTTGCCCTAGGAAACAAGCCAGCGCACACCAGGAGCCCAACTACGTGGCAGCGATAGACGCACACTGCTCACCCTCTTTTTTCCTTTGTTCTGTTATTTTTTGCTCCTTCTGAGCATGAACCAACGCTCTTAGATAAGAGCCTAAGAACGTTGGCATGAACTACCAGTGCCATATTCCAAAAGCGAAAGCAGCGGAGACTGCTGCAGTTGCTTGTTGCTATACATTCTTCTCGCGTCAGTTCGTGTTTTACCATCCTGAAACTTGCGGGCTTCTGCCAAATTTTCAGTAATTCAGTGCTAGCTAAGAGACAGTGGTTGCCACAAGTTCGTTATATCAAGGTCGACCGCTGCAACATGTTCGTTACATGGAGTATTGAAATACATGCTCTTCAATGGGGGCGGCGTTGGGGAATTGAAAAACTTCGTAATATCAAGGAATTCGCTACATGGAGGTCCGTTACATAGAAGTTTAGCTATACATCTTTTTGTCTGAATGACATAAGAAACCTGCAGGAAAAAGGAAATTCATAGTTCTCACTGCACACACAGGGAACATAACATAAATGACGAAAAAGTGACTAAGAAGGTTAAATCTGGTGAGACTGCCTCTTAGGAGGCTGAAAGGAAAGCAGGAAAAAGGAAATTCATAGTTCTCACTGCACACACAGGGAACATAACATAAATGACGAAAAAGTGACTAAGAAGGTTAAATCTGGTGAGACTGCCTCTTAGGAGGCTGAAAGGAAAGAAAACAAAATCTGTTATCCCTTACCAGTATAAGGTAGCACATAATTTGAAGAACTTTGCGAAATGGTACAGGATGGATGTGGTGTTTTTGTCCCTCTTAAAAAAGGCTCGTTTGTGTGCCCGTGTCCAGAGAACAGTCAATGGTACAAAATTAAAGAGCACTGTAGAATCTGCATTGGAGTAATGCGAAAGCACGAATGCAGTTATTGGTTGCTTCTAGCTGCTTCATTCACATCTTGTTTACACATTTTAGTGTTTGGTACTTTCAAATTGCATGCCAATCCCTTCCTATGCCCTTTTTTAGCTCTAGTTCCAGGACGTCACATCCTCTACATCACATTAATTCACTTCTTGTTTGCCCATTTTAGTCTTTGGTACTTTCAAATTACACGCCAATCCCTTCCTATGCTTTTTTTTCGGCTCTACTTCTGGTCGAGTGACGTCACATTATATCACTTCTGTTTACCATTTTAGTCTTTGGTACCTTCAAATTGCGCGCCAATCCCTTCCTATGCCTTTTGGCTCTACTTCCGGTTGTGTGGCGTCACATCCTTGACGTTACCCTAATTGACTGAATTAACTATCTTAGTATTTGATACATTCAAATGTGGCGCCAAGCCATTGGCTAGTGAGACCATTTTTGCCTTTTTACATTTTTTGCCTCTAATTAATTACCTAATTCACTTATTGGCCTAATTTTTTCAGACACAACATTATGCCACCCTCTATCGATTCACACCACAAATTAAACTTCTCAATTACAACTGCTGCAAACCATTTTGCAGACGCGGTCTGCAGACAGAAATCTGTGAAATCTGTGAAGTAATGCTTTCACATTAAAAGCCATAAACCCTTTATATGCCATGTAAACCATATGTCACATTATATTCCCCGTGTGTACGGTGTGGTCATAAATTTCTTGTTTCCTGCGGGTGTTTTTATGTTGGTCAGATGGGAAGGTATGTTAACATTCGGTTAAAAGAGCATTTTATCAATCTCTTCCAATGAGTATTCCCATTTCACCAAACACTGCACGGCCCGTGAAAAGAAGATAAAGAAGTGCCTTCCACTTCTAAACAAGACAGATTTTGTACAGGCCTAAGGACCATCGTACATGAGAGGTGTACGAGGCACATGTTTTTAAGAAAAAGACACCTGTGTTTTTAGCGATCCTTCTATTGTGCTTGATTGTGAGGTGCAGTTTCTGGACACGAGGATATGATGGAGACGAATTGATAGCCTTGAGCACGCGGTTTCTGTTTATTATATATGTCATCTTTCAACTAGTAAATTCAGTTGTAAGTGTGCGCAAGTCCCGTTTTTAAATTACTTGTTGTCGATGTGTGTTTTTAGCACAGTTGTTCTATTCGTACGATGAACACCAGCCAATTAGCCCAGCTCACTGCTCTATGCAGTCCTTCAAAGAGTGCAAGCAAAATACGTGTCTTTGTGGGAGTTCCTCTTCTTCAATTATTCATCAAAATCTTCACAAGAGAAATTCTAAGGCCGCATGCCTGTGGCAACAGAAATGAGCCAGGAAAGGCATCTTCCCCGTCCCCCCAAATAAAAAAAAAACATCTTCAACTGCGGTCAATGTGGTTTCACAGAAACAGCCTGGAAAAATTTGTTTATAACTTTTTGTGCGAGATACACTAGTTCACTGGTTGCACATTTTGTTTACTTAGCTGCAAAAAAAAAATGCAGGTAATGTTAAATCCTTAGCACCGCTCTTCTTACCACACCAGCGAGGAGAAAGAAGATCATCATCATCATCAGCCTGATTATACCCACTGCAGGGCGAAGGCCTCTCCCATATTTCTCCACTTAACCCGGTTCTGTGCTAGCTGCATCCACTCGACCCCTGCGAACTTCTTACTCTCATCCACCCACCTAACTTTCTGCCGCCCCCTGCTACCCTTTCCTTCCCTTGGAATCCAGTTTGTTACTCTTAGCAACCGTCGGCTATCCTCTCTTCGCACTACATGTCCTGCCCATGTCCATTTCTTCTTAATTTCCACTAGAATGTCGGTAGCAAGTTATTTCTCTGACCCACTCTGCACGCTTTCTATCTCTTAATGTTACCCCTACCATTTTTCTTTCCATAGCCCTCTGGGTTGTCCTCAACTTAAGTAGAACTCTCTTCGTTAGCCTCCACGTTTCAGCCCCATAGGTGAGTACAGGCAAGATGCAACTGTTGTATACTTTCCTCTTGAGCGATACCGGTAAGCTGCTAGTCATAATCTGCGAGTGCTTGCCAAATGCGCTCCATCCCAATCTTATTCTTCTTGTTATTTCCTTTTCATGGTCTGGATCTGCTGTTACTACCTGTCCTAAGTAGACATATTCACCTACTACTTCCAGTACTTCGCTACCTAATGTAAACTGCTGTTCCTTCCCGAGGCTGTTGAACATTACCTTCATCATCATCATCATCAGCCTGATTATACCCACTGCAGGGCGAAGGCCTCTCCCATATTTCTCCACTTAACCCGGTTCTGTGCTAGCTGCATCCACTTGACCCCTGCGAACTTCTTAATCTCATCCGCCCACCTAACTTTCTGCCGCCCCCTGCTACGCTTTCCTTCCCTTGGAATCCAGTTTGTTACCCTCAGCGACCATCGGTTATCCTCTCTTCGCACTACATGTCCTGCCCATGTCCATTTCTTCTTCTTAATTTTTACTAGAATGTCGGTAACTTGAGTTATTTCTCTGACCCACTCTGCACGCTTTCTATCTCTTAATGTTACCCCTACCATTTTTCGTTCCCTCTGGGTTGTCCTCAACTTAAGTAGCACTCTCTTGGTTAGCCTCCACGTTTCAGCCCCATAGGTGAGTACAGACAAGATGCAACTGTTGTATACTTTCCTCTTGAGCGATACCGGTAAGCTGCTAGTCATAATCTGCGAGTGCTTGCCAAATGCGCTCCATCCCAATCGTATTCTTCTTGTTATTTCCTTTTCGTGGTCCGGATCTGTGGTTACTACCTGTCCTAAGTAGACATATTCGCCTACTACTTCCAGTATTTCGCTACCTAATGTAAACTGCCGTTCCTTCCCGAGGCTGTTGAACATTACCTTAGTCTTCTGCATATTGATTTTCAAGCCTACCTTTCTACTTTTCCTGTCTAGGTCATCAATCATTATTTGCAGTTCATCCCCCGAGTTGCTTAGCAAGGCAATGTCATCAGCAAATCGCAGATTACTGAGGTAGTTCTCCATTCTCCATCTACCCTTATCCCTAACTGCTCCCATTCCAAGTCTCTGAATACTTCCTCTAAACAAGCTGTGAATAGTACTGGGGAGATTGTGTCTCCTTGCCTAACACCTTTCTTTATGGGAATTTTGTTACTTTCTTTATGCAGAACTATGGTTGCTGTGCAGCCACTATATATATCTTCCAGCACTTTCACGTACGGCTCGTCTACCCCCTGATTTCGCAATGCCTGCATCACCGTCGAGGTTTCAACTGAGTCAAATGCTTTTTTGTAATCAATGAATGCTATGTATAAGGGCTGGTTATATTCCGAGCATTTTTCTATCACCTGATTGATGATATGGATATGATCTATAGTAGAGTAGTTTCCGAAACCCTGCTTGATCCTTTGCTTGATTGGAGTCTAAGGTTGTCCTGAATCTATTAGCGATTACCATAGTAAATACCTTATACGTGACAGACAGTAAGCTGATTGGTCTGTAATGTTTAAGGTCCTTAGAGTCCCCTTTCTTGTGAATGAGGATAATGTTTGCATTCTTCCATGGTTCCGGTACCGTCGATGACACCAGGCACTGCGTATACAGGGTGGCCAGTTTTTCTAGCATGATATCCCCCCCGTGCTTCAGCAAATCTGTAGTTATCTGATTTTAGCGCTTGTCTGAGTTTAGCGCTTGTCCGTGTCTTACTTCCTTCCGTCCTTCGTGTACTTTCGCGCTATTTTCCATCATGAATGTTAACCAACTCGCCCAACTTTCGGCATTACTGTAGTTATCTGATCCTCTCCAGCTGATTGCCCCCTTTTCATAGTTTCTAGTGCTTTCTTGACCTCGTCCTTCGTCACTGGTGGAACGTCTGACTGTTTTTCCCTACCGCCAATCTCATTACGGTCCTGACTACTTTGGCTACTGTAGAGATCTGTATAGAACTCCTCGGCTACTTTGACTATCTTTTCCATATTAGTGATGACGTTGCCCGCCTTGTCCCTTATCGCATACATCTGGTTTTTGCCTATGCCCAATTTCTTCTTTACCGCTTTAAGGTTTCCCCCGTTCTTTACAGCATGCTCAATTTTTCCCATGTTATACTTATTTATATCGGCCACCTTGCGCTTATTGATTAGCTTCGATATCTCGGCCAATTGGATCTGGTCTGTTGGATTGGAAGCTTTCATACTCTGGCGTTTCTTAATCAAATCTTTCGTCTCCTTAGACAGCTTGCCGGTATCCTCTCTAATTATCCTACCGCCTACTTCTACCGCGCACTCAGTAATGATATCTCTGAAATTATTGTTCCTTGCCTCTAGGGTAATGTCGCCATCCTCAGTTAGAGCTAAAAGCCTATTCTGTAGCGAGATCCTGAACTCTTCTGCCCTCCCCCTCACTGCTAATTCGTTGATGGGTTTCTTTCTTACTAATCTGTTGCGTTCCTTCTTCAGATTTAGGCTAATTCGGGACCTCACCATCCTGTGGTCACTGCATCACACTTTCCCGATTACCTCTACATCTTGCATAATGGTGGGGGTTGAACACATTATGAAGTCTATTTCATTTTTAGTCTTTCCGTTAGGACTTTTCGATGTCCATTTCTGGTTCTTCCGTTTGCTGAAGAAGGTATTCATGATTCGTAAGTTATTGCGCTCTGCAAACTCAACTAGTAACTCCCCCCTGTTATTCCTAGAACCAATGCCATAGTCACCCACTGCCTTGTCTCCTGCCTGTTTTTTCCCTACCTTGGCATTGAAATCGCCCATTAGTACAGTATACTGCGTCTTTACTTTTCGCATTGCCGATTCTACATCTTCATAGAAGCTTTCAACTGCCTGGTCATCATAACTACATGTAGGTGCATAGGCCTGTACAACCTTCAGTTTATACCGCTTATTAAGCCTAATTACGATGCCTGCAACCCTCCTATTAATACTATAGAATTCGTCTATATTACCCGCTATATACTTATTGACAAGGAAACCTACTCTTAGTTGTCGCCTCTCTGGTAAGCCTCGATAACACAGTACATGCCCATCCTTCAGTACAGTATATGCTTCATTCGGCCTCCTAACCTCACTAAGCCCTATGACATCCCATTTCATGCCCTCTAGTTCCTCTAACAGCACTGCTAAGCTAGCTTCACTAGCTAGGGTTCTAGCATTAAACGTTGCCAGGGTCAGTTTCCAATGGCGGCCTGTCCAGCGGAATTCTCCACCGGATGAAAAAAAAAAAAATCCACAGGTTTGGGGTGCGACCTGATGCCGGTGAACACCTCCGGCAACGCACTCCCTCACCAGAACAGGAGTTGGCCACCCTGGTGCAGCAATTGGCCGCAACCTCCTATGATAAGCTCCATAAAACATTACCTTAGTCTTCTGCATATTGATTTTCAAGCCTACCTTTCTACTTTTCCTGTCTAGGTCATCAATCATTATTTGCAGTTCATCCCCCGAGTTGCTTAGCAAGGCAATGTCATCAGCAAATCGCAGATTACTGAGGTAGTTCTCCATTCTCCATCTACCCTTATCCCTAACTGCTCCCATTCCAAGTCTCTGAATACTTCCTCTAAACAAGCTGTGAATAGTACTGGAGAGATTGTGTCTCCTTGCCTAACACCTTTCTTTATGGGAATTTTGTTACTTTCTTTATGCAGAACTATGGTTGCTGTGCAGCCACTATATATATCTTCCAGCACTTTCACGTACGGCTCGTCTACCCCCTGATTTCGCAATGCCTGCATCACCGTCGAGGTTTCAACTGAGTCAAATGCTTTTTTGTAATCAATGAATGCTATGTATAAGGGCTGGTTATATTCCGAGCATTTTTCTATCACCTGATTGATGATATGGATATGATCTATAGTAGAGTAGTTTCCGAAACCCTGCTTGATCCTTTGCTTGATTGGAGTCTAAGGTTGTCCTGATTCTATAAGCGATTACCTTAGCAGGAAGAAGATGACCAGGAAGAAAGCGGGAGCTCATGAGGGAGGGTGAAAGCTCTCCATCTTGAGCTCAGTGCACGCATTAAAAGCCCTCTTTATAGACATCGTCCCAGACCTCAGTCTTTGGGCGCGTGCTTGTGGCCCATATTTAACATTTTTGGTGCCAAAACCCCAGATTCTCTTGCCTGGACCTTATGAGGACCTTTGAGTGCTGCTTCTCCCTGGAAAGGCTGAAATATAAGCAGACAGCTCGACGGGCTGAGATCACCCGTCTTATCAATGAGGCAAGTGTTCTTCTGTCATCCGATATGACGACGCTTAGCCAATTGACGTGCCTCTGCGAGCGACTTAAGGCCAATAATGACGAGCTCAAAGAGCACATCCGCGATGACGCATGCTTCGAAGCAGAATACGCTACGGTCATCGAGTACAAAGACAGCGAGACACACATGATGACCAAGCTTCTGAGTCGTCGCAGTAGTTTGATGTCCAGCGCCATCCGACGCTGCTTCTCGAGTCATAGCTTCCAAGAGACCCAGATCCAAGCTGCCAAACCTCACCATTCTCTAGGAACCTGAGCTGCTGGACTGTCTTGGGAGCAGTTAGACCACATTATTCACCACAACGATGACCTTGTTGTGACAGAGAAATTTCACTATTTGTGATTTTTCTTGAGAGGCGATGCAGCCTCAGCCATCGCGGGCCTTCCGACAATCAAAGCGTGCTACTTGGATGCCATTTCTATGCGGAAGAAACGGTTCAGTGATAAAGCACGCCCCCATATGTTCGCCAACCGGTACCACGGCTCTATGAAAGCTATACGAGCAAGTAATGACTAACATCAGAGGGTTGGAGTTCTTGGGCATAATCAGGACATCGTTTTCTGCGATGCTTTGTGACATCCTCCCAAGAACACTCCCGCATGTTCTCGTCATCCAGTACCACCGTTCACTTGCAACTGGTGCGGCAGCTGAGGTCCACGATACCGCCGCGACTGAATAGGAGCTAAGTCGTTTGCTGGCGTTTCTGGAGATTGAAGTCAAGAGCTTGGAGCAGATCAACTACAAAGCTCATGGTGACCTGGCAATACAGTCAGAGACCCGGATGCAATAGTACCATGCTAACCAATACAAGACAGCGTCTGCACAATGACAAACGTCATCAGTTCTTGGTCAATTCTCAGTGATCGCCGAGGCCTGTGTGCTTTGCCAATCAAGCGACCATTTGGCTTCAATGTCCTACTGTGCTGACCTGCTGCTTCTGGACAAGAAGCTCTTGTCACAAAGCATGCGATGCTTTCGTTGTACTACCAAAGGGCACCATGCGCAAGACTGCTGTTGCAGAATTACATGCTCCAACTGCGAGAGTTGACATGCTACAAGCATGTGCAATGTGGACGCGATGCAGATAACCTGCTGAAAAGAAGATATAATGACCACCAAAGCAACTGTATCGTCCTCGGTATTCTGCTGCAAACGTTCAGTGCCTGGGCAGTGGGTGCCACCACCTGCTGCTATGTTCAAGGCATCTTCGATGGAAGCAGTCAGCACACGTTTATTACAGAATTGTTGACAAGGCAGCTGCAAGAAAAGTCCGTGGCATCCATAACAATTGCCCTTAATACCTTTGTGAATGCATCTGACCAAGCGGCCAAGAAACAATGCATTACTGCACTTGAAAAGCCAGTTCTCAGATGCCGAGATCACTTTGCATGGCACTATTTCATTTCATTTTATTTACACCATAGACATATGGGCAGGCTCAGGCAAAAAGCGAGCTATTTTCGCTTGAATGATACCCGAGCCTTCCTGTATATGGTCATACAGCGAATACAACAATTTATGCACTGCTAATTATGGGTCAGTAACAAGAGCAAGAAGATACAAATACATGCACATGATAAGATCACGGCCTCGCTGCGATGGTGCAGTGGTAAGACGCCTTACTACTGTGCCGGAGTACCCGGGTTCAATCCCGACCGCGGCAGCTGCGTTTCGATGGAGGCAAAACGAAGAGGCGTCCGTGTGCTGTGCGATGTCAGTGTACGTTAAAGATCCCCAGGTGGTCGAAATTACTCCATAGCCCTCCACTACGGCTCCTCCATCTCTCTATCCACTTTCACTCCCCCTTCCTCCCTTCCCTTACAGCGTGGTTCAGGTGTCCACAGAAACAAGTGTGTGACAAATGCTGCGCCTTTCCCTTCCTGCAAACCAACTATTATTATTATTATTATTATTATTATTATTATTATTTGATAAGATCCCCCTCTTGCCAATTCAGATTTAATGAGTTATGACTGGAACATTGATTTCATGAGACGAACACTACATTTTTCTACCTGAATGTTCCTCGTAAATAGGTATTTAGAAGTCGCAGCAAGGTATAACACAACACCTGGCAACCAAGTTGAGTTCTAGAACTTCGAATGTGGCAACCTTGCTGTTGAAGTGAATAAGTGGGAACATTTGCCTCTATATTTACTAGCTGCAAAAATGTATACCAATTTTTATAAAGACTTATCTATACCTAACACTTAAACAGTAGTCACAAAAGTTATGTACCGCGGCGATACTGAAACATTGGAATAGTTCGTAAGGGCATAAAAATTCACATTGGCAATACAATGAATCACCCTTTTTTGCATAAGAAATATTTTACTAACATTTTTTTGTGTAGAGTTCCCCCACACCAAAAAACGGGAATTAAGATACAAAAGAGTGCGTTGTAAATAATAAGCTTTATGGAAACGGGAAGAAAACAGCAAAATCGGGCAAGTATTCTGCCACTTTTGAAGAGTTGTGTTTCAACATACTCATAGTGAGCATCCCTTGGCATATTAGCGTTAAAGAAAACACCAAGAGTTTTTACTGTATCGACAACTTCTATTCGGCAATTGCCAGGATGCAGTTCATATCTGCTGGCGCCACACGCTGTCGTGGATGAAAAAGGATGGCTTTAGTTTTTGTGGTATTTATGAGTAGTGAGTTATATTTAAGGGTTGGACTTTTCGGTTTAAACCGAAAAACACCAATAAAGGTATGCCAAAAGCATTTTGAAAGGTTCGGTTTAAACCGAAAAAGGACAGTACGTTTTCATGCACACCGCGAACTCTAGATGGCGGGAGAAAATTACAACAGTGTTCAATCCACAAGCATGATGTGAGACAGTGGAATCATTGGTTTAAGTACAGCAGTTGAGGGTTTTGAGGCATTGTTCATGGCCTCACGAATGGGGAAAGAATGGCAGGCCGTCCTTCCCGACCCTCAAACATGTCAAGCCTCCGAGGAGGCAGCAAGGCAACTTCGAGGGGCGAATGACAGACCGGAGCATTTGCAGCGCAAGCGCTTCCAGGAAATTGTGAAGACCAAAGTCCTCCAGTTTCTTGCCCCGTGACACTTCTCAGACACAAGCATGCACTAGCCAAGAATGTATAAATATTTATTGATAATTTGTGAGCCTTTCGCAAGTGAAACCTTTGTTTCTTTTTTGCATCACCTATTTGCTCTTACATGAACCTCGTGTATATTTTGTTGTACCTTTTTTACGTGTATTTTTGCTCACTGTACATGGATGCCTCTTTACTTACCGAAAAAAAAAAAGACATTTCTTCAGCGGAAAATAATAATAACCGCGAAAAAAAACGGAAGATATGCTTGCAAATAAACACTGAAAAAAGTCAGCCGAATTCTAAGAAAATAAAAACTGACAACTCCAACCCCTAGTTATATTCCCTCCATTTATTTAATACCATCAGAGTACCATTAACAGTATGCACCAGAGATTGGATGTGACTGCCTCGAAAGAATGAACTAGTTTCATTGGCGTAGAACATGGGTTATTGCAAATAAAAGTAATGTCATTAATGTACAAAATGAAAAGCCATAGAATGATCCCCTGGGGAACAGGTCTCTACAAAGGAGAACGTAGCATTTTCAGTGCTAATGCACTGAATGCGGTACTGCAGATAACACTGAAGAAGGTGAAGGCGAATTCCATACAGTTCCAGCTTTTTAAAGAGAGTTTGGTGATTGAGGCGGTCAAAATTCCGATGTACCAACTGCTTTAGTTCAAAGGTTTTGAGAATGAAGTCAGCAATGCTGTTTCCGTAGACATGCCATAAAGAAAGCCATGCTGCGACGGGCTCACGAGTTGAAATTTCTGACAGAAGCTAGCTTGACAGTCTTTTATAAATAATTTTTTCCAGACCTTAAGAAGATATAGCCAAAATATAAATTGGCCTGTAGTTGCGTAAATCACTTCTATCACCTCTTTTAAATAAAATTATAACTTTGAAAACTTGCATTAGCTTAGGGAATCAACCCGTTGATAACAAGATTTTGAATGTGAGTAAGCAGCAGGGCAAAGGCATCAAACATATTTTACCGGCTCAATTTGAATGTTGCCAGTGTCTCGTGACTTGCTGCTCTTTAAAACTGTATAGATATTTCGCACTTCAAATTCATCCATAGGCTCTAAATATATATTGCTGCGAACTATTTAAATCTTTATTTGTTCTTATTCGACAGCTGCTGGCATGCGGCTTTATCATTGTGATTCTAGCGTGCTTATCAATTCTGTATTCTGTGTTTGTTCATGCTCGTTGTCGTGAGATAAGCTTTATCGTTTTCTTTGTCGCGAAAGATGTGTCAGGACTTATCTCGAAGATTTCAGCCACTCGCATGTGTCTCTATAATGTTCCAGGCTATGTTAGTACCATTTGCGGCTTTATCTAGATCTTTCCTAGCCGCCTTTAAATTCAGTGCTGACAAGTGAAATGGGCATTCCTTTGGTCGACGACTGCCGAGCACGTTTGTTGCTATCGCCACTGCCAAATCGCTTAGTTGTTTTGCGGACGCAAGTCAGCCCAATAAAGAGTTTCTTCAGTGCACTCACAAACTCTTCATTTGTGTCATCGAACTTGTCACCACCACGTGGCATCTGGTGGAGGTGCTGCCCTTGACCCTTTAAGCAGAGACCCCAGCCTTATTCCTGTCACCCTGGGAAACCAGCCAACAGGTCACCGAGCCAGCTGCCGACTTCAAGGGCTCCAACCCGAACACGGTCTGCTGCCTGACCTGGTTCGACCCCGGAAAGCATAAGCTTTGAAAATGATACAGTCAACAGCACCGGTTGTCTTCGTGCAGCCTCGGGAGCCCCCTATCTTCCAAGGACTACCCACTGAAGATGCGGAAGACTGGATGGACCTTTTCGACCATGTGGCAGAATTCAACAGCAGGAACGATGAAGCGATGGTAAGGCAAGTCTGTTTTGCTCTTGAAGGATCTGCCCGTATATGGTTCAAAAATCACGAGGCAGCTTAGAAGGATTGGAAGATTTTCAAGAAAGAGTTTTTGGCTGCCTTTGCAAGTGTCGTTCGGAAGGAAAGAGCCAAGGCCATCCTTCAATCAAGACTTCAACTCCCAAATGAGCCTGTCCTGTTTTACATTGAGAATATGAAGCGCCTGTATCGTCGCGCCGACTTGACCGAGGGTGAGAGCGAAATTTTTAATGCAAGGCGTTAAAGAGTCACTTTTTGCAGGGCTTGTTCGGAATCCACCAAAAACTGTGGACGAATTTGAAAGTGAAGCGTCGACCATCAATAAGACGATCACTCCAACCGGTCAGCGCAAGCCCCTACAGCAGTGCATCTACGAGCAGAAGAAGCTTTCGAGACCTCATCCGTGAGATTGTCTGAGAGGAACTTCGCCGGTTGCTGCCATCATTCCAACAATCCCAGGTGGCGACGCTTGTGGACGTTGTCCGTGAAGAAGTCCAGCAGGCGCTGGGTGTTCTTCAAGCTACAGCTCCAACGGCTCCAGCACAAAAAACGATAGCGCTGCTGCATTACATCGTCCTGCGCCCCGACATGACTTTCCAAGCCCTCGCCACTACTGACTTGTTCCTGGAAGCCGCTCCTTGGCCCCCGCCCGCCAAGCGTACCAACGACCCCCAAGCCGCAGAAAGTGCGACGCCTGGAGGACTGAGAACAACAGGCCATTATGCTTCCACTGCGGTGAGGCCGGCCACATTCTACGACACAGCCCGCACCGATGAATCGGCCTCAGCGCATTAGCATTCGACGCCCCACGACCCCGCCCCGGTGAACGGTTGCAAGAAATCGAGAACTACCTGCATAGTGGTGAGTTTGCGCCATCAAGCCGTCGGTTCAGGTCCCCATCGCCGTACAAGGCCAGCTTTTTGTCGCCAGGACGCAGCAATGATGACAGTGTGCGAGAAAGGTCCCCAAGCCCCTGTAGGGAAAACTAAACATAGCAACTTTTGGAGGTGAGATTGTAATATAGCGAACTAATGAAGATCCTCCGCCGCCGCCGCCGAGTAACGCCGCCGCCGCTATGACGGCCACATTACTTGTGAAGATGACCTCGACACGCCCATGCTTCGAAGTGCCACCGCCGCTACGCACAACGCCAACATCCAAGACGACGCGACCAGACTCCAAGCTAACACGCTGCCCAGCGAAGTGACGATGGTGTGCCCCGGCCACAACCTCAGCACAAGACGAAGCAGAGATCGAACACCGAAGCCACAACATGAAATACGGGGTAGCGAACGGTTGACCTTAAAGTTGCTGTTGGCGGTCGCACAGTTACCGCCTTAGTGGTCACCGGAGCTGACTATTCTGTCATCAGTGGAGCGTTTGCCACCCAGCTCAAGGTGACGACCACTTGGGATGGCCCACTAATCTGTACCACTGGCAGTAGCCTTATTACGCCATAGGGCGATGCACTGCAAGGGTTACATTAAAAGGATGTACCTACCCTACCAGCTTCGTCCTACAGCAGTGCTTGCGCGACGTGATTTCAGGCATGGACTTCCTAGATGATCATAGAGTGATCATTGACTTCCGATCAAAGCTCATCAAGTTGTCGGCGAACAAAGCCATACCTACTACGACAATTTCGACGCAACGCGTTTCTCTAAATGTCCTCGACGGAGACTTGACCGTGCCGCCCCGAACAAGCGTCATCGCCTGCGTGGGCAACGCGATATCAAAACCGCCAAAGGAAACGCTCAGTTGCTCTTAGAGTGTGGGCTGGGAATCGCAAGAGGCATCGCCCATTTTCGTCATGGATAAGCTCAAGTGCTGGTGGCGAACTTCACTGAAGAATACAGGCACCTGAACAAGGGCACGATGATCGCTTTCCTAGATGAGCTAGCGGACACTCGAGATATCTTCGCCCTCCACAGCCAACTTGAAGATGGTGCACCCAACCGAGCACAGCAGCCCATGTTCGACATCAACGCAGCTCTACCCCAAGACAGACCCAAGACCGGATTCGCACTCCTCTTGAAAGCTACAGCGAGTGTTTTTCTTCAGCGTCAAAGGTGAGGCAAACAGGCTTCATGAGTGCGAGACCAGTCTTTTACTGATATGCATATTCTTTTTCTGCTTTCTGGAGTACCTCGTTGCGATTAGAGCGGCTCTTAAATTGAACCACTATGTTTAGTGGCTCGTTTCCTTTTTTCATGGGAATGCAATGACATATTTCTATGTTGGCTTCCGCAATGGGCCCATTCAGAAGTTCCCCAGCCTGTTCGAGGAATTTCAGGAGGCTTTCACTCTCTAACTTAGGCATTCCTTTAATCTCTAAGTTACACCTGCCGGAGTACTGTTTAGCGGCTGCAATCCTTTGCTCGAGCTGGACACCTTGCTTTTTCAGATGCTCACACTCAGCAGCCAACTGTTTATTGGCTTCCCTTAGACCTTGTTCTTTTTTTCCAGCTCACTTTGCTGCTTCTTTGCTTCCTCAAGATCCGCATTAAAGAAATCCAGACTTTTCAGAAACTCTCCAATTTCCTTCCAAAATTCACGTTCCATGTTAGCTTCCCATCCCCCCCCCCCCCCCATATCGCGGATTTCCTTTCTCAGTTCTTCAGTTGGGTCATGCATTGTTTAGCACTCACAAAACAATTTAAAAGTTTATACAAGCACACACTGATATGGCAGCGACAGAGGCAGCAATGAGAATTACTTGCCTAAGAGTGGCAATTACAAATGGAAAGTTCCTAACCTGTAACACCACAGAGCGAGCTTATAGCGACTTGTTTCCGCTGCCTTCGCTGCTGCCAAGTGATTACTCGATGCAAGGACATCGAGGTGACAGCCACAGACTCTTCTTTTGAGGCATCACTTAAGCAGCATGGCCAGCATATTGCAGATGAAATGCTCTGCCATGAAGTTGCCAACTGCAGTGGGGTCAGCGTCCTAACTGAGTCGAACCAGATGTGGACTGTCTTGACGAGGCAGGTCCGTAGATGCAACATGACAGCATCACTCATTGCTTTGGAGTCCAAGTGGGATGGACGTTTCAAGGTGTCACAACATGCGTGAGAATGAAGAGATTGGCATCAGGACGATGGTTTGCGTGTTCAGAATGAACGGAACAAAGAACGACAAATGGTTCCGCTTCTTTTGGGAACTTGAAAACCTAAACAATGTCCGCAACCCGGCCACTGACCCGCGCTGCAGGGCACCCTACAGACTCAAGCAGATAAACAGCCAGAGCACTTCCGAAGGTCTTCTTCAGTACCTGTCCCATTTCAAGGACGTTTGGACCACATTCTGGCAGAGTCAATGAGACGGCCACAGAGGCTCCTCTATGTAGTCACCCGGAGTGCCACTAGTTGGCACTGCACCTAGAAAATCGTGAGCAGCACCCTGTGGATCCCTGCAGAGACCTGTATGGCCATGCATGTGGCCACAAATGGAGTGGAAGCAAGTATCCGTTCAGCATGCGGTCTTACCACCACCTCGCCATGGCAGCCCCGGTGGCCAGCCCACAGCACTACTACTTCAATCATACCTCTATGCCGTAGCTTGACGACAAGACTAAGGAATGCTTTTTCCACCAAGTGTCGAATCTGTGCATGGACTGCATCATAGAGTACAAAGGAAAGAATGAGTGACAGAATTTGCCGGATGTCATGCACGACATCCCTGCTGCAGACCAGCCATGAGGGGAACCCGACTATCCTACTGGGTTCCCTGGATAGTGAACTGCGGGTCTTCCCCTTTGTCAGAAGTGCTTCGGTGCCCAACAAGCCACGACTGCAGTTTATGCCGGCAGCTATGCTGCTGAAAAGATACTTGTCGTGGGAGCAGCCCTCCTGTGAAGACTACAGAAGAGCTGCGGCTTGAGCTCTGGGACTCCTAAAGCCCAACACGGACGTGTGCAAGCATGCTCAGAACATGCATGACCTCGAACGCAAGCTGGAGAAATCCTTCGCTGGAGTCATGCAGGCTCACAAACAGCAGACAGTGGCCATACCTCTTCAGAATACCTGGGACGAATACCACTCTTTCTTGAAGTGGGATGAGTACTTTGCCACTTTCCTGCATGATCGAAGAGATTTTCACATGTCCCAGCTGATAGTCAGGCCCTCCGAGATGCTTCAACGCTTTTCCATGGTGATAGGGGAGTCTGGCACACGCACTATCTTTGACTACCTCCGCTACTGCTTCTTGACTTCCGTGGCACCCTCTTCGAGAAGTTCCAGTTCCTTCTTCCTTTGGGCCATGCCCAGCACCAAGATAATGTCCCAGCCAGATCACTTGCAGTAGTTAACATCTACCTTTACGCCATGTGGTTCTTTGCTTCTGTGGCCAAGCAGGAGTGTTGGAACCACACGCTGGAACGACCAACAAAAGACATTACGTGCCTTGGCCTCAGCTAGCAAGAAAGTCCTCGAAAATCACCTGATAACAGAAGGCTGGATGCTGCCAGCTGAACTTGAACACACCACCGCGAAGCTCCCCAACGCCGACATCTGCACTGAATACCAGCTGGAAGCTGAGACGATAGAACTTATTCGCTACTACACACAGATTGCCATGCCACTGGCAAGTCAGTTGCCATTTCAAGCATTTCTCATGCTGCAGCAATCTAGCAGCAAGCTGTACTGGATGTACTGGATGTCCAGCCAGATCACGACTGTGAGTGCGAGCAGCCTTGTGTCTGGATACATCTTGGACCACTCAGCTCTATAAACACAGCACCAATATTCGTGACACCATCCATGCTTCCTTACGTCATTTTGGGCTTGATGGCCCATCTACTTGCCTTCGACAACTTGAGGATACATGAGGCACCACGAAACAAGTACAAAGTTTACCAAAACAAAGCTCCTGCGAGGTCAAGTTCGGTGACGGATTTGTCACTATGCAAGCAATACAGTAGCTTATGCCCTTGGAGATCAACACCTGACATTTCGCGACATCATCATCATCATCATCAGCCTGATTATACCCACTGCAGGGCGAAGGCCTCTCCCATATTTCTCCACTTAACCCGGTTCTGTGCTAGCAGCATCCACATGACCCCTGCGAACTTCTTAATCTCATCCGCCCACCTAACTTTCTGCCACCCCCTGCTACGCTTTCCTTCCCTTGGAATCCAGTTTGTTACCCGCAGCGACCATCGGCTACCCTCTCTTCGCACTACATGTCCTGCCCATGTCCATTTCTTCTTCTTAATTTCCACTAGAATGTCGGTAACTTGAGTTAATTCTCTGACCCACTCTGCACGCTTTCTATCTCTTAATGTTACCCCTACCATTTTTCGTTCCATAGCCCTCTGGGTTGTCCTCAACTTAAGTAGAACTCTCTTGGTTAGCCTCCACGTTTCAGCCCAAGAGTGTGTTAAATTTTTAGCCCCACTATTCTTACCGTGCCAGCGAGGAGGAAGAAGATGACTGGGAAGAAAGCGGGAGCTCGTAAGGAAGGATGAGGGGTCGCCATCTTGAGCTAAGTGCCTGCATAAAAGGCACTCTTTCTAGACACTGACCCATACCTCTGTTTTTGAGCGCATGCTCGTGGCCGATATTAAACAAGAGATATTAAATATGAGCATAGTGCGTGTGATCAGACCAGGTGTTTACATTCCAACGCAGCGTACCGCATGCGCGCAGGACCATGCCGCATCCATTTTGCTTGCGGAATTTTGCCAAAGCTACCCTCACATCAAACGAAATATCTAGCCAGCTGGCAACAGATACATCCATTCAGTTGTAAATAAATACTCATACATACTAAGTTTGCACAAGCATGCGTACGGGGGCATACCCATGTGTGAATCAATGTGCGCCCGCAAATTTTGTCTGCACAGATTTGTTAGCTATTTATTTCTAGTTCAATTCTGGAGAACAGAAAACTAGGCAAGTTGGTTTGCGTACAAATGAGACATGGTTTAGCAGCGTGAACAACATGAACAGGTTGTCTTCCTTCTACCCTTTCCATGTTGTTCGCTGTTAAAGCATGTCTCATTTCTAGTTAACTGCTGTTGCAGTTTCTAGCAGAGTGGTTCTGATTAGTATATAACATTATATCAACCACAGAATGACTGGCGCAATAGATTTGTTGTGTGTTTGCAACTGGTATCTTCTGACCAGTGTGTGTCGGACACAGTTCAGTTCAGTCGTTCAGTCATGTCCGACTCTTCGTGGCCCTATGGACCATATCACGCCACGTTTTACGGTCTGTCACTATCTTCCTAACATCACATAACTTCATCTGCAGTGCCTCGAGGATGCCATCTAACCATTGTGTTCGCTGCCTACCCCTTCTCTGGTAACCCTCAACCTTTCCCAACATCAAAGCTTTCTCCAGCGACTCCTCTCTTCTCATCAGATGACCAAAGTAGCTAAGCTTTAGCTTTAGAATTTGACCCTCCAATGAGCAGTCAGGGTTTATGGAATGCTATTGTGACTGGCCATAGGGTTTTCTTGGCAGAAAATACTGGAGTGGGTTGCTTTCACGTGTCGGACACACATGAAAGCAATTCCCTATGTCTATGTCGTGCCGATTTTTGACGTGACATAATCAGCAAGGTTGTAGCAAATGGGCGGTACAAGGGGGTGGTGATCGAACTATATTGTTACAGGGCGTTACCGAGCGATAAGAATCTGAGTTCAACATCAGGAGCACCTCCGGAACACCAGAGTACACAAACAAAACAGCTTCAGCTTCAGTGTCGTTGGCGTTCGAACCCAGCGCCCAAAACATCTTCTTCATTTTCCGACATCTAGGCTACACACTGTAACAGTACCCCCTAACCCCTCAGGGCAAGCACGGTTCCAGTGCTTGTTAAACCGATTTGTGAGAGTAGTAGGGTTTAAGATGAGCGACGTGAACAGTGTAGGTGGTGCAGTGGAGCCTGGCGTGAGAGACAGGGGCATGACCTTGTAGGTCACGTCATTAAGTTGCTCCGAAACGTGGTAGAGACCCACGTAATGGGGCATGAATTTCTCACACAGGCACACATGGCAGGCCGCAAGCCAAAGATGGACGAGGGAGACAGGCGGATAGTGTACACCGTGATGGCAATTGTAGCGATGTTTTTGGGCCGTTTGCAACTTACAACTGGGAAGCCCTGAGGCAATCCAGAGCAATGTTTTAAGGCGGCGTCGGCGCGTGCTATTGCATCGGAAGCGTAACTGCTCGGATGGTCTTCAGCAGGCAGCAAACTGTCGAAAGGAAGCAGAGGGTCGCACCCAAAGAGGTAAAAAGGTGAGTAACAATATAACAACCACAATATAAGTGATACCCTATAAAAATATAGGTGATGCCACCCAGCAACAAAAAATTCTAGAGGGTGCTTTGGACCACTAAAATGCGATGAGGTGAAAGACATTCGTTCTATGATTCGTTTCCAGGAAAGGAAAGGCGCAGTATCTGTCACTCAAGGACTCCCGCTATCAGCCTCATCATAGACAAGGGGAATTATCGATGAGCGTTTCACAATCCGTGGTGTGGCGCAGTTGGTTTAAGCGTTTGGCTGGGGATACAAGGGATGGAGGTTCGATTCCCGGTGGAGTTGAGGTTTGTTTTTATAGTGCGCCCTTGAAAGTGTGACACTCTCTGCCGACAACTCCTGCTGACAACGCTGAGGCATTAAAGGCTTTTGCTTAAAAGGGCGAATATTCACAACCACGTGATGAAGGACATGGTATAGCCAGCCTTATTTTTTTTTTCACAATAAAAATAGGCGAGACCAGCGCATTACCGCTACTTTCCCTTCACTTAATGATGGCACTGCAAACGAATTTTCCCGCGAACAAATTAACTTCAACAAGCCAAACCGCTCAGCATTTATGGCATAGCGATGCCAGTGTGTATGATACTGATGCTTTGAACAACATTACCACAATGCATGTTGGTTTGTTTACGCTGTCTCGGCGAACCTGCAGCTTCACATTGTGTCGCTTATTCAAAGCGTAATCGAGCTTTGTGCCAGCTGTCCATGTCTGGCACAGTGGGATCAACATACTCCTACGATCTTCATAGGCACACTCTTTCACACCCAATAATGTTGTAGTGTGACTGCGCGTAGAGCATGAGGTCGGGAATTTGTGAGTGCAGGCGACCTGCAGTTTCTGTCGATCCACCCACTCAATTTTCTCATTGATTGACAACTACACTAATAAGGTTAGCGACCACACAACCATTGTTGGTACTGTTCTGAATAAGTGTGTTAGAACGTTCCAGTTTTACTGAGCTTGAAAACATGTTCCAAGCCTACGAAAGTGGCCCTGTACGGTGGTCTGCAAGGGAAATGGCGGCCACGAGCACCTTTGCAGTACTATAAAATTTTCTAGTGACTCTAGTTGGAATCGGGCGTCGCTGTGGGCGCAAGCTCTCTTATTCTTTTTTTCGTGGCCTCTGCAAGCTGCCCCCTACATACACAGCATATTGCAGCATCAGCAATGTGCGGGTTGTGCTTAGAGCCAAAAATTGCGATCGCGAAATCAACAATGTGCAGGCCATGCATCATGACAATCTTCTCACGGTGCGAGGTGTGGTTTACTGCGGGTACAGCACGACAGAAGATGAGAATAAACTGCTGCTTGCACATACAGCGCAACAGACGACAATCACAGCGTAGCGACTAGAGGAGTCAACGATGTGCTCAAGGCTGCGATTGTGGCTTGTGCATTCGCTACGTCTGTAATGGCGAGAAAGGATGTATGCACTCTGCCCTATAATTTAGAAATTTGTGTCACCCCAGCATTTATAGCAACAGACATCGCAATATTAAGATTCCAGCGTATCCAAGAACCCTGAAAGCTTTAAAAACATGTTTTTAAGTGAACTTTGAAGCATCGAGTCAAACTTCATGCTACAAACATGTGGCACGACATAAGGGGATCCAAAGACCACCTCCATATTTATATATATATATATATACATACGCGGAGACTCTTGAGACTTCCTTGGACTGCCAGAAGATCAAATCAGTCGATATTGTCGACCATAAACCCTGACTGCTCATTGGAGGGTCAAATTCTAAAGTTAAAGCTCAGCTACTTTGGTCATCTGATGAGAAGAGAGGAGTCGCTGGAGAAATATTTGATGTTGGGAAAGGTTGAGGGTGACCGGAGAAAGGGTAGGCAGCGAACGCGATGGTTAGATGGCATCCTCGAGGCGCTGCAGATGAAGTTATGTGATGTTAGGAAGGTAGTGAGAGACCGGAAAGCATGGCGTGATATGGTCCATAGGGTCACGAAGAGTCAAACACGACTGAACTGAACTGATATATATATATATATATATATATATATATATATATATGAAGGAAAGAAGCCAACAGTTGGCGAGGCCAAGGAAAGCGTTGGGGATGGTACTTTATGTCTTTTTTTTTTTTAATGTTTACTTGGATAATCACAGAAATTAGTAATGTAATCTGTTTAGGGGAAAGATAATTAAACACAAAGTAGAAGAAAAAACAACGTGTTGATGGTGGGAACCATCGGCACGTTGTTTTTTCTTCTACTTTGTGTTTATCTTTCCCCTAAACAGATTACATTACTAATTTCTGTGATTATCCAAGTAAACATTATAAAAAAAAAGACATAAAGTACCATCCCCAACGCTTTCCTTGGCCTCGCCAACTGTTGGCTTCTTTCCTTCATGTATTATAATGAGAACCCTCATTGCCCCTATATATATATATATTATATATATATATATTATATATATATATATATATATATATATATATATATATATATATATACATATATATATACATATATATACATAATATCGACAGAATATTTTTTTCAGAGTTCCTTCAAGCGGAGCGTTGAAGATTTGACCCCAGCCGCATAATGAGAGTACATGACAAGTTGAAACGTTTACATAACCAGATGCTGAGAGATTACCGCAACAATGCCAACTCCCGGGTGGCACTTTGCAGATCACTGTGAGCACAGCGGACAACGGTGCTATAACGCTAATTTGGGAACGCAGCACAAGAAAACAAAATCGAAAGGACACACACGAGAGCTTGATCATGTGTGTCCCTTCTTCCCCCCCCCCCCCTCTTCTTTTGTCCTTGTAATCATAGCAATAAGTTCCCCCCCAAAAAACGCACCAAGTTGCTCATTTCAGCATCCTTCTACAATGCTGTTAATGTCTCAAAGTGATTCGGGCTACGGAAGACGCTGTATGAATACTTCCGGAAATATCGACCATCTGAGGTTCATTAGAGGGGCGATGACAGGGTCGTTCGATGTATTCCCATTTTATACTTCTGTGAATAATATAAAAGTTTGTGATTCTACTCTAAAGTTTTATTGACTAGTTTTATTGCATATTACAAAAAACGCGATAGAAATCGAAATCAGGAAACTCCATCCATTGAGAGCGACCGCCATTTTGAAATGCTTGTGTGATGTCACAATAGGTGGCGCAGCACAGTCTGCAATATCAAGAAATGTCTCGTGGACAATTGACACAATGTCACCCCTCATGCAGAAGTGCTTGATGAAGATGTTACTGCACACAAGCAATATAGAGTAAAGTATGTTTTTCTTCAGCATAAGGCACGGTCACAGTCAGAGGGTTGCACGTAGCTAGGTTCTTTAGCTTAGCGACACACTGATCTATCACAATACACCAGCGATGAAGTCAGCATGACCAACGATCGCCTATCACCGTGGCATGAGGTTTGTGGCATACGGAACTGATCAGCGGACAGTCGCCCAAGCTGTTTTGGTGAGATCGAAGGCTGAGCGAGAACTTGATACCCGATGAGTTAACAACCTGAATGCCTGCACTTGTCAGTAGCTTAACCGTGTTAGAAAAAGGAAAGCAAGCAGCTCTTTATATGTTCCCCCTTTTCATCAGATATTATCTTGGCCAGACACTATACTGCCAACCCGTTCTGCGACAAATAGGCCTAGCGTGAGTATGTGGGGTTCGGGTGTACAGTTTCGACGATTACGGAGCACACATTTACAAGCTGTATCGGTTGCATGTCACCATTGAGTATAGTTCTGACAGTAGTGACCTTGTCGGAGCTAAGACGAGGAATAACCAGCTCCGACAGCGTTTGGGTTCGAACTGCATTTTTTATTGCACTCCTCACGCTGAGGCCCCTGGTGCCAACCTCTTCTTCTTTGTCCAGCGCCATGTCATGGCTTGCAATAAGAGCTTGGAGCAAGGGACACTACAGGGCTCTCCCTCATAGAATGGAAGCAACGGAATCTGCCCATGCAACGAATGAGTTTGGTGACAGAGTTGAAGTGAGAGTGAGTTGAGGGGTCACGGTTGAAGGAGTGGAAATATAGGCAGGTTTCAGCCTGTCAGCAGACACAACATCATCACGACTGTTGATGTCTAGGATGAACGTCTTCGTCACACGTTGGAGCATGCGGGATGGTCTGTCATAAGCCGGTGTTAGGGGAGGACGAATGTGGTCATGGCAAACGAAAACATGGCTGCAGAAGTCCAGATCCTGACTCACAAACATGGATTGAGGGTGACGATTAGCTGGAATGACCGCAGTGATGTGTCGAAATGTGTTCCGGAGGTCTCGGAGGTAAGGTGAAGCATCATGAATGAGCAAAGGGGACGAAGGAGAGAAGAATTCCCCAGGAAGTCGCAAAGGAACGCCATAGACCAGCTCAGCAGAAGAGCAGCCAAGGTCAGCCTTCAGTGCTGAGCGGGTGCCCAGAAGGACGATGGGAAGATGGTCGGACCAGCGTTCCCTCGGTTGATAAGTGGTAAGGTTGGCGATGAAGACGTTCCAGCATACCATTTTCCAAAGGATGGTAGGCGGTCGTATGAATGTGGTGGATGCCCAGGATGTTGGCAAGGGCAGTGAGCAGGGCAGACTGAAACTGGCGACCGCAGTCGGTGGTGACAACAGACGGGCAGCCGAAACGAGACAACCAGCCGGCCATGAAAGCCGTAGCAACTGTCTCTACTGTAGTGTCAGAAATGGGTATAACCTCGGGCCAGCAAGTGAAGCGATCCATACATGTGAGCAGGTAAGAGGCCACATGCGATGACAGAAGAGGTACAAAAATGTCTATGTGGACGTGGGAGAACCTCACATCAGGAGGCTGAGAAAGAGAGGTAGGCATGACAGTATGCCGTCAAACTTTCATGCACTGAAATTGAAGGCAGGTTCGTGCCCAACAACGAACATCGCCATTCATGCTCAGCCACAGGAAGCGCGGTGTAACCAGCTTTTGTGTGGCATGAATACCAGGGTGGCTGATGTGCTGCAATTTGTCAAATATGGCACGTCGGAAAGCCAAAGGTACGTAGGGGCAGGGAACACCAGTGAATGTCTTGCATGTAATCAATGTGGAGAAAAATGGCAACAGACATTACGCGAAGGACAGGGATGTGGACGAGGAATGAAGACGATGCAGCTGTGGGTCCTTGCACTCTGCGGTTTCTAACTCCTCCATATCCACTGGTGAATCGGATGTCATGGCACCGACACGGGACAGTGCATCAGCAGCAGCATTTCCTGGTCCATGGACGTGACCGAGATCCACTGTAAACTCTGAGATAAAAGACAGCTGGTGAATCTTGCATTCAGTGTAGGTTCTGTGATTCCGTTGGAAGGCAAACATCAAGGGCTTACGGTCTGTGATGATGTGAAAGTCCCGACCCTCCAGGAAGTGGTGGAAAAGCCTGATAGTAAGGTCAGGGGTAGGAGCAGGCTCGAGCGTTTTGGAGCAGTTTTGGGAGCAGTAATAAATACATTTTGGAGCAGCTTTGGAGCAATGAAACAAGAGTTATGGAGCATTTGAATTATGTCTTGAAGCACATTTCTAAGATGAAACGCCATTGATAATTGCTTTTTTTTTTCTGAACTAGAAAATCTACAATTTGATTCTTTTTTATGCACATTCAATGCCTTTCCAACTTGGCACTCATCTCCGACAAGACAAACAGCTAAAGCACGTAAACTGTATATATATATACATAACACAGGCTGACCTTAGCAACCACTTGGAACAGGCCAGCAGCAAACGAAATGCTTGCTGGTGCACTTCATAACTGAACACCTAGTCTGACCTAATGTGTTTACCTATTTTGACCTGATGGGTTCAAATGTCGAGTCTATACTTCGACGTGCTTGAGCAGCAATACTAATTTGGAGTCCAGATGAATGGGAATGACATTTCCACTCCCTATCTTGGGCATATCTACCTATTTATTTATTTAGAACACAGCTCAAAGCCTTCAAATATGAAGTATTACATGATCCTCTTCAATCCTATGCCTGGGCTTATCTGATAAATTCCTGAGAATTGGTTATTTTGTCTGCCAAAAAGGCACCTTCGTGGCATCGCAGATGACTGCAGCGCCACCTCGATTGCCTTGTTTGTTTGTAAACATGGAGGAAGTTAGCAGGGGTGGAAGTGGCTTGAGCATTTTGGAGTAGCTTTGGAACATAGATAGCATTGAAGGGTATATCATCATTCAGCTTTACTTCACTGCTTTCATCATTCTTTGCTTGAGAAATGCTCGGGCTCATTTTTAATATCTTTGCAGTAGGCCATATGCCTTTCCAACACTGGTGAGAAGTTTCCTAGTGATTCACAGCTTTAGTGTTCCAACCCATAAAGCTTCAAGTATGATTTTGTCTGACGTAGGCCTAAAGTGCTTCTCAGGGACACAAGAGCTTGGTGTTGAAGTACTGGCTTGTTTTCACAGTAAAAGCGCTACAAAAACTTGTGTATTTTTTGCAGCCGGACAAGTTTCCTAATGGCTCATGGTAGTTTACGCTATCTGCTTCATTTGCTACTCTCTCCACTGGCAATTAAAAAGGCTGGAAGGAGCGCTACATCACAGACATAGTGCATTTTTTTCGCAATTAAAAACTCCAATAACCTGTGGCTCATACTAAATTTACTTGCGAACAAATATTTATTATGCTCCATGCTTCCTTCGCTTACAAAAATCTTATCTGTGTTAAGCCCAGTGCAAGATGCGTTATATCTTTGCCCCTGGCGCTGTGACATTGTTCCCATGTTCTGCTAAATTTGATGGCAGAACATCAAGGCTGCCAGTTTGAAGCAGTTTTGGAGCAGTATTGCATTTTGGAGCAGGATGGAGCAGGGAAAGCAGTTTGGAGCAGCGCTTCCACCCCTGTAAGGTATACTGCGAGGAGTTCTCGACCAAAGGTGCTGTATCTAGCCTCTGGTGGCTTTAGCTTTTGTGAGAAAAAAACCGAAAGGCTGCTAACGTAGTACTGAAGTACTGCACTGACTGCAATGCTAGATGCATCAGTGACAAGATGCAGGGGAGCGTCAGGAACAGGGTATATTAGCAAATGGCGTCTGCGAGTGCCTTCTTCATCATCAGTGCACTCAAGTGGCACAGCTGGATCCTTTTTTGGTAGCCAAAAGGTTGGTTAGAGGCTTCAGGAAATTGGCACACTTGGTGAGAAAGCGGCAGTGAAAGTTCAGAAGGCCCAACAGTTCCCTGAGCTTCTTAAGTGATGTAGGGGGTGGAAAACCCTGAAGGGCCTTTATTTTACTGTCGAGAGGCCGGATACCTTGTGGAGTGACAAGATGGCCTAGAAAATCAATTGTAGCAATGCCGAAAAGGCACTTGTCCAGATTGATAACAAGGCCATATTCATCAAGGCGTTGGAAAAGGGCACGCAGGTGAGCTGTGTGTTCATCCTTGGAGGAGCGTGCAACGAGGAGATCATTGATGTAAGCGAAAACAAAGTTGAGGCCTCGCATAACCTTGTTTATAGTTCTCTGAAAAGTCTGTGCAGTGTTGCGCAATACAAAAGGCATTCTCACATACTCAAAGAGGCCGAAAATGGTGTGGTAATGACTGTCTTCGGAATATCAGCGGGCTCCATGGGGATTTGATGGTAAGCCTTCACTAAGTCAATCTTAGAAAAGATCATACAACCAGCCAAATTTGATGAGAAGTCCTGTATGTGAGGAAGTGAATAGCGGTCTGGTAAGGTGTGAGCATTGAGGGCACGGTAATCTCCACATATCCTCCAGTCGCCCGAATCTTTCTTTGGCACCATGTGGAGTAGCGATGCCCAGTTGATGGAGGAAGGGCGCACAATTCCGAGTTCAAGCAAGTGTTCTCCAGACAGGTGATGAGGGCGAGCAAACACAGGTGGTCCAGAGGTCACGATGTGGTGGGTGATCGAATGTTTCACCGGTGACTCTCCGGAGTGCGGCTTCATGATGTTGGGAAAATCGGCAAGGATTTTCCCATACGGCGAAGCAGGGATGAGAGCTCAAAGACCTGCCACGGAAGAGGTGGAGAGTACACCTTTGACGGAGAGTTTCATACTGAGATCGATGAGGCGCTGGCCCTGCATATCGACAGCGAGGTTGAAAAAAACCGAGGAAATCAGTGCCGAAAACAGCTTGCGAGACATCGGCGATGATGAAAATTTAGCAGAAGGCCCGGTGCAATCTGAGATTAAGTGTAAGAGACCATTGGCCGTATGTGCTGATGGGGGAATTGTTTGGAACGGGGAGGTCGGTTCATTGCAACGACGATCTGCCCAAGCTGCTTGTATTACACTGACCTGTGCTGCCGCGTCAACGAGGAAGCGAGCACCAGTGATCTTGTCTGAAACATAAAATAGGCGGCATGTCCGTCCACTAGTACCGCTTGCAGTCGTCTGTGGCTGGTTGCAGCGTTTCCCAACCAAGAGTACGGGTGGGTGCACTTGCGGGCAGAGCTGCCGAAAATACGGTGGTATGAGCACACGGCCGAGGAGGAGGAGTCTTGCCGTGCTTCAGATGGTTGGTGTTCCGGCGAGGGCGGCGGTGCCTGGGAGTGGCGGCGGGACTGGAACCTTGGCGAAGAACGGCATGGCAGGAATGTGAGGTCATCAAGCCGCTTGGCTAAAGCACCCAGTCGTTTTTCTATGCTCACAAGCTGGGAGGCTGTGGTAGTAGTGGAAGGCGGAGTGGTCACAGCGCTAATGCTGGCGTGCCTTGAGTAATCCACAACACAGTCAGCGAGGTCGGCAAGTTTGTCCAGAGAGACATCACCTGCAGCCGTGAGGACGATGACCATGTCCTGGGGAAGCTGCTGGAGAAACAACTTGCGTAGTAAACTGTCTGGCCCCAAGGGAGAGTCTCCAAGCAGCTGTTGCATACGACGGAGGAGCTACAAGGACGGCTATCCCCGAGCTCTGCAGCGGTGAGGAGCTGTTGGAGTCGGCTGTGCTCAGACGCTGATTTGCGATCAACGAGAGCTGCCTTCAACATGTCAAAAAGTAGGGCCGTGTCTGGTGAGGCGATAATGTCAGCTAATTCCTCGGCAACGTCAGGAGGCAGGGAGGACTTCGGTTTTCATACAGCCGGTTTCATACACCCTGCTCTTTAAGTAACCCCACAAAAAAAAAATCGAGTGGGGTCAAGTCTGGCGAACGCGGTGGCCACGCAATTGGTCCGCCGCGCCCAATCCACTGTTCAGGGAAGGAGCTGTTCAGAAACTGCACAGCCTGTGTCGCCGAATGTGGAGGTGCTCCATCATGCTGAAACCACATTGACCTATGAGCATTTAGTGGCAACTCGCAAACAAAAGTAGAGACACAGTTATTTAAAATCTCAGCAACATAACCCTTGCCAGTAAGATTCCCATCAATAAAATAAGGCCCAACAATGCGACCTCGGAAAATACCGCACCATACATTTGGCGACCCCCGAACCTGATGGAGATGTGGACGCACCCAATGTGGGTTCGTCTGGGACCAGTAGTGGGCATTATGCACATTGATCCCCCCGTTCCAGCTGAATTGGGCCTCGTCAGTTCACAAGATATTCTGCAAGAAGTCAGGGTTCTGATCACATTGGATTAGACACCAGTTGCAAAAGTCCAGCCTTTTTTGGTAGTCATTCACCATCAATTCCTGATGCAGACACATATGATAAGGATGGTATTTGTGCGCTGACAGCAGCCCCCAAACAGTGGAAATACTGGCACCGGTCACTTGGGCGATTTCTTGCACGCTGGCTTCTGGCTTCGCGGCGACGAATGACATCACAGCAGTCTCATGTGGTTCGGCTGCTGGTGCTTTCCACTTCCTTCTTTGAGGCTGCACAGATCCAGTCGTACGGAATCGGTTGAAGATGGTCTTGAAAGTTGGTTGCGCAGGCACACGAGAATCTGGATGCTTGGCCTTGTACATCTGTGCCGCCAACTTGCTGTTTTCATTTGCACTGATGTAGGCAATAACAATGTCTACCTTTTCAGCGATCGAAAAGTTGCACTGCACTGCCGAAGCCATTCTGCAATTGATGTTGTGGCGGCAACAGAAGATGCATCCAAAAACATGAGCGAAAGAGCAGAATTGAAAGGTCAAAAGTGCCACTCGTTACCGAGTAAAAAAAGAAAACATCCACTAGTGCGATATCTGTGCATGTACTGCTTTTCTTTTTATTTCACCCTCTGGGAGCCAAAGCTTATAGTCAAGGGGGAGGGCTGATTTGCCCATACCATCAGCGCTATGCCCGCACCATGACAAGCTTCGCCCACAATGCGTTGGTGATATCTCAAGATCCTACCAGACCATGACGCAGCTCCAGGCGCGCGACCGCCTCCAGACGGCTGGTTTCTCTCGGCGACGTCACGGCTGCATCACTCATGGGCGTGCATAAGTGCGCGCCTCGACTGCTAGGTTCCGTTTTCGTGCGTCGAAAGCGGCCAGAATTGCCAGCACTGCAGTCCTTAAGAAATGCGCGTTTCTTGTCGTTTAAAATACTATTTGGCATTCTCACACCGGTAGCTCACTGTTGCAATTTAAAAGCAGCTCCTAGCTGGTATAAATAAAAAGTTAATTAGGAATCTTAGTTAATTATTAAGCTGATTAGTACCCTTTAAGGCTCCTGATTTTTCTCTACTCTTAATACAACAGCTAAACGAAGAATCGACACTAAAACTTAAATTTCCTATATTTAAAAAATAGGTAAAATCTTAGATGAAACACCCTGTATATGTGGGAGCATTTGTTGCTAAAACAAGCTAACTCTCATAACGTATGAATAAATATGTTTCTGATGGTATGCTTAAATAGTACAGCAGAAGCCCATTGATTTCGGCCTCTTGGAAAATCTTTAGACAGAAGCCCAAAACAAATATGAGGATCACTAAGGTCGAATATTATAATGAAGGCTTCACAAAGAAAAAAGAGAATATGCAAATAAAATCTTTTTGGTGAAGAAAAAAAAAAACTCAGCGACCACCGTCTATGGCGTGCATGCAAGAGTGCAGCTGACATCATAAATGGCAGACATGGGGATGATATGTCATTGTAACGTCAGCGGCCAATGGTTGCCAGACCAAGAAGCTGCTTTCAAATCAATAAAGAAAAATTCATTTTAAAAGTTTCTACTACACCGAATGAGCTCTAATTTCGAGGAATCATAATTTAAGGTGTGTGGAGTGAAATGCAATAATCAGTTTATGCTCAAATATTAGTCATGACCCCTTTAACAACATGCACATTAAAACTGCGCAGCACACAAGCGCCTTGCTTTTCACCTCGAAAAGCGGCCGCCGCAGCTGGGATTCAATCCCTCGTCCTGTGGTACACCAGTCGAGTGTGCTAACCACTGAGCCACTGCGTTGGGACATTCTTAGTTTCGCATCACTACTCGAGAGGTGGCGCATTACGGGAGCCGCATGAACTAGTGTTAGTGTCGCTGTAGTCGAGCTTTTTTACATCGTCTGCTAGTGCGGCAGTTTCGTTTGCTTGAGTAATGAAAGGTATGTCGGATTTTCAAGCTGTTTTGGAGTGAAGCTTCACTTCTCACATGCAAAGTTGAAAGCCAAACAACACTTGCAAAATGTACTATGGTGAGGTCCTGGTGTCCATGAAGTAAGGTGAGATACTGCGACTTTCTTTCCTGTAAACCATTACGTTATAGAGGTCATTTTTCCCTTCTCGCATGCTGTGCTGGAGGTCAAATCAAGGTTAGAAATGACCCCTACAGCACGGTTCAGGTTTCTACTGAGAAAGTGTGACAAATACTGTGCCGTTCATTGCTATAAATCCTTCCATTAGAGGTTACTTTCAAGCCTGATTTGATCTTCAGCTTTGCGCTTGGAAATGACTGCTAACAGGATGGTTTATAGGATGCAAAGGCACAGTATCTATCACATTTTCTTTGTAGACACCTGAACCGCACCATAAGGGAAGGAAGGCAGCAGTGAAACCAAAGAGAAACAGGTGCCGCAGTAGACGAAGTAATTTCGATCACCTGGCTGACATCGCACAACACATGGATAACTCTGTTTCGGCTTCATTAAAACAGCCACCAGTGGTCAGGTTCGAACTCAGATTAAGTAGTCGAGCGTCTTAACCACCATCGCGGGGCATGTGGCATAATCAGCCACACTTTTGAAGTGAAGCTCCACTTCTCGCATGCAGAGCTGAATGCCAAATCAGGCTTGCAAATAGAGGTGGCCCCTAACAGGAGGCGGCATAGCTGTGCGCTTCGCAGTCACCTCCGCCGCCCGTCGCTCTAACCGCTTGTTCTTGCCAGTAGTGTCATGTGGGTCACATAGTGAATCGTCAGGTACAGCCACACTGATTTTTTAATAATATAGTGCCAGCATCGACCAAACTGCTGGTCAGTGCCCTACAACAACAACAAGCCTGCAACACGGCGAAAGTTCGCGCACGCGCACGAATGTGGAGCATCATCTGCTATGCTATCCGATCGCAAAGACACACTCCCTGCCACAATATCTGTTCACAAAAAAGAAAGCGGTGGGCACTAGGGAACACGTGCTTTGCTTGGCGCCTCTTTTGTCATGCTTGCACCTAATTTATGGCTACTCAAATCAGAAGGTTTGCGTTTCAAGCTATGCTTTGCTACATGCTGCTGTATTTCCTTTCTTTTACTCTTTTCCTTATCTTAACTCTGCTGTGCCCCCCCCCCCCCCCCCCCAGCGCGGCCTCCCAGGAAATAAAAAGAGGACAGTCACATCTAAGTGAGTTCTCGTTTTTACTGCTTAACTTACTGAAAAACAAACAAATTACAAGGGTCAAAAATGCATGCTGAAACACCTTGCACTCAAAATTCTAATCACAGCCTTTTGGGGTCTGCGAAAAATTCTAATACTAATAATTCCTGGCTTATAAGCGCACATAGTTGCTGCATAATCCCCTGTTATTGTGATATGAACTTAAGTTATTCGGTGAATAGCCAACATGTACCTAAACCACAACTTCATTGATTTCAGCTGTAGATGCGGTCCCCGTCAGAATATTATATATGAAGCAGTTCAGTGCCACGCGATGAATATGAACACTATTTGTCATAAAATTTATTTAGACGTCTCCACTGGTTAACAACTAAGCAGCAGTCCCTAAGAATACTCTGTTCAAAGGGGCAGCTATTTTACTGTGGTAAGTGCAGAGGTTTTGTGCTCTTCGCGTTCTTATGGCGCAGTAGGTTTTCGCTGTTTTTTTTTCAAAACCACCTATGGCACGTGTACTCCATATAGAGATCCAGCTCTCTGTCGTGTTATCTTCGTAGGTGCTACTTCTCCCGCTGAGGAAATGCGATATAGCCTATCAGATGTTCTATGGTCGATTGATTATAACAAAATTTTCTTCAATTCGTCTGCAGATGCACTCATATGCGTATCGTCCTGCCCGTCTCTAGCAGAACTGAAAGCAAAAGTAGGGTGTATACAGCTGCGAGTGGATTTTAGGTTTCTCTTGGGGACGGATAGGGTGTGCCCCGTTTGAACCCTATTTTTTATGAACACTTTCATTTAAGATGTAGAGGTCTGAATACTTTTCACACAGAATATTTGCCGGTGATGGCATTCTTGCTTTTCCGTAGCCCACCTTACATTGTCCCTCATGGGTGCCTGTAATACTTTCTGCGGTTCAGAATGTGAGATGATTGCAAAGTAAAGGAACCTAACCAGCTTCAGGAAACTGGAATTGTATGTATTTCAGTTTCCTGTTCTGGTGGCAATGAGAGGAAAAATCTTGTTAATGATAGAATTGGGGGTTTTGATGCCTGGATGTTTCTAACTCGCAAACATTCATATTTGTCGAGAACTTGTATGTTGTTAACTATTTATTTACGAAAATTAATAAAACAAGAAGAAACAGTGAGACAAAACTATTTACGCCATGACTAAGCATTTGATCAGACAAATTTAGCCCCGGTTCAAACTAGAGCACTTACTTTTAAAACCTCTGTCCCCACCCTTAGCGCGCAGCCAGAAATCAATATAGCAACAGTTTAGGCTCCTCATCAATTAATATTTAGGGAAAGGAAAAATACTTTTTCTGCAGCTAATCAAAGCCAGGAGTAGCGGACTTCTTTGGTTTCTTTCAGCTTCTTTTTTTTTCAACACACACATGGTGTATGCGTGTGCGAAGAAAGACACAAAAGCGGCCGTAAGAAGGTCCGTTACAACGCACTGACGCTGTTGGAAAGCAGACCTTCTCAGCTTCTGCTGCCTCACACAAGAAGAGGACATCCGCTTCTCGTGCGCGCCGTGTGTGCGGTGACGTTCGCTTGTTCTGGAGCAGTGCCACCTCCATACCTCTGTGTCTCAGAGGTTGCAAAGACGACAGGCAGAATCTGATCCTCCAGTGGACTTAGCTTGCCGGGAGGCTGCCGCACTGAGACGAAGAAAGGCAGGTGAAGCAAAATGTATCGCGGCTTTTGCTTTGGTTTGTCATCATCGAGTATAGTTCTGACAGTAGTGACCCCAAATCTACAACTGCTTATATCACAAAACGCGTGTGCACATTGAGCAGAAAGCGTCAATGTGACCCTCTCTGGCAAGAGCAGCTGATTAGCAGCTGGCAGCTGGCAGCGCCGCTTGTGGGTACCTGGCACAGACAGGAGACGTGGCATCCACGGCACTTCTTGCAGCACTGTTGTAGTTTGTGAAGAAATAAAGATGCAACTGGTGTGAAAAGAAGTGGATACTTTTGGTATTGCAAGCTCAGCTTACCTTTTATGCCTTTGCCTAACTTTTTTTCTAACTGCCTTGTGATGCACTCCAAGTACAGACGTTTTAGAGCATCTCTTTAAGGATATTCCTACTATCAAGGACTACAAGCACATTGCAGATGAGCAAGAAGTGCGAATTAGAATGGGGTGGTACACTGCCGTCTCTACTCTTTCCAGGTCTTCCAGGGAGAATGCCAAAGCCAAGATAACGTGCAGCAAAGATCACTCATAAAGCTTACTTTCGTGCAGACTGATATAACTACTGGGGTTGTTGCATCCCCAATGTGTCCTACTCAAGCGACCCTCATTCCACTTGAGCTGGTGGCACTCTCCTACTCGGCTCTCTGAACACACTTGGTGACATGTATAACGCTACCCTCTATGGACTGGAGACATGAAATGTGCACCTGAAACCCAGCAACTATAGACAGTTGCTGTCCTATATCTCATATGCATGTATAGAGGCAAATGCAGAAAGACAGATAGGCAGACCACTTACTTACTTTTTTCAATCTGCGTCTGCAAAGACAGCTTTGAGCGAGAAAAAAAAAAAACACTTATGCTCCACCTTATGAGGCGACAGCATTAATGGCTCCCCTTGCGGACCCTCTCGCTTATTGAGTGATCTATTATCTTGTGCATTATTATCCCCCCTTAGCATACACAGATATCCCATTTGTAACTAATAAGCCAATCAAACGTGCCTCTATCTCTCACAAAGGCAAAGCCAGAGCCTGTCACTCTCATGTGCTAAATAAAAAAACCAATGATGAGCCAACTAGCCCAGGCAAAAGTCTTAATTCTCATATGCTCTCGCGATCACATATGGCCCAACAACTAGACAATGCATGGCCAGAGCCATGTCTGCAATTATGCAGCATTCTCTGGGAACGCTATCGGTTTAAAACACCCAGTATATTTTGTGGGGGTAAGAGAGGGGCAGTAGTAAGAGAGGGGTAGTATTTCGGCTCGCCGCCACTCCGTGGATGCAGCATCCTTGCCAGCGACGGGGACGACACATCGTTATTACTCGAATGTTATTTACTGCACTTGCAAATAATACAGAGCATGCCGGCTAGCTATACATCAACAAGGTTTTCCTTGGAAGGGGCAAGGCTACGTAAGAAAGTCTTCCGACTCACCGGCTGGGGAAGGGGGGCTGTGACTTCAGCGGCGGACATTTGCACGTGCCGTGAATATGGCGTCCGGGATCTCCCGTGCGCACCGCATTCTTCGGACAAAGCCATACCACGGCGTCTGCCGCGGGAGGCGACGAGAGCGTGCGGTATTTACCGGTCGCTTCGCTGTTGGGAACCAGAAGACGGGCGGTCGTGCACGATGGGTAATCCCGTGAGCGCTACGTACTCCGTGCCCGCTCAGTCAGTTCAGTCGTTCAGTCGTGTCCGACTCTTCGTGACCCTATTGACCATGTCACGCCACTCTTTCCGGTCTCTCACTATCTTCCTAAGATCACATAACTTCATCTGCAGTGCCTCGAGGATGCCATCTAACCATCGCGTTCGCTGCCTACCCCTTCTCCGGCGACCCTCAACCTTTCCCAACATCAAATCTTTCTCCAGCGACTCCTCTCTTCTCATCAGATGACCAAAGTAGCTGAGCTTTAACTTTAGAATTTGACCCTCTAATGAGCAGTCAGGGTTTATGGTCGACAATATCGACTGATTTGATCTTCTGGCAGTCCAAGGAACTCTCAAGAGTCTTCGCCAACACCACAATTCAAACGCGTCAATTCTTCGGCGGTCAGCCTTTTTTACAGTCCAACTCTCGCATCCATACATCACAACTGGAAAGACCATACGACGAGTTATACGGATCTTGGTATCCGTATAACTCGCTATCTCGTAGCATTTGCCGGGAGAGGCGGCGGGAGACGACCGCTCGGGTTGCCAGCTGGATCCAGAATCTCTCTGTTATCTCCTCGCAGGAATCCGCGTAGACGTCTTGGTTTTGCACCCATCGCTAGGTCTCCTTCCCCCAAGGGGAGGTATTTACCTGCTCTCCCAGCCGGTGCTGCCTTGAAGCTCGTTAGGGTGGTGGTGATTGGTCGCGGCGAAGGGGAAGGCAATTGGTTTTCCACAGTTTCAAAGGGTTGGAGACTACTCCACAAGCCGCGGGAAGAATTGCTAACCAGCCGCACACTGAAGGCATCGTAGAGACAAGGACAATAAAGTTCTCTACTCTAACTGCAATGAAAAACTGTAATGCACAGAGCGTAACAGCAACAAGGCGACTGAAAAGTACATTACTGAAAAATCAGATTTACACTAAGACAAAATACAGAGTACGGCAAGATTGGTACAACAAGCAAAGAAATATTTTAGGGAAGCTGAAGTCACCGTAGAAGCGGCCATTTTAGAAACTCGTTTCTGTCATTGAAGCCTGGCGTGCTTTTTTAATATCATTGTGGATAGAGCCCAGAGACCTCGGGCGGCCTTGATTCTGGCTCCAATCTAATGTAATGAGACGAGCCATGTGATGTGGTTTCATCACGCACTTTGCGATATCATCTCCACCACTGGAGGAAAATCCGATCAATCAGGGAGTTTCCTTATATGACAGGATTTTTCTGCTCCTGGCGACTCTATTACTGGCACATTAAAAAATATATGCATAAGTGTACAGAACGTTACACGATTGAAGCAGTGCACAGCAAAGCATGCACGCACACACATACACAGATTTAATTTCTCTTCATTTTATTCCAACGTCAACATTACAGATGCTGAGGACCCTCTAACTGGACCCTCTAAAAGCCTCTAACTGGGCTTGACGCGGTTCACAGCCCTAAATATGGCATTAGTAACAAACGAGAATAGAAACAATGTATAAGACATGGTTCAGAATTCTCAACTGCAAGATAAATAAAGGTTAATGAAGCATGCAATGTATGACGCATGAAGAAAAAAGCAAAAAGTGTAGATACTGCGGCTGTGAAATATTTCAGTTTAGAAGCAATGGGAGCACGTGCATGTGTGCACACACACACACACAGACACACACACGCACACAAAAAAACAGGTGAGGTAGAAACATCAAGCTATACGAACAAAGAAAAGGCTCGGTCGAGAGAACAGCTGAAAGTGGTGGAATGCATTTGTGCCATTAAGAGGAGGCTATAGTTACTGAGTTGTTTTCATTTAGTCATCGTGCATGCGAGTTTTGCAATCAAGCACAGCCCATATGGCAAACTCAATGACAGACCAGGGCAGGCTGTGAGCTCTGTGCCATACTACTGCCCTTAGTCCACGCATCATTTCCTCCCTCACCTCACTGAGTGAATCCCTCATGAACTGAGGGGAAGGATGCTCTCATGAGGGTGTCCAGGTCCACTTATAACATTGCTAAAATCCGGCAAAGCTTTCTTAGCTCGCAAAATGAGCAGCTGCGACCGTGGAATACGTACGCCATCTCGGCCTCCTTGGCCTCCTGCTCAGAGAGGTCCTCCTCAGCACTATAATCCAGTATGGACTTGACGCCGAAGGAGCGCAGGCGTTCCAGCAGCGGCTGGATGGCCGTCGCTGATTCGCCACCCACGAAGTGGCCATAGAAGGTGCTCCGCATCAGGGCTCGGAACAGCCGCCGGCCCAGCAAGCGCTGCCCCAGCCGCATCAGCTGCAAATTACACATGTCACAGCTGCAGATCGCACTTGTTTAAAGAATGTACCCACATTGTCCCAAGAAGGCAAAGAGGAGGGGAAAATCCTTCTCTAGGGCTGGGTGCTTGAAGGGCTTCTGAACACCGCTCCCTCCCGCAGTTTCGTCTCGAACACATACTTTCACTTTTATAACTGCGCTGCACGATCGACTGCAGCCACATTATTTGTAAAATGCTTAAATTAAATTTAGTCTCCCTGTGCGAGAAGTGGCTGCAGCCCAACATGCGCCACGGAAACAAAAAATTCTATGCTGCATTCCCAAATCCTGAGCAATACCAATGGAACTCAAATCAAGCCACGAAAATCACTCAGGCTTCAGTGATAACATGAATGGAGTTGCCCTTGCTCTTCCAGCCTAGTTAATTTTTTGAAAACTGCTCAACCGATTCAGGCAGCTCTACTAACAGGGGTGTAGTTTTACCCCCGTGGCCAGCCTAGTGCTTTTGACAGGAAATTCGCACAAAGAGAGGTATACCAAACTGAAAGCTCAGCAAGTACATCTGTAGTAACTTTCAGATGGAAAACAGTGCTGACAGGAACAAGGAAACACCAACTTGCGACTACATAGCTATCGCATGACCCAACCACTTCAGAGCTTGTGGCACTTGTAATTTTCCAAGATGCTTTACCAGCTAGCTCGAATGTCAGTTTTACTATGCTTCATGAAACCTCATCAGGCAACACAAACCCCCACAAAATGATTGTAGAACAACTGCGAAATCCCTAGAAAGAAAGCCTTAAGAAAAAAAAAACTATCACATCAAGTATCATCAAGGAAAGCGATTTATTTACTATCAATAATAATGGCTAACTTTCTTCTTTCTTTCTTCTTTTATGAAATAAAATATCCGTGTGCACTAATGGTCTGCCCACTTTATTGTTTTCTTTACTGCAACCTTGCCAGCTCTTTTAGATGGAAATACTCTGATTTGGACAGTGATCAAAGGAGAGTGACCCCTGCCTAAAATATGGCAGAGGAAGCTTGTAAACTGCTCATTGTACACGTTTATGTGGGCAATGAAAAGGGCCCTGGTTCCTTATCATACTGCAAAGCGGGCAGTGACAGAGTGTTGCCTGTCATGGCCAGCAGGTGGCAAGAGATGGAAACTCTCTTCCCTCATTAAGGTGTTACATGGTTTACAATTAAGTTTTGCATCTGAACACTCTGTGATCATGTGTGACTGCAAGACAGTCACAGCCAGGTATAACGATATGGTTATTAATTTTGTATATAGGCCTCTCACTGGAAATATACAGTGTTCTTTAAGACAAACTGAATATGCACTTACATTAGTGTCTAACTGGTAGTTAAATGTTGTAATAATTGGAGATACTAATATTGATTTATTGCATATCGGTCATGCACAATGTGAATTCCTTTCAACTATGTTGTCATATGGACTTGAAAGCCTTATTAGCTCTGCCACAGGAACCACTTCATATATAAAAAATGCAAACTGATGCTTGTTTTGCTAGTACAGGTCAAAAGCTTCACTCTGGTGTTTGAACTGTTGACGTAAGCGATTATCAGCCTACATTTTGTATCTTAGACTGTCACACTTCTCGTCATCTATCGCAACCAGTGTTTAAAACGAGGGAAATTAATGAGACTACTACAGATGCATTTAAATTCCTTCTAGTGGAAAGTGACTGGCTAGAGGTTACTGATGACAATGATGCAGCATCTTCTTTCACTCGCTTTTACAGACTAATTATCGATCTCTATGATCGTGTATTGCCATATCATGTTTGGGAAAAGCATAAAAAGGTGCGGAAGCCTTGGATATCTATGGCACTTTACAATGATATTCAAAAACATAAAAAGTTGTTCAAACATTTTTGAAAACCAAAGACATTGCAAACTTCAGGAGTGTAAACAATTATGTAACAAACTGAACTCAGGCATAAGAAAGGCAAGAAATGTTTAATATTTACATAAGATTGACAATATATATGGTCAACCAAAATTATGGAATGCTTACAAGAAGAAAGGCCGCACTGATATGCTGCCGGAGGAACTGACTTGATGGAGTGACCCTCGGAACTGCCAGGAATGAATAATTTCTGTCTTCGAACAGAACAAAGGAACCCACAATACCAGAGTGTGATCCAGCTTATGTAGAGACATGAGTGACAGATAGCATTGTTTAAAACCTATCAATGAACGGAAACAAAAAATATTAACTCTCCCAATAACAGTAGGGCAGCAGGCTTGGATGAAATTAAGGTTGAACCAATTAACGAGGTTGCATTCATGATCGTGCAACCCCTTAGCCATGTTTGTAACCGCGTGCTCTGAGAGGGATTATTCCCAGGTGAACTTAAAATGACCAGAGTAACTGCTATACATAAAGGTGGTGCCAAAAATAATTTTAACAGTTCCCGATATCTGTGCTTTGTTCTTTTTCAGAAATTATAGAACGTGTTCTTTATTGTAGACTTTCAGACTTTCTGGATAAATTAAAATTAATTTAACCATACTAGCATGCATTTCAGTAAAATAAGTCAACAGAGCGATGTTAAGGAAAGGTTCAAAGAAAACATCGAACACAAATTATTCACAGTGGGAATCTTCCTGAAAACTTGAGATGTGTGCTACACAGGCATAACTTCGCACCAGTTACCCATCACTTGGTTATTTGCTTATGGCATTGCCAATTTCTCATTTACAATATACCCACACACTCTCTCATAGGTATTTGCTATCGGCCCCCTAACACTGAAAGTTCTTTCACACTTTTACTTCATGAAGCCTTAAACATGTCAATGCAAACATATTCAAACAGTCCTGTTTTTCTCTGTGGTGGCTTCGATTTTCTACACCATATATAGGTCTAACCCTGCCTTCTCATTATCCAAAAACAATGCTGCCAGTGATTTCTTGAATGCTTGTATAACATTTGGCTTTAAGCAACTTGTGCAACTTGTAACTGATCCCACACGTGTTACTGATCACTCGTCCAACATTCTAGATCTTGTGTTAAACACTCACCAAGATTACTTTACTCCTATCACCCTGCTCCGTGGTTTGAGTGATCGTTTAGCAGTACACACTACCTTTCATTGCAATGCACGAAAGAAACAAAAAAATAAAAAGATGCTTACTTTAAATGAGAGAGGGGACTATGTCAGCATGAACAGAGAATCATCAGACTATTTCGTCACCTTAGCTGCTAATGTTTCCTTCAATTCTGTTGAGACAAACTGGCTACTTTTAAAAGCAGAGATGCATCTGGTTGTGCACATTTACATCCCCACGATTACAACAGCAGAAAAAGTAACAACACCATGGGTTAGCGCATCCCTCAAATGACTACATAACAAGAAAAAAATGCCTTTTTCATTCAGCTAAATGATCTAACTCCCCAACGACATGGCAAAAATACTACACAGTCTTGAAAAAGTATGACAGGTCAACTGCTGAAGCTAAACTTTAATTTCTTTTTTTCTATCACTTTACCCTCTATGCTGCCAAATAACTCAAAACACTTTTGGAAGGCCAATAGCCCTAGTCAAATATATCACATTTCACTTCTTCACAGCTCTGAACTTCCTCAGAATGAGGTCATAGATGTTCTGAATAGAACATTACTTGTTTTCACTAATGAACCACCATACCTTATGCCTACACTCATGTAAAATGTCACATTTCATCACATGGGCATTGTTAAAGTCATCGAATCTCTGAAACAGTATAGACAATATTAACATCTAAGTTCTGAAAAATATTAAATATACAAGTAGCTTGTTTTTGTCACTCATTTTTCAGGATTCACTCAACAACGGTTCAATCCCAAGTGACTGGCAGGTGGGCAAGGTTCATCACCGAGTAACTATACCACCCGATTTCAATAATAAGCGTCTCTTGTGAAACAATGGAACATATTTTATATTTGTAGATTGCTAAGTTTTTAACGTGCGTAAATTTTAAAACCCAAGTCAACATGGTTTCCATTAAAACCATTCTTGAGACACTCAGCTTGCTCTTTCCCTGCATGGCCTAAATTTAAACCTAGATAGCATCATCCCAACTGAAGCAGTATTTTTAGGTTTTGAAAAAGCATTTGATAAGGTTTGCCATTGCTGTCTTTTGATAAAGTTATCGCGTCTTAACATTCATCTGTGCATTCTGAGCTGAATTCGGAGATATTTAGCTAACTGTCAACAGTTCCTGCATGCTAACTCATACTCTTTCTCCTTAACAACCGTGCTTTCTGGTGTACCACTAGGTACCGTGCTTGGGCCTCTCCTTTTATTAATATACATTAATGACATGCCTTATAATATTTCTCCCCAATCCACCTCTTCGCAGACAACTAGGTCATTTACCGAGCAATAACAAACTCCACTGACTGTCTCGCATTACAAAGGGGCCTTTGTCGCATACAGGACTGGTGTAACACTTGGCTCATGTCATTAAATGTCTTTAAACTTGTCCACCTGACCATTCATCGTCGTCGCATGTGTGTTGCTCCTAATTACAATATCAAAAACATCTGACTGCAAAAACTGAATCCGTGAAATGCCTTGGCGTACATATTTCATGTAACCTAACATGGATGCAGCATGTCAACCAGATAATTTATTTTATTTATTTATTTATTTTTATAAATTCTGCTAACCGCGCTCTAGGTTATATACCACGTAACCATGCTCTCGCTTTTCTCTCTATTACCTCACTTTCCAAACATTTGTGCATCCTAAACTAGAGTGTGCTAACGCTATCTTTGTCCATACCAAAATAGCCTAACGTCCTCAAATCAGTTAAGAACAGAGCAACACGAGCAACTCCTATCTTCCATTAATCAGTACACAATATATAAATACGATTATTTTGTGAATTATTCCTATTATTTGAGTATCTCAGCACTAAAAGCACAAATAACTTATTCTGTCTAGCCTCACGGCATAGAATTGCGCGCCTTAACCTTTTTCATACATATTTCCATTCTTTGCTCTCTGATAACCCATACATAAAAAGATAAAAAGAGCCCACTGAATCCCAGAGGTGTATGCTAATACTTTTCAGCAGTCATTTTTCCTACACACAGCACAGGGCTGGAATGGGCTGCCCACCGAAGTCACCACAATCATCGACCCCAAAATATCTAAGCAGCTAATCGCAAACACTGCATTGTGAGTTTTATTGCGAAAGCAATACTACTTGCACTTTCAAGCCATCAGCGTGGTCCCGGCGGTAACCACGTTTGACCTTTGACCTTTAGACGACCCCCGTAGACAACCCCAAGCTGGCAGGAGCTGCCAACTTGGGTCTCTTGCTTCACATGGTACGGTTATGTCAGAATCAGCCTGCTATGGACCCTGGCATTCAGGTTACCTCTATAGGCCACTAAGGCACCTTCATACGACTTGGTTAAAGCGGGGCTTTATATGTGGGCTGAGGAAGAAGGAAAAGAAAATAAGAACGCTCGGTCACCCGCAGCTAATGCTTTCGCTCAATATTTGGTTCAGCAGCGTTGAACCCTTGTAATTTTTTGTTATACTTGTTTGCCCTGTAACGCCCACTCCTTCATGTAATGTCTGACAGGAGACCTTTGAGGAGTAAATAAATAAATAAAGCATACTGTGATGGGCAAATTTAGATATTTAGAGATCCAGAGGCTGGTAAATTTTGAAAATAAATTATGGTGCACTTGAATGGTGGCACAGCTCGCCTGAATGCAGTGTAGACGCACATGGATTCCATTCAAGAGGGAGGGCACGTTTTGGCACCCCCGTGGCGAAGAAGCAGTAGAAGCTGCTATTCCCTCGCATAAACGGAGAGACCTCCTCACCACCACCGGGATTTTTTGCCGGGTAGACGAGCACGCATGCCCAAGGAGACCTCCGCCATCATCGAACCGCCTGGCCATCGTACATGATCGACCGCAGCGGGCAGTAAAGCTACGTTATTTCTCTCCCCTTCTTGTGATTTTTTTTTTTGCACCCCCGTACACTGGCGGGACGTTCCCTCGCTATGTCGGTTGTTTTTAATTGTTATCTTGCCGCTGTATAATTACTGGGGCGCAATAAACCCCACTTCGAGTAGGCAACTTGTGTTTGTCTCCTATCACCCAAACCCGCTGCGGTGACAACTTATCGCACCGGGGTCACAGCTCTTGATTGTTGGGATGAGGCGACGTCTCACCCTTTGAGTGGTATTACATCAGAATTGCCCCCGCATCTCATGGATCAATCCCCTCGCGGCCGATAATTCAACATCAGGGCCACAATGGTTCCCGTAATCCCTTAAAGGCCCCGCATACCTCCGGCGGTGCAAGTAAAATATGGCACCTGCCTAGCACTGCTTTATCGATGGGTTGTGTGGCGTAACCGTATCACACACTGTCCCAAAGCTCGTCTGAGGATGGGACAGATCAACCTTCCAGTGAGGTCCAGTCAGGAATGCCATGCAGGTGCGTTCATACGGAGTGGCTGCAAGGCAGATTCTTTGCGAGCCACCGTTAGAAAAGAGGAAAGCATGCTAAAATCTGCTGACCATTACAGTCCGTCACGATGCTTAGCGCCAATACATCTCCGCGTGTTTTGAACAGATCTCATGCGGGGATGACGCTCCAGGCGAAGTTAGCAGAGCGCCAAGTTTTATACGCTGCGAAGACGGCATGTATGTCGTAGAGGGCAATATGGGCTGCCCCATCGACACCGCGAAATCCCACAGATTATATCTTGGCTCATATAGTGTAGACCGAGCACTACAATATCCAAGAAATGAGGCTTTATCTCGACAGCACTGGCTGTTCTTCAACACTGAAAATCGCATAAAACTGGCTGAGCTGACCCTTTTCAGCGAAACGATGCCATTATACCAGTGCAGTACAGCATGTGACCACATCTCAGGCAAACATCACTAATTTTTCTCCTTGCCTCAAGTTTGTGCTCTCACCAGTGCAGCAGTCAGTAAAAACCACCCACTTCTCAACGCCTATAATGTGCTCTTAACGTTTGACACTAGACGGCAATACTGTACAGTTTTGACTGCTTGGATGAAGGCCCACTCAAGCTTTTGTCGGCGAGGCGTTCGTTACTGTGCTGTAGCAGCCTTGGCTGTGGAACCTACGCAATTCTACATTAAAAGAAATGTCCAATTACTTACTTATATTACATTTCGGTGCGTTACCTTTGTCGATTCGCAGTCGTCATCACAGTCACTGACCATAATTTTCAGCATTGGTCTACATAAAATCGGGTGCGAATGCACTGATCGAGAAATTACCTGTAAACTTTTCAGCAAAGTTTCACCAAAACCACAACAGAATCCCCTACTCGAGAAAGGAAGCTTTCTATTGCGCCAAATAAAAATGGACACTAAAAGTGCTCTGTCCCTAATGCTGACACACGCCGTCTGCTCGCAAAGCAATGCAGGCTGCATTGCTGGACCTCCAGTGGTAGGCTGCCTCGTCTGACAAAGAATGGTGTACTCATCATTCACCTCACATTGTAATTTTTTCTGCTGCTGCCGCTTTTAAGGCGAGAGCCTTTAAAGGAAATGGCTACAAAGGTCATTGACAAACATTTTGAATGTGTATAACCAATGCTTCCAAGCGTTCCACCAAAGTACAGCTCCTTGCAACAAAGGCAGTGATTTATTATTAATTTTTAAAAACTGAATTTTTTGAAATTCACGGGCTGCTTGGTTCTCACATGGCGGCGAGATTTGGAACTATTCTGCGGTGAGTTCCTACGTCACAAGTACCAAGAGTGGCAGGTCACGACAGGCTGCCATTGGCTGCAGCCACAATGCCCACTATGTCACAGACACACTACCGGTAGCTGCGAAAGTCGTCTGCTCGACTGCAGCATGCACTGCATGCGTGAAACCGAGCTTGACGCTTCAGTTCGCGATGTTAACCGAGAAGGTGGTGGCGTCCGACTGAAAGTGCGCGTCGGTGCAGGAGAGCGAAAAAAGCACGAGCTGGTCCGATTCAACACCATACCGATTAAAAAGTGATTAAAAAGGCAGCATCAAGCTTCGTGCACCAACCGACGATGCAGCAGCGTATTGTAATCCCATCTCGTTTTTGCAAAATCGACCATTTGTGCGGCGTGTTGATAATTAATCGGAACATGCGTCAAAAAAGGTCTGCCCTCAGCTTCATTGTGAAAGTACACAAATTCACACCACTTAAGTGCATGCAGCACCGGACGCCACCAGGTTACGCACACGAATGTCACCCGCGAGCGCTGCGGACGACGGCACACCCGTCATGCGCTGCTCCCTGGTCATCGCTAGGCCTTGTTTCTTTTGCACTGATGCCACGGCGGACAGCGTTTTAGAATCGCCAACTTCGCTGTCTCTAGCGCAGCCACTCGCATGCTCCTGCGTGCGATTCTTGCATGTAGCTGCAGAAATCAGTGACAACCTGCGCTGCCGAACTACTTGTGCTGAGCTGCTTTGCTGATGTTTTGCGCCATCGATTCTGGCTTGGATGATGCATACACATATAAGATAAAACACGTGCGCACATTACGGATTCGCACATCCTAAACGACATGCACTTTAAAAAAAAGCACTACACTACCCTTTTCTTAAGATTTGTGGAAGAATGATTCGTGCACACCTGTAATCCGAACTCTGTAGCAATCATCAATCCGTGTTCTCGTCGGTGACACGTGTATACATTCCATTCATTATGTACCACAACAGATGCCTCTCGCCAACCATAATTAGAGCACTCCTGGCTAAAAATGACATGTTTCATCATCATCATCAGCCTGACTATACCCACTGCAGGGCGAAGGCCTTTCCTGTATTTTTCCAATTAACCCGGTTCTGTGCTAGCTGCATACACTTGACCCCTGCGAACTTCTTGACCTCATCCGTCCACCTAACTTTCTGCCGCCCCCTGCTACGCTTTCCTTCCCTTGGAATCCAGTTCGTTACCCTAAGCGACCATCGGTTATCCTCTCTTCACACTACATGTCCTGCCCATGTCCATTTCTTCTTCTTAATTTCCACTAGAATGTCGGTAACTTGAGTTATTTCTCTGACCCACTCTGCACGCTTCCTATCTCTTAATGTTACCCCTACCATTTTTCGTTGCATAGCCCTCTGGATTGTCCTCAATTTAAGCAGAACTCTCTTGGTTAGCCTCCACATTTCAGCCCCATAGGTGAGTACAAGTAAGATGCAACTGTTGTATACTTTCCTCTTGAGCGATACCGGTAAGCTGCTAGTCATAATCTGCGAGTGCTTGCCAAATGCGCTCCATTCCAATCTTCTTGTTATTTCCTTTTCATCGTCTGGATCTGCAGTTACTACCTGTCCTAAGTAGACATATTCGCCATCTACTTCCAGTACTTCGCTACCTAATGTAAACTGCTGTTCCTTCCCGAGGCTGTTGAACATTACTTTAGTCTTCTGCATATTGATTTTCAAGCCAACCTTTCTACTTTTCCTGTCTAGGTCATCAATCATTATTTGCAGTTCATCCCCCGAGTTGCTTAGCAAGGCAATGTCATCAGCAAATCGCAGATTACTGAGGTATTCTCCATCTACCCTTATCCCTAACTGCTCCCATTCCAGGTCTCTGAATACTTCCTCTAAGCAAGCTGTGGATAGTACTGGGGAGATTGTGTCTCCTTGCCTAACTCCTTTCTTTATGGGAATTTTGTTACTTTCTTTATGCAGAACTATGGTTGCTGTGCAGCCACTATATATATATCTTACAACACTTTCACGTACGGCTCGTCTACCCTATGATTTCGCAATGCCTGCATCACTGCCGAGGTTTCAACTGAGTCAAATGCTTTTTCGTAATCAATGAATGCTATGTATAAGGGCTGGTTATATTCCGAGCATTTTCCTATCACCTTGTTGATGGTATGGATATGATAGATAGTAGAGTACCGTTTCGCAAGGGCAGAGGAACTAGAGACCAAATTGCCAACCTTCTTCTGTGCTAAGCTGGGCGTGATAAAGGACAAACGAGGCAAGGACCTCACTGAAGCCTCAGAGATAAAGAAGAGGTGGCAGGAATACACAGAAGAACTGTACAAGAAGGACCCGGATGTGCAATCCCAACATAGGACGGTTGTGATTACTGATCTCGAGCCGGGCATCCTGAAGAGTGAAGTTGAATGGGCCTTAGCCAGCCTTGCTAAGAACAAAGCAAGCGGAATTGATGGTATTCCAGCTGAGTTGCTTCAAAACCTCAACCACGACGCTGTTAACACACTGCATACATTATGTCAAAAGATTTGGACAACCCTGCAGTGGCCACAGGATTGGAGGAGGTCAGTTTACATCCCCATTCCAAAGAAAGGCAGTGCCAAAGATTGTTCCAACTACCGCACGATCGCGCTTATTTCGCATGCTAGCAAGGTGATGTTAAAAATCCTGCAAGGTAGGCTGCAGCAGTATGTGGATCGGGAGCTTCCGGACGTGCAAGCTGGGTTTCGCAAGGGCAGAGGAACTAGAGACCAAATTGCCAACCTTCGCTGGATCATGGAAAAAGCAAGAGAGTTCCAGAAACCCATTTACTTCTGCTTTATTGATTATGCGAAAGCGTTTGACTGCGTAGATCACAGCAGATTGTGGCAAGCTCTCCGAGAGATGGGAGTTCCAATTCACCTCATCTGTCTCCTCAGGAACCTGTATGAAGGGCAAGAGGCCACAGTCAGAACTGGGCATGGTCTTACTGATTGGTTTCCGATTGAGAAAGGGGTGAGGCAAGGCTGCATACTGTCGCCCTGCCTATTTAACCTATATGCAGAGTGCATCATGAGGAAGGCCGGTCTGGACGAGTCTTCAGCTGGAGTGAAGATTGCTGGAAAACGTATCAACAACCTTAGATATGCGGATGATACCACTTTAATGGCAGAAAGTGAAGTGGAACTCAAGAGACTTCTGATGCGCGTACAAGAAGAGAGTGAGAAGTTTGGGCTTAAACTGAACATTAAAAAGACGAAGATCATGGCGTCTTGCCCTATCAAGTCCTGGAGCATCAATGGACAAGAAGTGGAAGCTGTGACAGATTTTCTGTTCTTGGGCGCCAAGATTACCTCGGAAGGAGACTGCAGCCATGAAATTAGGAGACGCCTGCTTCTGGGAAAGAGAGCAATGGTTAGCCTTGACCGCCTAGTAAAGAGCAGAGACATTAGTCTGCCAACCAAGATCCGTATAACCCGTGCTATGGTCTTTCCAGTTGTGATGTATGGATGCGAGAGTTGGACTGTGAAAAAGGCTGACCGCCGAAGAATTGACGCGTTTGAATTGTGGTGCTGGCGAAGACTCTTAAGAGTTCCTTGGACTGCCAGAAGATCAAATCAGTCGATATTGTCGACCATAAACCCTGACTGCTCATTGGAGGGTCAAATTCTAAAGTTAAAGCTCAGCTACTTTGGTCATCTGATGAGAAGAGAGGAGTCGCTGGAGAAAGATTTGATGTTGGGAAAGGTTGAGGGTCGCCGGAGAAGGGGTAGGCAGCGAACGCGATGGTTAGATGGCATTCTCGAGGCATTGCAGATGAAGCTATGTGATGTTAAGAAGATAGTGAGAGACCGGAAAGAGTGGCGTGACATGGTCCATAGGGTCACGAAGAGTCGGACACGACTGAACGCCTGAACTGAACTGACTGAGAGTACCGTTTCCGAAAACCTGCTTGATCCTTCGCTTGATTGCAGTCTAGTCAAAGTAGCCGACTCGACAGTAGCCAAAGTAGCCAGGACCGTAATGAGATTCGCGGTAGGGAAAAGCAGTCAGACATTCCACCAGTGACGAAGGACGAAGTCAAGAAAGCATTAGAAACTATGAAAAGGGGGGAAATCAGCTGGAGAGGATCAGATGATTTGTTGAAGGACGGGGGGGATATCGTGCTAGAAAAACTGGCCACCCTGTATATGCAGTGCCTGGTGTCATCGACAATAACGGAACCATGAAAGAATGCAAACATTATCCTCATTCATAAGAAAGGGGACTCTAAGGACCTTAAAAATTAGGCCAATCAGCTTACTGTCTGTTACATATAAGGTATTTACTAAGGTAATTGCTAATAGAATCAGGACTACCTTAGACATGTTTGCACGTGTGCAACTCGCACGCTCGATCGTCTGCCAGCATCCACACAGAGTCGATGCTATCGCATCAACTCCACGAGAAGACCGGCCGCTGTTGGTCAAACTGCAGAAGACTGACCTCGGCAGGGCGAAAGAAGAAAGGGGTCTTGTAGAAAGCCATGCTCAGCAGGAGTGCCCGCTAATTTGTGCTGAATGGGACAGGAATATGAAGGGAAGTGCTCCTCCGTGGCGGCCGCCGGTGTATGTGGACTACAGCCTGCCCACCTGCAGGTAGGTGCTCGCGAATGACCCGAGTCGTTCGGGCTGCTGTCGCACACAATTCCGAGAGGTCAAGAAACTGAAGAAACCGGAGGCCAAGGAAGACACCAGACAAGGTTGAAAGCTATGCAAACGCAGACGGGGCGGAAAAGGCAAAGACAGTGAATGCATGGGCAACACTCAGGAAAACAGGCGCGGCAACCGGAAGTCTGAGAACCGAGCGTCACCCGATGACGCTTCTTGGGTGGGGCGGAGTTCCCAAGCTGTTTTCTTCGTTTTTTTCTGGTGTCTCCGAGTGTTGAGTTGAGGGGGGAAAGGAGGAGCGCCATTTTTAATCGCCGATATCTCCGGTGTTAATCAAGCTAGCTGAAAACTTCTTTCGGTGAATTGACTTGTGAGGGAGTACCTACCTTTCGACCGATTTGCTTTACCTCATTTTAGGCATTTCATAACCTCTTTAATGGCTCATCGTTGTCTTCAGCAAGTGTAAAGCTTCTGCGGTGGCTCTGATTGGCTGAGGTGGGGATGACGTCATGGTGGTCTCGACCAATCACAGGGCACTATTGTGGTATGTGCAGATTATGGGCAAATATCACTCATGATCGATATATCCAGTTAATGACTAATTAATGAGTAGTGAATGGATAATTAATGACCAATTATCAATGACATATAGACAATTACTAGCAATGACTAATTAAATCACATAATGAGTAATTATCTAATTATTCATTCTCAATAACTAATGCTAAAATATAATTAATTGCTAATCAATTTATTAATGACTAGTCATTGCCGAATTAAAGTTCTAATGACTTATTTATTAGGCATTAGGCATTAAATTAATGACTAATTATCAATCATAAATGACTCATTGACAATTATTAATCAATGACTAATTTTAATTGATGACTAATTAAAGATCGGAACTTAGATGTTTCTAGATGCTGTGTAGAGAATGCTTCGAACATTCTTCAAACTCGTCACCACTTTATCGGTGCAGTGCATTTACGACGAGGACAAGAGGAGACACAGACACAGCGCTGTCTCTCCTCTCGTCCTCGTAGTAAATGCACTGCACCGATAATGTCTAACCAACATTCCCAAGCGTCTACCTTGTCGTCACCATTTGACAGCTCAATGCACTAGCAGAATGTGAAACAGCAGTCACTCACTTTATTCGCAGCAGCATTCGTCCCTACATGCGCAACGGTTGCGTAGCAGAATGCAGCATTCGGGTTTTCAACTTTCACTACTTATTTTCTTTATCAGGCCACGGGATCATCGATTCAAGGCTAGGAAATTCATACCGAGGAAACATTCTTTCACTAGCCCCTTGCCCTACTTCCTTCTCCTCCACCCACCTCCATGGCTCTTTTTCTTCAGAAGCAAAACAGTGCTTAAACCCCCACCAGTAATGACCATGCTGCGCAGACGAAGACGAGTCTACTTGTCGAAACGTAGGATCGGCTTGCGAAATGAGGCTCCCCCTCATTCCTTGTTCAGTGTTCTTTTATGCTGTGTAGTAATCTTCTTTCTCTCATTCTAATAAAGAACGGTTTAGTAACATTATGTCACCAAGACCAACACCTTGGTTGCATAATCGACAACTCAGCTGACAGGATGCCATGAGTCTGGTCCGTGTCCAGGTATTAAGGCTCCAGGTCCACCAGATGAAGTGAATGAAAGGTGAATTTATACAATATTTACAGTCATGGTACATGGCACAACAATAGCACCACGAGGCCTGAAAATTACTGGCTCCACACGACTGTCTTTGCGTAGCAATGGCCAGGGAGACTCCACCTCGTCCACTACAGGCAAGCAGCATTACACGCGACGATACTCACAACGTTCTCGACGGGTCTCGCACAACCACCGGCTGAGAGCTTTCTTTTATGGGGGCCAGAAAGACGCTGGTATTCGAACTATCCAATCCGGACTCTATAGTTGGCCGCGGGCCAAGAGGTCCAATAACGAGCGTGTTGGGTTTCCGCCGCAGTGCGAGGAGGCGGGAGAGGAGGGCGCGCCTCCATGGCACCGGCGGTCGTTGAGGCGCTGGAATTCTCACAAGTATTACCTCCTGATCCTTGTCATCATCATCATCAGCCTGACTATACCCACTGCAGGGCGAAGGCCCCTCCCATATTTCTCCAGTTAACCCGGTTCTGTGCTAGCTGCATCCACTTCACCCCTGCAAACTTAACCTCATCTGCCCACTTAATTTTCTGCCGCCCCCTGGTATGCTTTCCTTCCCTTGGAATCCAGTTTGTTACCCTAAGCGACCATCGGTTATCCTCTCTTCGCACTACGTGTCCTGCCCATGCCCATTTCTTCTTGATGTCCACTAGAATGTTAGTAACTTGAGTTATTTCTCTGACCCACGCATGCTTCCTATCTCTTAATGTTATCCCTACCATTTTGTACAGCCATTTTGTACCAACCTTGTACAGCCTAATAAATGTTTTCACCACCACCACCCACAAGTATTACGGGCGCGGCCCACGGACTGGGAGACTCCCGAATCACTTTTCTGCAGCATCTCTTGGACTTGATCGTGAATAATTTTGCGCTCGGCTGAAGAAACTCAGTTTCTGCCTGATGGGATTGGCATTCCCCGTGTTAACTGAATGTTGCATGCGAGAGTCTGGCAGAGAAGAAGAGATCCTGTGCTGGCGACGACATTCTGGTAGCACCGAACATTATAATAATGTTATGAATTTGTTCTCTAAGTTATCTGAATGTTGCTTAACATTCTGTGACATAAAAACATCAGTAGAACATTTGACTTTTGAATGTTATGATAATGTTATTCAATGTTTATGTTGCACTGTAAACATTACTTTAATGTTACAAGCAGATGTTCTAATATTGCCTCCTAAATGTTAAAGCAATATTTGAATCATAACTATAAAACAACATAGCATATATATTTCAAACACTAAGTCCCAGCACTTTTGCCCTTTTTCTTCCAGTAACCATGTTTTTTCAATAACACTTCTTTGCAACTAGAGCCATGAGATGATGCCCAACATAGAATGCAAGCACAGCCTTAATATTTTGCAAGAAAGTATTACTTATTATCCATTTGCCACTATCACTCATGGAACACCCGTCGGCGATGGATATAAAAGGTTGACTCTATGCTATTTGTTCAGAGGTGAGTGTAAGAATAGTGCTGTATTATATGAGGTTGTGCTGTATTGTGGTCTTTGTAAAGCGTGGAAGCTGTGTACCATCACGAGCAGTGGGCTTACATGCTCGTCCAAGGTTGCTGTTTTTTACGAATGTTACATTTATGTTGCATAAATATTAGATTTATGTTTAAATGCTTATGGAAACATACTAGTATTTATATTGTTACTTAGCTGTATTCGCTGTTCGTGATGAGGATAAAGAAGTGCAACAGACTCGGAGAAGACGACGACGCTGAGTGTTGTGAAATCGGTGCCCTCATCAACGTTAGTTGTGCGGACAGCTTTGGGACTGTAAATCTTCCACGTAACATCTCTTGGTGGAGGTGAATCTATTCAATCCCCTGTCACAAGCTGGATCTCTGCAGCGGCCGCCCCATCGGAACCACCACGATGACTACCGACGCCTCTACCTCTACAGCCGCCACCCCTGCTGTTGTAATGGCCCACCCCCGTGACCCCGGAACCTTCTGTGGGACCGATGACGTCGACGTAGACGACTGGCTAGCCCTATACGAGCGCGTGAGCAAGCACAACAGGTGGGATGCCACACTCATGCTCGCGAATGTAATATTTTACTTGGCTGGGACCGCGCGGGTGTGGTTTGAAACCCACGAAGACGAGCTAACATCTTGGGATATTTGCAAACAAAAGCTGCACGACCTATTCAAAAAGCCTATTGGCCGCCACATTGCCGCCAAAAAAGCGCTCGCCTCTTGGGCCCAAACGTCTATGGAGTCTTATCTCACTTACATCCAAGACGTCCTGTCTCTATGCCGCAAAGCCGACCAAGGCATGCCTGAGGAGGATAAAGTCGGCCATATAGTAAAAGGCATTGCTGACGACGCCTTCAACCTCCTGTTGTGCAGGGATTGCTCCACCGTGGACTCTGTGCTACAGGTGTGCCGACGTTTCGAGCAGGCGAAACAGGGGCGCATATATCACCGTTTCGACCGGCTGCCGAACACGGCTGCTAGCTCCTCCTGTATCGATATCCCGACTCCTCGACCGCCGGCGAACGACAGCACTTTGACACGCATTGTCCGCCAAGAGCTTGAGGCAATGACTCCCGCGGCCTCGCTGTCGCATACACCCGACAACACCCTGGCTACCATATCACTTATTAAGGCTGTTGTTCGCCAAGAGGTTGCGAATATGGGCCTCCCTTCTACCAGCACCATCGACACCACGGATTCAGCACCTGCCCCTCCAGTAATTGCTGCCACCTCAACCAACGCCGGTTTCTCGCCCCGATATCGTTACCGCAACCCAAATGAATGGCGTACCCACGACAATCGCCCCATCTGTTTTACTTGTTCTCGCGTTGGCCACATTTCCCGCCACTGCCGTAGTCGCTGGTACATGCCATCTCGTCAGTACACCTACGTTGGCCGCCGCGGAGACTATGCCCATCGCTATTCCCCACCTCGCCCCGACCAGACCCTTGCTGACCCCGGTTCCACTGTCCGTGCTGCCAGCCATTCACCATCCCCGCAAGCACGACGTTCGCGTTCTCCTCTTCCTCGCCGCAATTCGCCACCGTCATATTTGGCCATGTACCGGAAAACTAGCCAATGCAGTTCCCGGAGGTGACGCTGCATTTTATGACACGGACCGAAAAACCTCTGTTGACCCCTGCCCTACAAAATAACCGTATCGACGTCCTTGTGGATGGAGTTCCCGTTTCTGCTCTAATTGATAAAGGCGCCCAACTGTCCGTTCTCAGCTCCTCATTTCGCCGTCGCCTCAAGAAAGTCTTTACGCCAGCCGTCTCGTCCACAGTTCGTGTCGCCAATGGCAGCCCTGCTGCCGTGGTTGGCATGTGTACGGCGCGAGTTACAATTGCTGACCGTCATGCTCCAGTGTTGTTCACCGTCCTACATTAATGCCCCCACGACGTTATCCTTGGCATTGATTTCTTAACAGCCCACTCTGCCCTTATCGACTGCTCTAGCGGCCTACTTCGCTTGGACCTTCCGCTCTGCTCTGAAGACCCCTCCTGCTCACCCCGACTTCGATCAGCACAGTTTAGCCGCCTTCCTCCTGAAACTGCCGTTTACATCCCTATGTCGCCATTTCCACCCGTCCCAGATTGCGACTATCTCGCTTGTCCCATTACTGATGTCATGCTGCAGCGGCACGTCACCCTTCCTCATCTAATTGTGCACATCTCCCAGAACCGCACCACTCTCCCAGTCCTTAACTTCAGCTTTTCAACTCAAGTTCTGCCCGAGGGAATTTCATTAGCTTCGCTGTCACCGATGACCGATTGTGCCATTTCAGCTCTGTCTACAGATCATACAACTGCCGTCCCTGCCAACACCCCCTCGTCGTCCACATCGCGCCCTGATCCGCTTAACAGCATGATATCAGCTGATCTGCAACCTGAATTCGCCGCTGATTTACACAAGCTTTTGTTTACCTACAGTGACCTTTTTGACTTCGGCACCCGCCCATTGGGTCAAACGACAGTTGTAACCCACCGCATTGACACCGGGGACGCCAGTCCTATCCACAGGTGGCCCTATCGTGTTTCGCTTGCCGAGCGACGCGTCATTCAAACTTGCCACCGGGCATGACGACACCAACTGACAGTGTGCGTCCGTGGCAGATGGCCACCTGCGATTTCATGGGGCATTTCCCCAGTAACAAGCAGGGGCTCATTGCTGGAGAATCCCCCTATGGGGAAAGCCAGCCGTGCCTACATCGCAGACCTGAAGGCCCATGCGTAACGGTCTGACGAGCTTGCGCTGGTGCCCCTTGTCACCACAGGCAAGTGCCAAGGCACAACCGATGCGGTGGAACGCAGCCGTGCCCCGCACCGGTACTAGGTGAGGCGACGTTCACCTGTGTGACTGATGCCGGACGACGGGCCTTTTCCGCAACCGAAGGCATACCGCTTCACTGAGCGAGCCAGAAAAGGGGGAGACCAACCTTGCTTCCGGGTAGGGTTGAACGAGCAAGCTCGCTCGGTGAAGCGGTATGCCTTCGGTCATCAGGAGACGCGATTCTTCCAGGGGCCTTAGTGGGCACCTTCCAGGCACTCTCAACCATGCCGAACTGACAGGTGGCGCAGTTATGACAGCCGACCACTCTGTTTCTACTGTGGACAACCTGGCCACGTGTATCAGTACTGCCGCTACCGCGAAGAGGGGCAGGCCTTTCCGCCTGCTTCTGCTCGCCGCCGCTTCGACACTGACACTGCTCAAACCGAGGACGGCCCTCCGGTCAGCAGGGAAACCGAATCCCCGGGCTTCCGCCGCCACTCCTCCCCATCGCCACAACGTTATTCTTCGCTGATGTGTCGTAGCATTGCTGACGTTAGCGGACGGCAGTCCCCTAGCCCTCGCCGGGGAAACTAACAGCCGCAACCTCGCGAGGAGAGGTTACAACCAGTCGAAAAGTGTCAAAATCCTCACCACCGCCGCAACTGCCGACAACCCGTGCTTCTGATGCTGCCGTTAACATTGACATTGCCACACTACCACCGAAAATGCCGCACCAGGTGAGCAGCCCCGACGACGAAACTGACACCGCCGACCTTGCCGCACTTCCGCCGCAAATGCCGAGAAGAGCAACCCTGATGGGCTGGAGGTATATGCTTTGGTGGATATCGGGGTGGATTTTTCAATTATTAGCCAGAAACTGGGTGACACGCTGCGCAAAGTAAAAACCAAATGGACTGGGCCAGTAATAAGAAGTGCTGGGGGTTAGCTACTGACACTGACAGGGAAGTGTACTGCTCGGATAGGAATAGGAAATGTGGTGTTTGTTGGCAGCTTCGTTATTCTCCCTGACTGTTGCAAAGACCTCATCTTAGGCATGGACTTTCTGTGTCTTCATGGGGCTGTAATCAGCATTTGTGAAAGCGTCGTTGCGCTCACCATGAATCACGGAGACCTTGGGTATGCGGAAGTACCACTGATGCCCTTACGCGTCGCCAATGAAACGGTGACATTACCTCCGCGATCATGCTCTCTTGTTGAAGTGAAGTGCGATGTGGCGCATACCGGCGATAGTATCGCCGAAAGGGCAGTCACCCTGGTACTAAGCCGAGGTGTTTCTATAGCTCGGGGGCTAGTCAACTTGACCAATGGGCAGACCGAAGTGCTGCTGACAAACTTCAGCGACGAGCGTCAGCAAATTCTGAAAGGCACAACTGTGGCCTTTTCCGACAGCCTCCCAAATGCGCAGCACTGCTTCTCACTGCAACAGGAAGGATCAATGTGCAAGATGCCCGTAACCATCGTCGATGTGAGTCCAAATATGTCTTCTTCAGAACGGGATCGTTTTTTGGATCTCATAGATCAATTTCGAGACTGCTTTGCTTCCGAATCGCGGATCGGCCAAATGCCTTTGACAAAACATCGAATCATTACGGATGACTCGATTCACCGGATTCGACAAAATCCTTACCATGTAGCTCCGAAAGAACGTGAAGCCATTCAGCGCCAGGTGGCCGAAATACTTAGAGACAACGTCATCCAGCCGTCACAGAGCCCCTGGGTTTCCCCCGTGGTACTTGTTAAAAAGAAGGACGGCAGCTTACGATTTTGCATAGACTACCGCAGCTCAACCAAGTGACTATTAAAGATGTGTACCCTCTTCCTTGCATCGACGATTCCCTTGATCACCTACAAAATGCACGTTACTTCTCATTAATGGACTTGAAAAGTGGATATTGGCAGATAGAAATAGACGAGAGAGATCGGGAGAAGACAGCATTCGTCACTCCTGACGGATTGTATGAGTTTAAGGTCCTTCCGTTCGGTTTATGCTCAGCACCAGCAACATTTCAGAGGTTGATGGACACTGTGCTCTCAGGACTTAAGTGGCAAACATGCCTGGTGTATCTTGACGACGTGATTGTGTTTTCGGCCACATCTGAAGAGCATCTACGCCGTTTGCTAGCTGTGTTTCAGGCCATACGATCTGCGGACCTCACACTAAAACCCGAGAAGTGCCACTTCGGTTATGAGAAGCTGCAGTTCTTAAGTCACGTCGTTAGCCAAGAAGGTGTCCGGCCTGATTCTGAAAAGCTCTCCACAGTCGCCAAGTTCCCAACACCTACGGACAAAAAGACATTGTGGCGCTTCCTGGGTCTTTGCGCCTATTACCGCAGGTTTATTTCTGGCGTCTCATGAATTTCCTGGCCATTAACTTCACTGACGTGTGACAATGCTGTCTTTTGCTGGGGTGAAGAACAGCAACAAGCTTTTAATGAGCTGTGGAGGCAGACACCACCTGTCCTGGCGCACTTTGATGACGACACCCCTACACTGCTTCATACGGATGCCAGCAACGTGGGCTTAGGTGCTGTACTGGTGCAGCGCCAGGATGATATGGAAAAAGTAATTGCTTATGCCAGCAGGACCCTATTTAAAGCAGAAGCGAACAACTCGACAACCGAAAAAGAATGCCTTGCAGTGGTATGGGCGGTTATGACGTTCCGTCCTTTTTTATACGCTTGCCCCTTTCAAGTCGTTAGCGACCATCACTCTCCCTGTTTGCTGACGAATTTAAAGGACCCTTCAGGGAGACTCACGCGTTGGAGCCTTCGATTACAAGAATTCGACATAAAAGTTATTTACAAATCTGGAAAGAAGCACGCGGATGCTGATTGCCTTTCGCGAGCGCCGGTCGAACCTTCTACTATGACCGATGAAGACACTGCGTTTTTAGGTGTCATAAACGGCTCAACACTTTTTCAACAGCAGCGAGAAGACCAGGAATTGCTCCCTCTTATTGATTTCTTAGAAAAGCGAACTACAGTTGTGCCTAAGATTTTCGACCGAGTAATCTCTTCTCATTCTTTCTTCGTAACAACATACTTAACAAGAAGAACTTCCGCCCTGGGTGAAACAGTCATCTACTCGTCGTCCCATCTGCTCTCCGCGGTGAAGTTTTGCAAGCGTGTCACGACGAGCCAACCGCTGGTCACCGGTCACCGATTTTGGACACATCCCGTTCGACATCCTCGAGCATTCTTCCTTGCTTCAGTAAGTCCAGTAACGTGAGGGAATGAAGCATGGCATACTTTCGGAGGCGAGACGACGTTGTGGCGAGAATGATTTGGTTCTTGACTTCAAGTTCGACGTTTTCGAAGTTACAATGGCGAGAATGCTGTCGGAGGCGCGCGTAGAAGGTGTCCAGTGACTCACCAACGTTTTGCTGAGCTTGACGACTAAATTTATAGATAGAAAATGTTGAGTTCACTCGCGGCGCAAAATATGCATTCAGTTTCGCTCGAGCGGCATCGTATTCTGGTGTCGATGTATACTCTGTGTGGTTTGGGTCGTGCTTGTAGCCGTCGCACCTTGCGGAGCACTCTCGGGGAGCGAGCGATATATGTCGTAGACTTCTTCACCGACGTAGTGCAGGAGGAGCGCTTTTTTGCGTGCATCTGCCGAGATATCGCAAGCTAAAAGAAAGTTTTCGAACCTTTCTATCCACTTCGTCCATTCGTGACCAATATTGTGTGTCGTCGTAGCACGCAGGTCAAAACTTGGGAAGGCAAGGAGCACATGTGCCATGGCTACGATTGCCGGTAGCCGCTTGTTGCTGATGGTTGATTGGACGGACTGACTGTTGATGTAGTGGTACTCACATGAGATAAAAGAGCACTTCTGACACAATCTTAGTGTTCCCGGAGATTGTGATGGGGTCCGATTGATTAGATTGGGCGAAACACTGATGAAGCGAGCCTGTTAAGCTGCCATGTTTTATTCCATAGTGGCCAACAGAGTGGTAACCTTCGGCTAAATGCCGATTACGAATACTACACTCCCTATATGCACAAACCATCCAGGAACATATTGACTGTGAATTTTCTAGCTGCAAGTCACGTTTTGATGAATTGATGAATGTGTAGTAGAATGTGTAATTGAAGGAGATTTTTTTTTTATTGTTTGCCGCTCTTTTAAATTATGCATAACTGTTGATGCCCATTTCCTTGATTAAAAGTAGTTGTTTATGTATGTATTAAACCAACTACGTCTGTCATAGATGAGTGTCAGTCACGAGTGTATACATATACATATTCTGTCTTTCAAACGACTGATATGTTTTGAATGAAGCTAGAATATCCCACTCCACTAGACAACTGAAATTTTAAATATATGTGTAAATTTTTGTTCCTTACTCTAAACCTGAGACGTGCTATGAATTTTCGCAGGTGCCTCTTTTGCTCTAAACGGAAGCGGCAGCGGTTGACAGAATTTCCACCCAACAGTCTGACATGTAATCACGTCAGGTCGCGCTACATCTGCTTAAAACTTTCAAAGGCCACCGCATAGCCTGGCAAATTTATTTTTGTGCAAAATTTAGGGACAAAAAATTTGAAGTAAGTGTATCCTAAGCTTAATTCGACCGCGGTCGGCCTCACTAACGAAGTCGCACGCGCGCGAGAGGATTGTTGACTATTTTATTCCCCGTACAGGATAAATCTTAGATGCTGATTATGGCGTCTTTGTATAAACCATAAGAGGTGAACTGTCAGGAGCTGCCGGTTGCAACTGACGTGGGCGGAGCGAAGAGCGAGCGCAACGTTTCCTTTCCGCGTGAACAGCGGTAGCAGAGGCTCAGCAGTTAAGGCTCCTCTATAGGAGCCTTATCAGCAGTGGGTCGGTGGCAACCCCAACGAGGCGCGGCGGGAGGTAGAAACAGACCCCACTAGTGAGGCCGTAAAGGCCGGCCCACATAGAGTATTTTCCCGCGGAATGGAATGGAATGGAATATAAGAGCGTCCCCTTTGAAACGGGGTGGTAGCAGTAGCTACCATGCTAATTTTTCTCCCTATATCTAAATTATTGATTTAGAATGGTTAACTAAACCATCATTCTATTTATTAAATTTTGTTCCTACATTACTAACATTATGTCACTTCTCTGCTTTTAAGCCACCACTCTTCCAGTCGTTTTTTGCTAGTTTCCACCGCCGGTTTATTCACCCAGCCACTGTTATCTCTAAACCACAGAGCTTCAGGAACAGTGATTGCGCCTGCACCAACTTCCGGAAGTTCCACTGGAGTTTCCACATACTGCACATGCGTCATCTCCATTGTTAAATTTCTTTTTGTAGCTGCGTGTTCTAAGGCACCCTGATCTAGCTTCAAAAAGTAGGGCACTGCCTCTTGAGTTATCAAAGAAATCTTCCTTCCTGATCTGCATTTTCCACTTTCGGTATAATTCCACACTCTGTTTCTTTTCCATCGAATTTATCCAATTTTTACCTTCTGTGTTTTTCACCTGTTGCTTAACGCTCTTTATTTCTCTGTCCTTTTTACTAGCATACTTACTAGTTAGTTTCCTAGTTCTTTTCCTCCACTGTGAGTCAACGCTTTTTAGGTACAGGTATTTAAATACTTTAGCTGCCCATCGGTTACTGTCCAATTTCCTCAGGCGTTCCTCATATAATATTTTACTCTGAGCTTCCCGTACTTCGAAAGATGCCCAGCCCATATCTCGCTGTACCGCCTCATTTATAGTTTTGCCGTGGGCACCTAGTGCTAATCGTCCAACGGATCTCTGATTTGTTTCTAATGTCGACTGTACCTCTAATTTTAGGCACAAAACCGCATTTCCGAAAGTAAGTCCGGGCACCATAATTCCTTTCCAAATACCTCAAAACCTCATACCTATTGTATCCCCACAATGCCTTATGCTTCATTATCCCGGCATTCCTTCGCCCTTTGGCCTTAAGTGATTGCTCATGCTTTACAATGTATGCCAATCCTTCGTTTACCCATACCCCCAGATATTTATATTCTGCTACTCTAGGTATTTCAAGGCCTTGTATTTTAAGACCCTGATCAGTTGAGCCATTGAAAATCATCAGACCCGACTTAACTGCGCTAAAACTGAAGCCTAGAGCGTCCCCTTCGTCTCCGCAATACTTAACTAGAGTTTGCAATTCTTCCAGACAATCAGCTAGCAGCACAATATCGTCTGCATACATCAAACCGGGGAGGCGCTGCTCTACCACCTTTCCACCTAATCTATATGACAGGTTAAAACCTAGGTTACTGTCTTGTATCCTCCGTTTCAGGTTTATCATATAAAGCATGAACAGCACCGGTGATAGAGGACAGCCTTGTTTTAATCCTTTGCATACTTTGACATCCTCTGTACTTCTTATCCCTTCCCACGTAATTTCTACTTTGTTATCCCAGTATATTTCCTGTAGGAACTCTATTATCTCATAACCGATACCTTCTTCTTTTATTATGTTCCACAGCAGTTCCCTGCTTACATTGTCGTACGCCCTGTTTATGTCCAGGAAGGCCAAATAGAAAGGTCTATTTTCCACTATAGAAATTTCGATACATTGGGTAAGCACGAACAGGCTATCATCTAAGCGCCTACCATTTATAAAGCCGTTCTGAAGATATCCGAGTATCTTGTTACTTTCTGCCCATACTTGCACCTTTAATTTCACCGCCTGCATGGCTAACCTGTACATAACAGATGTTATGGTAATCGGCCTGTAGGATTTTATGTGCATCCTGTCTCCTTTCCCCTTATAAATAAAATTCATTTTACCCTGCCGCCAGCTGTCTGGAATTTGCTTATTCGTTATGACTGTTTCCAGAGCTTTTAACAACGTTTGCCTACTTTTTGGACTGAGTTCATTATTCAGCTTGATCGGAATTCCATCTATTCCTGTAGATGTGTTTTTAGGAATATTTTTTGCTGCCTTTTTCCAGTTTAGATTGGTCAGTTTTAAGCTGCTTTGTATTCTGCTACCTTGTGTTGCTTCCTGATTTGCGGAGATTACCCTATCGTCGCTCTTAAATGACTCGGCTATAACTGATGTAATGTAGTTCACTGCGTTGTCTCCCTTAAAACAATTTCCCTCGTTATCTTGAATCCGATCCTGCTTTCTTTGATTCTTCTTCCCTAGCCAGCTTATATGGTTCCAGAATTTTCTTGCTCCGCCTCTAGAGCCATCGTGTATGTCAGCCATCCAGCGATCGGTGGACTGCCTTATTTTACTTTGGACGAGGGCCTGCACCTGAAGTTTCTTTTGTCGATATGATTCCCATTTTTGGTCGATTTCCTCCTGAGATACTTGTGCTTTCTTTGCCATTTGGTGTTCCCTTGAAGCAGCCCGTCGTTGTTCAATAGCTTCCCTGATTTCCTTATTCCGCCAGCTCCGTGGCTTCCTCTTTCCATTCCAGCGGTTTGCTACTTTAACCTCCTGAATTTTACTCCGTATGAGTAGTTCTACCTGTTCATAATCCCAGTCTTCCATGGGGCTTTTCTCTATTGCTTCCTCCATGTCTGCTGCTACCTGCGCTATTTGATCGTCGTTTAATTTTGCATTTACGTTTTGTATAAGTTCCATTTCTCTTTTCATCAAGGGCATCTGCAAACTAATACGTTTATGATCACTTCCCAGACTACACTCCCCTTCTTCGTCTATTTCCATTTTTGTGACCTTGCTATAATTTTCTGCGATGTTAGACAATAGTCAATGGTCATCTGCCTGTTGTGGAATTCCCACGTGATTTGGCCTTCACATTTTGTTTCTCTATTTACTATAACTAGATTGTGTCGCTCACAGAAATCTAGCATTATCTTCCCGTTACAATCCGTGTATCCATCCAGATCGTCGATGTGGCCGTTCATGTCCCCCAGTAGAATAATATTGGCCCCGTTTCCAAACTGGCTTATATCGTCACTGAGACATTCAACGAGATCCCTGTTTTCTTGCCTAGCCATGTCCTTATGCCGGCAATTGTTCCTGAAACCCAGATATGTTCTTTACAAGATGATTTAATTCTTTGCCAATTTGTTCCCTGGTGTATCAACATACCTACCCCTCCACCCTTTTTTTCCGTTCTCGTTCTGTTGCACCCTTCCCAGACGTAGCCTTCTATAAACGACGGATCTTCTAGATCCCTGAAATGAGTCTCGCAAAGAGCGTACACACCTATTTTGTCATCCTTCAACTGCTGTTCTAGCTCTAGCCATTTCGCTCTTTTTCTACCTTCTTGCATGTTTATGTAGCTGATCCTAGTGTTAAATTTCTTTTTTGTACTTTTCTTTCTCGACCTACTCTTTGCCATTTCTGGGGGCTCAGCCTCCATTATTACACTTTCTTCTGCTTCACTTCTAACTACCTCTGTGCACGGAGTCCTCGCGGACCCCCTAAAAAAGCTACAGCCCTGCCTACCAGGCGCCAGCCGATCTCTGTTCCCACCCTTCTGTTAAAATGAATGCCATCTTGCTGAAAAGCCCTACCAAAACCTGCTTTATGTACCTCCCTGTTTACCTCAACCACTTCAAAACGCCTCTCGAGGCTTAACTTTCTTTGTTCTGATTAACTGTCACCACGTCCTTTTCCAGCTTTCCGTTCAATCCTAGCACCTCTGGTACTGTGCATACAACTATCTGCGTTTGCTGTGCTATCTCCCTGATCTCGTCAACTCCCTTAGCTAAACTTTCCACCACTCCTGCAGCGTCACCATTTAGGACATCCTTTAGCCCCGCGGCTACTATTACCATACTGCGCTCTGCGGAATTCTTCAACAGCCTATTTTTACTCTCTTTCAGCACTGCCCTCATTGTTCTCCCTGGGAAGGCTCCAACCAAAACTCTCTTATCACCCTTTACACATTCCAAGATATCTCGCTTGCACCTGTTCATGTTAGAATCTCCGGCGATAAGCACCTGGGCCTTCTCTCTCCCTCTCCCAACTGTTGGCTCCTGCTTTCGGTTATCTGTGTCCTTATCTCTGGGATTTTCATCCTTCCTTACTTCTTCCTTTCTTTCCGGCTTCTTAGCTGCTTCTAAATAACTCTGACGGTTCGGATCCGCCTGACCTACTTTGCTTATGCCTTCCATGCCAGTGCTGGCCCCAGCCACGTAGCCCGCATTGGAATGTTCATCCTCGTTGGTTTCAAGGATAAAGGCGGCCCCCTTTTTTTCAATTTGAGGAAGCTGTTCAAGCAGTTTCTGATTTTCCGCCCTTAACAAACGTACTTCATTTTCTAAATCATCCACACGAGACACTAAACTGCCCCTTTCTTGATCAAATCTATATAGACGCGCACTCAGTACGCAACACTGACACAAAACGTCGCTGCCTTCCGCTTCACCTACATAGTCAAAACGCGTTTCCTTGAGATTAACCTGCGCCTCACACTGAGTACACTTTACCTTCTTTTGATTGCACATCTTAAGCGCTCGTCGACTGAACTATATCTATTACGAATTCTCAGAATATACAAATTGCCAAAAGAAGACACAAGAAACGACTAGCAAACACGCGTTAAAAACCAATTCTGCGAATGCCAATAGCCTAGAAAAAAAGTATTTATCTAAACAAGATAGTTAAAGAATGAACGCCAAGAAAACCTAGCTGCCGGCACGAAATACCAAACCGGAGCCTGCAGCGCCCCCCTGCGAAGCTGCGGTCCCCTATAGACATTGGCGCCCCAGCAGGAATGACATTGCTACCGCGAAGGTAGTGCGGCCCTTGTGAAGAAGTTAGTATGAACGAGCTGATAGCAAGCTCGGTTATACTCTTAGAAGGGGCGTGTAGGACCGCGCTTGCAGGTGCGCGCCTCTGCATGGCGTCGCCACACGCCTGTTTGCTTCTTGTATTGTCGACACGGTCTCCCTTCTACAAGCGTACCGCGTGTGGGGAAAGCCGACCGGACCGTCGGCGCCGGATTTGCGGGACCGTTTTAGCCCGAAGGTCATTCATGGGGAAAGGAGCAGCGGAACGTGCTGCCGGGTGCCTTTTTTTTTACACTGCGACTTTGAGCAGTGCGAAAGGCAGTCTCGTTTACCTTGTCCGCAGATGCGACAAAGAGCGCCGGAAGAAGCACCCAGGATTTGACTCGGGCATTCTTCGCAGAGCTGGCAAGCCAGAAGCTCCCTTTTAATCCGGTGCCAGGCCTTCAGCATGGCGGCTGGTTGATATTTCGCTTTCCATGTCGTTGCTCGTAGTGGTAAACACGGGTGGCGCAGGGTAATGCACAGTGGAAAGGATTTAGCCAGCAGCGGCAGCGAGGATGGGGCGGCGGTGCGCGGGAGACAAGTGGGAAGAAAGTCTCCTGACAGGAGAGGGTTCGACACCCTTACCGGAGAGTTTCGCCATGCTCTTTGTTTGTTGCGATTTGTATTGCTAGTGGGGCCCTGGGTTAGAGGCTAAGGCCAATCCACGGGGCTGTGCCCATCTAGCATATTTCCTTATTGGAACGTTGATGTGTGGGGCTGGCCTCTGAAAATGACCGCCCCTATTTCTTTGTTTTGTGAAGGTCTAAAACGGGACGTGATCCAAGAGAGTTGAGTCCAGTCTGAGTTGGGGCTCCATGCGTAGGCATGTAATGCGGTTGTTCTGCTTAGGCTCTAACCAGTTAGCTCGAAGAGTAAAGTAGCGCAGAGTGTTCTTTTTCAAACTTCATTTCAACTTCCAGTTTTACTCTCTGTATATATTGTCACGAAGACAGGGATTTATGGGTACCGGCAACAGGGGCAGATACACACAGTCAAGAGAGAGGTTCCCGAGAAACGGTAGCACGAAGACACAAGCTCAAGAGTCCACAGGGGGTTAACTATCCGAAGCGCGCGAGAGTCTCCAACTTCTTTGTCGTTCAAGCGCTACCTCGAACCGTCAGGTGGCATTATTCCCCCCCCCCTCGAAAAAAAAAAACCGCAAGCTCACAGAAAAAAAACTGCTCTGGATGGCAAATATGACTTTCAGCGGGTAAAATACGGCTTCATGCGAAGCACATGCACCAGGTCAGACGAGCACTGACGACTAGAACTCGGTACAGTTCCGTCTGGAATAACCTCGTACGTAACTTCTGAGAGGCGGCGCAACACTCTGTAGGGTCCGAAGTAACGATTGAGAAGTTTTTCTGACAGGCCTGGGTGCCGGACAGGTGTCCACACCCAGACTTTGTCACCAGGCTGGAACACGACATAGCGATGGCGGTCGTTATATCGGCGTGCATCTGTTGCTTGCTGTTTTGTAATGTGATTACGGGCGAGCTGGCGAGCTTCCTCAGCGTAGTTGGTGAATTCTTCTGCGTCAGCGGTAAGCAGCTGGTCGTCAGCCGCACATGGCAGCATAGCGTCGAGCATGGTCTGTACATCGCGTCCGTATACTAGGCGAAACGGAGTGAATCGAGTTGTTTCTTGGACGGCCGTGTTATATGCAAATGTGACATAAGGCAATATCTCGTCCCATGTTTTATGCCGGACATCGACATACATGGCGAGCATGTCCGCTATTGTTTTGTTTAGTCGCTCAGTAAGGCCATTAGACTGAGGATGGTAAGCAGTAGTCTTTCGGTGATGTGTCTGGCTTAGTTGGAAAACTTCTTCAAGAAGACACGCTGTAAATGCCTTGCCACGATTAGTAATGACGTATGAAGGGGCGCCATGGCGGAGGACAATCTGCGTCATGAAAAATTGTGCCACTTCGGAGGATGTTGCACGTGGCACCGCCATAGTTTCCGCGTAACGTGTCAGATAATCTGTAGCCACGATAATCCACTTATTGCCAGCTGACGATAGAGGAAAAGGGCCAAGAAAGTCCATACCAATTTGGTCGAACGGTACTAGCGGTGGGGGAATAGGCTGCAGGAAACCCGCTGGCTTCAATGGCGGTGTCTTGCGTCGCTGGCACTCGCGGCAACCTCTAACATATCGATGAACGGTGGCGGTAAGTTTGGGCCAGTAGTAGGCCTGGCGCACTCTAGTAAGAGTACGTGCAAAGCCCAAGTGTCCAGCGGTGGGTTCATCATGGCAAGCATGAAGGATTTCATCGCGGAGATCTGGAGGGATGACTAGAAGATAGGCTCGGTCACTGTTGCCAGCGCTTTTCTTGTAGAGGATTCCGTCGCGCGTACAGAAGGATGACAAGTTCTTAGCAAACAGTCGAGATACTGTAGAATCGAAACCCTCCAGATGATCGATCACAGTTTTGAGGTCTGGGTCAGCCCGTTGCTGGGCCTTTAAATCAGAGGAACTGATAATGCCAAGAAAATGGGCGTCTTCATCCGTACTGTCATGGGCCAACTCCATGGGTGATCGAGACAGTGTGTCAGCATCTTCATGTTTACGTCCGGATTTATAAACGATAGAGTAATCAAACTCCTGCATACGAAGGCTCCACCGTGCAAGACGTCCTGATGGATCTCGAAGACTAGCTAGCCAACACAAAGCATGATGGTCCTGTCACAACTTTAAATTTACGGCCGTAGAGGTAAGGTCAGAATTTAATTGTGGCCCAAACGACGGCGAGACACTCCTTTTCAGAAGTTGAATAGTTTGATTCTGCCCGAGAAAGGGTGCTGCTGGCATAAGCGATCACTTTTTCCTCGCCTTGCTGGTGCTGGACCAGAACAGCACCCAGACCGACATTGCTGGCGTCGGTGTGAATTTCGGTGGCAGCGTCCTCATCGAAGTGTGCAAGAACGGGAGGGTTGTGCAGCCGTTGGCGCAGCTCGGTGAATGCCTCCTGCTGCTCGGAAGACCAGACATACGGGACGTCATCACGTGTCAGGCGCGTCAAAGGTTCTGCAACCTTGGCAAAATCGGCAATGAAACGGCGATAGTACGCGCACAGGCCCAAGAAACGTCGGACTGCTTTCTTCGTGGTAGGGATGGGAAAATTGGCTACAGCGGCTGTTTTCTCAGGGTCAGGCCGGACACCGTCAGCGCTAACCACATGACCGAGAAATTTTAGCTGCTGATATCCAAAGTGACATTTTTCCGGTTTGAGTGTCAAATCGGCCAAGCGAAGAGCGTCCAATACCGTTCGCAGCCGCTTAAGATGTTGGTCAAACGTTTCTGAAAACACGATGACGTCGTCCAAGTAAACCAAACAGGTTTGCCATTTAAGACCAGCAAGTACGGTGTCCATCATTCTCTGGAACGTCGCTGGCGCTGAACACAGACCGAAAGGCAATACTTTAAATTCATATAAGCCATCGGGTGTCACAAAGGCAGTCTTTTCCCGATCGCGCTCATCCACTTCTATCTGCCAATAACCACTTTTTAAATCAATGGAGGAAAAGAACTTGGCGTTGCAAAGTCGATCGAGTGAATCGTTGATACGGGGCAACAGATATACATCTTTTTTTGTGATGTCATTAAGTTTCCTGTAATCAACGCAAAAACGCAGCGTGCCATCCTTTTTCTTAACCAACACGACGGGCGACGACCACGGACTTTTAGACGGCTGAATAACATCATCATTAAGCATTTCCTGGACTTGTGTCCGAATTGCCCCACGTTCTTTGGCCGAAATACGGTACGGCTGCTGTCGAATAGGTCGGGCATCGTCAGACGTTATGATGCGATGCTTGGCGATAGAAGTTTGCTGGACTTTCGATGATGAGGCAAAGCACGGGGCGTACTCCAGTAGTAAGGCACGCAGGGCGCGTTGTTGACAGAAAGAAAGGTCACTGCTAACATCGATGCAGTCTAGAACACTGGGAGTATCAATAACGTCAAACGCAAAACATTCAGAAACTTCCTTTAACAGTTCGCCGAAAGCGATGGCAGTAGAGCGATAGAGGTGGCGAGATTCATTCGTGAAGTTCGTGACGAGAAGCTCAGAGTGACCATTATTGAGAATAATTAAGCTTCGAGCTGCACAGATGCCATGAGAAAATAAAAGAGAACGGTTGCTTTCAGCTTTTATCGGCCCGTCACGAAGCCCGTCGCACACAACACTCACAAACACGCTGGAGCGGGGAGGCACTGAAACACACTCGGCTGAAACCCGTAGGGCGCACGTACGTTGGCCATCGGTGGGGCTGGCAGCCGCTTTCTCCGTTGAGAACGAGACTGTTCGCTGTCGGAGATTGATGATGGCGCCATATTCCCGCAGGAAATCCACACCGAGAATCAAATCACGAGAACATTCCCGGAGAACGACACAGCTGACAACGAACGTTGACGTACGAATCTGGATTCTAGCCGTGCACTGTCCAATAGGAGTAATTACATGCCCCCCAGCCGTGCGTATTTGCGTGCTACACCATGGCGTCATAACCTTCCTAAGGGTCGCTGCCAGTTTCCCACTCAAAATCGAAAAGTCTGCTCCGGTATCCACTAAAGCGCTGACATTATGACCATCGATGCACACAGGGATGTCCAGCGATATCCGGTCTCGTGAACCAAATGTTGTCGTTTCTGCTCCAAAATCTATATCTGTTCTCATTCGGGGGACTTCTTTGTGCTGACCTTTAGCGGCCCCGCCCCCGGAGGTCGCTCTACTCAGTTTTCCCGGTGGGGGCTTGGCGAGCGACCAGGCGGTGCTCGCGGGAAGTTACCAGTTGTTGAAGCGGTTTGCCGACGTGGGGATGGAGACCTGGATTGTCGGCGCGCCATCCGGAGGCTCTCTTGTGCGAGGTTGTCTCCAATGTCACGAGGTAGTTGTCCGAACGTGCGTCTAGGTGCGTTGGTGTAAAAACCCTCCGGTCCGATTTCCCGATAAGGGCACCACCGGAAAATGTGAAAAGGTTCCCCACAGTGGTAGCAAAGGCGGCGGCTCCGAGGGGCCTGCCAGACGTCCGTTCGTCGAAAGTTTGATCGCGGTGGCCGCACGTACCGCGTAGGCTGCTGTACAGGAATGTATTGCATTGGCTGCTGGACGGGCATGCACTGGGTTGGTGGTAACGTAGACAACGGAGCTTGGACGGGAACTGGGCGTCGGAGAATGTCAGCGTAAGTCGGACGAGAATAATCAGGAACAGGGGTACTTTGAGCTTCAGCAACATGCAGAGATGGCTGCGTGACTTGCTGAATCTCTTCGCGGATCATATGTGCAAGAGAATCACCCCTGGGTTGGAACGTGCCACAAACCTTCTGCAGTTCCTCGCGTACAATCGCATGAATAAGATCTCGGAGCTGTTCAGTATTTCTTACAGCAGCTGTAAGAGGCTCAGCAGCAGTCGTAGCGAGGATTGGGCTGTCATAGACCGCCGAGCGGCGCTGGTGTAGGATCTTTTCCATGGTGACCGCCTCTGTTAAAAATGAGGTAACTGTAGTTGGTGGGCTACGTACAAGACCAGCAAAAAGCTGTTCTTTAACCCCATGCATGAGGTGGCGCAGCTTTCTCTCTTCAGACATGTTGGGATCCGCACGTCGAAATAGTTTCGTCATGTCCTCAACATACATCATGACGGACTCGTTTGGCATCTGTTTTCGAGATTGTAGAGCACGTTCTGCTCGTTCGCGCTTATCCAGGCTGATATACGCCTCTACGATAAGACGGCGGAACTGAGGCCATGATGTTATTGTGCCTTCTCGGTTCTCATACCATGTCAAAGCATGGTCTTCCAGGCAGAAAGTGGCGTTCCGTAGCTTTAAGTTGCCGTCCCACTGATTAAAGGATGCGACTCGTTCGAACTGAGTTAGCCAATCCTCAACGTCTTCATGCGCAGTGCCATGGAACGATTTCAGCACTCGGGGGTTTTGAACGTAAACAGGAGTACCTTGCATGACTGTCGTAGTGCTTTGCGTGGCTGGCCGGAGGCTGGTTGTTGAAGTGGACTCCAAGGGCCCGTGTTCGGGAGGAAGGCCCAGGTTCCTCCGGCTGACGCGATGAACTGGCGTGTCCACAGGCAAAAGCTCGGTGTCGTTGGTTCGCGGAGGGGTGTGCGACATTGAGAGGACAATTACCCAGCGGCTCCACCAAAACTGTCACGAAGACAGGGATTTATGGGTACCGGCAACAGGGGCAGATACACACAGTCAAGAGAGAGGTTCCCGAGAAACGGTAGCACGACGACACAAGCTCAAGAGTCCACAGGGGGTTAACTAGCCGAAGCGCGCGAGAGTCTCCAACTTCTTTGTCGTTCAAGCGCTACCTCGAACCATCAGGTGGCAATATATATGTCAAGCTGCAAATATATGCTCTACCATTATCACCTTCAAGTACGCCTCCTGCTCTTCCCTACGCCGAACTACATAACAGGAAGGGTTTAAGAAACCTTCCGAAAAGGAACGAACAATATAAATTTTACTGTCACCCCTCGAATGCATTGGTTGAACGGGCAGCTTTCCATTTAAATTCTTTGTTTTAGCTCTATGTTTTTTCTACTCCGCGTAGAGCCACGCGGCGGCGCGATTTCGTGGTGGGCACGCGTCAGAATGACGCGCGCGTCCCACCATCTGCGCGGCAATCGCGGCCTAAATACCGCCATGCGGTTCCAGCTTTAAACTTACCGCGTTTGACAGTAGCAGTCGCGCTGCGAAGCATGCAATTTTCCTCGCTTTGAATGGAGCCGTCACGGCCAGGTCATTCCTGCAAGAAATCGCCGTTGGCCACGACCGGGGACCTTTACCTGAGGATTCCCCATACAACTTTATGGTCGCCAACAGCTACCCTGTCGCCGCATACATTGAACCACCACATGCTGCTGTGCCCGGAGTTATCTCACAGGCCTACTGGGCATAAACACCTAGACAGATGCTGCAGGACCTCCAGACCTGTGACGCAGGTATTATCGAAGCCTCTACATGCTCATTACCTTTGCACACGGACCATCCCCTCATACCGTACTCTCCATGACCATAGTGTATAATTCGATGCAATAAAAAGGCTGCGCTAACGAGACAGGACGAAGGAAATGCTGGACGCACATAAACGAAGACTGACTTTATTTCGTGAAGAAAAACCGTCATATATATATATATATATATATATATATATATATATATACGTGATCTCCGCTGCTATCTAGTCATCAAAACAAAAAAAGAAACAGCACGCGAACATCAAATCAACGCTAACGAGTAAAATTTCACAGTAAAGAAGTTACGCTTAACCAAAGCCGGCCCACTAAGCAAAAGTCATCCAATCTCACGGATCATCAGAAACAACCATCAAAAAGGGAATGTTGTTAGGCCGCGAAATTTTGCGCTTTTGTGTTGATTTATGGCGCATTCGGTTGGGGGGACGAGAGAAGAGGCGCCGAGCAGTACAGAGCAGTACAGGAGCACGCCGAGCGAGGGTCCCACGGGAACGCTCTCCGCGTGTGGAGAGCAGCGCGCCACGACCATGTGACCGCACTTCTCTCCCCAGCCTTCTCCGCCTGCCCGCAGTGGCGGCAGTTTCAACCCGAGGAGAAGTCAATGCTCCGTGTAGAACAGCTTGTTTTGTGTGCCTTTGTTCTCACAGCGCGGCGATTTGCCTCCTTTGGCCCTTTCGACGCCAGCAGCGACTCTCAAACATGCATACAGCGCCTGAGCAATGCTTTCCGCTTTTCGAGCGCCGACGCTTTGCAGCTGCCAGTTTGAGCGTCGCCGAGTCGAGAAAAAAAAAAAAAAGATGCCGCGGATATGACGCTTTATGCCTCGCTTTAGGCGAAGGAGTAGCCGGGAGCGCACTCGGGTGCTCTCAGCGGAGGAAAAGCCCTCCTCCTCTACCATTGGAAGCCAGTGATTCTACTGCTCTCGAGTGCACCTGCTCTCCCAAGGGACTCAATTGATCTTCGCCTCCGGGTGGTCGCGTACGTCAGTAACTCCTTGCATTACGCGGACCATGAAATTGATTTCCCTATCCTCACCCACTTAGCGAAATTAAACACCCCCAATAGTCCCTCCTGTCTTAACTGCTATCTTCTTACATGACAGCCCATTCACCTGCTCTCCCCACTCAAATCCGCAACATAAGTGACCCGTTCAAACGCGCCCTACTAATTGCTGGAGACTAACTGCGCATACGTGGACTGGGGCTATCGACGTACCAACCACAGTCATATAAAATGAAACACTGGTGCTCCACCTGACCATTTTTAATATTTCAGGCTCCCTACGCTGGTTGGTAACAGCGTTAATGTCGACACTAGCCCAGACCTCATGCGAATGTGGCCGACCTGCAATGGGAAAGACGCGACAACCACATCCTCATTCGCAAAACATTAAACTACCACCGTGCTCAACGCAACAACTCGGGACCGTCTCCGCAAATTCAGGCAAGCACAGCCAGCACAGGCCTCCTTCGACACCTGCACTACTCAGCTGCAGAACGATATTCTCCAAATACAGAAACGGCAGAAACTACCATTATCGACAGTGATCTAATCCACCTCATTCAACCTCAAGGCACCATAATGTAAAGGTAGAAAACTCAACTCGCCCAGATTTAATCAGAAGAGCATAGTGCCAAGCTAACTGGGATCAGGTTTATGACGGCCTCCGCGGCTCTCTTTCCCCCAACCATGGGCAGGACAGCGGCGGCGCACTGCAAATGTAAACCCGGCCAATCATATACCGCGCGACCGCCGTCTGCCTAACTGAAGCGGAATCATGTTGCTCAAGCGATGTTTGGCTCCGTCGAGAGCGACCCCCCTACGTCCTGAGAGATCTGCTGTGTGCTTTTGGGTTTGATGCAAAACGTTCCAACTACTACTCTTGACCCCCTTTTCGGTTTCGGGTACTGTCTCCAAGAGGTTGCTTTTGAAATTAATACCCTCGGCAATTCCTTGTTCAACTACTGCAAATAGTTATTGCGCATGCTAAGTTGTTTATTGCGAATATGTGTTCTTCATTAGAGATATCCGCACTATATGTATGCCGCTGAAAACGAAGTGGTGGCAGCTTCTTGGGGCGCCGATGTATGATAGCCGATTGTGGCAGGGACTACTTCGCACTAATCACAACAGCCTAGGCTCACTGCAGCATCAGGAATTGTGGCCATGTCCTTGCCTTGCTTGTCATCTCCTACGTCATCCAGCGTAGCATTGACGGTCACGCAGTATTGTTAAGGAATTGCCAGGCGTGCATACACCACCCAGGTCTCCCTTGCAAGCACCCCCGGTACACAGACCCACCCCAATCTCAGCTTGACGCCCCTATTAGGGAATTGGTATTCCGCGCAGTCCCATTTAAACTGCACACCTGGGGAGGGTGATATTGCCAGCCCCCACCAGAAATTTGATGATACCTCCATAACTGATCTAGTCAACTATGTTAACGAATGCTGGGAAGCAGGGACCTTCCCGGAAGCATGGAAAAATCATCTTCATTCCCAAACCCCACAAGCCCGTAACCTCGCCATATTTCTCTTGCATCTTGTATCGGCGAGGCGTTCGAGCATGTCTTCCTGCCAGATTAGCATCGTACATGAAAGACCTTTCCCCACAGCATGGTGGGCTTTCTCCCGCATGTCTCCGCAGGATTCCCCACTGCAGATTAAGCAGGACGTACTTGATGATACCATCGCCCACCTCCCTATCCTGCACGTCACTAAGGACAGAATGACTTCATCTTGCGGGAACTGCAGGCGGGCTCTAAAATCTACTATGTGCAGATAGATCAGCTTCATCACTTTTACCAGCGCTACAACAGGAGATAGGGAACAAGAAGAGGCGAAAGGACAAGAGCTTAGAACAGCCTGCAGATAGATCAGCTTAGAACACAGCTCGGAAACCCTCAAGGCGCGGTCCTCTCCTTCTTTCTCTTTAACATTCCTCTGATCCCCCTAGCTTGCAAACTCGTTCTCATTAAGCTCCTCAACTGGACTTCTGCTCCGAAAACACCGATGTCAAGCCCCGCCTCCAATCCGCCGAATTGCTCGTCTACCACCCGAAGATGCTATTTATGTTCCGCTGGCCCCGCTCCCCGCAGTTCCTGACGGCACATACGTCACCTGCCCAATTACCGATGTTGTTCTCCGTCGCAACGTATCTTCCCGTCCTTAACTTCAGCTGCTCAACCCAAGTGCCCATGGCATCGCACTCGCTGATCTGTTTCCTTTGGCGAAGTTGCTGCTCTAACGCCTCAGCATATATCGGCTTCTTACCATTCGAACCTCTTTTCAGGCATGATAGCTACGGATCTGTCAGATGGCAAAGCAAGAGCTCTCTCCGACCTTTTGCTGTCGTACAGTGATATATTTGATTTCGGGGACCGACCATTGGGCCAAACATCTGTTGTGACACATCGCATCAATACAGGTGACGCCAGCCCTATCCACAGACGGCCTTATCGTGTCTCCCTTACTGAGCGGCACGTTATACAGAAAGAAGTTGACAAGATACCATGGCTCAAAACATATTGAGCCTTCCTGCAGTCCCTAGGCGTCACCCGTCATATTAGTCAAAAAGAAAGACCAAAGTTTGAGATTTTTTGTTGACTATCGCCACCTTAATCAAATAACAAAGTGGTTACTGCGCTCGACTACTGTTCCCAAGGATGCGGGATCGAATCCCGGCCTCGGCGGCCGCTTTTCGATGAAGGCGAAAAGGAAGGTGCCCGTGTGCTGCGCGATGTCAGTGCACGTTAAAGAACCTCAGGTGGTCAGAATTTCCGGAGTTCTCCACTACGGCGTCTCTCATAGCCTGAGCCGCTTTGGGACGTTCAACCCCACAAATCAATCAATCAATCAAATAACAAGAAAGATTATCCTCTTCCGCGAATTGACGACGCGCTTGACTGCTTGCATGGTGCCAGCTATTTTTGTTCCATCGACATGCGTTCAGGCTACTGGAAAAATGCTGTCGACGAACGGGATCGCGAGAAAACCGCGTTTGTCACCCCTTTCAATTCGAAGTGATGTCATTCGAGCGCATGACGGACTCGCTCCTCCATGGCTTCAAATGTTTATGCTACTTAGATGACGTCGTCGTTTTCTCTACCACCACTGCTCTGGCCGTTTTGCAGCATCGGTCGGCGCCAAAGTTCTGGGTCATTTGGTTGAAGTGAATGGTGTGCAGCCCGACCCTGACAAAGTTCGAGAAGTGTGCGAGTTCCCCGCGTAGCCCAAGTGACGTGCGAAGCTTCCTTGGCCTTTGCTTCTACTTCCGCCGCTTCATTCGAAACTTCGCAGACATCGCTCGTCCGCTTAGCTCTCTTCTAAAGAAAAACGTACCTTGTACATGGGGCTGTAACCAAGCCTATGCCTTCACAACGTTTATTTCCGCCTTCACCATTCCACCTGTTCTGGCACACTTCGATCCTTCTGCACCTACCGAACTGCGCACCGACGCTAGCAGCCATGCTATTGGTGCTACCCTTGCCCAGTACTAGCATGGTTCCTCCCGCGTCAGTGCTTATGCCAGTCGCCTGCTTTCGTCCTCTTAGCGCAATTATTCAATTACAGAGCGGGAACGCCTTGCACTTGTTCGGGCGCTGACCAAATTCCGCCCTTATTTTTTTGGGCGGTCCTTCTGTGTAGTGACTGATCATCATGCTTTGTGTTGGCTGTCCTCACTTAAGGACCCCACTGGCCGCTTAGATCGCTGGGCCTTGCGAATACAGAAGTACAGATTTACTATGGTATACAAGTCCGGCCACTTACACCAAGACGCTGACTGCTTGTACCGCAATTCCGTAGATCCTCCCGATTCGTCCGACCATACTGCTGACGACTATGTTTTGTCCATCTCGGACTTCATCAATATCGGCTCCGAACAGCGTCGTGATCCTGCCCTGCAACCAATTATTGACCAGCTGCGCAACAACCCCGATCCTTCTGCCAGCATGTCTGTGCTCCATAACGAGACATTATACCGACGCAATATACGCCCAGATGGCGCGAACCTTTTACTGGTCGTTCCGGCTCATCTGGGCTCTATACTGTCCTCGCCCAACTTCACGACGCCCCTACATCAGGACACTTGGGAGTATCACGCACGTACGACAGTGAGCGATGCCAATTTTTCTGGCCTTGTCTCTACCGCTCTGTCCGTCGCTACATATCGCCGCTTGTGAGCTGCGTCAGTGCCGTAAGACCCCCTCGCTTCAACCTAGTGGGCCCCTGCAACCAATCCCAGTGGCGACTGAGCCGTTTTCTCGTGTGGGCCTCGATCTTCTTGGGCCTTTTCCGACGTCGACTTCTGGAAACAAATGAATTGCTGGGGCAAGTGATTATACCACCCGATATGCTGTCACCAGGCCTACACCCATCAGCTGCGCCTCCGACGTTGCCGAATGTCTTCTGCATGACGTCATCTTGATTCATGGTGCTCCACGTCAACTGCTCACAGATCGCAGCCGATGTTTCCTTTCACAAGCGGTTCATGACCTTCTCCGCTCAAGTGCGTCACCAATTCACCACGGCCTACCATGCTCCTTTACAGTCCATCCTTCCCCTCACCCAGAACGCGTACATGTCGCCCGTCTGAAACCGCATCATTCAAGTTATCCTGTGAAGGACGCATCGGGAAGATGCTTCTCCCGCGCGGGGAATACTGCTATGGAGCGCAGTATCGAGACGACGACGTGCTGGTGTGATGTAGTGAAGACGCTCAGGCTAAGCTGGGTTCATTCAGGTGGTGTGTGTGTCTAAGAGTAAATTAGCGTTTACCGCTGTGTACTTTTCCTTAACAATATATACCTCGTGCGCTCATATTATCATATGAACCACTCATAAATAAGGCGGGAAAATTGAGGAAACTCAATTAGCAGCCGACACTATCTCAGCTAATGATCATCATCATCACCCACTGCAGGGCGAACACCTCTCCCAAATTTTTCGTATTAACCCGATCCTGTGCTAGCTGCGTCCACATGACCCCTGCGAACTTCTTAACCTCATCCGTCCACCTAACCTTCTGCCGACCCCTGCTACGCTTTCCTTCCCTTGGAATCTAGTTTGTTGCCCTAGGTAACCATCGGTTATGCTCTCTCCGCACTACATGTCCGGTCCATGTCCATTTCTTTCTTCTTCCACTAGAATTTCAGTATTGTCAGTTATTTCTCTGATCCACTCCGCACGCTTCCTATCTCTTAACGTTTCCTTTACCATTTTTCGTTCCATAGCCCTCTGCATTGTTCTCAACTTAAGCAGAACCCTCTTCGTTAGCCTCAGCTCACGCGTCACCAATCGGCCTCGAATGCCCTCCTTCTAAATCCGCGCTTTTTCTTATTAAAGCGAAATCCACCCCTAACTCACCTGCTCAAATCGCTTTACAAGGATCTCGTATTCCCGTCACCCTCCACATCCTTGGTCTCTACCTGCAAGATTCGGGACGCAGTCCCTTCAAACACTAAATGCCTCAACGGTGCAGCTTCTACGCCGCGTATTCTCCCTGCAGAAGGGACCAGAAGGACATGAAAGTGGTCCGCGCATTTACGCTTAGCCGCATCCTATACGCCACTCAATATTGCCACGTAGTGGGGACAAAGCCGTAGACACCAAAAGAAGACACAGGCTTGATGGTACTGAAGTTAACTCTTTATTGGGCTGACGTGCGCTCGCAAAAGAACTAACCAACTCGGCGGCGGCGATAGCAACAAACTTGCTCGTCGATCGTCGAACAAAGAACTCCCGTCACACTCGTTAACGCTCAATTTAAAGGCTGCTCAGAATAATCTAGATAACGTCGCAAACTCTTACTAGCACAACCTGGAACATTGTAGAAACATACGCAAGTGATCGGATTCTTCGAGACAGATCTCGGCGCATCGTTCGCGACAAAAAAAATGACAACGCTTTGTATCGCGACAACGAGCATGAACAAACACGGGATACAGAATTGATACGCGTGCCAGAATCACAGTGATAAGGCCGCAAGCCGGCGGCTGTTAAAAAAAAAATACAGTTTTGAAGGTTTCGCGGCATTACTCCCCCCTTAAAAAAACATCGCCCCTAAGTTCCAAAATAAACAAAGGAACCTAAATAGAAACATTACAAAGTTTAAAAACCACAGATTCTTTAACGCGCGTAATATGGCTTCAGTCGCACAACATGTACAATTTCTGGGCGTGCACGTCGCCGTTGTGATGCTGACGTTCCGTCGGGAATGACTTCATAGTCCAGTGGTCCGACGCGGCGAAGGATTTTGTATGGTCCAAAGTATCGACGCAGCAGCTTTTCACTTAGTCCACGGCGGCGAATTGGAGTCCAAACCCACACTTGGTCCCTAGATTGTACTCTGCGTGGCGTCGTCGTAAGTTGTATCGCCGGGTGTCGGTGCGCTGTCGGTCTTTAATACGCAGCCGAGCGAGTCGTCGGGCTTCCTCTGCACGCTGTAGGTAGGCGGCAACGTCAAAGTTGTCCTCGTTGGTTACGTGCGGTAGCATTGCGTCGAGCGTCGTCGTGGGCTCCTTGCCGTAAACAAGCTTGAATGGGGTCGCACTGGTCGTCTCCTGGACTGTCATGTTATACGCGAAGATCACGTACGAGAGGTGGCGTCCCAGGTCTTGTGTTCGGCGTCCACGTACATGGCGATCATGTCTGCGATTGTTTTGTTGAGGCGCTCCGTAAGGCCATTGGTCTGGGGATGGTATGCAGTTGTGCCTCGATGGCTTGTATGACTGTATTCTAGGATGGCTTGCGTCAACTCCGCCATAAATGTCGTTCCCCTGTCCGTGATGAGCACTTCTGGAGCCCCGTCTCGCAAAAGAATTTGCTCGACAAAAAAATTGGCAACTTCTGCCGCGGTACCAATGGGCAGTGCTTTTGCTTCGGCATAACGGGTAAGGTAGTCAGTGGCCACGATGATCCACTTGTTACCCATAGACGAAGATGGAAAGAGGCCGAGCAGATCCATCCCAATTTGTTGAAAGGGCAGGTCTGGGGGCGGAATCGGGTTTAGTAGTTCTGCTGGTCTGATTGGCCACGGCCGGTCTCGAGAGAGAGCGCGCGCTCTTTCTTACGGCCTTCTCAATCGCCGCGGGAACAATGACAACGTTTCTCCTTGAGTTGCGCTCTCCGCCACCGCAAGGGGCGCGACCTGCTCATTGTTCGCTCCGCGTCTGCTTCAGCGGCAGCGGGTGGCTTTTGCCGGGTTTCGCGCTGTCGCTCGCGAGTTTAGTTTCGTGGTGAGTGCAGCCCCGAAATTAAATAACACTGAAGGTAGATGCTGCACCGGCATGTCGTCAACGTACTACACACGTGAACGGATATGAAAAACAGTATCGTTCAGCAAGCGTTCGACAAGCATGGCATACATTGCGGCATGGTAGCTACTTTTGTCCATTTTAATCCGAATTTTTCTTAAGCCTGTACAAGAATAGGAACAAAAAAACAAACAAACTGAATGAGCAGTGATCACATCGAACCATCTTCAAGGCTAACATGACAGCACCTCGTCTGCAACAGCAAAACCGTATTTCAGCGCTAGATGCGAAACCATTCCTGTAGCATCGAAGATGAAAATAATTTCATAAAAATGTAATGCAAATTGCAAAATGCTTGCATGAAATAAAGTATTAGTATAACGGTCAAAGTAAACGTTGTAGGGTTGAGTTTTAAATGTTATTACAATTCATATATTAGCCAATGTGTGGTATTATAAACATTATTTTAATTCTGCAAATAAACATTATTTTAATGAAATTTTTACATGATATTAAGCTTATTATGAAAACAATAAAAATGGTTTGATATTCATGACATCACTTGTGCTCGAAGTGGCAAAAAGAAGCCAATTCTCGATGCAGTGACTTACAAATGAGTTCAGCTGCTATATCGAAAGTATGCAAGAAACTTTTAAAGCGTTAAAGAAGGACACTCTCACTGAAGACTCATTTCAAGCCTTATATAGCGAACCATTGAGGCCCTCTTCGGGAAAGTAAGGTTAATGTGAGGAAGGGAATGACATATGCTAGATGCGAGGGCCGTAACAGCTAGCGGCACATGACAACATTGTCAAGACGGAAGAAAGGAGCAGCAGCCATGCCGAAGGACGACCGAAGCCGAAGCTGAGTACTTTTCTGTTACCAGTTTTTATATGTAATCGTATAGTGGCGGCAAATTTAGGTTATAATTTAGCTTAAGATCAGAGACAGGGAAGTGAAAACATATAGGACTTAAATCGCTTAAAAAACATAGAACAGCGCTAGGAAAAAGTATTTAGGCCTAGTCCGAAAAAATTTTCTGAGCAAGGCGAATTCTGTCGCAGAGTTGAGGCTATGGGGCGGCCGGCCAGGAAAGCAAAGGGTGGGGATCCTGGGGATCTCGTCCAGTGCGGAACGTGTGAGCGCTGGTGCTTCCTGGACGAGACAGGGTTTGAGAGCATGATGGAAGCTGAGGAGGCCAGCTTGAAATGCAAAATATGCACGGCGGTGGAGAAAGTAGAGGGGGAGCTGACCAAGGAGGTAGAACGGATGAGGAAGGAGCTTCAGGAGGAAAGGAAGAGAAGGGCGGAGTTTGAGACAAGAGTCGAGAAGGAGTGGGGCGTCAGGGTGGAGAACCTACAGCGCGAGTTGAGAGAGGTACGCGATAAGGCAAGCAGACTGGAAGATCAGGTGGAAGAGTGGAAAAGGAGACAGGCAGAGGGACGGAAGGCACTCCACAAGAATGCAGGCAGTAATGCCACCCTGGACAACGGGGGGGGCGGACGCGTCACAGGGGGCGCGCAGGGAGAATGTAGCGATGATGGGGGACACGAGCCCCGATGGTAACCGGAGGGAAGAGGGGACACAGGGGTCGAGACAGCAGGGACTGGATACCACTGACAGGGAAGAGACAGGAGCCGGCAGCAAGAGGGTATGGGTGGTAGGGAGCTCTAATGTCACGAGAATTAAAAAGGCAGTCTTAAAGACAGTGAAGTTTACTGAGAAAGTACAAGTGGAAAGCAGGCCGGGCGAGTGTTTTGGGCAGGTAGTGGAGAGGACAAGGGATATGCTGTGGGAAAATAGAGAAGGAGACAATCTGGTAGTCATCCATGCCGGACTAAATGACGTGCTGAAGAACAGGGGACAAAACCTAGGCAGGCAGATAAGAACAGGGGTGGCGAAGCTACGGGCTACAGCTGAGAATGTGCACATAGTGCTGTGCACAGTGCCGGCAGTCAAGGGACAGGGCCCGTATGTAGCCCACCAAGTACTGAGGGCTAATGAGATGATCTGGGAGGTAGGGAAGGCCCTCAGGTGCGATGTCATGGATGTGAACAGGGTGATACATGGGGATAGGAACTACCTCCCCTTTACGCCTGATGGCATCCATTACACCGCACCAGCGGGATGGCAGCTTGGGCTGCGGATGGGGCGAAGGGCGCTAGCTTTTTTACAGGCGAGCAGATTGCCCCTGCATACCGAGAAGTAGGAGACAAAGATGGAGGGAGGAAGGGCAGGACGAAGGCACGGAGGAGGAAAAAGAAACAACCCGTAAATTTGGCCTTCATTAATATGCAAGGGGGTAGAAGTAGAATTAAATGGGATGAAATTCAGGAGCAGCTGCAAACTGGAAATTTTGTAGTATATGGTGTAGCAGAAACCCACCTTATAGACAGTGAAGAACCTCCACACATTGAAGGATACTCATGGCTGGGGTGCAATAGAAAAGGGAAGGACCGAAAAGGAGGTGGCCTGGGGGCGCTAATCAAAGGCCAAGATTGGAAAAGGATAACAGAAAGCTGCAGAGAACATATATGGCTCCAGGGTAGAGTGGGAAACCTAGATACAATACTAGGGTTTGTTTACCTAAAAACAGGAAATGACTCGAATGAGGAAAATTCAGAACATTTCAGATGTTTAGCTAAAGACATAGAGGAATTTGGCCAGAATAAGGAAGTGATAATCTTAGAGGATATGAATGCCCATATGGAATTTTTTGATGGAGCTACCGATACGACAGGCAAAATGTTAGGAACATTTTGTGAAGCCCAGGATCTCACAATAGTTAATTCAGAAATAAAGTGTGAGGGAAAAATAACATGGGAAAGAAATAACTCTCATTCCACAATCGACTATTGTCTGATGTCCCACAAGCTGTATGACAGGTTAGTAGGTATGGAAATTGATGAAGAAGGGGCGAAGAGCTTAGGAAGCGATCACAAAAGAATTAAACTCCAATTTGGCGGGACAGCGGCCGCAACAAAAATTCAGGTATGTGAAAGCAACCAGAAACTCAATGATGTGCAGTTGGAAAAAGGGTCAAAGCGCATTGAAGACATAGTAAACCAACAACCAAATAGAGAATGGACATACGATGACCTAGTAGAAGTATTTAAAAGAGAGCTAAAAATGGGCAAGATTAGAAGAGGAAAGAGAAAATATAAACCAAAAAGCTGGTGGGATGCTGAAGTTAAAGCAGCCATAACGAGGCGTCAAGAGGCATCCAGAGAGCACAGATTAGCAAAGAAGAGGGGAGCCACACCAAGGGAAGTAGAATCCAAATGGGAGGAGTACCTTGAGAGAAAAAGGGAGGCGTCAACCTTAATCCAAATCAAAATAGGAAAAGCTGGGGTCCAGTGGATGATGGACATAAGTAAAAAAGATAAGAATGCTGCAAAGAGGTTTTGGAACCACATAAGGCTACAAGCAAAAAAGACGGAAGGGGTCCAACACTCACTGACCACACAGGAAGGAAAAAGAGTGGAGGGAGAGGAAGCACAGGAATATGTTAGGCGCACAATAGAAACAGCCTTTGCCAGTCTGGAAGTGAATGCCGCAGAAGAAATGGAGAATAATGAGGACCACGGGGACGAGGAGCAAGAATACAAGGAGATGACAGCAAGACAATGGGAAAGAATAGAACGGAAGGTCCCCTTGGGAACAGCGACAGGACCAGATAGCATACCCATGGGATTGATTACCAGATTAGGACAAAAAAGCAAAGTAAAATTGCGACAGTTGATTGAACAAACAATAAAGGGCGGTCAAGTACCAAAAGATTGGAAATTAAGCAGGATGAGACTAATATACAAAGGCAAGGGAAGCAGAGATAACATAAAGTCCTATCGGCCAATCACAGTTACATCAGTTATATACAGGGTAGCAATGCAGTTAGTAAAAGTAATGATGGAGGAATGGGCAGAAGGAGGGAATATCCTCGGAGAACTACAAAATGATTTCCGCAAGGACAGAAGACTAGAGGATAATTTATTTGTGGTTACCCAGTGTATAGAAACAGCAGCTGCAAGTCAGAGACCATTATGGATAGCGTTTTTAGATATTAAAGGGGCATACGACAGTGTAGATCAGAAAAAACTGTGGGACCAGTTGAAGGAATATGGCCTGAATAAAAACCTGGTTCAGTTCATACAAGAAGTGTATGCAGATAATGAGGCAGTGATAGTATGGGAGACGGAAACAACAAAACCAGCAAAAATAAAAAGGGGGCTTAGGCAAGGGTGCCCACTGTCACCGCTGCTTTTCATGATATACATGAGCCAAATGGAAAGGCGCCTGGAGGAAAGTAATAAGGGATTCGATGCAAGCTATATGCAGGGAGGACAGAAAGTAACACAAGTTCTACCAGGATTGATGTACGCTGATGACATTGTACTGCTGGCAGATAAGAGGGATGGGTTGCAGGAGCTGCTTAAGATCTGTGGAGAAGAGGGCGAAAAGCTGGGACTGCAATTTAGCAGTGAAAAATCAGGAATAATGGTATTTAATGATGAAAGGGGGGACGTGCTGGAAATACAAGGCACCAAGGTTGAACATGTGGAGAGCTATAGATACCTGGGCATATGGATCAACGAAGGAAAAAATTACCTAGAAAAGCATGAAGGAATTACGATAGACAAAGGGAAAAGGAGTTCGGATATTATGAAACACAGGGCCCTCTGGAATTATAACAGGTATGAGGTTGTTAGAGGGGTATGGAAGGGTGTTATGGTACCAGGACTCACTTTTGGAAATGCAGTCCTGTGCATGAAATCAGAAGTACAGTCAGGCCTTGAAATCAGACAGAGAAAGGTAGGTAGATTGGCATTGGGAGCACATGGCAACACACCTAATGAAGGAGTCCAGGGAGATATGGGCTGGGCATCATTTGAGGTTAGCGAGGCAATTAGCAAACTAAAATATGATCAGAGACTAACCGAAATGGAGGAATCAAGGTGGGCACGAAAAATGTACAAGCACCTCTTCATGAAAAGCCTGAATACGAAATGGACTAACAGAACCCGAAAGCTCAGATTTAAGTACCTAGAGTTTGGAGATACACCGCAGCAAAACAGCAGCATTGAAAAGCAGGTAAAGGAGGCAGAAAGGAAAATGTGGGAGGAAAGAATGCAAGGAAAATCAGCATTGGGTATGTATAGAACTCGAAAACAGGATATAAAGAAAGAAAGTTTATTCGACAACTCACGAGGGAGCTCATTGCTGTTTGAGGCTAGGACAGGGGCCCTCAGAACAAAAACGTACAGGAAAAAATTTCAGGAAGTAGATATATTATGCGCGGCGTGCGGAACTGAGGAGGAAACAACGGAACATGTTGTTCTAAGGTGCCAAAAACTTCGTCCTGCCCTTCCCGCGGAAAAAGCGGCAGATCTGGAGAGAGCGCTGGGATTTGCTGGGGAAGATGGACGAATGGATGAGGAACGCGTTCTGATAACAAAAGAGAGGTTAGAGGATTGGTGGAAAAAGTCAAGAGAATAAAGAGAGGAAAAAAAGGGAGGGGGGCAGATACGGGCGAATTAGAAGCTAAAAATGGGGAAGAGATAAATATATTTCTTTTAATTTTTTGGCTAGGCGGCGCAAGCTGCCGCCCGATTCAAAGGGCAGAGCCACTATCATCCATCCATCCATCCATCATCTGAGAGCAAAATCAAGGCACTGAAGGAAGTGATGGCATCTCCTACCATTCCATTTCCCACTGTCACATATTCTGGTTTACCTTACGTCGCTGGATATATCGTTTAGTTAACTAACTTCGGGTGTGACGCTTGCGCTATTCTTCTTGAAACTAGCGAAAGAAGCAGCCCCATGTAGTACGCTCTTCTACGAGGACAATATTCTAGTGGACTGCATTATCCGAAACCAGAGCTTGTTGCCCTATTGGACAAGCTTTTTTTTTTTTTTCGAAAGAGCTGCCGCGCACCTACTACGCACAAATGTTCTCGAAGTACTTAAGACCCTGATTCAGTCAGCATTTCAGAATTCAACACTGATTTGCCCGAAAGGAATTGACAACAGCTATGTTATTAGGTCCGCTTCTTTGATATTTGAAAACTTTCTCAGAATTCTTCCTCTCAATTAATTATACCAGGAAAGTGACAGAGAAGACCGAGAGGCCAACTCCTTATGTGCACAAGCCGTGCAGGAAGATTTTGAGACTGAATTTTCTAGACGCAGGTCGCATTTTGATGAATTGATGAATATATAGTGCAATGTGTAACTTTGAAGGACAATTTTTTTTTTGTTTGCCGCTCTTTTCGATTCTGCTTAACTGTTTATGCCCATTTCCTTGATTAAAAGTAGTCGCGAGACTACATATACATCTTCGGTCTTTCAACCGACTGATATGTTTTGAACGAAGCTAGAACAGCCCACTTCACTAGACAAGTGAAATTTTTACTATATGAGTAAATTTTTGTTCTTTACTCTGAATCTGAGACGCGCCATGAATTTTTGCCGGTGCCTCTTCTGATCTAAAAGAAAACGGTAGCGGTTGACAGAATCTCCACCCAACAGTTCACCATGCACTCACGTCAGGTCGCGCTACACCTGCTTAAAACATTCAAAGGCACATTGCATAGCCTGGTAAAATTATTTTTGTACAAAACTTAGGGGTAAAAAATGTTGAAGTGTACCCGAAGCTTCATTCGACCTTACACGGTCGCACTGACGAAGGAGCGCGCGCGTGAGCGGATTGTTGACTGTATTTTATTCCTCGTACGCGATAAGTGTTCGGTGTTGATTACGGACTTTGTGTAAACCATAAGGGGCGAAATGTCAGGACCTGCCAATTGCAACTGACGCGGGCGAAGCTAAAAGCGAGCGCGCGCTTCCCTTGCGCGTGGACGGCTGTAGCGGAGGAGCAGGAAGGAAGGAACGAAGGAAGGAATATAGGAGCGTCCCCTTTGAAACGGGGTGGTAGCAGTAGCTATCATGCTCATTTTTCTCCCTATATCTTAATTATTGATTTAGATTGGTTAACTAAACCACCATTCTATTTCTTAAATTTTTTGTTTCTACATTACTAACATTATGTCACTTTTCTGCTTTTAAGCCACCAATCTTCGAGTCGTTTTTTGCTAGTTTCCACCGCCGGTTTATTCACCCAGCCACTGTTATCCCGGTTTATTCACCCGGCCCCAGAGCAGCAGTGGGGCGGTGGCGACCCCACCGAGGCGCGGTGGGCGGGGGAAATAGACCCCATTGGAGAGGCCGTAAGAGAAGAGAAGCGCTCTCTCCCTCGAGACCGGCCGTGGATTGGCGGCGTCTTGCGTCGTTGGCACTCACGACATGTCTTCACGGAGTGGGCAGCTTCGGCAGGCAGCCGCGGCCAGTAAGTAGTACAGTCGAGCGCGATTTGAAGGTTATCGCGCGAGCGTCGACCGGGAACATGAACAGCGCCATGGCCCAGAATTCTCTGCCGAGGCGAGAGAGGTATCAGGCCAGCTTCCCTCACTCTTTTTGCTGTTCCTTTAGCAGCCGTCACTCCCTGATGGGAATGGGACATCACTTTCTTTTTTAGAGCGCAGCTCTTTGGCGTCCGTTCCTGGGTTTCGCGTCGGCGTCGTCGTTGGCCTCGTAACCAGTTCACCCCCCCCCCCCCCCCCAGCGCTAGCAGCGACTGACTGATACCGCTGGATGCCGCTGACGCCGCTAGAGAGTCAAGATAACGTGACTGCATAGAACACCGTCGCCGCCATGCAGACCCACACCACGGGCCTCGTTTCTCCGGCAATCGGCTCGTCGCAGTCGCCGCGCGGCCACCGCTCCTACAGGCGCGCGTCCGCAGTTCCCTGCAACCGTCACAGCTGGCGAGCCCTCTGTGTGATGTCACACCACGGGCCTCGTTTCTCCGGCAATCGGCTCGTCGCAGTCGCCGCGCGGCCACCGCTCCTACAGGCGCGCGTCCGCAGTTCCCTGCAACCGTCACAGCTGGCGAGCCCTCTGTGTGACGTCACACCACGGGCCTCGTTTCTCCGGCAATCGGCTCGTCGCAGTCGCCGCGCGGCCACCGCTCCTACAGGCGCGCGTCCGCCGTTCCCTGCAACCGTCACAGCTGGCGAGCCCTCTGTGTGACCTCACACCACAGGCCTCGTTTCTCCGGCAATCGGCTCATCGCAGTCGCAGCGCGGCCACCGCCCCTACTGGCGCGCGTCCGCCGTTCCCTGCAACCGTCACAGCTGGCGAGCCCTCTGTGTAACATCACACCACGGGCCTCGATTCTCCGGCAATCGGCTCATCGCAGTCGCAGCGCGGCCACCGCTCCTACAGGCGCGCGTCCGCAGTTCACTGCAACTAGGCACTATACTGCAACCGTCACAGCTGGCGAGCCTTCTGTGCCACAATGTCGCGAGAACATCATTGTCCGTCCTCTCCCCCGCAATATGGACCCAGAATACCACAAAGGGAGACATGAGAAGAGAGCAGAATCACTGGTTAAAAGTGCAATTCAGAGTAAAAGAAGTTGCCTACGTAGACGCTGCAAGCGGCCGATCAGGAGCGGCAGTGGCCGCGGTAGTCGATGGTAGCGGCGCACCAGTCGTCTCCGCCACCATCCGAAGCAGAAACGTAGACACGGCTGAAGAGGTCGCAATAGCGCTCGCTTGCGTCGGAACGAAGGCTAGATTGATCTTTAGCGACAGTAAAACTGCTCTCTGGAATATCGGAAAAGGCAGGGTCTCGCAAGAAGCCACCCGAATTCTAAAAGCTGCAACTAAAATCGATCGCAAAATCACCCTAATTTTGGTCCCAGCACACACGTCCGTCCCCGGCAATGAGGCGGCCCATGATTTAGCCCGAGATCTCTACTTCCGGGCAAACGCGGAGCCGCCCGACTGTCAGGCGATGGACGAACGTTTGCAAACCTATAAAGAAATAATCGAAAATTATAGATTAGGAAGACGTCTGATGCCGCCACCGGATCCTAGCTTAAATAATAGAGGCCATAGCCTGGCGGCAATTACAAGCCGGAAATTTCCCGAACCCTGTCTGGTTGTTTCACACCCAGATAGACGAGAGAAAAAATGATAAATGTAAAGCCTGCGAAACGAGGAGGACCCTCGACCATATACTTTGGGAATGCCCTAAGTCTCCGGGCGCTAGGGACAACATTAAAAGTAGAGAAGCCTGGGTAACCCTGCTGCGAAGCGACGTCCCCGCTGGATAGATGGAATATATAGCGTGTTGCACAATTAGAGGCGCGATGTAGAATGCTTCTCCCAGCTAAACCGCGGCATCCTCGCATTCAAATTTTGCACAAAAATGGTATTTTGTTGCTAGTATTTTTTAATACCAAATTTGTTTGGGGTGCTTGCCTGATTCGATCAGAAGAAGTCAGATGTTCTCATCTTATGCGGCGGCGACGACGCCAGACGAGCCGCTGCCCCAGCGATGGTGCGGATGGCGCAACCTCATTATGGTGGCTAGAAGGGGGAGGTGACGCCAACGGCGGACGGAAGCCGCTCCTCCATTTCAAGCCGGGTGTAGGTGGCGCTGTTGGCCGTAGTGCGATGCATGGTACGCGCCGCTCGCCTTGAGCCACGGTACTTGAACATACGCATGCCTACCGTGCGTGCAACGCGTCGGCCTTTCAATGATGTTGCAGGTGATGGTTTAGCTCATTAAACTCTAGTCGAACCTGATTACGGCTGACAGAATTCAATTTTAAGCCGTGGTGGTGCGGTGGTTAGGGCGTTCGACTGTTGTGCCCAAGGATGAGGGATCGCGCATCCCGGCCGCGGCGACCGCTTTTCACTGGAGGCGAAAAGCAAGGCACGCGTGTGCTGTGCGATGTTAGTACAAGTTAAAGAACTCCAGGTGGTAGAAATTCCGGAGTCCTCCACTACGGTGTCTCTCATAGCCCGAGTAATTTTCGCACATGAAACCCAACAAACAAAACAATTAAAAACGATCGGTTGGTACTAAAATACTTCTGGTGTGTAGAATACAGGCGTATCTATCCTTTCAGTTTCAGGAATTAAAGGGTCTTGAATGAGTCCCGTCTGGTCAAGATAGTGCATGTCGAAAGTAGAAGACAGACCAAGAGAATGAGGGTGGAAGGATGTACGTTTCGGCTCCGTGCGGTCGCATTTTTTTTTCCCACAACGTTGTTTGCCCCAGGGGATAAAATAATATGTAAGAAGAAAATTAAAAGGGGTAATAAATGAAAGAAAAAAGGTTGGCTGTTCTCTGATCGATGTTTTCCACCTCCTTCAGTTTCAAGAATACGAAGTATCAGCATTACTCCTAAAAAATGTGATTGGGGATCCAAACAAACAAAACAAAGCATAGCAAAAATTTATTGCACATCGTAGTAATAGCAATGTCAGTTCAGTTCAGTCGTGTCCGACTCTTCGTGACCCTATGGACCATGTCACGCCACGCTTTCCGGTCTCCCACTATCTTCCTAATATCACATAACTTCACCTGCAGCGCCTCGATGCCATCTAATCATCGGGTTCACTGCCTACCCCTTCTCCGGCGACCCTCAACCTTTCCCAACATCAAATCTTTCTCCAGCGACTCCTCTCTTCTCATCAGATGACCAAAGTAGCTGAGCTTTAACTTTAGAATTTGACCCTCCAATGAGCAGCCAGGGTTTATGGTCGACAATATCGACTGAATTGATCTTCTGGCAGTCCAAGGAACTCTCAAAAGTCTCCGCCAGCACCACAACTCAAACGCGTCAAGTCTTCGGCAGTCACAAAATAGCAATGTACTGCACATCATAACATTCAGGGTAATTCAAAATAACAGATACATTTACACATGCTTCTGTGTAATTAGAAAAAAAAAAACATTAAACATTGATTACAAACACTGCATTCATCTCTTGGCACTAAGAAATGGGGAGGCAAGGATATCACTTCCCGCTAAATAAAAAAAAAATATTACATTCGACCTTGAATAAATATGCAACTTAGAGCACCCTCCTAAGTTTCAGCACGTTCATTCTTCCCTGCTTAGCGTTGCGCTTACAGTTCTGGGCCTTAACATAGAAGTGCTGCCTGGTAAGAACATATAAAACTTGATAATTTTGCTTGGGAGGGACATACTGTGATTTTTTTTTTTTTTTTTTTTTGCGCTGGAGTTCATCTGTTCGACGAAGTTAGGCACCCACATTAACATGTAAGCAGCGCAACACATCTTGCCATAAACGAGAGATCACGCTGGCAGCCGCGAACAAACAGGAACGCTGCCGCACCGTCCATACACCGCGCGCGAACCTGCACACGCGCGCGATCGCGTCGCTGCATCGCCAAGCTGACCGCAGCGCCACCGCGGCCTTCGCGGCAGCGCATGAACCAGAGGATCGCGCTTTCTCGGCGGATACGCCGGCGCTGGCGCCACCTCCCCCTTCTAGCCACCATAACCTCATGCTGCTTACAACTCAAACCTTCTGCCAGAAACGTTCGCCCCCTCTTTTCCTGCCACAGAGTTGTTGTAGCAGCGTGAGGTGGCGCCACCAATACCATCACTGGGGCAGCGGCTCGTCTGGCGTCCTCGCCGCCGCATAAGATGGGAACATTTGACTTCTTTTGATCGCATCATTCAAGTACCCCAAACAAATTTGGTATTAAAAAATACTAGCAAAAAAATACCATTTCTGTGCAAAATTTTACCAGCGAGGATTCCACGGTTTAGCTGGGAGAAGCATTCTACATCGCGCCTCTAATTGTGCAACACGCTGTAGGAGCGTCCCCTTTGAAACGGGGAGGTAGCAGTAGCTATCATGCTCATTTTTCTCCCTATATCCTAATTATTGATTTCGAATGGTTAACTAAACCATCATTCTATTTATCAAATTTTGTTCCTACATTACTAACATTATGTCACTTCTCTGCTTTTAAGCCACCAATCTTCCAGTCGTTTTTTGCTAGTTTCCACCGCCGGTTTATTCACCCGGCCACGGTTATCTCTAAACCCCAGAGCTTCAGGAACAGTGATTGCGCCTGCACCAACTTCCGGATGGATACCATTACATTCGAGTATAATATGGGCAATTGTTTCACTAGAGTTTCCACATACAGCACATGCGTCATCTCCATTGTTAAATTTCTTTTTGTAGCTGCGTGTTCTAAGGCTTCTAGCTTCAAAAAGTAGGGCACTGCCTCTTGAGTTATCAAAGAAATCTTCCTTCCTGATCTGCATTTTCCACTTTCGGTATAATTCCACACTCTGTTTCTTTTCCATCGAATTTATCCAATAATAATAATAATAATAATAATTGGTTCATACGAAGGGAAAGGCGCAGTAACTGTCACACTTGTGTCTGTGGACACCTGAACCGCGCCGTAAGGGAAGGGAGGAAGGTGGGAGTGAAAGTGGAAAGAGAGAAAGAGGAGCCGTAGTGGAGGGCTGCGGAGTAATTTCGACCGCCTGGGGATCTTTGACGTGCGCTGACATCGCACATCACACGGACGCCTCTTCGTTTCGCCTCCATCGAAACGCAGCCGCAGAGGTCGGGTTCGAACCCGGGTACTGCGGCACAGTAGTCGGGCGTCTTACCACTGCACCACACCGGCCTTCTGTGTTTTTCACCTGTCGCTTAATGCTCTTTATTTCTCCGTCCTTATTACTAGCATACTTACTAGTTAGTTTCCTAGTTCTTTTCCTCCATTGTGAGTCAACGCTTTTTAGGTACAGGTATTTAAATACTTTAGCTGCCCATCTGTTACTGTCCAATTTCCTCAGGCGTTCCTCATATATTTTACTCTGAGCTTCCCGCACTTCGAAAGATGCCCAGCCCATATCTCCCTGTACCGCCTCATTTATAGTTTTGCCGTGGGCACCTAGTGCTAATCGTCCAACGGATCTCTTGATTTGTTTCTAATGTCAGCTGTACCTCTGATTTTAGGCACAAAACCGCATTTCCGAAAGTAAGTCCGGGCACCATAATTCCTTTCCAAATACCTCAAAACCTCATACCTATTGTATCCCCAAAATGCCTTATCTTCATTATCCCGGCATTCCTTCGCCCTTTGGCCTTAAGTGATTGCTCATGCTTTCCAATGTATGCCAATCCTTCGTTTACCCATACCCCCAGATATTTATATTCTGCTACTCTAGGTATTTCAAGGCCTTGTATTTTAAGACCCTGATCAGTTGAGCCGTTGAAAATCATCAGACCCGACTTAACTGCGCTGAAACTGAAGCCTAGAGCATCCCCTTCGTCTCCGCAATACTTCACTAGAGTTTGCAATTCTTCCAGACTCTCAGCTAGCAGCACAATATCGTCTGCATACATCAAACCGGGGAGGCGCTGCTCTACCGCCTTTCCACCTAATCTATATGACAGGTTAAAACCTAGGTTACTGTCTTGTATCCTCCGTTCCAGGTTTATCATATAAAGCATGAACAGCACCGGTGATAGAGGACAGCCTTGTCTTAATCCTTTGCATACTTTGACATCCTCTGTACTTCTTATCCCTTCCCACGTAATTTCTACTTTGTTATCCCGGTATATTTCCTGTAGGAACTCTATTATCTCATAACCGATACCTTCTTCTTTTATTATGTTCCACAGCAGTTCCCTGCTTACATTGTCGTACGCCCTGTTTATGTCCAGGAAGGCCAAATACAAAGGTCTATTTTCCACTATAGAAATTTCAATGCATTGGGTAAGCACGAACAGGCTATCATCTAAGCGCCTACCATTTATAAAGCCGTTCTGAAGATATCCGAGTATCTTGTTACTTTCTGCCCATGCTTGCACCTTTAATTTCACCGCCTGCATGGCTAACCTGTACATAACAGATGTTATGGTAATCGGCCTGTAGGATTTTATGTGCATCCTGTCTCCTTTCCCTTTATAAATCAAATTCATTTTACTCTGCCGCCAGCTGTCCGGAATTTGCTTATTCGTTATGACTGTTTCCAGAGCTTTTAACAACGTTTCCTTACTTTTTGGAGCGAGTTCATTACTCAGCTTGATCGGAATTCCATCTATTCATGTAGATGTGTTTTTAGGAATATTTTTTTCTGCCTTTCTCCAGTTTAGATTGGTCAGTTCTAAGCTGCTTTTTATTCTGCTATCTTGTGTTGCTTCCTGATTTGCGGAGATTACCCTACCGTTGCTCTTAAATGACTCGGCTATAACTGATGTAATGTAGTTCACTGCGTTATCTCCCTTTAAACAATTTCCCTCGTTATCTTGAATCCGATTCTGCTTCCTTTGATTCTTCTTCCCTAGCCAGCTTATATATGGTTCCAGAATTTTCTTGCTCCGCCTCTAGAGGCATCGTGTATATCAGCCATCCAGCGATCGGTGGACTGTCTTATTTTGCTTTGGACGAGGGCCTGCACCTGAAGTTTCTTTTGTCGATATGATTCCCATTTTTGGTCGATTTCCTCCTGAGATACCCGTGCTTTCTTTGCCATTCGGTGTTCCCTTGAAGTAGCCCGTCGTTGTTCAATAGCTTCCCTGATTTCCTTATTCCACCAGCTCCGTGGCTTCCTCTTTCCATTCCAGCGGTTTGCTACTTTAAACTCCTGAATTTTCCTCCTTATGAGTAGTTCTACCTGTTCATAATCCCAGTCTTCCATGGGACTTTTCTCTATTGCTTCCTCTATGTCTGCTGCTATCTGCGCTATTTGATCGTCGTTTAATTTTGCGTTTACGTTTTGTCTAAGTTCCATTTCTCTTTTCATCAACGGCCCCATCTGCAGACTAATACGTTTATGATCACTTCCCAGACTACACTCCCCTTCTTCGTCTATTTCCATTTTTGTGACCTTGCTATAAATTTCCTGCGACATTAGACAATAGTCAATGGTCGTCTGCCTGTTGCGGAATTCCCACGTGATTTGGCCTTCACATTTTGTTTCTCTATTTACTATAACTAGATCGTGTCGCTCACAGAAATCTAGCATTAGCTCCCCGTTACAATCCGTGTATCCATCCAGATCATCGATGTGGCCGTTCATGTCCCCCAGTAGAATAATATTGGCCCCGTTTCCAAACTGGCTTATATCGTCACTGAGACATTCAACAAGATCCCTGTTTTCTTGCCTGCATTGATGTCCTGTTCCTAAATAAACTACCCCTAGCCATGTCCTTATGCCGGCAATTGTTCCTGAAATCCAGATATGCTTTTTACAAGATGATTTAATTCTTTGCCAATTTGTTCCCTGGTGTATCAACATACCTACCCATCCACCCTTTTTTTCCGTTCTCGTTCTGTTGCACCCTTCCCAGACGTAGCCTTCTATAAACGGCGGATCTTCTAGATCCCTGAGATGAGTCTCGCAAAGAGCGTACACACCTATTTTGTCATCATTCAACTGCTGTTCTATCTCTAGCCATTTCGCTCTTTTTCTACCTCCTTGCATGTTTATGTAGCTTATCCTAGTGTTAAATTTCTTTTTTATACTTTTCTTTCTCGACCTACTCTTTGCCATTCCTGGGGGCTCAGCCTCCTTATTACACTTTCTTCTGCTTCACTTCTAACTACCTCTGTGCACGGAGTCCTCGCGGACCCCCTAAAATAGCTACAGCCCTGCCTGCCAGGCGCCAGCCGATCTCTGCTCCCACCCTTCTGTTAAAATGAATGCCATCTCGCTGAAAAGCCCTACCAAAACCTGCTTTATGTACCTCCCTGTTTACCTCAACCACTTCGAAACGCTTCTCCAGGCTTAACTTTCTTATGTCCTGATTAACTGTCACCACGTCCTTTTCCATCTTTCCGTTCAATCCTAGCACCTCTGGTACTGTGCATACAACTATCTGCGTTTGCTGTGCTATCTCCCTGATCTCGTCAACTCCCTTAGCTAAACTTTCCACCACTCCTGCAGCGTCACCATTTAGGACATCCTTTAGCCCCGCGGCTACTATTACCATACTGCGCTCTGCGGAATTCTTCAACAGCCTATTTTTACTCTCTTTCAGCACTGCCCTCATTGTTCTCCCTGGGAAGGCTCCAACCAAACTCTCTTATCACCCTTTACACATTCCAAGATATCTCGCTTGCACCTGTTCATGTTAGAATCTCCGGCGATAAGCACCTGGGCCTTCTCTCTCCCTCTCCCAACTGTTGGCTCCTGCTTTCGGTTATCTGTGTCCTTATCTCTGGGATTTTTATTCTTCCTTACTTCTTCCTTTCTTTTCCGGCTTCTTAGCTGGTTCTAAATAACTATGGCGGTTCGGATCCGCCTGACCTACTTTGCTTATGCCTTCCATGCCAGTGCTGGCCCCAGCCACGTGGCCCGCATTGGAATGTTCGTCCTCGTTGGTTCCAAGGATAAATCTTGGAAATCAAACTAGCGCACTTCAAAACAAAGACACAGGAAGAGAACGACAACACAGCGCTGTGTTGTCGTTCTCTTCCTGTGTCTTTGTTTTGAAGTGCGCTAGTTTGATTTCCAAGATGATTTACCAACTAGCCCGTTCTTCCACGCTTCCAAGGATAAAGTCGGCCCCTTTTTTTCCAATTTGAGTAAGCTGTCCAAGCAGTTTCTGATTTTCCGCTCTTAACAAACGCACTTCATTTTCTAAATCATCCACACGAGACACTAAACTGCCCCTTTCTTGATCAAATCTATCCAGACGCGCACTCAGTACGCAACACCGACACAAAACGTCGCTGCCTTCCGCTTCACCTACAGAGTCAAAACGCGTTTCCTTGAGATTAACCTGCGCCTCACACTGAGTACACTTTACCTTCTTTTGATTGCACATCTTAAGCGCTCATGGACTGAACTATAACTATTACGAATTCTTAGAATATACAAATTGTCAAAAGAAGACACAAGAAACGACTAGCAAACACGCGTTAAAAACCAATTCTGCGAATGCCAATAGTCTAGAAAAAAAATATTTATCTAAACAAGATAAATGAACACCAAGAAAACCTAGCTGCCGGCACGAAAAACCAGGTCGCTAGGACCAAGAGCTAAAATCTATTCTTTTGGCTGCACCTAACTTAACTAGCTGAAAACGAAATAAACGGAAGCTCCCGCTGTCGCCAGTCCGTCCGTTTCCGGTACCCACGTACAACCACCCGGTGACCAGCAGAAAGGCGTCCGCCTGGCGGCTGAGGCCGCGAATAACGAATGTATATTAGCCAGTCCTTAGTCGCGGAGGTTCCAGCCCCAATTCCTCAGGCCTGCGTGCCAGGAGCGGGGAGTAGAGGGCCTCCGAAATCGGTGGAAATTAAAGTTTTAATCAATCAATCAATCGATTCTCCGGCAATCGGCTCGTCGCTCCTTCGCCGTCCGGGAAATTGGCTGGCGCGCGCTCTTAAGTTTGCGCTTTTCCACGCTCTGTTACCGAATAAAGATACGAGTAAGACTCGCTTGACTGTACCGCGAGCCGCATAAATCTCGTGCCCGCAATCAAAGTGCAAATTACGAGCGCTTGTGGCATAAAACAAGAACCATACACCTCACATTCCTTTTGACTTTTCAATACCATGTATCTCAACACGGCATAATATATTAAGCATAATATTTACTATATATTTGAACATTCCTGAATATTCTCAGCATACGTATGCTCAATTTATTGTACATTCACCTCAAACTAATTTCAGTGGAAGTAAAGTTTATGCAGTTGCCAACGAGCGGAGTTTCGTTAATGCAATGGTTGCTAGCAAGAGGCTGGAACAAATGCTTTGATGGTCATCCTAAAATTTCTCAATAAAGTTTAGACTGAGTTTGGTACCGCGCAGTGCCCATGCAGCTGCTTAATTGCTTTCGTAGTTAAGAATTTTCACAGCTGCTTGAAAACGATCGAATATCAACTTTTTTTCTGTTAAGCATGAAACGGATCTAGCCCCTGCTGTCCTTGAAGTGACGTCGAGCTGAAACCGAGAGCCAAGATTAGGGCACCGATTTCCCGTCGTCAGTACCCCAAAATTTGGCCCTGTCGACCACCCATGCTTGACCTTGTCGGAAGTTCATCCACATTGGTTTCAACCCTAATTTTAATATGACCAATATTTCTTTTTCTTTTACTTTGACTAGTAAAGAAACGTGACCCAGAACACTTTCACCTCTTCTAGCGGCAAAATGTGGAAGAAGTACAGGACTTATGTCGATAACTCTGACAGGGTGCGTACGTACAAAATACTCCTATATCAACTCAAGACCAAACCGCATTATTTTCTTTGTACACACTAGACCTCTCGGGTCCACGGCCGACGGCTGCTCCACGCTACGAAAATGGACATGACGCCTGTTCACTAGGCAAATAATTAAAGAGGCTCACCTAAATTTGGAAGTCAAGACTGAGTTGGCCATACCTAAATTAGGTCATAGATACCAATTTCCGGTCAGACTCGGACCAGGCCAAATTTTGGGGATTCAGAGGGCCAAATTTCAGGGGTGGCCCTCCTAAATTTGAAGATTACCACTGAATGCCCCATACGCAAATTGGGTTGGACACCAATTTCGATCAAATTCGGACGAAGTCAAACTTCGG